>NC_083873.1:90376986-91001986 GCF_032452875.1 Bos javanicus
GGGACTGGTTTATTGGAAGACAATTTTTCCATGGAGTGGGTCAGGAGGATGGTTTCCAGGTGATCCAAATGTGTTAAATTTACTGTGCACTTTATTTATATTATTATTATATCAGCTCCACCCAGATCATCAGGCATTAGATGCTGGAGGTTGGGGACCCCTGGCTTAATCCTTCTCTGCTTAAGTTTTCTTAGCTGCCAAATGGAAGCTAATAAAAACATTTTCTCTTAGAGTTGTGAGAACTGAATGACCTGATCCAGGAAGGAATTTAAAACAGCTCTTTATACACAGTTCAGTTCAGTTCAGTCATTCATTTGTGTCCAACTCTTTAGGACCCCATGGACTGCAGCAGGTCTCCCTGTCCATCACCAACTCCTGGAGCTTGCTCAAATTCATGTCCATTGAGTCAGTGATGCCATCCAACCATCTCATCCTCTCTTGTCCCCTTCTCCTCCTGCCTTCAGTCTTTCCCAGTATCAGGGTCTTTTCCAATCAGTCAGTTCTTCACATCAGGTGGCCAAAGTATTGGAGTTTCAGCTTCAGCATTAGTCCTTCGAAGGAATATACAGGACTGATTTCCTTTAGGATGGACTGGTTTGATCTCCCTGCAGTCCAAGGGACTCTCAAGAGTCTTATCCAACACCACAGTTCATAACCATCAAGTTTTTGGCACTCAGCTTTGTTTATAGTCCAGCTCTCACAACCATACATGACTACTGGAAAGGCCATAGCTTTGACTAGACAGACCTTTGTTGGCAAAGTAATGTCTTTTATACACAGCAACCATTTAATCGAAGACCGTTACTCCAAAATTCCAACCCTGGAAAACAGAGAAATTCAGAGTGGTTTTTCACAAGGAAGTCCGCTTCTCCTATGAAGAAATTTGCATGAAGATTCCTTGAGAAAGTGGCTTAGTTTACAGCTTGTTGCCTGGAAGAGGGCCCACAGTTCAGCAGTGTGCTCAGGAAGATGAGATGCACCTGTGAATGTGGATTAATTTTAGAGCCCATTATGGACAAAAGATCCTGGCAGGCTACAACCCACAGTGTCCCAAGGGTAGAACACAACTTAGTAACTAAACCACATGTGTCAGGCCCTGTGACAGTATGGAAGCTCCAGACTTCGGTTTATTTGAAGAATTCCCATCCAGAAACTCCTGGATGCACGTTTGATCTTATTTGGGTAGTCACAATTTGAAGTTAAAGTTCTTATTGAAGTATTAGTCACTCAGTCATGTCTGACTCTTTGTGACCCCATGTACTATAGCCCACCAGGCTCCTCTGTCCATGGGATTCTCCCTGCAAGAATACTCGAGTGGGTAGCCATTCTCTTCTCCAGGAGATCTTCCAACTCAGGGATCAAACCTTGGTGTCCTGGCTTGGGGACAGATTCTTTACCATCTGAGCCTACCAGGGAAGTCCCATTTACAATACAGCAGATGTTCTCTTTACTGTGACCTTATTTTAATGTGAAATTAGCTCCTCCCTCTAATAAAGGTGCCACCATCTGTATGAAGTAGGTAAATCATAACGAAGGAATAATCACACTTCTCGGAGTGTGTTTCCTGTTGGAATCAATTCTGAGTAGCTATTAATAGGGTTCTTTCAGAGCTGAATTTCAGGGAACGCTAACATTTGATTTAATCAACCAGAGCTCCTCTAGATTAGTGTAAGACATATTCTTACACTATTTTGTTTTCCATCATATTCTCTCTAGGGAAGATGGGGGAGGCTCCACAAACATGGAGATTAGTGAGGTGACCGCTCATGTACTCTTTAAAGCCAATGTACTTAGTCACTCAATCATGTCTGACTCTTTGGTGACCCAGTGTATTATAGCTCACCAGGTTCCTCTGTCCATGGGATTTCCTAGGCAAGAATACTGGAATGGGTAAGCCATTCCCTTCTCCAGGGCATCTTCCTGACCTAGGGATCAAATCTGGGTATCCTGCATTGTAGGCAGATTCTTTACCATCTGAGCTACCAGGGAAGCCCTTAAAGCCAATGAGACCCCCAAACATTAGCCATGGAAGGACACTGTCACTAGAGGGATAGAAAGAAGGCAGAAGGGAAGGCACTCAGGGCTGCCTCTGAAGATGGGTGTGAGCAGGCTGGGCCCTCAGCAAAGGGCCCTGAACTGCTGCCCCCTCCTCACACCTCTGAGTTCTGGCAAACACCTGGACAGCCTGTCAGTCTCCTACCTGTGCTTCAGGTGTGTTTCTATGCCCTTTATCTTCAACCTCCCATGAGATAGGAAAGAAATATGTATTATTACTGTTTGTGCCAGTTAGAAAGCTATTAACTCTCATCTTGGTCTTCTCTGTTCCTCTACTGTGGCTGGGGTTCTGAAAACTTTCTTCCTTTACCAGCTCTTTCTATAGGTTCTTATCAAGAGGGGGCACTAAACAGAGGCTGGAAGGCTAGGGAAGAGGAGTCGATCTTGTTCTTCCCTGTTTGCTTGCTATTTAGTCAGCACCCTCAGCAAAGGCTTTATGCCCTGGCAAGGCAGTGGGTCCCAGGTTCCAGTATCTCTTTTTGTCATTCTCGGAACCATCTCACCTTGCCCCTGCTAGCAATTCTATGGGAACTCTCCTCCTAGCTTCTAGGTTCTCATCACCATAATCTTTTTGCTTGGCTCACCCAGGACTGTGGGTGGAAGTACTTCCTGCCATTACTGTGATACCCTAGTATCCACTTTTGGCTTTTCCAGTGTCCAACAGTTGTTTAAACAGTTTCTTATGTTAAATTCTCTCTGTTGAAATATCTACTGAGGTGCTTTCTCTGACTGATCTACTGTGTCTGCTCTAAAAGATTCGGGGAAATAAAGACAACAATGTAAGGCAGGTGAAACCCATCTTGTCCTTCTGCATAGCCCTATTTGTGCCATCCTTTCTCCCAGAAGTGTTAATTCCAATTAAGGCATCAACTGATAAGCACTTAAAATGTAAAACTCTCAAGTTTTTGACATTTTGCAGAAGTTTTCAATAATTATAGTTCGGAGGTGTTTTTTTGTTCTTTTTTGGCTGTACTGAGTGGCATGCAGGATCTTAGTTCCCTGACCCTTGATGGAAGCCATGCCTCTTGCATTGGAAGCATGGAGTCCTAACCACTGGAGTGCCAGGAAGTCCCAATAGTTATGTTTTAAATTGTATATAAATGCTTGGTTTGTGGATGTTTGTCACTGAGCTGGACACTTTTAAGGAGAGAAGGATGGTATGAAATAACATCCCTGCCATCAAGGAACTGCAGTTGAGAGAAGACCCAATGTACAAATATTAATAAGAGAGACACATGAAACATAATATAATTATAAACTGAGTTGGATGGTGCAGACCACAAATGTATTAGCTGGTGAAAAACAGAAGACGTCATAGGGACAAAGTAACCAGGACTTCACAGTGAATTATGAAGTGAATTTGGAAGGATTGAGATATGAGATGAGAATGGAGGAAAACTGTCTGGACTGAGAAGCAGCATGAACAAAGGCATGGAAAACGGAACGTCGGGTTTTGGTATGTTTCTCCTTTGTTGTTGTTTAGTCACCAAGTCATGTCTGACTCCTTTGCAACCCCATAGACTGTAGCCCACCAGGCTCCTCTGTCCACGGGATTTCACAGGCAAGAATAGCGGAGTGGGTTGCCACTTCCTTCTGCAGGATATCTTCCTAACCCAGGGATTGAACCCGTTGTATATTCATTGGTACTGATTAATATGAATTTACCATTAGAGTTTTCTAGGTTGACCACCTAAATAGAACCCAGACTCCTGTGGCCTTAAAAGTAGTTAAACCAATTGGAATTCCATCTGCCACTTAAAAGGAACTTTAAACTCAAGAGTCACTCGACTGTGATAATTTAGAAGCATAGCTCATATATGTTTACCAACAGCTGGGGATTTAATATTTGGGATTAATACCCCGGTAATCCTTTTGATTGACTTGGAGGTTTGTCCAAGAAGCTTCCATCCTGCAGGAATGACTTGGATGCAAATATCAAATGCAACTGCTGGTTGGAGAAACCCTCAAGAGCCAACCGTAGCCTGATTGATTAGAATCAAGTCTCTAGAATCACATCTACTTCAGACAAAATACAAGCTGTATCATAAAGCACCAAAACTAACCACTAAACAATTTATGACTGTTGATACCTACTTAGAATCAGGTTTTTAAAATGGAATTCTAAATGCCTTTTGCAAAGTTATAAGGAGTCAAGTATATTACACAAACACCTTCACCCAGCACTTTCATAAATCAATGACTTCAAGTGGGAGCACAGGACTTTAAATTATAAGCAAGAAGATAATGATAGAATTAAATCTTGACCTTTCCCATAAAAGCAACCATCCTCTTCCCCACCCCCACTCTTCTCTAATTTACAGTAATGTAGTCCATATGGAAGAAGTCAGTGTGTGTTTGGGAACCAAGTCTTACACTTTCTTTTCCATCACAAAAGCCAGTTGTTCTTCAGAACCATCCATCAGGATCATATTACATTCTGAAGCATTAAAAAGGAGGCCTGAGCTCAGACCTCCTGCTGAAAAGTTAAGTTGTCAGTTGTTAGGCAGAAAATCAATCAGAAATGCATTTGGGACAATGGCCTGCTGCCTGGAATTACACCAGGCTAGACAAAAATCAACCCAGTGGCAGAAAAACACTAATGGTTGGAGATATCCATGCTGTCTTAGACAAGGCAGATCAATTTATTTAGACACATTTGCTAAACGGAATTGTGCCAGTGCCAAGTCTCGGATTTACATATAATTATAGCAGAACAGTTGCAAGATTTTCTCATAAGCATCAAGATACTCTGTAGCTCCAACATGTGCCAGGAACTTCAAAATTGTTATAGATTGCTTTGGCTAATTCACATTCCTATCCCCAGGTCTTGCCGTAGACACAGAGACTTTGCCACAGTTTGGGTAATCAATCATATCTTTTGTAGATGCTCATGGAAGACACATGGGTACAGCTGGTATTACCACAAGCTCTGTGTAGCCCCTTGCTGAGTGGTCTCTTAAGAGTGTTGTTCTCCTAAGAGTTGTTGTTAGCATTCACGACACATGCTTAGTCATATCAGATTCTTTGTGACCCCATAGACTGCATCAAACCAGGTTTCCCTGTCCTTCACTATCTTCTGGAGTTTGCTCAGCTCATGTCCATTGAGTCAGTGATGCCATCGAACCATCTCATCCTCTGTCACCCCCTTCTCCTCTTGCCCTCAATCTTTCCCAGCATCAAGGTGTTTTCCAATGAGTTGGCTCTTCACATCAGGTAGCCAAAGTGTTGGAGCTTCAATATCAGTCCTTCCAATGAATATTCAGGGTTGATTTTCTTTAGAATTGACCGTTTTGATCTCCTTGCTGTCCAAAGGACTCTCAAGAGTCTTCTGCAGCAAGTTATAGTATTAAAAATAATAGCTAACATGATTTTAGCACTCCATCACAATGTTAAACACTTTACATGTTCCTGTAACCCTCTCAGGGACGTCCCAGGTGGCTCAGTGGTAAAGTATCTGCCTGCCAACATAGAGAACATAGGTTCGATTCCTGGGTTGGGAAGATCTCCTGAAGGAGGAAAGGGCAACCCGCTCCAGTATTCTTGCCTGGAGAATCCCCCATGGACAGAGGAGCCTGGCAGGCTACAGTCCATGAGGTAGGAAAAAGTCAGACACAACTGAGCATGCACACTCATAACCCTCCCAACAATCTAAAGAGGTAGGGCCTCTTATTTTCATTTTATAGTCAGGGAAGTGTAGACAGGATGAGTCATTTATTCAAGGTCACTTAGCTGATGGGAGGGACCAGAAATCAAGTCAAAGCTGAATGATCCCAAACATTCCTGCTCACCGCTTGGTGATGTTACCTTCTACACATATTAGTTAAATATGCACAGAGGAAAACTGCCCTAAAAAATGGACAACAGCCTCAACCCCAAAACCCAGCACCTCCTAAATATTTCTGTGCTAACAGAATCAAGAAATCCAGAGAATTTGGATTGGTACTATCACATTCAGAGTCCTCCTGGGTAGGGGTTGTGGTAGCTTCATGTTTGTTCTCTTATGAAGAAGGCCAGTAAATTATCACCCATCTTGATCATGTGTTTGAAAAGTTTGAAGGCAGCACTCACATTCTAAGCCTTATTACTCCATCACTAACCAGGTGTCCCTGTAGTTAAAACTATATCTTTCTATAGTTCTCCATTCATCTCTTCTTCACTGCCCTATCCTTTTGCCAGGACCTCTGGCATTTATCAGACACTTGTGTGCTTGTTTGAGTCATCCATTCTTTATAGAACTACTGTGACTACTTGGAATGACTGCTTTAAATGCTATGATCAAAATCTCCAAAGACTTTCCAGCAATTATTTCTATTACAATATGCCTGTGGGGATAGGAAGTATTTCCAGTTCATAGATGCAAAGACTGAGGCACAGAGAAGTTTACAAAAGGAAAATTTTCTAGCACTAGGCTAAGTGCACTGCCGGAGTTAACGAAATAGAAAATGACCAGAATATCCAGGGATATTGGCCAGGTCTGTGAACCCTGGTGTGATGCTCCTTGCTTCATGAAAGACAATTTATCTTCTTGAAGGTTGTTTTTCCCTGAACTCCTTCACTCTCACACCCCACCTCCTGTTAACTCACAATCTAGTTTTTATCCTAGCCTAGGCTTTCAGCACGACAGCCATGTTTCCCAACATTGAACTATGCACAGTCTGGACTGGGACAAACATGAGATGATTTCCTTTCTTTAAAAAAGGTTGCTGAAACATGGATGGTTTTAGAGATCATCGTACTGAGTGAAGTAAGTCAGACAGAAAAGGAGAAATATCATATGACAAACCTTATGTGCAGAATCTAAAAAGAAATGATACACATGAAATTATTTACAAAATAGAAACAGACTCACAGAGATAGAACTCATGGTTGCCTGCAGGGAAGGGTGGGGGGAAGGGTTAGTTAGGGAGCATGGGATGGACATACATATACTGCTATATTTAAAATAGATAACGAACAAGGTCCTACTATATAGCACAGAGAGTTCTGCTTAAGGTTTTTGTGGCAGCCCAGATGGGAGGGGAGTTTGGGGGAGAATGAATCCATGTGTATGTATAGCTGAGTCCCTTCACTCTTCACCTGAAACTGTCACAACATTGTTTATCAGCTATACCCCAATATAAAATTAACAGATAAAAATAAAAAAGGTTGCTGAGTAATGCAGTAAAGCAGGTACGTGCACAGATACTGAAACCAAAATGCTTAGGTTCAAATTTTAGTTTCAACCATGTGTATGTCCTTGATTAATAACTTGATGCCCCATTTATCCTCTTTGCAAAATGCTAATAATAATGGTACTTAATTCACAGTCATTGTAAGAATCAAGTGCATTCACATGAAGCTTCTAAACAGTTCCTAAAACGCATTAAATGTTTGCTGTTTTTACTGTTTCAAACAATCCTCTTCCCTCGCTCTCAGAGGAAAGATTCTTTTAGTACTGAAACATTCTTATTCCCTATTACTCTCCTTCAGAAGGTCCTAATCAAATAAAATTCACCATCCACTACTTCTTCCTCTCCTCCCTTCCTCCAAACCACCCTCCAATCTGACAGCATAGTGTTGAACTCTATCTTACATACAGGCAGTTTTCCTCTCAAAAAATCAGACTTTCCCCTAGACAGAAATGGTTTTAAATTTCTATAAATAACCCTCAATATTGGTAACACTGGTTAATCTAATCACAAGCCAGATCTGTCTCTAAGAATCTGTGCATGATCAAAATATCTTGAGAAATCCCTTTTGCATCCCCATCCCCACTCTCAGGCACCATCAGGGAAACGCGGCAACAGGAACCTCAAAGCCCAGCGGTGGTGATGCGAAGGGACAAAGGACTTTCTCTCTTTGGGTGTATTTGTTCTTCCTTTTTCAACCTCAGGTTGTTCACTGTCACAGATACAGCTAATTGTTCCCCAATATCCATTATTCCCCAGTAGCTCAATGGTAAAGAATCCACTTGCCAACGCAGGAGACGTGGGTTTGATCCCTGGATTGGGAAGATCCCCTGGAGAAGGAAATGGCAACCCACTCCAGTATTCTTGCCTGGAAAATCCCATGGACAGAGGAGTCTGGCGGGCTACAGTCCATGGGGTTGCAAAGAGTCAGACATGATTTGGCGACTAAACAACAACAACCCGTTCTTCCCCTCTCCCAGTGCCATAGAATTCCAGCTGGGCTCACTCGGTCACTAGAATAAAGACGACATTTCCCAGCCTCTCATCCAGTTTGGTAGCGCCATGTCACCGAGTTCTGGCTATGGGATGTGAATATAAGTGCTGTGCACCACACCACTTCTAGATTGTACCCTTAAGAGAACCATCTCTTTCTGTCGTCCTCTGACCTGAAGCTTAGACTATAGATTTGGTGGCAAGATAACTCAGACCATGTGGCTGAGAGCAACGTTCACAGACAGAGAAGCAGCAGAGGGAGCTTGGTTCTCTGGAGAATCTCACAGAGCAGCGCTCCTGTAGCAGCCCTGGCCCCCTCCCTTGGGATTGTATATCAATCAAAAAATAGCATAAATGGTTCAATCCACTGTAACTTGGGGTCTCTTTTACATGAACTTAATCTACCTCCTAACTATATTCATTGGAAGGACTGATGTTGAAGCTGAAGCTCCAATACTTTGGCCCCCTGATGCAAAGAGCCAACTCATTAGAAAAGACCTGATGCTGGGAAAGATTGAGGGCAGGAGGAGAATGGGAGGCAGACGATGAGATGGTTGGATGGCATTACTGACTCAATGGACATGAGTATGAGCAAGCTCTGTGAGACAGTGGAGGACAGGGAAGCCTGGCGTGCTGCAGTCCATGGTGTTGCAGAGTTGGACACGCCTGAGCAACTGAACAACAACAACCTCCTAACTAGTACACTCATCTATTTTGTATTCTTTTTAAAGGAATTTATTTCTGTCCTGATTTTAGAGGCCTGATTGTTGTTACTACAATCCTTTGATTTAAATCCTTTTTTGTTTTCCTTTTTAAAGTATACACTTGAGAGTTCCCTGATGGCCTGCTGCTGCTGCTAAGTCGCTTCAGTCGTGTCCGACTCTGTGCGACCCCATAGACGGCAGCCCACCAGGCTCCCCGTCCCTGGGATCCTCCAGGCAAGAACACTGGAGTGGGTTGCCATTTCCTTCTCCCTGATGGCCTAGTGGTTAAGATTTTGGGCTTTCACTGCTGTGGCCTGGGTTCAATCAGGTCAGGGAACTGAAATTCCATAAGCCTTGTGGCTAAATAAATAAAGTGCACCCTCAATAGTATGTAAGTTTCACCTTGAGCCTACATTTTGTTACTTCGTATAAAAGTACTGACCTCATTGAAAAAAAATAACTTTTCCCCAGATGTTCTATATTATTTTGATATTGACTTTGGACTTACCTGGCATCCATTTTCTTGATTTCCATATAGTTTATCTATGCCAGAATTCCACATTTATGAATGATAATGAAGCATATTACATCTGGTTTCTAGTCTTCTTTATTCCTTTTCATTTTCAATGACATGACAACTTAGGGATAAAATCTAGGTTTGGAGAAGCAAAGAGGTATTTATGTGTATTTTCCATGTGTTTATAGCTTATTTCACCAATAACAAATTTCATTTGAACATTTGGTATACATTATACATCTTTAAATATCTTAATGGGCATTTTAGTTCACTGTTGTTAATGTTTTATTTATAAATTCACTTTCCATTTCAAAGATAAATGTCCTTAAATTTGTATGCATGAGATTTATTATAGGTGTCAATGTGGTTTTTCTGAGTTGCTACTTCAACAACTCAGGATTTTTTTTTCTTAATTATTATTCAGTTTATTAAAGTAACCAAGTCAGAAACATAATTTTGAGCTTTTAATTTCAGTTTTTATGTTTTATTCTATTTATAAATGGATGGACCTTGAAGACATTTTGCTCAATGAAATAATTCAAAGAAAAACAAACACTCTATGACCTCACTTACACGCAGAATCTAAAAAAACTAAATTCATAGAAACAGAGATCAGATTGGTGATTGTCAGAGGCAGGGATGGAGGGTAGATGAATGCGTGAAGGTGGTCAAAAGGTGCAAACTCCCAGCGATACAATAAATTAATTCTGGGGATAAAATTAACAGCATGCTGACTACAGCCAACAATTCTTCACTGTGTATTTGAACATTGCCATCAGAATAGATCTTAAAAGTTCTCACTACAAGAAAAAAAAATGTGACTATGTGAGATGATGGCAGCTAGTAAACAGTTTGTGGTAGTCATTTTGCAACATATACATACATCAAACCATACGGTGTACATCTTAAACTAGTATAATGTGTCAATTATATCTCAATAAAACTAGAACAAATAAATTTAAAAAATGAAATAGTTAATTTCAATAGTCACTCCCAAGAAGTCAAATCAAATATTTGATTAATCTTTGATCAGCTCAGTGTGTTTAGTTTCTGTCATAAATTTAAGATCTCTTAAACATTTTACTGGGCTTCCCTGGTGGCTCAGATGGTAAAGAATCTACCTGCAATGTGGGAGATCAGTGTTCAATCCCTAGATCAGGAAGATCCCCTGGAGAAGGGAATGGCTACCCACTCCAGTATTCTCGCCTGGAGAATCCCATGGTAGAGAAGCCTGGCGGGCTCAGTCCATGGGGTTGCAAAGAGTCAGACACAACTGAGCAACTAACACACAAACATTTTACTACATTTACATATTTTATATAATTGCATATTTTAAAAGCACCTTTTGAATGCCACCATAAGGAAAACATTCAAAGCCCTTAAAATTTTAGCAAAATTCAGTATGCCAAATTTAAAATACAGGGAATTCTAAGCTCTGTTAGTCAATAATATTTACAAACTTAGTAAAATATTTAATTCATTTAACTTAAAATCATAAGTTTAAATCAGCTACTGAATTATATATTTTAAATAAGAATCACAAGGCTGATGTGTATAATGTATTCAATTTTCTTTAAATCTAAATGTGCACCTAGTCTAGCTTAATTAGCAGAAAAATATTACTATTATGATTTTAGATCAAACCTGAGTCTCCTGCATCCCAGTATTGCAGGCGGATTTTTTACCTACTGAGCCATAGGGAAGCCCACACATGCACACATTATCTCTAAGATTATGTTTCCCTTGGGTAAAATGAATTTTGTATACACACAAAGAAATGGAGTTAGAGTATGTCATCTTAAGTGAATTGCAGTGACAGTCTGAGTGTACTGAGGTTGCTTTTTGGACAAAGGCTTTGGCCAGAACTGAATTTCCACAGGCCACTGAAGGACAAAGGGACCTCTTTCATGGAGCCTCTCTGCCAAGAGGAATTCTGAGCCCATGCCCTCCAAATAGGTCAGCTCCATGGCCCCCTGAATTCAAGTTACACATTTTCTATTTCTTCAATCTGATTTGAGTCTGCAAATCCCCACCAAAATTGTTTCAGCACTTGATTAGATTTCACTAATCCATTTACTGCCTGGTTTCATTCTGAACACTTTTCATATTTTTCTGTGGGCTCCCACAGAAATCTTATAGATATTTAAGTAGCATCTGATTGAATTCTTCAAATTTCTCATCTTTCTCTGACTTGACAGACCCCAGACATCATACTAATGACAGTAAGGAGACGGGTGCCTCTGAACATTATTATTAGAGCACATTTGTAATAAATATATGCTTTCAAACTGTATTTGCATTTTTAAATCAGTTTCATCCACAATTCTCATTGTTAAACCTGACATTTTTGTTGTCTTCACACTTGCAGAATATATTTTGTCCTATTTTTTTAATCATTCAGTTTTTTATTATAAAAGAAATGTAATCTTCCCTAGAGTCCAGAAACCCTGTCTTTAAATTCTAAACTTGTCTCCTTTTTTCCCTGGAATCTCTAGCCCAACATTATATAAAGCTATTATACAGAATGAAGTAAGTCAGAAAGAGAAAGACAAATATCATACATTAATGCATATGTATGGAATCTAGAAAGATAGTAATGAGGATCCTACTTTCAGGGCAGCAAAGGAGACCCAGACACAGAGAACAGACTTTTGGAAACAGTAGGGAAAGAAGACTGTGGGATGACTTAAGAGAATAGCATTGAAACATATATATAAACATATGTAAAATAGATGGCCATGAGAGTTGGATGTATAACACAAGGAACCCAAAGCCAATGCTCAGTGACAACCTGGAGGGATGGGGACAGAGGGAGGTAGGAAGAGGGTTCGAGAGGGGAAGAACATATGTATACCTGTGGCCAAATCATGTTGCTGTATGACAGAAACCATCACAATATTGTAATTATCCTCTAATTAAAAATAAAATTTTTTAAAAAGCTACACTACCTATGACTTCAGAACTGACACTTTTAAATGCCTCTCTAAGGCCTTTATTGTTGTGCTGTGCTGTGTTTAGTCACTCAGTCGTGTCTGACTGTTTGCGACCCCATGGACTGTAGCCCACCTGGCTCCTCTGTCCATGGCAATTCTCCAGGCAACAATACCGGAGTGTGTTGCCATGCCCTCCTCCAGGGGATCTTCCCAACCCAGGGATCGAACCCAGGTCTCCTGAATCGCAGGCAGTTTCTTTACCATCTGAGCCACCAGGGAAGCCCAAGAATACTGGAGTGGGTAGCCTATCCTTTCTCCAGGGGATCTTCCCAACCCAGGAATCAAACCAGGGTCTCCTGCATTGCAGGCAGATTCTTGATCAGCTGAGCTACCAGGGAAGCCCCTAAGGCCTTTACAGAGTAACAGTTTTGAAATAATTTCATACTTCCAGGGAGAGAAGTTCTTAAAACGAGACAAAGACTTCCCATTGTACAACACCAAGATTCCTCAAATATTATTATTTTATCACATTTGCTTTACATTCTCTTATATCCATTGATATAATATTTATCTTTTGAAACACTTGCAACTAAGTTTTAAATGTCACTTTACCTTTAAATACTTCAGTTGTATTTCCCAAAAATAAGGATATTTTCATGCATAAAGTGTTAATCACTTCAATCATGTCTGACTTTTGGCAACGCCAGGGACTGTATAACCTGCCAGGCTTCTCTGTCCATGGAATTCTTCAGGCAAGAAAACTGGAGTGGGTTGCCATTCCCTTCTCCAGAGGATCTTCCCAACCCAGGGGTCGAAACTGGGTTTCCTGAATTGCAGGCATTCTTTACCATCTGAGCTACCAAGGAAGGCCATTTTCATACATAATCACAGTGCAATCATCAAAATCAAGAAATTAATATGGATGCAATACCATTATCATTATTAATAATACTAGTGTTGTTACCTGATTGTAGACAGATCTTGAACAGAGTTTGCCAATTGTCCCATTAATTCACTTTAAATAGTCCAGAAGTAAATCCAGGATCACCAGTTACAGTTGGTTGTCATATCTCTTCGATCTTCTTTAATCTAGAACCATTCATTCTTTTTTGTAGTTCATAATTTTGATAGCTTGAAGATTTCAAGCTACTTATTTTGTAGACTGTTCCTTAATTGGGTTTGTCTGATATTCCCTGATGATTAGGTTCAGAGTAAGTACTCTTGTCAAGAACATTATAGACATGTTATGGTCTCAGGTGGCACACAATGTCGATGTGTCCCATGTCTAAGATGATATATGCAGGGGCTTCCCTGGTAGCACAGTGGGTAGGAATCCACCTGCCAATCCTGGAGACACAGGTTTGATCCTTGGGTTAGGAAGATCACACATGCCTCAGGGCAACTGAGCCTGTGTGTCTCAACTACTGAGCCTGTGCTCTAGAACCCAGAAACTGCAACTGCTGAGACCACAAGCCATAATACTGAAGCCCTCTTACCCTAAAGCCTATACTCCGCATCAAGAGAAGCCACCACAGCGAGAAGCCTGTGATTTGCAACTGGAGATTGGCCCCCACTGGCCAAAACTAGAGAAAAGCCTGCACAGCAAGAGACCCAGCACAGCCAAAAATAAAACAAATAAATAAAACATCCTTTTAAAAATGGTGTATGTCAGTTTTCTCCACTGTGAACACACTACTTTCTTTGAAATTAGTAAGTGTATCATGAGGAGATACTTCATCATACCCTCTGGTTTTAGGAGTCATTGTTGATTTTTGCCTGAAACAATTATCATTGTAGTGGCTGCCAAGAGGTGATTTTTCTAACTCCATCATCTTTTTGACTTTGTTAATTGGAATTCTACTATAAGGAAGAAAAATTTCTTCTCCGCCTCTTATTTGTTTATTCATTTACCTATGTTAGTATAGACTCAAGGATTTTTATTTTATTCTTTGGGCTATACTCCATTACTATGAAGTAGACACTATGATGCTTGAAATGTCCCAGATTTGGCCAGTGGAGCCCCTTCAAGCTTCCTCCTATGTCCTTTGCACCTGCCCCCCTCCTCTGAGCACTTCCCTGCATTTTGGCACAAGAAATGTTCCATGTTCTCATTGCACTTTTTCTGTTCCAGACTCTGAGTTAGCCATGTCTCAAAGGAGCCCTGTATTCTTTCAGTGGAGAATAATATTTAGAAGCCAAGATCCGGGTCCTACATGCTCTCATAGCTACTGGAGTGTTCTCTGAACCCTTTTCAAGCATTCCTAACAACAGCTATTTCAGCTGACAGATGCCTTTGGAAAGTCTATAAGTAATCATCCAACAGTCTCATCAACATGGTAATAGGTGGGTCTCCACACCAACCTGTCCCATTGGTTTTTCTCAGTCACTGGGCTTCTTAGGGGCCATTCCCTCCTGGGTTGTATCATTTTTCCCCACCCTAAGGGCAAGATACATTGGAGGGACTTCCGTCTCCTCACCACCTGTCCAAACTAGAATTTCTAGCTCCCCCATGACTTGAAATTTTCTTCAACACTTCCTCCTCTCACTTATCCTTTTCTTCATACAACTTTCTTTCATCCAATTTTTATCCTGGTATTCTTAGAAGTGACTCTTTGCACAGAATTTGCTTCTGGGCTCTTTTTATAGATTCTGGAGTTTGAGGCTGGAAAAAAAAAAGTAACTAACACAGACATTGACTTTCTCTCTTCTCCATTTGTGAAACGCATCATGCATATCTCAGGAAACTGGGAAAGTAGAGAGAAACCCATCAGACCGTAGGAGGTTATAAGACTTAATCCTCAAGACCATTAGAGTCATATGATTTAGGACAGAGAGTAATTGCAAAAGAAAACAAAGTAAAATTAGCTATATAATAAAAGACAAAATGAAGAAAAGAGACTATTTAAAATGCACTAAACATAACAAGGGATATAAGTGGGTCTCCTACACAGATAATGCAATACTTAAGGATTAGAGTTGCCCAATGAATAATGTAAGCAGAAATCACATTAAGGAGTTCAGGTTTCTGTTCACAGGTCAGAGGCCAGATGTTGGTCCATCACAGGAGACTTTAGGGAATCATTCTCAGAATGGTGAGGCAAGAACTGTAGGGAAACGATTTCTATGTAATCATGAGATATCTCATGCGTCTGGTAGTAGAGAAGCCAAGGGAAAGTTAGAAGGAACGGTACACGGAGAGTTAACTTGAACCTCACTAAATATCTCATTGGCAAAACATTTCTCCTCTCTCTATATAAATAACATATAACTATCTTTAGTTATATGTATATATAGTTATATATTTACAAGAAAATCCTTTCATTTTAGAAAGATAATAAAAAGAAATAAATGTATATGTCGCACTTTTAGGCTAAAAGATATCTTTTATATTATACATCATTTACATATTAATGTAATAACTTCAGAAATAAGTCTATATACTCAAGGGAGCTATAGTACTTCCTAGTTTTCCAGGTCTGAGTTCAGTTCAATCAGTGTTCCACTTGACTTTCACCTTCAGAAACCCAGTGTGTTGCTGAAATTCTTGCAGTTTTGCCAACATAGAAGGGAAGTGGGAAACGGAATATATTCTGTCTTATTCCCTAGGTCACAACTCTTCCTGGACCATGGAAACAATATTCCCTGTCCTCTATTCAAAGACGAAAAAAACCCCAGGGTCTGCCTGACCAACTCCAGCGCCAAGAACAGAATGGTTCCCTCCTACTGCTTCTTCTGCCTCCACACTGCACTCTACCCTCTGTAGGTACCTTGGGTTGTAACACTTTTATATTCAAGATGAGTTCTCAGGAATATTTCCTTGGAGAGACTTATTTTTTCTTTGTGTCCTGTTTTTTCAAACGTCATGATTGTTGTGGAGCATGTTTTAGTTCTTTAATTTTATAAACCATAATAACTGTTGCTTTAAGGAAAAGAAATGTGTCAATATGAAAATCCAGAATAAAGGACTAGAGCACACTTGACTCTTTTTTTCATTAATTTTATTAGAGTATATTTAGTTTACAATGTTGTGTTAGTTTCTACCATTCAGCAAAGTGAATCAGCTATTGTTGTTTAGTCACTAAGTCATGTCCAACTCTTTGTGAACACATGAAATGTAAGTCAGGTGGACAGAGGACAGGTTCCTCTGTCCATGGGATTTCTCACACAAGAATACTGGAGTGGGCTGTCATTTCCCTCTCCAGGAGATATCTCCAACCCAAGGATTGAACCTGTGTCTCCTGCATGGCAGATGGACTCTTTACTGCTATATGTATATGTGGATCCTTTCTTCTTTGGATTTCCTTTCCATTTAGGTCACCAGCACACTTTATTCTTGATCTTTAAGTTCTTCTATGCATACACCACTAGTCTAATATTAAACCTCACCCAAGTTAGAGTCCCTACATGGATAGGGGAATCCTACTGTTCCCGTTTTAGGGTAAAGCTAAAAGATAGAAAGGCTATGGTTTTTCCTGTGGTCATGTATGGATGTTAGAGTTGGACTGTGAAGAAGGCTGAGCGCTGAAGAATTGATGGTTTTGAACTGTGGTGCTGGAGAAGACTCTTGAGAGTCCCTTGGACTGCAAGGAGATCCAACCAGTCCATTCTGAAGGAGATCAGCCCTGGGATTTCTTTGGAAGGAATGATACTAAAGCTGAAACTCCAGTACTTTGGCCACCTCATGCAAAAAGTTGACTCATTGGAAAAGACTCTGTTGCTGGGAGGGATTGAGGGCAGGAGGAGAAGGGGGTGACAGAGGATGAGATGGCTGGATGGCATCACTGACTCGATGGACGTGAGTCTCAGTGAACTCCTGGAGTTTGTGATGGACAGGGAGGCCTGGCGTGCTGCGATTTCATGGTGTCGCAAGGAGTCAGACACGACTGAGCAACTGAACTGAACTGAACTGAAAAGATAGAAACGTCGAAGATAAGTTCTGATTGTAAATTACCATTTTATAATATGAGGACTTCTGTCTGTGATTCATAAAGACAAGGTGTCAATGTCTTTCTACTCTTCAAGATGAGAAAAAGTTTCTTTCTTAAGTTTTAAGCAATGGGAAGAACTTAGGTTTCCTAAATTTTGATTTTCTTTCATTGGTCTTGAGCTTACATTAGCCCTCTCATTATTCTATGTGTGGGCTCTATTAAAAGCCCATTTCCCTTTTCAAGGGTCAGGGGTCAGGCTTGGATATGTTACAGATGGGATTTACTCTGGGTACAGAAGCTCTTGTCTGTCATTCATTTTCCTCCCCATAGGAATCATGTCCCTTAGGGTGGATTCTCTTCCATGGCTGGTGATGAAAGGCTAAAAGCTGTACCCTTTACTTGGAAAGTCTAGAAAGGAGAGATTTAGGGCAGACAATACAAAAGAGTGAAGCTGGATTTTTCATTATAAAACATTTGAAATAATAAATTTCCTCCCAGTGAAAACCAAAGTCACTTTTGTTGATTTGTTTTTACTCATTTCGTGTCCTCATGTGAAGAACAAAAAAGCAAGCTGTAATTTTTGAGATCAAAATGTCACTGCCCAGCCTCCACCCTCCCTGGAGATCCCACCAGGTAGAGAAAGTGGAGATTTCCTTCAGTCTTTTCTTCCCTGATTCTCCTCCCAAAACAGCAAGGAAAGGTTTACAATACTGTGCATGTCTTTCAAAACCAGATCCATAACATAAACATGGTCTAAGAATGATCCACTTTTCTGTCCAAGAACAGAGGTGATTCTCCGATGAAGAAATAGATGTACTTTCTATCCCATAGTAGATATCATTTTCACCAAAATCCCTAAAAATGGTGAGGATGGAGAAAATAAATCTTTCAAATTCCTTTATCATCACCCCCACCTCTCCTACCACCACCACTAACAAACTCCATTTTCAATCATTCAGAATCAAGATTCCTCTCATTCACTCCTTCCCCACAATGTTCATCGCTGTATCAAAGGATCCCTTGCTCATTCGACAGCTGATGAGCTGTTATCCATGAGCTGATAACAGCTGTTATTCAGCTGTTATGGAGACTCAGACAGACTCAAATGCTGGTGACAGTTATACAGGTAGGTGTCTCTGCACATACCTTAGTGGGGGCTGAAGTTTATAGCAAGGGTGGAACAGGACACTTAGTGAAGATAATTTGGCACTAGCCAATTAGCCAACTCAAATTATTAAAACACTTTTTTTTTTTAATTAACCAGCATTATGTGCAAACTTTTCTTCATGATACCCATAGTAATAAGATAGAGTAAAGGAAGGGATAAAAGGCCTAGGATTTGAATACGATTATCAGAAGGCGTAAAAAAAAAAAAATAGCTAAATTTTTAACAGTTAGTTTTAGGCCAAATTAAAATGTCTCATGGGCTATGATAGCTTTATCAAATGGCTATATAAACAAAAGACTGATTACTTTTGTAGATTAGGGGACAGCAGCATCAGTATAATTTTATTGCATTTTTCCTTATCATAAACCTGGAGGAAAAATCTCCAGGCCAATCCCTATGAGGGGGAAATACTATTCTTCAGGCCCTACTAGAATGGAAGTGGGTAGCCTAAGAACCTAAGAACACTTCAGGCAGAGATAGCAGAGACAAAAGACAACATCAAACCCAAAATAGGCAACAAGATTGCCTACAAAACATCCCAACATTCATACTCAGAGATGAAGGGACCATTTCAAATATTCTGAATGAAAGTTGGATTCCTACAGACATTGTTTGTTTGTTTTAAGCCTTTATTGAATTTGTTACAATATTGCTTCTGTTTCATGTTCTGGTCTTTTGACCTTGAGGCATGTGGGATCTTAGACCCCCTACCAGAGATCAAACCCACATCCCCTGCAGGAGTCTTAACTACTGGACTGCCAGAGAAGTCCCTAATAGAATATTTTAAAATTTCAAAATTACATTCATGTCATCACCATTTTACACTCAAACTCTCTCGAAGATCCCAATTCTCCAATTCTCTGGCCATCCAGGCTGAAAAGACAGACCTCGAAGACCCAAGGACAGAGCCCGCCCCCGCCCTTTTCCTGTTCCAGGCCATGCTTGGGCAGGCTTGCAGAGCCTCAGGTGGAGATGCTCAGGGATGTGTCAAGTTCAGTACATCAGGCCTTTTAATTTCAAAGTGAAAATTAATTTCTGGAATTATAAACAACTGCCCTTTTAAACTAAAGAAGTTACAGAGGACATTTTGGTCTTGAAAATCACTAGGGAGGAAAGAAAATGAGTGCAGAAGTGAGATTATTTTTAAAAGTCAAAAAAAGAAGGGGGGATCCAAAGAGAGCTTTATCTGACTCTGCATTTATGAAATTTCCTGTTCTAGAGGAGAAGGCAATGGCAACCCACTCCAGTACTTTTGCCTGGAAAATCCCATGGACGGAGGAGCCTGGTGGGCTGCAGTCCATGGGGTCGCTAGGAGTCGGACACGACTAAGCGACTTCACTTTCACTTTTCACTTTCACCATTGGAGAAGGAAATGGCAACCCACTCCAATGTTCTTGCCTGGAGAATATCAGGGACGGGGAAGCCTGGTGGGCTGCCATCTATGGGGTCGCACAGAGTCGGACACGACTGAAGCGATTTAGCAGCAGCAGCAGCAGAGGAAAGATGGAGGAAGACATCGTCTTTTATTCCATCCCACCCCCACCAATATACCAGTGAGTATCTTGTTATGCCTGTTTATAGAAAATGTTACACTCTTTCAAAATTGATATTTAATGGCAACCTGTCCTTTGGCTCAGTCTTTGGGATCTTTTGGATGTGGTCCTGGTTCACTCCTCAAGGAAGGTTCTACAGTCTCTCTAGATCTTAAAACTAAAGGTCTACATGCTGCTGTACAGCGAGAAACCAGGGATGATAGTTGAGAAGCCAGAGCTTCCTCTTGTGGCCCTCCCCACGGGACTGGGGTACTCATACCCATCTCTCTCTCCTCCAGGGTGAGGTCAGCCTGGAAACATGAACCAGGAGAGAATGTCTACCTCAAAAAGATGAGCAAAATGACATCAGAAACATGTCTACAAACTTGTACAAAGTGGGAAAGGCCATTTTACATGTTTAATTGGAGAAATAGAAAACATGCTTTATGTTTGCAAATCTCAATGATCCTTACCATGATTTTTCTCCCAATCCAAAGTGTGTTTGATCTGTCTGAAGAACAAATGTGTGTTTCTTGAGTACAAGGTGAGTATTCTGTGCATTGCAAAGGAAAGAAAACGTGGACTATCTGTGGGCACACATGGATCTCCTTCCCCGCAGGAATTCTGGATTTGCACCTTCCAGATTCTAGAAGTCTCCATGTTGCTCTCCTGAGATGAAAGTAGAAAACCAAAGAGACTATGACTTGTTGGCCTTTGAGTACAGTTACACATGAGAATCACCAGGGGAGATTTTTAAAAACACTAGTGCCAGGCATTCCCAAGGGAATAATGTAAGACTCCCTAATGGTAGAAAGAATCACTGATTTTAAAACAACTGAAATGACAATTCCTCTCATCTCCAAAATGTGAAAGTCATTTTGCTTTCCTATCACATCTCCATTTTAAAGGATGGGAGAGAAAAAGATGTTCAAAGCACTGTAAGAAAATAATTCACCCCAAATCATCCTTACTTCTTCCCATCATTTTTGGTAAATTTTTAAGGTATAAGTAGAATATCTGTAACCCCAAGCTCTTAAACTATACTAGAAGAAGGGCTGAGACCATAAACTTGAGATTGTATCATGTCCTCAGGCCCCAGATAGGTGAATTTCTCTCCTCCAACCAACACATGAAAGAAGCCACATGGCCTTCCCAGCTCCTCATCCTCCCCCACCTCCAGGTCCTTGTCACAGGCTGAGTTGTGTGTTGTGTCTGTGTTTGTGTGTTCTTAGTCACTCAGTCATGTCCAACCCTTTGCAACCCCTGCAAGGCTCCCCTGCAGGAGCCTTGCAGGGGAGCCTGCCAGGAATGGAATTTTCCAGGCAAGAATACTGAAGTGGGTTCCCATTCCCTTCTCCAGGGGATCTTCCTGACCCAGGGACCAAACCCAGGTCTCCTGAATTACAGGTAGATTTTTCACTGTCTGAGCCACCAGAGAAGGCCACAGGCTGAGAGTTGTGTTTCCCCCAAATTATATATTGAACTCCTAACTCCTAGCACTGCAAAATGTGACTGTATTTGGAAAGAGGGTTTTTAAAGAGATAGTTAAGGGAAAATGGGGTCGTATGGGTGGGTTCCAACCTAATAAGACTGGTGTCCTTATAAAGGAGGGGTTGGGATACAGACCTGTGGACACCCAGAGAAAAGACTATGTGAGTACAGAGAGAGAAGATGGGTATCTACAAGGCAAGAAAGACCTCAGAATGAAACCAGTCAACTCTTTGATCTTGGACTTCCAGCCTCCAGAACTGTAAAGAAATACATTTTTGTTCTTTAAACCACCCACTCTCTACTGTTTTGTTATGAAGCTCAGCAAATGGATCCAGCTCCCCCAAAACAAAGCAAAAGATTTTTGCTTTTTTCTGCCTCTGCCATCACCTCTCCCACCTACCAGCATGTGGTTCTCCCTTAGGTTCTCTGGATCTGACTCAGGAGAAAAATAAATGAAATCCAGATATTCTAGAGGGCCAAAACAGGATTTTTCTCCCCCAATCACTTATTTCCTTCTTTCCTGTATTGCTAGTGGAGAGCAGCATTTTTTAAACAGAGTGAAAGGAAATATTTTGTTGACATAAACATGCATGAAAATTATGCTACAAGAGAGAGAGAACAATAGACCTGAGTTCATGCAGAAGACTCAACACCAAGCGAGTAAGGAGTGGGCGCAAGGAGATACAGAAGTTGGGGTGCCACAAGGAAACCTTATTTTAATGATGGAACTGAAATCTAACCCTTGTACTGATAAAAGACCAAATAGACATCAACCAAACCTGGAAAATATCCCTGCTGCTACTGCTGCTGCTAAGTCGCTTCAGTTGTGTCCGACTCTGTGCGAAGCCATAGATGGCAGCCCACCAGGCTACCCCATCCGTGGGATTCTCCAAGCAAGAACACTGGAGTGGGTTGCCATTTCCTTCTCCAATGCATGAAAGTGAAAAGTGAAAGTGAAGTCATGTCTGACTCCTAGCGACCCCATGGACTGCAGCCCACCAGGCTCCTCCGTCCATGGGATTTTACAGGCAAGAGTACTGGAATGGGATGCCATTGCCTTCTCTGGGAAAATATCCCTACAATCTATCAAAAAGATGAGAAGTAATCAACTATTTTATTCAAAAAGAAGCCTTTAGATTATACTCAGGAAGAATTTCATTTTTCCTGCTTAATCATGTATGAGTATCAGTCCCTTCATTTCTCTGTTGGTAATGTATTCAATTAAGGAGCCCAGTTTTCTGTCCATGAGTTAGAGGTCTGAGGTCATGTATCTCAAGATGGTGAAATCTGATTGCCCCACACGCAGAAGTCCCTAAGGGAAGATGATCCTCCAACAGCCATAGGACAAGCTGGAAATCGAAGTGCAGATTAAATGGCTCTGGATGAATTAAGTGTTCATTTTAACTGTCAAAACACTGAGATGATAACTTTTCTCAAAACATAGATCCAAAGACATTCTTCACTAAATGTATAAATTTAGTGAATTTACTAAATGTCTCAATTTGAAATATGATTGGGAAAACATTAACTTATTTTTTTTTCCCTTTTCTTCTTTTTTTTTTAATTAATTTTATTTTATTTTTAAACTTTACATAATTGTATTAGTTTTGCCAAATATCAAAATGAATCCACCACAGGTATACATGTGTTCCCCATCCTGAACCCTCCTCCCTCCTCCCTCCCCATACCATCCCTCTGGGTCATCCCAGTGCATTAACTTATTTTTTGAAACCTAATGTCAAAGAGGGTAACTCAGGACAATTCCTTCAAAGAAGTCACTGGGCCAGTCTAGGACACAAAATGACATAGTTACAAGCCCTTTAGCATCCTCCTCCCAACTCTCATTTACACATTTATTTTTCTAGCTCTAGCCGAATTGTAAGTATGATCTCCCTACTGCCATTTTTTTCCTGAATTGGGGTGAAAGGCCATCTCCTCAAGGGGTAGATGAATGACTTTTCTCTTTAACCCTCCTGGTCCCATACTGCTCAAACCCAGTGGATGGCATCCCCAGCTTTCCCCTCCTCAGTCTTTCAGATGAAACTAAATATCTCTACCCCATCCATTCCTCATTTTATTCTTTGTTTTCCCAGAAAAACATAGAGCCTTTCACTTGCTTCCTTCTTCAAGATTTGTCTTATCCTCAGAGGACTCTTATCCTCAGCTTCCCAGGTGGTGCTTGTGGTAAAGAACCCGCCTGCTGGTACAGGAGACATGAGAGATGAGGTTCCATCCCTGGGTCAGGAAGATCACTTGGAGGAGTGCATCGCAACCCACTCCAGTACTCTTGCCTGGAGAATCTCAGGGACAGAGGAGCCTGGTGGGCTACAGTCGATGGGGTCATAAACAGTCAGACACAACTGAGCAACTGAGCACATGTGCATGCACAAAGGACTCTGCTCTCTCTGCAAGTTATTAGAGAATTACTGAATTCCCATGGAAAAGTCAGCAGGAGGGTGGGTGTAATATCCAATTACTTGAATTCTAGTAATACGAGAAATAGCATTCATGAGAACTGGAGACACTTTTTAAACACAGAATAAATGTGACTGAATGGCATTTTGAGATAGTAATGCACAGGAACCTTTTTTTTCCCTGAATTTCCCTTTCTTGTCCAACACCCAGACATCAGAGAGGCTGTTCTTTGTCTCCAAAGAGATGAGTGGAAGGGTTGGAAGAAGAAAATTATTAGAAGATGTTTTTGGCTTTTGTTTTGCAAAACCTAAATCTTTAGGATATGTGAATGTGTGAGAGTAGAAGGAGCAGCTTAAATAAACATGAAAGGACAAGGCTTTCCCTTATATTGAAAAGAGATATTCCCAAGCTGGGAGATGGAAAGAGAGATTGTGGGTCCCAGAGCATCAGGATTCAACCCAGTTGTCTAGTTGTCAATAAAGGAGTCAGAAAGGCCAGAATTGCAACAACTAAAAGGGTATCAAGGAAGACAGAATAGAGACAGGCTTGTAAAGATTCCTGAGCCCCATACATGGCATGGTAGCAAAAGAAAACACCATAGAATTGAGCATCTGAGATTTTACTGTACTTGTGAGCTTATGAGTTAAATGGCCACAGTTCCACACATGCCAGCAGAAACACGAGTCACCAGAGACAAAGGCTAAGGATGTTATCACTCCGAGCACAGCAGGCAACATTGTCTCCATGCTCACATTGACTTACCTTGTTTCACAGTCCCACAGGGACTACATGGAACAGCACGAATGGATGTTGCCCGTAGCACACAGCTGAGCTGCTCCGTTTTAGCAAACCTCATACGTTAAGGAGGCTACAGGGAAACCTGCCCGGTCTTCATTCTGGAGAGTGGTATTATCTTTATTGTACTGAGAATCAAACAAATCTCCTCTCTATTCCAGAGACAGACACTATCGTCCAAGGCTACTTGGTATATGAACAGCCTTGCAAAGATTATCCAGAATAAACTATCTATGCCTCTGCTCCTAAGACAGTAGAATACATAAGACCATGATTGGTAGGGAATTGTCTCCCAACACTGTGGAGACAGGAACAAGGGATGACTCTGCTGTGACGTGTGTGCTTTGATGATTGAAGACCGGAAAAAGCCTCTACCAGCATCACCTTCACACTCCATGAGCCGTGGGGACTATAGCATAACCCTGGAGAGGAGAACGGAGTGAGGAGCTACACTCCAAGCAAAGAGATTAAATAAAAGTCTGAATTCTGTGTAATTGGGCAGTTAACTCTCTGCCTCCTTCAGCTACTAGAATGTCAGACTCAACCCCAGACAGGATATTTGAGGATGACTGGCTGGAAATAACAGACAACCCTAAGACAAAAAACCTTTAGAAATTGTCACTTAATAAGTTTTCACATTCTCTCAAGAAATGGCTGGATCCCTGTCCAATAACCTTACAGTGAGGGGCAGGTCCCACACCTCTCTGATGTAACTTAGTAGTTTTTCTTTCTTTCTTTCTTTTTTTTTTTTTTACTGAAGTATAATTGCTTTTCAATGTTGTGTTAGCTTCTGCTGTACAACAAAGTGAATCATATGCTATAATCATACATATGCTATATGTATGCATATATCCCTTCCCTCTTGAGCCTTCCTCCCAACCACCACCCCCAACCCACCAATCTAGGTCATCACAGAGCACCAAGCTGAGCTCCCCAGGATCTGCAGCAGCTTCCCACTGGACATCTATGTAACACACGGTAGGGTATATATATCACTGATACTCTCCCAATTCATCCCACCCTCTCATTTCCCCACTGTGTCCACATGTCCATTGTATGTCTGTATTTCTATTACTGCCTGCTAATATGTTCATCTGTACCATTTTTCTAGATTCCACATATATGTGTTAATATGCAATATTTGTTTTCTCTTTCTGATTTACTTCACTCTGTACGACAGACTAGATTCATCTGCATCTCTACAAATTCATTCCTTTTAATGGCTGAGTAATATTCCACTCCATATATGTACCATATCTTCTTTATCCATTGTCCATTGATGGACATTTAGCTTGCTTCATTTTTATAGGACTCAATCTTAAATAAGAGCAGACAGCCAGGGATCACCATACCTCTGAGCAAAGTCTTTAGAATTTTTTTAAAAAAAGAAAGAAAGAAAGAAATACACAGAAATAGGAACTCAGAGGAAACAAACGATGAAGAAAAACAAGATGAAGTTTTTGTTTTTTTTTTAAGTTATAGTTAAGAGTTCTACTTTCAGGAAGCTGGAACCGATATACTTTTCCATACCCCTTCCTCCAAGTATGACTAAAAGACCTGGGCACTATTAGTACCCATCTATTCTTGCATATTGTCCATATTCTCCATTAGACCCCTTAGCATATTAAACCTATGCTCAGTCACACAGTCATGTCTGACTGACTCTTCGTGGCTCCATGGACTGTAGCCCACCAGGCTCCTCTGCCCATAGAATTTTCCCATCAAGAACACTGGAGTCGATTGCCATTTCCTACTCCAGGGGATCTTACCTACCCCAGGATGGATCAAACCCTTGTCACTTGGGTCTCCTGCATTGGCAGATGGATTCTTTACCACTAGGGCTGCCTAGGAAGTGTAGGTGTCTTAAATTCTAGGTCTGATCATTTCAAAATCTGAGGCTGATTCTGATGCTTGCTCCATCTGGTCATACTGTGTGCGTTGTTTTGGGGTGTTTTTTCCGGCCTGTTAGTATGCCTTGTAATTAAAACTTTACTGAATAAAAGGAAATGTAGCAAATAGGTATTTTTTGTGTGCTTTATCTGGCTAGGAATTAGGTGTGTTTAGCGTTTGCTGAAGCTAAAGTAGGTATCAGAGGCTAAAATTTTCCGTGCTTGTTTTTGTAGACCCTGTTGTCTTGGGTTTCCCTAAAGACTTCCTCTTAAATAAGATCTGAGACATACAGTTCTCTGAGATGAAACTCGCTGTTACTTTATAGGAGTCCTACTGACATGGTGGTAAAGTATGTAGGGAGAAAAAGCATTCTGTAGTCCTACAGAGAGGTCTCACCCTGTTAGTGAGCCTGTGCCCCAGAGTTAAGACTTTCACAAGGGCTTCTCAGTTTGTTTTTCTACTCCTTAGGTGATAAAATAAGGTTACAAAGGGCAGGATTGCTATTTCCTTTCTTCCAGAAGGGTTCAGTTCAGTTCAGTTCAGTCGCTCAGTTGTGTCTGACTCTTTGAGAACCCATGAATTGCAGCACGCCAGGCCTCCCTGTCCATCACCAACTCCCGGAGTTCACTCAAACTCACGTCCATTGAGTCAGTGATGCCATCCAGCCATCTCATCCTCTGTTGTCCCTTTCTCCTCTTGCCCCCAATCCCTCCGAGCATCAGGGTCTTTTCCAATGAGTCAACTCTTCGCATGAGGTGGCCAAAGACTGGAGTTTCAGCTTTAGCATCATTCCTTCCAAAGAACACCCAGAACTGATCTCCTTCAGAATAGACTGGTTGGCTCTCCTTGCAGTCCAAGGGACTCTCAAGAGTCTTCTCCAACACCAGAAGGGTTAGACTCTGACAAAACTTCAGTCTGTTGGGCTCTTATAAAATAGTTTTCCCTGATGCACGCCCTGTGAAGAACAGAATACTCTAGGCATGTTTCAGAATGGCTATTCCAGTTATTCACTGTGAGAAAGTAGTAGAATTCCTAGACATAAAACTCACTAAGCCTAAACCCTGTGGAGTTTTTTACTCTCAAACTTGTCCACACCAAGCCTCCCGCAATTCACTAAGGCCACCTTCAGTTTTTCTACCCTTGCACTTGTTCCTGCAGAGGTTTCTGCTCATGGATTTCTGCTCTGGTAAATTATGATCCTGTGTATCCACCTCTCTCCAATTTGGGGGGCAGCAGTTTGCCCTGTGACCACAATTCTCTGGAGGATATGAGTTGTTGATTTTTTACTGTGTCACACACTTTTTTGTTGTTGTTGTGAAAGTGGGAGTGACAACTTCCAAGTTCCTTACACACCTGATGCTGGATTGGAAACCAGAAGTCCAATTTCATAAACTTTTTATTGTCTCATAATCACACAGTTTCAGGGATGTTAATCCTCTACTCCAGTGCCCTGGAAGCAGTTATTGTTGTTCAGTTGCTAAGTCACATCGAGTTCTTTGCAACCCCGTGGACTGCAACATACCAGGCTCCTCTGTCCTTCGCTATCTCTCGGAGTGTGCTCAAACTCATGTCCACTGAGTCAGAGATGTCATCTAAACATATCGTCCTCTGCCACCCGCTTCTCCTTTTGCCTTCAATGTTTCCCGGCTTCAGACTCTTCTCCAATGAGTCGGCTCTTCACATCAGGTGGCCAAAGTGTAAGAGCTTCAGCTTCAGTCCTTCCAATGAATATTCAGGGTTGATTTCCTTTAGGATTGACTGGTTTGATCTCTTGCAGACCAAGGGACTTTTAAGGTCTTCTCCAGCAACACAATTCAAAACCATCAATCCTCTGGCACTCAACCTTCTTTATAGTTCAACTCTCACATCCATACATGACTACTGGAAAAACCATAGCTTTGACTATATGCACTTTTGTTGGCAAAGTGATGTCTCTGCTTTTTAATATGCTGTCTAAGTTTGTCATAGCTTTTCTTCCAAGGAGTAAATGTCTTTTTTAATTTCAAGGGGCTGTAGTCACCATCAGCAGTCATTTTGGAGACCAAGAAAATAAAATCTGTCATTGCTTCCACTTTCCCCTCCTTCTGTTTGTCATGAAGTGATGTGACAGGAAGCCATAATCTTAGGTTTTTGAATGTTGTATTTTAAGCCAGCTTTTTCACTCTCCTCTTTCACCCTCACCAAGAGGCTTTTTAGTTCTTCTTCCCTTTCTGCCATTAAAGTGGTATCATCTGCATATATGAGGCTGTTGATTGTTTCTCCTGGGTATCTTGATTCCAGCTTAGGATTCATCCAGCCTAGCATTTCGCATATAAGTTACTCTGCATATAAGTTAAATAAGCAGGATGGCGATATACAGCCTTGACGTACTTCTTTCCCGGTTTTGAACCAGTCAGTTGTTCCATGTCCAGTTCTAACTGTTGCTTCTTGACATGCATACAGATTTCTCAGGAGACAAGTAAGGTGGTCTGGTATTCCTACAGTTTGTTGTGATCCACAGTCAAAGGCTTTAGCATAGTCAATGAAGCAGAAGTAGATGTATTTCCAGAATTCCCTTGCTTTCTCTATGATCCACGAATGTTGGCAGCTTGATCTCTGGTTCCTCTACCATTTCAAAACCCAGCTGGGACATCTAGAAGTTCTCAGTTCACATTACTGCTGAAGCCTACCTTGAAGGATTTTGAGCATAACCTTACTAGCAGGTGAAATGAGCACAATTGTATGGTAGTATGAACATTCTTTGGCACTGCCCTTCTTTGGGATTGGAATGACTAGACACAAGTTAAACAGAGGTCCCAGGGCAGCAAATCTAGTCTCCTCTCTTCAGTGTAATCACTTCCTCCCTTAACAACCTCAGTACAAGGGACACAGGGAACAGACCAGGAAGTCTGACAAGTGTTTTGTGATTTAAAAAAAAAAACCCTTCATAAAATACTGTAACCACACTCTCTTTCCCTAGGAAAAAAAGACAGCAAAGCATCCAATTAACCTGAGAGAAAACATTCCTATGAACTGCTATTAGAATGAAAGAAGCTATTTCAAACATATTTAGCTAAGAGCAAGAGTTAGTTTGGGTTCCTGTGATTTTCAAAACTCTAATCCATTTTAATCCTTTAATTGCTTTGTACTTGGGCTGAATTAGGAAGTTCAAGTTTTTGTCCATGAGTCTGAAGTCTGAAAGAAAATCCTGTGATTCACTTTTTAGAAGGAGATACTTTCAGTACCCTTAAAGTATTTCTAGGGATTATCCCAGAATAGGGATAATTTTGAACTTTAGGAACATTGGGTTAAAGACAGTTATATTAAATAGGGTGGAGAATATCAAACACAAAGGAATGATTAAATCAAACAAGAAACCATTTCTGCAGTTGTCATTCAAGAGAGAAGAGGCTATTTCCAGTTTTAAATCAAATAACTAAGGTGTGACTAATTTTCTCTTTTTTTGAGTAATTTTTATTGGAGTATAGTTGATTTACAAAGCTGTGTGAGTTCCAGATGTGCAGCAAAATGAATCAGTTATACATATACATATATGCACTTTGGGGGATTCTTTTCCCATATAGATTACTACAGAATATTGGATAAGTTCCCTGTGGTATACGGTAGGTCCTTATTAGTTATCTATTTTATATAGAATTGTATGTATATGTCAATCCCAATCTCTCAATTTATTTCTCTCCCCCCTTCCTCCCCTGGTAACCATAAGTTTGTTTTCTACATCTGTGACTCTATTTCTGTTTTTAAAATAAGTTCATTTGTATTATTCTTTTTTAGATTTACATATAAGTTATATCATATGGCCTTTGTCTTTCTTTGCCTGACTTACTTCACTCCATTTGGCAATCTCTAGGTCCATCCACGTTGCTGCAGATGATATTATTTCACTCCTTTTTATGACTGAGTAATATTCTATTACTACCACATTTTTATTCACTTCCATTGTCAACTGACATTTAGGTTGCTTCTGTGTCTTGGCTATTGTAAAGTGAATAATTTTCTCCTGTATATAGTTTAATGGCTTCCCAGGTGGCGCTAGTGGTAAAGAACCCACATGCCAATGCAAAAGACATAAGAAACGCAAGTTCGGTCCCTGGGTCAGAAAGATCCCCTAGAGAAGGGCATGGCAACCCACTCCAATATTATTGCCTGGAGAATCCCATGGACAAAGGAGCCTGACAGGCCTTAGTCCATAGGCTCTCAAAGAATCAGACATGACTGAAGTAACTTAACACACACACAAATATATATTTTTAAACTACTTTTCTTGGTAACTATAGTTGCATCAGAAGAGAAAACTAGATTATTGCAGGGATAGGAATGGGAGGAAAACCTGCCTTCTATCAGAAACAGTTTGTACTGTTGGAATTGGTACCACATACATATATTTATGGGCATAAAGCTAATAATTTATTAGTTGCTTATTAAATAAATAATTTTATGAAAAATGTAAGCAATGTGCTAAATTCCACAATTTCCAAATGCAGCAGTTAACATCATGTAATCCTTTCCATAACTTCAGCCAGCAGATGTGTTATTTGGTCTTATTCTCAAGCATCTGGTTTTCAAGATGGCTCTGCTGCTGACTCCTCTGCCCTGGGGTGGGATCAGTGATGACTTGTAACAACCACAAGCTGATTGTGTCAATTTAACATAAAGAAGAAAAATGGAGAATAACCTTTCAGTCCCAGATCTCAGGTTTAGTGCAACATCCTCAGCTCATTTGAGAAAGACCTACCCAGCTTAGGGGGTAGAGAATACAAAGCATGCCACCTCTTCCCCAGCAACTCTGTAACATGGAAGAGAAAGACACATGGTCTTTGTTCTCCCAAAGCAGGCCCAGATGGAGTTCCAGGAAAATTTTCCATGTTTCTCTTGTTGCTTCCTCACAGGCTATCTGCTCTCAGTGAGTAGGGAAGGAGGGTCTCCTTTCTCTCTCTTGTTTGTCCTCTAACACCTTAAATCCAGTGGGATGATGTTCATTTTGTGTGCATGTGTGCGTGCACACACACACACACACATACTCACACACTTCCCCATATCATAAACCTGACTTCTAATAACTCCAAGGTCTAAATTTCTCTTTCTTTTCTCCTTTCCCTAACTCATATTCTGGCTTCATCTCAAGTTCATCCCATGGGATGGCTATGGCTCTTGTTGAAACAGGATATTCTAAATTCTGTTCTCCAGATGAACCCTTAAGAATAGGGTTCTTAAACTCTAAGGTGCCAAAAAGGAAGAGGAAAGAAAGGACAGACAATGAGCTGTGGTTGATTATAGCTCAAAAGGGCATGTGATGGATTCCTTTATTCACAGGGGTCGATGACCTGCACTAATAGAATCCAAAGCCAGTGAAGTATGGATTCTAAAAAAAATCCATTGGTTGGAGGTAGAGTGATTATTGACAGAAAAATGTTGCTAAACAGGAGTTTACTGGAATTTTCCCTGGAGGACATTGCCTGAGAGACAAGTAACTGGAAGTGCTTTAACCAGCCTCAAGCCTTTGTTACTTTCAGTTTATGGTGTGTGACTATAAACAGCTGGACACAACTGAAGCGACTTAGCATGCACCCACAAAGATTCATGAGGAGAAAAGAGCTAGTGAGAGACACACAAGCCTTAAGACTGGTTAGAAAAAAGAGGTTGGAGACATATGAGGGGTGAGAGAAGAAATAGTTAGGGGTTAAGGATCTCTTTTCTGGAAGTGCACTCAGCAGTCCCGCGTATCTGTCTCTTGCTTCAACTGTGCTTGGAGGGAACAGACCCAGGGACGCCCCTTGCTCCAGCCTCCGACCACCCTCCAACATTTTTTCCAGTCACAACATTCAGAATCAGCCACACAGCTGTCCACAATCACTGGCAATAACCACTATTTTTTGAGCTTAACTCCTTATTACCTGTCAACCATAAACTCCCAGATTCGCCAGAATTATTCCACCGAGGTGGAGACTTCTCTCCACCGCCTGGTCAACATGCATCTGCAGGCCTCCTACACTTACCTCTCTCTGGGCTTCTATTTTGACCTCAACGATGTGGCTCTGGAGGGTGTGGGCCACTTTTCATGAATTGGCCAAGGAGAAGCACAACGGCCCAGAGCGTCTCTTGAAAATGCAAAATCAGTGTGGGAGCCACATGCTCTTCCTAGAAGTGCAGAAGCAGTACCTAGATGACTGAGGTAAAACCAAGGATGCTATGGAAGCCACCCTTCTCATGGAGAAGAATCTGAACCAGGCCCTTTTGGGTCTGCAGAGCCTGGGTTCTGCCCGCACAGACCCCCACATCTGTGACTTCCTAGAGAACCACTTCCTAGATGAGGAGGTGAAACTCGTCAAGAAGATGGGTGACCACCTGGCCCACCTCCACAGACTGGCTGGCCCCCAGGCTGGGTTGGGCGAGTATCTCTTGGAAAGTCTTACCCTCAAGCAAGACTAGGAGCCTCTGGAGCCCAGCGGCCTTTGAGGAGCCCCCTAACATCAGAGCATCTGCCTGAAGCCCCTCTTTACATCCACTAGGCAGCTTTTTAACACCCTGGAGAGACCACTCTCAAGCCCTGGACCAAATGGAAACAATAAAGCTTTTTGAAGCCATATATATATATATATATATATATGTTTTCTCCTGCTAACAATGATACTCAAACTCCAGAGGAACCTATGGGCTTCCTTCTTGGCCTCCCCTCACCAGCTTCCCTCTTTCTCAGCCTGAGGTAAGAGTGGGGGTTGGGCAGGTGGCCAGAAGCAGTGGGGCAGGGTTTCCATGGGAACCCCAGGGTGTCTGAGAGACTTTCTCCCACTCCAATCTTACACAGATTTCCTAGCCTATGCACCCCCATTTCACACTCGGTGAAAAAGAAAACAGGCGTTTCCCTAGAAACAAAAGAAGTTAAACCACACCCCATTTCTCTCCTCAACTTCTCAGTTTAGAATAAGTAATTCTATGTTGTTGCTTTTTAGTTGCTAAGTCATGTAAGACTCTTTGCAAACTCATGGACTTCCCACTCGGGGATCGAACACAACTCTCCTGCATTGATGGGCAGATTCTTTACCTTTGAGCCATTTCTGGTGGCTCAATAGTAAAGAATCCACCTGCCAATGCAGGAGACACGAGACCCGCAGGTACGATCCCTGGGTAGAGAAGATCCCCTGGAGAAAGAAATGGCAACCCATCCCAGTGTTCTTGCTTGGAAAACCCCATGGACAGAGGAGCCTGGTGGACTACAGTCCATGGGGTCACAAGAGTCAGACAGGACTTAGCGACTAAACAAGTTAATTCTAACTCTATTCCCTATACTAATTACTTTCTAGCTCAGTAGATCTCCTCAGTAAAATGGAAAAGATTATAATTAGACCCATATACTATTTCATCTCATGTGAGCTTCAAAATAATTCTGAGCTATAGGAAATGAGATTTCACCCTCTTTTTTCAAATGAAGGAAATGAAACCAGCTTCACCGTTCAGACCTGAATTTTATTCACAATGCCCCATTTTTACAAGGAAAAACAATTAAGAACTTCTAGTTAACATTAGGTTCTACTCAGACCTTGCTAGGAGCAACAAGTTATTAATGAAGTAAAGTAGATTTGATGTAAAATAGTGAAAAAGGAGTTGCCAGCTTTGGAGACTCTATATCTCCAAAAGGATGAGTTAAGCTGACAAGAGCATTCTGTCACTGAGGAAAACCTAGGGTGTAGAGAGTGTCCATCTTTCTCAAACACAGTGACACCTTTTGCAACTACTACTACTTTTCTGCTGAGACCCGTAGAGAACCAAAGCAGGAGGTCTCAGAGCAGGATGTCAAAAAAAGCAAATTAGGGCTTTTCAAATGATCAGACTGAACAAAATGCACTGCAAAATGAGATCCCCTGGGGCTAAGTTCAGAAAAACAGCCAGCTCCCTGGGCCATCAAGTTAAATTCCACGGAGACTATTCCAAAATGGAAAAATCTCTACCTGCCAGATGATCTCTTGGGAAGGGTACTGGATATGCATACCACTTGGAGTGGGTACAGTGAGACCCCCAAAAGGTGATTGAGTGACTGACCTGTGTAAGGAGGGTGGGGTGACTACAGGGCTCTGTTTTTTAATTGTTCTAGATATATTTGGGGCCAGAGCTGAATTGCCTGGGATAAGAAAAGGAAGTTTGAGCCCCACTCTTGTTTTAGTCCTTCCCACAAATAGCCTGACTGTACTGTGCCTCCCTTCTAAACAAACATAGAATGAATAAGTTTTTTTTTAATATCTATTTAAGGGGGAACCAAACTACTCATCAGCCTGGGCTTCTCACTTGTGTTAGTGTCATCCAGATTTAAGACATGAGTGCTTCAAGAGAGTCAGGCTCAACTTTCAATATTCAGTGAGTGTTTATACAGCACCTACTGTATGCTGGGCACTATCCCAGATCCAGGGAACACAGTGAACAAACAGGCAAAAGTTCTTACCCTCAGCAATCATACTATAGTTTGGTGGAAGGAGACACAATAAATTTAAAATACGTTAAAATAAATTATAAAGTATGTTAAGAAGGAAAAAAGTGCTACAATAACAGGAAAAGAAAGAAGAACAGAGTAGGGAGGATGGGGTGTGTAACAGGCTAGGTATGTGTGTGAGATGGCACTTTCCATGGGCCAATCTGGATCGACCTCCTTGAGAAGGTGCCCGCTGAACAAAGGCTCACCAGAGGTGAAGAATGAGCCTGGACAAAGATAGGGGAAAGATTTTCCTGCAGAGGAAACAGCTAGGGGTGGACCTCATGGTGAGAAAGTGCCCAGCACCTTCAAGGAACAGTGAGGAGGAAGAGGAACAAAGAGGGGATGAAGTCAGAGAGGCAGGGGCAGGGGGATCGGAGATCAAGGAGCCAGACTGCACAGGGCCAGGGGGGATCGAGGATCAAAGAGCCAGACTACACAGGCTCTTATAGACCAACAGAAGAATTCAATTTTACTCTGAATAAGGGAGGCCTTAGAGGATAAGCACATGACTGATATGATCTGGCTGATTTATGTTTTAAAAATATAATTCTACTAGTCATGTTGAAAATAAGCTATAGAAGAGGAAGAAAGAAGCAAGGACACTGCTGGTTAGGAGTCCTTTGCAACCAGAGAGAGATGGCTAGTGGCTAGGAAGCAGTGAAAATCACTCAGTCATGTCTGATTCTTTGTGACCCCATGGACTGTCCATAGAATTCTCCAGGCCAGAATACTGGAGTTGGTTGCGGTTTCCTTCCCCAGGGTATCTTCCCAATCCAGGGATCAAACCCAGGTCTCCCGCACTGCAGACAGATTCTTTACCAATTGAGCTGCAAGAGTAGCCCAAGAATACTGAAGTGGGTAGTCTATCCCTTCTCCAGCGGATCTTCCCAACCCAGGAATCAAACTAAGTCTCCTGCATTGCAGGTGGATTCTTTACCAACTGGGCTATCAGGGAAGCCCTGGCTAGCAAGCAGGGTTTTGACAATTGAGGCAGTGAGAATTGATTAAATTATGGATATAATCCTAAAAGTATAAGCACTACCTTCACCCTAAAACTCAATTATGCCTCACACTCTAAGTCTTTACATAAGACAAAACACAATAGTTTAGTCATTAAGCAGAGCCAAGGACCTTTATTTACTCCTTAAGAGTCATAGATAAATATTCTGAGCCATATCCTGTGAGCTGTTTTGCAGATACTGAAGCCCCCTCACCTGGCAGAAGAAGATGACTCTATGAAGAGAGGATGACTACATGATGACCAGAGAAAAGCTGTGACATAAGCTATTCCACTTCACACAATTCCGAGAACTGTCCCCAAGAAGCAGGAACAAACTCTGAAACTAGAGATTAACTGTACTCAAAACAACCAAGACGATGCTCATAGGACCGTCACATCACTGATACTGAGATGACTGTCAGAGCTGACTGTGCCATCCTGCTCCCTCCCTCCACGCATACAACCTTGAACCTCCACTATAAAAACTTCTGCTCCTTAAGCAGCAATCAGGAGTTGGTTCGCAGACACAAGTCCACCTTCTCCCCTGGTTGCCAACCTCCAAAATAAAGTTACCTTTCTTTTCCCTCGTCTCCTGAGAACTGGCTATCAAGCGATGAGCAGCCAGACCTGAGTTTGGTAACAAAGGTAAAGGCCACAAGATGTCTTGACAGATTGGATGTGTGAGAGAAAGCAAGGAGGAAAAGGAAAGAAGGAAAAAGAGGGACAGAGGAAAGAAAGAAGACAAAACAAGAGGGAGAGAGGGGAGCAAGAGAGAAGGAGAGAATGGGAGAGGGAAGAGAGAATTCAAGGTTGACTCTCAAAGTTTGTGGTCAGAGCCAACTGAAAGGATGAAGTTGCCATCAACTGATACAGAGAAGACAGCAGGTAAGACAAAATCACTTGGAGTAGCCAATGGCAACCCAATCCAGTATTGTTGCCTGGAAAACTCCATGGAGAGAGGAGTCTGATGGGCTACAGTCCTTAGGGTCACAAAGAGTCAGACACGACTGAAGCGACTGAGCACATAGCACACAAGATACGTTTAAGGAGAAGATGAATCATTCCATTTGGGAATGATTGGGACATGTTGATTGCAGATGTCAAGATGGGCAAGGAGAGATGCTGAGAAGGCTGCTCAAAATATCAAATTTAACATGTCCAAGAGAACCCTACTCCTGCACCCATCACCTCTCACACCCAATCCAAAATACCCCTTTGCAGTCTTCTATTTCTCAGGGTATATAGACATTCTATTCAATATAGACATTTACTCAAGCCAAAAACCTTGAAGTCATCCTGGACTCCCTCTTTCTGTCATATCCCACACCTAATTATAAACAAACATTGTCAATTGTTCTCAAAATGTACTCAGACTCTAATCATTTCTCACTCTGTCCAATGCTGCCATATCTATCCAAATCACTAATTTTATCCATTAAAAGTAATGGCTAAACCACATAAACTGAACTCCCAGGCTAAAAAGTAAATATTAAACTTAATCTCAAAAATATTTTTTCTGTTATTTAAAAGCATTCAAATATTTAAACCTTGACATTATAGTATAAGAATTATAATTTTTATTACTATAGAACACATTTTAACTGAAATCACTTTTAAATGAGGGTGGTATGTGAGGGCAAACTCTTCTGTTTTAGGATACTGCTGATAGTGATGCTATCACCAAGGTAACATCTTCTTTTCTTTTTTAATTTTATTTATCTATTTATTTTTGTCTGTTGTTGGGGGCCAGAGTGAGGTACTCCGCCCGTGGCAAAGGTCATGAGGAAGGAGGCTCGACATATGCAAAGGCGGGATCGAGCCTCAGGAATCCCCCTGGAAATCCTCGAGCATCTACCCCCATAACCAGAGCCTGCCTACTTCACTACTTTGTGCTCTCACCTACACCTCTGACTTTACGGGGGGCTGTCCCCCACCACCTCTTTCGGAGAAGGAGTTAACCTAGAGCTCCGGTTAATAAAAACTCCTGGGCGTGACAAGAGTGTTTCAACCTACAAACTCCTCTGAAGGTTCTCTAGCCTGCCTGACAGGCTTGTCCGGCCACATGTGATTGCTCACAGCCTCCCAACTGTGAGAGGCACGAGATGCTTTAAACCTTCTAAAAACAGGTTCCTTAGAGAAGTTAGAAAATTATTAGTATAAGTATAATGGGCTGATTAGAAATTGTATTGGTGAAGGGTTTTTCATTTGTTGAGCCAATGTTTGTTGCTAAGACTCCACATCCCCTGCCCTTACACACATTAATGAATATATAGAAGAAATAAGTATTAACCTTTGATATTAATCACGTTAGACCTTAGGCTAAGTAAATTCTTTCCTTAACTAAAACCCACTATACCCTCACCCTATATGAATGTAACTTTATTTGGGTGGCATGTGTTTTAAGAATAATCACCCCTGGAGAAATAAGTGTCCTGGTTGACTGACCACTGTCACAAGGAGAGGGTCATAAATTGTCAGCAGGCCCCCCTGGCCAGAAGATGATGTAACACCCCTAAGACCTCTGTATACATTTGTATGAAGCACCTGACTTTGATATGTCAGGACTGCTGACCCCACGTGACTTTTACATAACATCTCAGTGTATAAAAGTAGACCATGGAAAATAAAGAATTGGGATCAGTTTCTTGAAATACTGGTCTCCCCATGTCTCTCTCTCTCTCACTCTGGCTGAGTCTATATCTGGAGCACGGAACCCACCAAGCTTACTAATTTTGCCTGGGCTTCTAAGATCCGACCGGGGAGGCCTCAGTGTCTCCTCTCCTTTGGGAGACCGGAAGGACAGCTGCGGCCTACGTAAGTGGTGCAAGCTTCTTGTCTTGAAGTTTTATTGGTCTCCCGCGTAAACCAAGCTACTCAGCCTCTTTTCTCCACTAAATTTTCCTACTGAGCTATCCTCATTCTATTACTCCTTACATCTCTAATTAATATCTAATTGAAGCTATTGTATCCTGATCCTCGCCGATGCCATCCCCGCTTCGAATACCCTGGATCAGCCGGGGCTGGACCCCGGCAGTCTGTGCTGGGTCTTCATTGCTTTTGCACAGGTTTTCTCTAGTTGTAGCAAGTGGGGGCTACTCTTCATTGCTCTGCACAGGATTCTCATTGTGTTGGCTTCTCTTGTTGCAAAGCACAGGCTCTAGGGCACTTGGGCTTCAGTACTCGCAGCACACGGGCTCAGTCATTGTGGCACACAGGCTTAGTTGCTCCAGAGCATGTGGAATCTTCCCAGACCAGAGATTGAACCCATGTCCCCTGCATTGACAGGCAGATTCTTGTCCACGGCACTATCAAGGAAGTCCTTTCCTTCTTTTCTAACAGTAGCTCACATAAGACTTACCTTCTTAACTCCTGAATTTGAAGATTTGGTTGAGGGTAGTGATCACTTCTCCCTCAACAAATTCTACAAACTCTGGGCATTACCTGAGAAAGATGCTTCCTGACAAACTTCAGAGGCTTTTTGTAAGATTGTCGCCCTTGCAGGTATCTGGTATTTCTAATATTTTTGCATGTATTTGCCATTTCACACAATCACTTAAAAAGTCTGTCCTTAAACCTTGAATCTAAAAAGATGGCAACAGAATAATTTCCTTTGAGACAACGAAATGAGCTCTGACTTTCCATCTATATATCAATTTTTGTTTCATGAGCACCCATATTAGTACCTTCTCTGCAGTCAAATGCTAGAAGAATCATGTAACCTAGCATGTAAGATATCTGCATGATCAATATACTTCATATCGGTCATTTCTTCAGTGGGGGCTAAAAACAAACTACTTTCTCTTCAAGCAACCCTTTGACTGAGTGAATCCTGTCATGTTGATATTTTTGTCTGCCAAATATCATCAAACCTTTCTCTTAAGTACCCTGTTTGAACACTTTTCTTAAGTTCTTGACAATGAGGTTCAAAGATTTCTTGTAGCTCATGAAACTTGTCTTTGGCTGAAGAGAAATCTTGACAGTGCCTACTGTCTGCTGATGGGTTGAAATCCTGTTATATTTGTCCAGGTGGTAATTACTTTCTGAACACACACCAAAAGGTGTGATTCAAAATATCAATTGTGATTCTCAGATCACACACAGCCTTCACCATGTCAGTTTCATTGTCAGTGACAATCACATTGTTGTTCAGTTGCTAAGTCCTATCCAGCTCTTCACAACCTCATGGACTGCAGCACACCAGGCTTCCCTATCCATCACTATTTCCCAGAGTTTACTCAAACTCATGTTCATTGAGCCCATGATGCCATCCAACTATCTCATCCTCTGTCATCCCCTCCCGCCTTCAATCTTTCCCAGCATCAGGGTCTTTTCCAATGAGTCAGTTCTTTGCATCAGGTGGCCAAAGTACTGGAGCTTCAGCTTCAACTTCAATCCTTCCAATGTATATTCAGGTCTAATTTCCTTTAGGATTGATTGGTTTGATCTCCTTGCAGTCCAAGGGACTCTCAGAGTCTTCTAGTCACGTGACATGACAATTTCTCTTCTCATTTTCTATTCAATAACTATTTCTTCAGTGAGACTCACTATGTTGTTGGCTGTTGAGAAACTTAACATCTTTCAGCAAACTACCAAAGTGAAACAGAGTTGAATTTATCATTAATCCACCAGGCTGTCAAACTTTGAAAAAGACATCTGGCTCTCTCTGCATGCCGAAATGTCTGATGTATGGTTTACTAAAGTAGTACACTTAATGATGATGTTACTGCCTTTGTGTTCAAAGCAGACATAATTCAGAAAAAGAGATTTTCAGTAGCATGTTTTGTAGAAGAAACTTTAATCTAAGATTCATGTGCATACCTTAAAAATCCTTCTATTGAAAATTGAAATAGACTATGGATAATTGTCAACAGACTTATAACAGTCATTTTCACAATCCTTTTATTTAAAAGCTTAGGCTTCACAAGTTCCTAAGTCTAAGGAATCATCTTCTAAAAGGATTCTAACAAAGTCTGTGTTTCTAGACTTGTCATATAAACAAAATGTGTTTTAGGTACCTCATTTTACTCTAACTCATTTTCTTCCTAGTTTTTAGGATGTCTTAATCAAAGATTAGTTTTCATGGATGTTGTTGAGCATGATTAGAGTCTTTCATCCCTATGAAATTTTGAGGTGCTGAAATTAACATTCTGCTTTTAATCCATCCTCACAAGATGAGAAGAAATCCCAAATAAACCATCTCTATGAAACACTCATGGACTAAATGAAATTAAATAACTAAAACTTAGATACAGTTCTCAAAAATTAATTTGTTTATTGTTATGAATATGAGCATATAAACTACAAAGATTATAATAATTATATAGCTAAGTATTCTCATCATTATTACTCTTAGTAGTAATCTACTACTCTTAACTGTTATTAGCAGCTTAGTAATAGTCAATATTTTTATAAACATGTTAGTAGAAATATATATAATATTCTTCCTAAAATTATATAGACAGCACATTATCTCATAATTTTATTAGTTGTCAATCTGTTTTCTTATTAAACTATTTGAAAATACTTAATGTTTGCTTTGCTTTTTTACATAAAATTGACAACTTTGACCACCATCACTAATTATTTTTCCCTTATAATATATATACATTTATGCTTCAATCAAGTGTTAAAATTTCAGCATGTAAAACATACAGTGACATTTTTCCCTCCAAAAAAGTGCTTGCTGATATTTGATAGTGAAGAAAGCTGAGTGCCGAAGAATTGATGCTTTTGAACTGTGGTGTTGGAGAAGACTCTTGAGAGTCCCTTGGACTGCAAGGAGATCCAACCAGTCCATTCTGAAGGAAATCGGCCCTGGGTGTTCTTTGGAAGGAATGATGCTAAAGCTGAAACTCCAGTACTTTGGCCACCTCATGCGAAGAGTTGACTCATTGGAAAAGACTGATGCTGGGAGGGATTGGGGGCAGGAGGAGAAGGGGATGACAGAGGATGAGACGGCTGGATGGCATCACCGACTCGATGGACGTGAGTCTGAGTGAACTCCAGGAGTTGGTGATGGACAGGGAGGCCTGGCGTGCCGCGATTCATGGGGTCACAAAGAGTCAGACACAACTGAGCATCTGAACTGAACTGAACTGAACTGAATTACTTAGTTTTCCTGGCTATGCATGACGGTAACCCTGAGGTTATTGACCACACAAAGTTCAGAGATGCCAAGAATGACAGTGAAGCAGGTCCCGCTATCTGGCTTTGAAGGCAGAGTCCAAGATAAAAAGATCTTGGCCACACACCAAAGGATGATCTCGGTGACATTCCTACATACGTGTGTGTTCTCACCCCTACCCAGGATATTAGCTTCATGAATGCAGGGAGTTTTTAAATTCATTGTTGTATCTTAGGTGCTTTGCCCAAAACCAAACACATAGAAGACACTCAGTAAAATTTGACAAATGGATGAATGAATACTATGCAGCTGTTATAAAAAACAAAAACTGTCTATGACAGTCCCCTGCTATCCACAAGGGATAAATTCCAATCCCAGTCAATGCCTGAAACCAAACCCTATACATATACATATGTGTATATACATACACATATGTATACTATGTATTTTTCTATATACACATACCTATGATAAAGTTTAATTTATGTTAGAGCACTAGATTAGCAACACTAATAAAATAGAACAACAAAATATATTGTAATAAAAGTTCCGTGAATATGATCCTTCTCTCTCTCCTTCTCTCTCAAAATATCTTGTTGTACAAATGTAATGCCTTTTTCATCTTCACTAAGCATTTATCCTGCACTGCGGCCACAATTGAGGTGCTATGGCAAAACTAGCACAAATTTCTTTTTCTTCCTTCACAATTTCAAAGGTTGATTTGTTCCTATGATAGCAAATTCAGCATATGATTTTTTTTTCTTTACTTTTTAAGTCAAGAACTTTCACCTTTTCACTTACAGGAAACACATTAAGGCTACTCTTTGGCTCATATAAATTGCCAGTGTTACTACTCTTACATTTTGCCATCTTTTCTACGTAAAATAAGAGTGGCTTGAATACAAGAACTCTGATACCAAGGCAGTCGACTTGATAACCCACTAAGTGACTACTGTGTGGGATACACTGGACAAAGGGATGACTCATGACCCAGGCAGGACAAAACCGGATGATGAGAGATTTCATCACACTACTTAGAGCAGCGCACAAATTAAAACTTATACATTGCTTATTTCTACAATCTGCTATTGAATATTTTGTACTGCCGTTGGCCAAGCGTAATTGAAATTGTGGAAAATGAAACCACAGATAAGGGGGGAAACTGTACTTTTATTGACACGAAAAGATGTCTACAACATATTAATACAGTGTAGTATGCCTTTTATATAGATAGTTACTTTGCTTGCTATGGTATCTTAAGGAGCTGGCTTACAGTCTGAGATATGGGAGGACTTAACAAATACATCTTGAACAAATGAATTAATGAAACAAATACAGTAACTGCCATGTGGTTGCACTCCCTTCCTCCAGTCTTTCAATCTTCCAAACCATCTTCCTTCATTCATTCATCCATTTATTAATACGTCCATGCAATCAATGCCATAAGAGTGATTTAGCATTCAAGTCTGATGACATTTTCCTGCCCAAAACTCTGTAATGGCTCCCTATAACCTCCAGGATAAATTCTAGCAGCTGTAACAGGGCATGCTAACACTTTTTATCATCTGATCTCAGCAAACCAAAGCAGACATATCTCTTGCCGCAGTCTCCTCCTCATTTCCTCATGCCCTCCTATGCTTTAAGCGTTAGCAACACCAATTGTTGTAATTCGCTAGGTACACTAATACCATGTTCCTTCAATGTTTCTGACAAACAACCTGCTGCCACTCTTATCTTTGTTCCTCTGTATTTAACATGTCCTTTTTCTCTGTCTGCTTTTAAGATTTTGCCTTTATCACTGGTTTGAGCAATCTGATTTTTTTTTTTTCCTGGACATCCTGGCTTGGGGGATCTTAGTTCCCCAACCAGGAATCGAACCTCTGTCCTCTGCAGTGGAAGTGGGGAGTCTTAATCACTGAACCACAAGGGAAGCCCCAGCAACTTGATGATGATGTGCCTTCATGTGGCTTTCTTCATATCTCTTGCACTCAGATTTCATTTAAAGTTTTTACTAAATTTGGGAACTTTTCAGCAACTATCTCTTCAAATATGAGTATTTTTGTCCCCATCCCCCAATCCCTTCTCTCCTATGAGACTCCAACTTCATGTATATTAACCACTTGAAGTTCTCTCATAGCTACTGATGCTCTTTGCTTTTAAAACATTTTTTTTTAATCTGGCTTCATTTTGGATAGTTTCTATTTTTGTGTCTTCGAGTTTACTTCTCTTTTCCCAAGTGTAATTTGCCATTAAGTACATTGTGATTTTTACCCCAAGCTTTATAGTTTTCATCTCTAGAAGTTCAGTTTGGGTCTTTCTTATGTCTTCCATTTCCCTATTTAACTGTTTGAACATACAGAATAACTATAACTGTTTAAATGTACTTGTTTGCTAATTCTAACATCTGTGTCAGTTGCAGGCTGGTTTTGATTGATTAATTATTTTCCTTGTTACAGGCCATGTTTTCCTGCTTCTTTGTATGCCTGGTAATCTTTGTTTTAATGACAGACATTGTGAATTTTAACTTGCTGGGTGCTGAGTATTTTTGTACTCACATAAATATTTGTGAATTATGCCCAGGATGCAGTTTAATTACTCAGAAATAGTTTGTCTTTCTTGAGTGTTGCTTTTATGATTTGCTATGCAGGTCCCAATTGGTATTCCCATCTAGGGTTAATTAATCCCTGCTACTGAGTTTTCTACACAATCACCCTAAACTATAAACTTGCCAGTTTGGCTTATGGGAATAAAAAACACTTCTGGAACTGTGTTAATGCTAGGGACTATATCCTAATCCTTTTTAAAAAATTTCCCCCTCTAACTACCTTGAGTAGGACTTAAGACTTCCCTGGTGGCTCAGACAGTAAAGCGTCTGCCTAAAATGCAGGAGACCCGGGTTCAATCCCTGGGTCAGGAAGATCTCCTGGAGAAGGAAATGGCAACCCACTCCAGTATTCTTGCCTGGAAAATCCCATGGATGGTGGAACCTGGTAGGCTACAGTCCATGGGATCACAAAGAGTCGGACACTGAGCATCGGAAGACTGAGCATCTTCACTTACCCACCTTGAGTAGTTTTCTTACACATATGCACTGATAAGTAATCTGCTGATTATTCAAAGAAAACTTCTGCAAATCTCCAGGGTTCTCCCTATGTGTAGCAATTCCTTCTATTATCTTGTCTTGCAAACTCTAGCTGCCTTGGTCTCCCCAGGCTCACAGCTCCATCTCTTCAATTTAGGAATCTGCCAAACTCTGCCTGGGTTCCCTGTCAGTGATGTTTTTAATATTCACTTTTACTAATTTTTTCCTAAATGCACACTGATGTTTTTGAAACAGAGATGGATTTCTTATTATATTCACAGCAAAATCAGTAGAGTAATAGTGCAATGTCCCTCCCGCATGCCTCCAAAGTAACTTGATGAGAACCAGATATAAACATTTGTGGTATGTGGATGACAAGCTCAACTCGTAAGTGAAGAACACAGAAAACAAGTTGCCTGTTCTTGCATACAAGAGAAAGAGGCAACTGCCTCCCCTTCCACACCTGAGAATCTCCTTGGAAATGTCTTGCTCTAACCCTTTGGAATGTAAATAAATCTCTCCAGGGGAAAAATAATCCCTATGTCTCCAGATTTACAACTCAGAGATGTATCCAAATTCTAAGTTCCATCCCCTCTTGAAATGTAAACATATATCTCTGGCAGTAGGTAAATCTCTCTGGAGTTCTCACTCTCTATACAGTTATAAATTAACTTCTAAGACTAGCTCTCAGAATATATTCCAAGTTAAGTAAAATTTGCTAAGAAATCCTTAACTGTGTGGAAACATAAACATATTTTCTCTATAATCACATCTTCCCTATACCTTGACCTGGAAACTTTTATATCAATAAACCGAAACAATTGTGTGACTGACTTGTTAGTTTCCCATCTCTCATGGATCACTATCCTTTATTGCCCCCTGTTCTGTGTCTTGAAAACTGTTGTTCTATATATTTTCCTTAGTTTTATTGGTTGGTCCAGGTGGAAGAGTAAATCTAGTGTCTGTTATTCCATCTTGGAAGGGAGTAAAAGACCCATGCTGTTTTATGGTTCCTTGACTTTGTACTTACTCTTCCCTCTGTTTGGTATACACTCCACCACCAAAACACCTATTCTTGTCATGCTGCTAAGTCGCTTCAGTCGTGTCCGACTCTGTGCAACCCCATAGACCGCAGCCCACCAGGCTCCGCTGTCCCTGGGATTCTCCAGGCAAGAACACTGGAGTGGGTTGCCATTTCCTTCTCCAATGCATGAAAGTGAAAAGTGAAAGTCAAGTTGCTCAGTCATGTCCGACTCTTAGCAACCAATGGACTGCAGCCTACCAGGCTCCTCGGTCCATGGGATTTGCCAGGCAAGAGTACTGGAGTTGGGTGCCATTGCCTTCTACGATTCTTGTCATACATCTGTCAAAATTTACATCTTTTGGTCTCAGCTCAGGGCACTGGCTCACATGTAAGTTTTCCTTGACTCTTTCATGCACATTTGGGTGCCTATAGAAGAGAAGGGAGCACCAAAGGATGAGATGGTTGGATGGCATCGCTGACTCAATGGACATGAGTTTGAGCAAATTCCAGGAGATAGTGAAGGACAGGGAAGCCTGGTGTGCTGCAGTCCAAAGAGTCAGACATGACTGAGTGACTGAACAACAACAAAACTGAGCATGGCTGGTTCCTGCAAACATGCATCCTGTCCCTAATTCTAACATAACCTTCATTTTAGCATAACACTTCTCCATGCATCCACGTACTTCAAGAGAGGCTCATCGCATCCCTTCTCCAGATTCTAAGGGTATTTCATTCTTCTTGGCAGTGATTTATAGAGGATAGGCACATAACCCATGTCTGGCCAATGAGATGAGAGAAGTCAGCTAGTGGACTTCCAGAAAAAAATTCTTTGCTCCTGAAAAAAGAAAAAGAAAGAAATGTTTTTCCTTGTTCTTCTATACATTGTCATATTTGGATGTGCTTGGATATTGTGTCTCCTTACTAAACACTGTGAGAATTAAGCCACCACTATTAGAGCAGAAAGATAGAATCTGGGTCACTGATGGCATCCTTGGGCAGCAGTCTTCCAACATAGTCATGTGCCATAATAAATTTTCAAATTACTTAAGACAATTTGAGTTGAGTTTCTATTTCTTTCAGCCAAACAGCCAGCCTCACCAATGAACTACCTTTATCCCCAAGCTCCTATAGCATCTTGTATGTGCCTCATTTTCAACTGCCGTTGGCTGAACATCTATCTTCCTCCAGATTCCAAGCCTCTTTGAAAGCCAAGAGGACACAGTGCATTATGTCTCTTAGAACCAGGGCTTGATACAGAGTAGGGGTGCAAGGCATGGAAACGAATGACTGTTCACCAGTCAATCTTTTCAGAAGGTTGTCAAGTTTCTGTCAATAGTATTATATATTATTATACAGTAGCATATATTACAAGAATATTTATTAAAAACTTCACTATATGCAAACTACATGCATCGTCTCGTGCAATCTTCCCCAAAACGCTCTGGAGTATACTGTTATAATACTGCATTCATTTTACAGCAGGATAATGAAAGTTGGGAGGCTTCCCAGGTGGTACAGTGGTAAAGAATTTGCCTGCCAATGCAGGAGAGGCGGGAGATTCAGGTTCAACCCTGGGCCAAGAAGATCCCCTGGAGTAGGAAATGGCAACCTATGCCAGTATTCTTGCCTGGAAAATTCCATGGACAGAGGAGCCTGGCAGGCTTCAGTCCATGAGGCTGCAAAGTTGGACACAACTGAGCACACAAACAGAGTACATAATGAAGGTTGGGAAAGTTTGGTAACTTGCCCAATCTTATACAACTAGGAAGTGATGGAACCTGGACCAGGACATGTCAGGAGCTCAGCGAAGCTTTCTGGCGTCAAAGTGGCCAGTTAAACCATCAAGCAAAAATGGAAGTGGCAGTGAGTCTTTACTCACTACCACACATAGTACAAGAGGCTCAAGCCAGAGAAAGCACCGAGTGCCCCCTATTCCTCCTCCCCTGAAATGGCACACTGCTCAAGAGTCAGGTGAATTAGTGCAGATATGGAGGTGGTCTCACTGTTGGGGGACCCCAAACAAAAGACTCCTGGGGCCTGGGCAGAGGTGGGAAGAGCTGGGAGTATGAAAGTAATGAGTACTGAGTCAGAGTAAGGGAAAATGTCTTCAAGGTTTCTCCCTCCTCCTACCCAACCCATAAAGAGACCTTCGTAGAGGCATCTGAAGATCTCAGACCAAGTGCACACGTAAAGAGACCTCAGACTGAAGGCACCTGGGTCAGGAATGCACAGATGCAAAGAACATGACCAGCCAGAGGGAACTGAAGCTTTGACAGCATCTTCCTTCAGAGAAACTGTTTTGCACGGGCTGTGCACAGGTGAAACCTGTCAGGTAGAGCCTTGGTGATTGCCTTAAGATTGGACCAAAAAACACACATTGGTTTTTCCGGCCAGGAGTCAGACTCCTCAGGATCCAAGTCTCTTAACCACTAGATCTTTTCTTTGAGTAAATGACCTTATCTTATTAATTTCTATCTCCCCAGCAAAGTCTAACACTGGACTTTAGCCCATGATACATATAATAAAAGTGAATTGAATTGAGTTATAGAAAGTAGTGAGAGAGAGAGATAGTTGCTGACATTCAAATACTAACCAAAGATTCTGCCATGGTTTAACTGTCTTTCTTTTTAAAGGAATAAACTGATATTTCAGAAGCATAATCCAATAGTTCCAGGAAGATATTTTCAGGATGCTATTAATGAGATCTCCTCAATAAATTTTAAAATTTTTCAAATGTTTCATTTATCCCTTTTTCACCTTGTCATTGAACTCATAAGTATTTCATCAACTATCATAAAATTCCAGATTCTTTTCCTTTTTCAACACCAAGCAAGATATGTAGATATCCAATAAGTATTCATTAATGAAGATAGCGAAGGTCAACTTGATATGTTTTTCCCCTAATTGCTCCTGAAGACCCTTAGCATCTTTTAGACTTGATTTGAAAGCTTTAGAAGAGCACATTTCAAATCTATATATTATTAATTAACATTACTAGCTTTGCCATTTTTCTTTGTTCAAAAGGCTTTGGTGTCATTAATTACATATTCAGAGTGATGGGAATAGATTCAGTTTAATCTAAAAACCCTAATTCATTAAACCATTTCTGCACTGTTGAAATCGAGAGTTGGGAGAATAGCATTCTGTTCTGGGGTCATTCTTTCTTCTCCCTCTTTCAGTTGGGATAGTAAAGCAGGGTGATACAAGTCAGTTTGCAAAGTGAAAGGTAGAAGATATATCTTTTATAGCTACACAACAACAACAAGAAAACTTATCCATTAGTGTCTGGTTTCCCCACATTAATATGTGGGGATGTGTTAATACACATCCCTAAAGAGAGAACCCCAAGGAAGGTGTTAAATGAAAACACAAAGTGAATTTACACATGTATTTTTTAAGTAACCTGGCCTTTATAGAAGTTGAATGCTCTCTGGGATTGTTCACTTCCCAAAACTTCCCCTTGACCAGGCCTCTCTAACACTTTCCCACCTCTACTCCCTCTGTGAACCAGCCCACCACATACACACATACACACACACACACACACACCCTCACTATCTTTAAGCCTGTATGTTGCCAGACTCTCCAGCGTGTGGAAATGCCACCTTAAGGACTTGTTAAGATCACCTGAACACTAGAGGGAATCAACAGCAGATCAGATGATACAGAAGAACTGATCAGCAATCTGGAAGACAAAATAGCAGAAATCATTCAGTCAATACCTATCAATAATAATTTTATTGTAAATGAAATACATGTTACAATGAAAAGACAGAGGGGCTAAATGGACCAAAAAAGTGAGACCCATCTATATGCCACCTACAAGAGACTCAGATCTAAAGACACACACAGATTGAAAGTGAAGTGATGGAAAAACTTCCATAAAAACTGAAACAAAAAACATACAGCTGGGGTTATCCATAGTCATATCAAACAAAGTTGTTCTAACCTATTCAGATCCGCAGGGAAAAGGCATTATATTTACTGAACAGCCTTCCTCCCTAGCATAGCATACTCCTCTACACTCTACAAATGTTAGACAATTATTCCAACAGACACTTATTTTAGCCCTGGGTTTCTAGCTCCACTTGAGTTTTTGAAGTCTCAGCTTCAGTTTTCTTAACAGATACTTAAAGTGAGATTTTACAAGGTGAGTTTCTAGTTTCTTCTCCAATCAGGCTTCTTCCCCAGCTAAAGTTAGTGTCCTCACTGAGGCCCCTTTTCTCCCTTGCCTGCCCTTCTTTCCTACCATACACCAGCCCTTCCTCCCCAAATATATTGTCTTTTAAGGCATTTTAGATCATAGCCTGTTATCTCATGATCCCATAAACAAGATAAAAATAGACGGCAGAGGACATAGAGTCACTGAAGCAGCCAGCAGCATCTCTCTTTTAAATTGGAAAGAATATGCATTCTGGCACAAGGGTTGGGGTAATATTTTGGGCTCTGAGAAGAGGGGAGTTGGAAAGGTCAAGGGAACTGTGTATTTTGGTACATAAAGGAAACCCTGCTAGAATTGCTTCAAGGATGGAGTCTATGATTTTCTTTTCATTAAATTAGTTGACTGACTATAGCAAATCACAAATTCCAAAGAGAATTCAAATGAAGGAAATATATAAGATCAGCACTGGAAGTTTGCATTTAACTCAGGCATAAACTTCTGATCTTAAACAGGGAGAACTAACTCCTTTGATATGTAAAATAAGTTCAAAACTATCCTCCTGTTTTTCTCTTTCTGGGAAGGAGTTTGCACATACTAGAGCCACTTTAGATGATAAATAATATCCTTTCATATTCCCCAAAATCAATGAAAAATGAGTCCAAAAATCCGGACTCCAATTTGCAGCCACCTTGAATCTGGTGATGTGAGTCACCTGCCTTTCTGAGTCACAGTTTCTCATTTGCAAAATGAGGATAAGGGTATCTTTTTTCACAGGGTTGGTGTGCATAGCCTTTTGTAACCTCTAAAATTACTGTGATGGTCCAGGCACATTTCCAAAACATTATTGTCACCATCAAAAATTGGGGAACTGGAACTTCTGTGGCGGTCCAGTGGTTAAGAATTTGCCTTGCAGATGGGAATGTAAGCTGGTGCAGCCACTATGGAGAACAGTACGGAGGGTCCTTAAAAAACTAAAAACAGAGCTACCATATGACCCTGCAATCCTACTCCTGGGCATATATCTAGAAAAAACATGATCCGAAAGGATATATGCACCCCAGTGTTCATTGCAGCACTGTTTACAATAGCCAAGACATGGGAGCAAGCTAAATGTCCATTGACAGAGGAATGGATAAAGATGTGGTACATATATACAATGGAATATTACTCAGCCATTAAAATGAATGAAATAATGCCATTTGCAGCAATACGGAGAGACCTAGAGAGTGTCATACAGGTGAAGTCAGACAGAAAAGGAGAAATATTGTATGACATCCATTATATGTGGAATCTAAAAAGAAATGATACAAATGAACTTACTTACAAAACTGGAAGAGACTCACAGACTTAGAAAATGAACTTATGGTTGCTGGGGGGATGGACAGTTAGGGACTTTGGAAAGGTCATGTACAAACTGCTCTATTTAAAATGGATAGCCAACAAGGACCTATTGTACAGCACATGGAACTCCACTCAATGTTATGTGCCAGCCTGGATGGGAGGGGTTGTTGGGGGAGAATGGATACATGTGTATGTATGGCTGAGTCTCTTTACTCTTCACCTGAAACTACCACAATATTGTTAATCAGCTATACCCCAATATAAAAAGTTTAAAGTATGGGGAAAAAATTAAAGTATATGTGACTAAAAAGTGGGAAAAAAAATCACCTTGCAATGCAGAGGACATAGCTTCAATCCCTGGTCAAGGAACTAAGATCCCACGTGCCACAAAGAAACAAGCCTGCGTGCTGCAGCTAACTGAGCCTGCGCCCTCTGGAGCACGTGATCTGCAGCTAGCAAGTCGGTGCTCCAGAAGGAAAGATCTCTCATGACACAACAAATATCCCACACGCCTCAATGAAGACTCAATGCAGCCAGATAAACAAATAAATATTTTCTTAAATGTTGGGAACCATGTGCTGGTAAGCCATATACCCACTAGCCTAAGGAAGGAAGACATTTTCTGCATATAATGCCTGTGTGTTGCCACCCTGAAAACAGTAAACTGAAAAGACTCTGCCAAGAACTGAGAGAACTGAGACCCATCACTGCCCTGGAAGGTATAAGTCCTGGCAGGGTTCACTGCCTGAATCTTCTAAGCAAAAGGATAATTTTGACCAGAAACACAACAGAAATGGATCGTTTTCACATATACAATAAACTACTACTTAACATTTATGAAATACTTGCTATGTGCCAGGGGGTGTTCTAAGCACTTTACTAGTTTTACCTAATTTAATTCTCCCTGAGAAGTAGGTGCTATTATTATGACTTGCCTAATTTTACAAATGAGACATAAAAACTAAGTAACTTTCTTCAGGTAATATAGAACTGTTACAGAGATTTGAACTCACACTCTTAGCTGCTTATTTACTTACCCTCCCCTTAAAATCCAGATAAGATTTTCTTTTCAGAGAAATGTGGAAAGTCTGAACCTCTCTCCAGGACTCCTGTAAAACTCAGGGGGTGGGACAGGGCAGGGGGAGCGAGGGACATTTCTCTGCCAAGGTTCCCTTTGGCTCTCATTTTCTGCTCACCATCTCCCTGTTTGGGTCTATCAACCCAGAAGTGGACTCCGACTGCCCATGATTTCCACCCCAAGAATTTTTGAAGGCTTCCAGAGATAGGCTTGACAGCCCTGTAGTAGAAACAGCTTGCAGTTCAAACAATTCTGTTTCTGTAAGTCGCTGGGCAGTTTCCACAGCCTGGGCTCTAGCCTCCTGCCCTGTTGCTCAGCCCTCCTCTCTCCATCCTTCCCCACCCCCTTTCTTGTCTGTCTCTCCAATTCCTGTTCAATCTTTTGTTTCTTTAGTTCCTGCCATCCCATACTCACATGATCTCACTTTGCCCCCAAGTGATTTATTAAGATATTTTTTTCCTAATCAAAGGTTGTTCCCTCCCTGGGAGAAATTATTAATATAATGCTAGCTCTGAAAATGAGGGTATTTTCACCTTGGTATATATCCATTTAATAAATGGTTACTCTTAGGATGTAAAAAGAAGGAGCGGTAATACATAAAACCAAAGCAATCTTTGATGTCTTGAACTCTTGCCCTGCTAAACCACCGAAGAATAATTAATAGAGGAAATCACAATCTCAAAGTCACTGTAATTATGATGAGCACATTTGTACAGATCATTTTAATCTATTATAAACACATTATAACAGGAGGAGTACTTTCATCCTGAAATGTTAAAATATTCTGTCATTAGGAGAGAAAACAACCTGGCAACATGACAAGGTGTCGTGTTTTGGAAAAACTACCTTCTTCCCCCAAATACTGTGGCAGCTCCACAGGCCCATGAGATACCCAGCTTGAAGCTAACTCGCTCCAGCTGTCAAAAACATCAGGCTGCTCTATCAGCAGCATTACTGGGTCATAGACACTTGCTTTATGTTTTCTAACAAAATCAATTACTTGCTCCCACTACACTCCCACTTCGTTAATGAGTTCACAAGATTATAATTTAATCATGAACATGGTGCTACGCTAACTCTGTCATCTCTTACTTGCCTACCATGATCACTTTTCATCCACTCTTTCATTAGTTTATTCCTCAAATATTTATGAAGACTGTTCTATGCACAAAGCTTCAGAGATGCAGGTAGGAAGCAAGACATTGAGCTAGTGCGGGAGTCAAGCCTTACAGATATTTTTAACAGAGTGAATTATACATGTTATCATTTATTCATTGAACCCATGTTTTAAGGATGACCAATGGTTCTAGGTATCTGCATTATATTAGTTCATTTACGGAGAAGGCAATGGCACCCCACTCCAGTATGCTTGCCTGGAAAATCCCATGGATGGAGGAGCCTGGAAGGCTGCAGTCCATGGGGTCGCTGAGGGTCGGACATGACTGAGCGACTTCACTTTCACTTTTCACTTTCATGCATTGGAGAAGGAAATGGCAACCCACTCCAGTGTTCTTGCCTGGAGAATCCCAGGGACGGGGAAGCCTGGTGAGCTGCCGTCTATGGGGTCACACAGAGTCGGACACGACTGAAGTGACTTAGCAGTTCATTTAACCTTCACAGTGCCACCACCTGGAGGGGAGTATTATTACCCTCATTTTATAGATAATGTAACTGATGATCAAGAGGCCAAGAAACTTACACACGTAAGGTCAAAACACAGGTAAATTAGTTGCTAAAGGGCAAAGCCCACATCTGAATCTGGATCTTTGTGACCCCAAGTAAAACAGAAATAAAGAGAAGGAGGTTGCTAATTAACTCTGGGTGAGCAGTGAAGACATTTCAGAGGGACCACTGTAAAGTAATGCTCAAAATTCTCCAAGCCAGGCTTCAGCAATACGTGAACCATGAACTTCCAGATGTTCAAAATGGTTTTAGAAAAGGCAGAGGAACCAGAGATCAAATTGCCAACATCCACTGGATCATCAAAAAAGCAAGAAAGTTCCAGAAAAACATCTATTTCTGTTTTATTGACTATGCCAAAGCCTTTGACTGCATGGATCACAATAAACTGTGGACAATTCTGAAAGAGATGGGAATACCAGACCACCTGACCTGTCTCTTGAGAAACCTGTATGCAGGTCAGGAAGCAACAGTTAGAACTGGACATGGAACAACAGACTGGTTCCAAATAGGAAAAAGAGTACGTCAAGGCTGTATATTGTCACCCTGCTTATTTAACTTCTATACAGAGTACATCATGAGAAACACTGGACTGGAAGAAACACAAGCTGGAATCAAGATTGCCGGGAGAAATATCAATAACCTCAGATATGCAGATAACACCACCCTTATGGCAGAAAGTGAAGAGGAACTAAAAAGCCTCTTGATGAAAGTGAAAGAGGAGAGTGAAAAAGTTGGCTTAAAGCTCAACATTCAGAAAACAAAGATCATGGCATCTGGTCCCATCACTTCATGGGAAATAGATGGGGAAACAGTGGAAATAGTGTCAGACTTTACTTTTCGGGCTCCAAAATCACTGCAGATGGTGACTGCAGCCATGAAATTAAAAGACACTTACTTCTTGGAAGGAAAGTTATGACCAACCTAGATAGCATATTCAAGAGCAGAGACGTTACTTTGCCAACAAATGTCCATCTAGTCAAGGCTATGGTTTTTCCAGGGGTCATGTATGGATGTGAGAGTTGAACTGTGAAGAAAGCTGAGTGCTGAAGAATTGATGCTTTTGAACTATGGTGTTGGAGAAGACTCTAGAGAGTCCCTTGGATTGCAAGGAAATCCAACCAGTCCATCCTAAAGGAGATCAGCCCTGGGTGTTCATTGGAAGGACTGATGCTAAAGCTGAAACTCCAATACTTTGGCCACCTCATGCGAAGAGTTGACTTATTGGAAAAGACTCTGATGCTGGGAGGGATTGGGGACAGGAGGAGAAGGGGATGACAGAGGATAAGATGGCTGGATGGCATCACCAACTTGATGGACATGAGTTTGGGTAAACTCTGGGAGTTGGTGATGGACAGGGAGACCTGGCGTGCTGCAATTCATGGGGTCGCAAAGAGTCGGACATGACTGAGCGACTGAACTGACTGACTGCTTAAGCTGACCTGTAAGGAATCCACCGTCTAATAAGGAAAGGGCATGGCATTTATCAGGGAAAGAGCAGTAGAGACGAAGCCTGACTATGTTGTGCCCTGGCTCTGATGTGATCTTACCAATACACTGCCGTGGGACAGTTTCAATGCTTCCTGGAGTAGACAGTAAGCTCCTTGAGGACAGGGATCATTCCCTATTTATTTGGTAGTCTTCCCAGAGCCTGGCATGTATCTTATGGGGATGGTACTTGATTGTTTTTTAAAGAGGTGAGTTAGAGAGTGTGACCTGAGATGGAAGGACTAGAGGGAGGAAGGAAGAAAGAGAAAGAAAGAAAGAAAGGGGAAAAGGGAGAGAGGGTGGAAAGGTAAAATTTACCGTCTGCAATTAAATTTTTGCCACAGGGCATCTTACAGTGTTTATTTTCTAAAATGTTCCCAGGTTGTTCTTAGAGTGCTGAGTTAATTCTCTTATCAGTCTCCTTTTAAGAGATAATTACTGGTGTATAATCTTAGCAACATGATTATACCTTTTTGTTATGATCCAGCAGCCAGGAGACTTGGCATGTGCTTTAGTCATGAGAGAAATAGCTTTGAGTAGACAGCCAGCCTAAGACAGTGTGTCAAGGTCTACAACATCACCCTTTGTTAGTTATCACCTCACAGTCACCCCGTGGAGTCTTCCCAGCTGATGGGACCAGGGTTCAGGCAGATAAGTGTGGGCTCAGGCCCAGACCCAAGTCTCCTAATTTCTGGTCCAAACTTCCTTCCATTCATTCAGTCTCCTTTCCCAGGAAGAAAAAATTACTTTAAGGATTTGTATTTCAGTTTTTCTCTTTGTCTCTTCCTCTCTCCATTTCTCTGTTTATTTTACACACACACACACACACACAAATTTTGTCTTGCTTTGCACCTTATTTATGTGGCCTTAGGTGTTTTCATTATCATGGTGATAATGTTGATGTTTTCTGAAGTGAGTCCTAGGGTTCAGAGGAGTCTCACCAAGCTCCTCCTGGCACTGTGCCCACCTTCAGGCTCCTGTTATAAGTTTATATGATCAGTGGAGCCTTCACTTTCATTTCAGACATGAATCAGTTTTTGCTGTGTCTTCTTGGGGTTACTAATTACAGCTACCCCCATCATACTTATGACTGGATTTGGGCTTAGACCCCACCTCCACCCCCAAAATGAAAAGCACTGCTGAGATGTTTCTGGCCTAGAAACTATGCAACACAACCACAACAACAGGACCATGGAATTGAAAAGATTATTTTATTATATGTGTAAGCCTCTCAGTATTAAAAGACTGTATGGAACATTTTTTCAACTGGTTGAACAAGTTGGAAATTTTTTATTCCTTCCTCAATTATGATTGATTGATTAATTGATTTTGGCTGCATCAGGTCTTAGTTGCATCATGCCAGATCTTTCCATGTGGCGCACAGGCTCCAGTTGTGGTGCATGGGCTTCAGAGCAGAAGAGCTCAGTACTTGAGGCACGTGGGCTTCGTTGCCCTGCAGCTTATGGGATATTAGTTCCCTGACCAGGGATCGAACCCAAGTCCCCTACATTGCAAGGCAGTTGCTTTGCCACTGGGCCACCAGAGAAGTCTCCCTCATTTATGTTTTGAAAACCATCTCAGAATCTCTACTCTCCTCCAGCTATGCTAGCACGTTAGAAGAGGAGCCTGCATGCTGTCTGTAGCCCTTAAATTAGCCATGACATGTGGAAGGTGGATAGAGGCAGGGAGGTGGGAATAGAGGCAAGAAAAGAACATGTGACAACAGGGCACAGGTTGCTCAGCAGCAGCTGGAGGCCAGTTGGCGCTGCTAAACCCCTCAGTGGAGACAAGCAGTAAATGCCTCCCAAATGAACCTCCAATCGTCTGAGAGTGAATGTCCTGATTGTGGCTAAAGCTGATGGGAACATGCCACAGGCCAGAGCATGACATGGTTGGGGGCACTCCAAACAGATCTGACTTGAAATGGGGCTTGTGGCCATATTCTTCCCTAGATGTGGCTCCTCCACATTATTTGTTTTGATGGTCCCACCCAAAGAGTACCTAGCTTTCCTATAACACCTCAAGTCCACTGTGGTAACTCAAGGTCCCACAAGTTCTTTTGATTTAACAAAGAGTTATATAGAATCCAAGCATGTTCTTAGGCACTGGGAGTCAATAAGGCCCAAACCTTGCCCTTGGGAGCTCTCAGTCAACAGGGAAGGCAGAAATGTAACATCTATAATCAGGGAAATATTCAAAATACATAACTGACTTCATACTATGGACACTAACCAGTCAGAGAGATGTTGGCCAGTATACACAGGCATCCTGGCTGCAGGCCAGCCCTGCCTCTAATACCACATGGTAAGAATGATAGCAGAAGTCTCGAGAAGATGCTATGGGAGGGACTTCCCTGCTGATTCAGTGGTTAAGTCTCTGCTCTCCCATTGCAGGGGGTCCAAGTTTGATCCCTGATCAGGGGACTAGATCCCACAGGCCACAAAGTCCACATGCCATAACTAAGATTGCCTGTGCTGCAAGTAAGACCTGGTGTGGCCAAATAAGCAATTTAAATTTTTTTTAAAAAAGATGCTACAGGAGCTTAGAAAAAGTTCTAACTATGACATGGTCAGAATCTGGCCCTTCAAAGAGGGTGGTTTTAGAACAGTAAGGTGAATAATAATGACAGAGTTCCCAGAGTCAGTACCTACCATGAGTCAGCTCTATGTAAGAATTTTCCAAGAGTTACTTTATCTGATCCTCACAATATACCCTTTAACAAGTGAGGAAACTTGGACTCAGGTGAATTACCCAAGATCACACAGGTTTTTAACTGGGTTCGCACAAGGTTTAAACCTTAACACTCTGACTCCAAAGTCAAAACTTATACTTGAGATGTGAGATGCTGATTCTTCTGGAAAAGGGGGTAAGAATGGGTTTCTCACCATTTCCTTACTGTAAGGGTGAACTGGCAGTATTTTAGGTATAGATAGATTGGTGAAGTTCTTATTCCAAAAGTCAAACCAAGATACTATAAGTAAAGGCAAATACAACATGAGAAAAATCTAACAGTCACTTTTCTTAAAAGCACTTTAGAATGAAGGACAAGCAATACAGTCACTGGGCAAACACTGTTTTTTAATCTAAATAGCCAATCTTTTCCCTTGGCCTGATTTACACATACAATCACATAATTTTCTCCTAGAGGCCTTTACAACCAAGGGTGAGGAATGGTTATGATGTCAGCCCAGGAGAACTGTAGCTTCATTTGAAGGCAAAATTGCAGAATAAAAAAACTACTTTCCAGATGAATTTCTAAAATATACTTCTCATGCTGAAGCCTCTAAGTAACAAGAGAAGGGTGGAAATGTCACCAACAGAACAGATTTTTCATGGTCCCCTTTCAAGAGTCCTAAGTTCTCAGGATCACAAGTCACAGGAAATTCGTATTTGTGGATTTAATAATAACATAAAAGTAAGGAACAAATAGCCTCCCATTTCCTTCTGTCAAAATGCAAAGATGTGTTTGAAAAAGTAAATCTCAAATGTTGAGGTTAAGAGTATCATTGAGGGAAAAACTACTGCTCTAAAGACAGAAAGAAAAAGAAGGGAGAGAGGGGAAGAGGAGGGGAGGGGGAGAGAGGGAGGGGGAGGAATAAAATGAGAAGTAGTACCCAGAATTGCCAACACAATACTGGAGGATGTTTTCAGCCAAGAACCTTATTTTAAACAGTGATTACATTCAGTTCTACGGCTGAAGCTGTGTGTGTTGGTGACTCCAAAGTTTACACCTCTCCCCTAAGTGCCATACATGTATTTCCAACTGCTTACTCAGCATCTTCGCTTGGATATCTTATGAAACTCTCCAATTTAACATAGCTAGATCAGAACTCTTAGCTTCATTCCCAAACTCAATCCCAAACCAGTCTTCCCCATCTCAGAAAATGGCATCACTAACCACTCTGGTGTCTAGTCCCCAAACCTAGAAATCATACTTGAATTATCTCTTTCTTTCAAGTTCCACCTGCCATCAGTTGCTCCTCCTAAGCATATTAAAACTGTCCCCACATTTTTCCATTTCTATTGCTACTATCCTGTTTGAAACAACTTTCCTTTGTATATTGTTTACTGCAAAACATCATACCTGGTGTCCTGACTTCTCTTGCCCTATACTAATCCACTCTACAAGATGATTTCTTTCGTATAAAATTTTTCTTTTTTTTTTAATTTGATTCTTTGGTATAAAATTTTTCAAGTTTTTGTTTTGAACAACCCCAAATTTATTTTTTTTAAAGTTGTAAGTGTAGTACAAAGAAGTTTACTTTTCTGAACCATTTTAAAGTAAATTGTCAATATGATGCTTATCATCCTTGAATACCGCATTTCCTACAAACAAGAGAATTAGCCTATATAACCAAAATACACCTATCAAAACCAGGAAATTAGGAGTTGGGGATTAATATACACACACTACCATATATGTAATAGATAAACAACAAGGAAATTTACTGTACAGCACAGGAAACTATATTCAGTATTTTGTAATAACCTATAAGGGAAAAGAATCTGAAAAAGAGTATGTGTATATTTGTGTATTACTGAGTCATTTTGTTGGACACCTGAAACTAAAACAACCTAGTAAATCAACTATACTTAATTAAAAATAAAATAAAAAGAATAGACAGCAAAAAAAATCAGGAAACTAACATTGATACATTGCTACCTCCTAATCTATTCAGTTCAGTTCAGTTCAGTAGCTCAGTCGTGTCTGACTCTTTGCGACCCCATGAATCGCAGCACGCCAGGCCTCCCTGTCCATCACAAACTCCTGGAGCTCATTCAGACTCACGTCCATCGAGTCAGTGATGCCATCCAGCCATCTCATCCTCTGTCATCCCCTTCTCCTCCTGCCTCCAATCCCTCCCAGCATCAGAGTCTTGTCCAATAAGTCAACTCTTCGCATGAGGTGGCCAAAGTACTGAAGTTTCAGCTTTAGCATCATTCCTTCCAAAGAAATCCCAGGGCTGATCTCCTTCAGAATGGACTGGTTGAATCTCCTTGCAGTCCAAGGGACTCTCAAGAGTCTTCTCCAGCATCACAGTTCAAAAGCTATACATCCCATTCAAGTTCCACCATTTTCCCAGTAAGTCATTTATAGGAAAAGATTCCATGCAGAGTTACGTGTTGCATTTATTTTTCACGTCCCTTTAGTTTCTAGCAATCTGGCATGATTTTTCAGTCTTTCTTTAACTTCATGACCTTGATACTTTCAAATATTATCAACAAATTTTTTTGCTTTTTTAAAGAAAATCCCTTTATTTGCTTTGTCTAATGTTTCCACATGATTAGATTCAGATTACTCACCATTGGCAGGAAAATCACAGAAATACTTTCCATCACACCAAGTGTCCCATACTTTTGATTTGTCCTTATGTTGGTGATGTTCACTTAGATCGTCTGATGAGGGTTGTGTGCCAGACTTTTCCACCCTGAGGTTATCCTCTTTCCCTCTGTAATTCATTTTGTGGGGAGGTACTTTGAAACTATGTAACTATCCTATTTTAATCAAACTTTCCATTTATATCTCTTTATTTACTTATTTATATCAGTGTGGCTTTATGGATTCCTATTTTATTCAGTGATTAAATCATGCCCACATTACTTGTCCCCAGTTGCTATCATAATTGTCCTCCAGGGAAGGATTTGTGAAAGGTTTATTCTTGGGCTCCCTCCTGGAAATAGAAGCTGCCCTGAAGAGGAAATTTATGGCAATCTTCATTTCTCAGAAGTGTCCATTTTAGTCAGATAAAGAAAGTTCCAAGCAGGCTTCTTTCTGCATCTGTTGAATCCCAAATGTTTTCAGTTTAAAATAATCTGTATACCAACTCTGGGGTTCCAAGTGGGTTCCCATACCGCCAAGCTCTTTTTCTAAGTGTTTGTACTAATATTTTGCATTCCCACCAGCAGTGGATAAGAGTTCTGGTTAGTCCATATCTTTGCCAACACTTGATATAATCAAACTTTGCCATTCTAGTGGTTAAGTATGCATTAGTATCTAAAGAAGGAGATGGCAACGTACCCCAGTAATCTGCTGGGATAATCCCATGGACATCCCTGGTGGGCTACAGTCCATGCGGTCACAAAGAGTGGGTCACAATCGAGTGATTCTGCATGTACATGTAGTGGTATCACATTGTGGTTTCAGGGGCATTTCCATAATAACCCTATGCTGAGCATCTTTTCATGTGATTACTAGTCATCCATATATTTTCTTGGTTAAATGTTCAAATATTCTCCCCCATTTTAACTAGGTCATTTGTCATCCTATTATTTAGTTATTAATATATTCTAGATATAAGTTTTTGTCAGATAAATGTTTAACTGATATTATCTCCCATTCTGTGCCTTGTGTTTTCATTTTCATAAGAGTTTACTTTTGAAGAACAAACATTTTCAATATTAGTTTTTTAAATCTCTCTCAAAGCTGTATTCCACAAATTTTGACATACTGTGATGTCATTGAAAGCCACTTCAGAATACTTTCTGAATCCCAAGTATCCCATTTTGGGGTCTATTACTCACCTTCTTCTTAACCCAAAACCAGAGGAAGAATAACTATAAACTTGAGTGATGGCAATCAGCAGTTTATAAAACATTTCTTCACTTCATTTAAACCTCTCAAAACCATTAGTGCCATTTCACAGATGAGGAAACTATAACTTAACCAGGAGATTAAAACAACTTGCCCAAGTTCAAAATAAAAGTGAAGACAGCTTCAAGCCTTACTTGGGTTATCCGACTCTAAGTTACATTCTCTGCATTGTACTGTACCTAGATCTCTGAAGGTCTAACTTAAGATCTTTTTGCAAGTTACATATCTAAGATGGCTTGCATTTTAAAAGGAGACTTTTCAAGGGTATTCAAAGGATTCTCAGATTTCTAAGTGTGGTGATATTAGACACAATCGCCACAGACAGTCAGCAATATCTCTGTCCAACCAGACCCCTCTGACCTCTGAAATCATCCTCTGATGGCTGGGTAATGAACAGGTGCACTCACTGCAATCCAGGTGCCTTGCATTTCATCTCTCTCAGGAATTTCAATGGCCTGGCTGATGTTTCTCCAGATGGCACTTAAAAGACTCCCCTTGGGAGTCCCCTGGAGTTCTGGTCCAACCAGTACTAGTTAGAATGCAGAGATCTGGATTTCTTAACAAGTCTCTTAAGGTAGTTCTGATGCAGGATGCTAGTGGATCACCCTCAACTGGTGGGTAGAGGGTAGGGATCAGGAGAGAGAAGAGGAAGTGGCAGAGGCAGGTGAGGATGGGGAGGACATGCTTCCTAAGACCCCTTGGGGATTTAAATTTTATCCTAAGAGTAGTGAGGAATAATTGAGCTTTTAAGCAGAGGAGTAATCTAATCAATTTAAGCTTTAGAAAGATCTGGAATGTGGAATGTAGAGAATGAACTAGTGGGTTCAAAGACAAGAGGCAGGGAGAGCAGTTGGAGGCTTTTATAGTAATTCAGGCAGGGCTGGTAGCTTGGACTGCAATAGTGGTGGCAGGAACGGAAAGGGCTTCCCTCATAGCTCAATCAGTAAAGAATCTGCCTGCAATGCAGGAGACCTGGGTTTGATTCCTGGGTCTGGAAGATCCCCTGGAAAAGGAAATGGCAACCCACTCTAGTGTTCTTGCCTGAAGAATCCCATGGACAGAGGAACCTGGCAGGCTACAATCCATGGGGTCGCAAGAGTCAGACATGACTTAGCAATGGAAAGAAAGAAAACAAAATAACATACCTGAAGAGCCAACACACGGTGAAAGGGTTCAGTGAAATGGAAAAAAAATATATTATAAAGCAGAATGTAAATTGCTAGGAAGGATCTATAAACAAAAAGTCAGCACAACCCCAGAAATAATGATCTGGGGTCCAGGGGAGAACCCTTAACCTAGAGACCTCTTGTATTCTGAAGCTTCCTTGACTCTGTCCTTTCAGGAGACTTGTTTATGTTAATAAAGGGAATTTACTGCCTCAGCTCATAAAGGCTGCTGCTCCACCTGAAATCTGTTCAAAAACCATGCTAGTAACAGCCATATTTTTTAGCAGAGGCCTCTTGCAAGCAGTTTTATGATTCTCTCTCATGAAAGTCCTTCCCAGCTAGTCACATATCCCCTATGTTGCACCTTGTTTATGAACTCAGATGCTCTGCCCTTCATCATAGCATCGTTATGCAGTCTGCTATAAGGCTTGGGAATGAACTTAGCCCTGAGTCCAGTATGAAGGGTATGCAGAGAAACCTTGGCACAGATGGCCACATTTTAGTCCTGGGATTCTGTGAACAGCCTTTCTTGAGTAGTGAAATCAGATTTGTGGAGATATATATATACACATACACACACTATATTTATATTGTCCAATAATATTTTTAATCATATCATATGCCATCTACCTGAAGCTGGTACATAAGGTTATGGGCTCAGACCCCACTGACATTGCCTCCCAATTAAGTCAACTGTAATTTTAACCCACATGTGACTTTATTTTTCCAAGCAATCACAGCCCAATAAAATGATACTAATTTTCTCTGTATCCAATAAAAGGAAGAAAATTGCCAGGGAAATAAAGAGATAGTACCTACCAGAAAATTGATAAAAGAAAAGGTGGACGAAATCCCCGAACTTACCAAATAAAGTAGAAGACAGCAAGAAGTCTTTGAAAAAATAATTCTCAACCCTGATCTCTCAGTAGAGTCACCTAAAGCTTTTATAAACTCAAGAGCCACACAAATTAATGCCTATTGCTACAGTGGGGGCCCAGGTAAATGGATGCTTTAAAAACTCTACAGGTGCAGAGCCCAAGTACAGTATTTCTAATATGCGGCACAGAAAACTACTGCTCTAGGAAACATAAGAGGGTTGTTATAGGCTTTTCAGCATCCAATAATGCATATTTGACATGCTGTGGGACAAAGATTAATCCAAGATACCTGTGTCTTCTTTCCCATACTATAATAAAATGTCTACATTTTCTCTAAGCTAAATATTCAAGAAAAAAAATCAATGAGTAAAAGATCTTTTTTAGTTTTTGTGTTCTAGAAAGGAATATAGTTTCATTGATCTTTTAATCTTTTAAAAACATAAATCAACAATATCAGCTTTAGAAATGAGTACAGTTTTGCTGCTTTTTTCTCATCCTTTAAAAACATGAATCAGATCATGTCACTTCTCTAAAGAACTACTCCTTACATTTGCAAGGCCCGGGCAGAGGGACACATGGAAGCCAAATACTATTTATTTAAATGTTTAAATTTATAGATCACTGCTACTGCTAAGTCACTTCATTCGTGTCCGACTCTGTACGACCCCAAAGACGGCAGCCCACCAGGCTTCCTGTCCCTGGGATTCTCCAGGCAAGAACACTAGAGTGGGTTGCCATTTCCTTCTCCAATGCATGAAAGTGAAAAGTGAAAGTAAATTCGCTCAGTCATGGCCGACTCTTAGTGACCCCATGGACTGCAGTCTACCAGGCTCCTCTGTCCATGGATTTTCCGGGCAAGAGTACTGGAGTGGGGTGCCATTGCCTTCTCCTTGATAGATCACACTACTAACTTATTAAATAAAATATATTCCATCCTCCGACTTTGACAGGTACTCAACATGCTTATTATTAGACAAATGCAAATCAAAACTACAGTGAAGTACCACCTCACACCAGTCAGAATGGCCATCATCAAAAATTCTACAATAATAAATGCTGGAGAGAATGTGGAGAAAAGGGAACCCTCTTACACTGTTGGTAGGAATGCAAACTAGTACTGCCACTATGGAGAACAGTGTGGAGATTCCTTAAAAAACTGGAAATAGAACTGCCTTATGACCCAGCAATCCCACTACTGGGCATACACACTGAGGAAACCAGAATTGAAAGAGACACATGTACCCCAATGTTCATCGCAGCACTGTTTATAATAGCCAGGACATGGAAGCAACCTAGATGTCCATCAGCACATGAATGGATAAGAAAGCTGTGGTACATATACACAATGGAGTATTACTTAGCCATTAAAAAGAATACATTTGAATCAGTTCTAATGAGGTAGATGAAACTGGAGCCTATTATACAGAGTGAAGTAAGCCAGAAAGAAAAACACCAATACAGTATGCTGCTGCTGCTGCTAAGTCACATCAGTCGTGTCCAACTCGTCGCGACCCCATGGACTGTAGCCCACCAGGCTCCTCCGTCCATGGGATTTTCCAGGCAAGAGTACTGGAGTGGGGTGCCATTGCCTTCTCTGGCCAATACAGTATACTAATGCATATATATGGTATTTAGAAAGATGGTAATGATAACCCTGTATACAAGACAGCAAAAGAGACACAGTTGTATAGAACACTCTTTTGGACTCTGTGGGAGAGGGAGAGGGTGGGATGATTTGGGAGAATGGCATTGAAACATGTATAATATCATATATGAAACGAATCGCCAGTCCAGGTTCAATGCAGGATACAGGATGCTTGGGGCTGGTGCACTGGGATGACCCAGAGGGATGGTACGGGGAGAGAGGTGGGAGGGGGGTTCAGAATGGGGAACACGTGTATACCTGTGGTGGATTCATGTTGATGTATGGCAAAACCAATACAATATTGTAAAGTAATTAGCCTCCAATTAAAATAAATAAATTTATATTAAAAAAGAATATTAGAATATGAACAGAGATTATATTATCTCTACAGACAACAAACACGGAGATGCTGTCAGGTTATTAGGACTGCCATTGCATTCATGAGTAGCGTTCTGCTCTTATGCAGCTAAGATGAAAGTTTTACTCCTTTGTATCTTTAAAGAATTCATGATTTACTGAGATCATATGAGTATGCCTGTGGTCTCTATGACTTGATAAATTAACAATTAAGATCAACAAATATCAAGTGTTTTATTTAGTTTAGTGTGAAAATGAAAGTTGCTCAGTCACGACTAACTGTTTGTGACCCCATGGACTATAGAGTACATGGAATTCTCCAGGCCAGAATACTGGAGTGGGTAGCAGTTCCCTACTCCAAGGGATCTTCCCGACTCAGGTATCAAATCCAGGTCTCCCACACTGCACACAGATTTTTTACCAGCTGAGCCATCAGGGAAGCTCTAGTTTCTTTTATTGTTATATATTGTATTTGATGCCGTTTTAAGCTGTGTGTGTCTGCTCAAAACTTAGATAGTTTTGTCATATAAATATAATATTTACCTTGAAATTTCTTCACTGTAATAAAATAGTTCTTGTACTCTTAAAAAAAATTAAAAAATAAAAACATGAATCAGATCATGTCACTTCTCTAAAGAACTACTCCTTACATTTGCAAGGCCTGGGCAGAGGGACACATGGAAGCCAAATACTATTTTTTAAGTGTTTAAATTGATAGATCACACTACTAACTTATTAAATAAAATATATTCCATCCTCCATCCTCCTACTTTGACAGGTACTCAACATGCTTATTATTAGACAAATGCAAATCAAAATTACAGTGATGTTCCACCCCACACCAGTCAGAATGGCCATCATCAAAAATTCTACAATAATAAATGCTGGAGAGGGTGTGGAGAAAAGGGAATCCTCCTACACTGTTGGTGGGAATGTAAATTGGTGCAGCCACTATGGAGAACAATATGGAGGTTCCTTAAATGATTAAAAATAGAACTCTGTATGATCCAGAAATTCCACACCTTGGTATATATTCAGAAAAATCTCATTCGAAAGAATTCATGCACTCTAATGTTCATAGCAGCACTATTTACAGTAGCCAAGACATGAAGCAAACTAAGTGTCCATCAACAGATAAATGGATAAAGAAGATGTGGCACATATGTACAATGGAATACTACTCAGCCATTAAAAAAGAATGAAATAATGCCATTTGCAGGAACATGGATGGACTTAGAAATTATTATACTAAGTAAGCCAGAAAGAGAAAGACAAACTTCATATGATATCACTTAATATATGGAATCGTTTTTTTTTAAGAATACAAATGAACTTATTTACAAAACAAATAGACTCACAGATATAGAAAACAAATTTATGGATACCAAAAGGAAGCGGGAAGAAGGATAAATTAGGAGTTTGGGATTAAAAGGTACACACCACTATATATAAAATAGATAACCTACAAGGACCTACTGTATAGCACACCTTCAACATTTTACAATAACTTATAATGGAAGAGAATGTAAAAAAAAAAAAGAATATATAAGAATATATATATATGTGTGTGTTTGTATATTATATATATATAATTGAATCACCTTATTGCATACTTGAAACAAACACAACACTGTAGATCAACTATCTTTCAATAAAAAATGTAAAAACAAATAAATAAAAGTTTGCAAAATATCAAAAAATAACTGAATTTAATTATTATTATACATATCTCAGTATTCTGTTGAAGGGCAAGCAATAAAAAGATGTACATAGCTCATAAATTATCTATTTTCAGAATAAAATTCATTTTTCTTGACTTCATTCCAGTAAAATTAATTATATATTAACTTTTCACATAATTTGTGTTCTATTGATAGTAATGTCATATTAGATCCCCTTTCTTTGGTTATTATGTAGTTCTTAGATTTTTTAAAATTAATTTCAGCTGAGAGAAGCTTACCCAAAAAGAAACCAGAATTGTCAATAAAATCCTTAAACCATAGCTTAGATTCAAAAATAAGCCTCAAATTTTAATACCATGTTCAAATATTTTAATGGAGCTGCATAAATACTTATGTTTATTGCAGAAAGCATTAAAAACATTTTAATTTTATCATATAAATTGTCACCATTTACATCACTATTTTCACCATAAAGCAATACCTGGAACCTGAAGAATCTGTTTCTCACATGTGTTTGTCTGTACATTCATGAGCATGTGTGCGTGTGACATATGTTGTAACCACTAAAGCATGGAGCCCAGGCTTTATATGGTCTTATCCTCTTATATGGTCTAAACGCAGAACTGCTTCCCTTCTTATAACCCTTCAGAGGTTTCTCTTAGCATTCATTTAACTCTTTACCAAGGACCACAAGTCCTTACTCTGAGGCCTTCTTATAAGGTCTAGGTTTCTTCCCACTGAGCCTGTCACCCTCCCCTCCAGCCCAGTTCACTCTGCTCCAGCTACAGTGGTCTCTGGTCTGCTCCTCAGACAACACAACCTCCTTTGTATTCGAGGACTTTGCACTTGCTGTTCCCTAAGCCTACCTAGCACATCTTCTCTATCTCTTTACAAGGCTGGCTTCTTTGGATCTTTGGGGTTTCAACTTAATGAAGACAGCATCTTGCCTTCAGTGTGTGGTCCATCTGTGTATTTACCATCTGTGTGGTCCTGGGCCAGTCTCCAAATGGCTCCATCTTTCAGTTTCCTATTTGTAGAAAGGAGACAATCATAGGGTTTCTCATAGGGTTACTGTGTGAATTGAATGAGTTGACATAAATAAAAGGCTTAGACCAGACCTGTCATAGAAAGCATCCATAAATCACAGCTTAAGAAAGCAAAAGTTGCCTCCTTCAAGAGCCTTTCCCTAACCACTCAGCCCCAAAGCAACCTCCCACCAGTGCACCCCTATTTCATTTTTTATGGTATTTATCACTATCTAGAGTTGCATTATTTTATTATAATTGTTTGTTGTCTGTCTCCTTCCTCTAGATTGAAAGGTTTATGAGAACTGAGCACTTGTCTGAGAGTTCACTGCTGCTTCCTCTTGTGCTTGACATATAGTAGGTCTCAATACATATTTGTTGAATTAATTAATTTTTAGAAAGCATGCCAACTGTAAATCAAATCAGAAATTACAATCTGAAAGAAAAAAACTTGTTCTCCTTTCCCAATTAACTCTTCTCAAATTCTGCTCACTGATGCTTTCAAATTGCAGTGCTGGAGAAGATATTTGAGTGTCCCTCACACAGCAAGAAGATCAAACCAGTCAATTCTAAAGAAAATCAACTCTGAATATTCACTGAAAGAACTGATGCTAAAGCTGATGCTCCAAGACTTTGGCCACCTGATGCAAAGAACTGACTCATTGGAAAAGACCCTGATGCTGGGAAAGATTGAAGGTGGGAGAAGAGAGTGACAGAGAACAAGATGGTTGGATGGCATCACCAACTCAAAGCACATGAGTTTGAGCAAACTCTAGGATATAGTAAAGGACAGGGAAGCCTGGCATACTGCAGTCCATGGGGTCGCAAAGAACTGGACACGACTTAGCGACTGAACAGCAATTATATGCAAGGCTGTGGCGAGCAGAAAAGTAAACAGAGAAGACAATATTAAGGTCATGGTGCTGAAGATGGCCAATCACTCACCAACAATGAGAGACATTTTCTGACAGCCACAAGATAAGTGGAGCCTTGAAGTTTTCCAATTAATTTAGTCACTGAGGACTTCTCACCTGGTCAATGTAAGCTGTTGTTTGTTATTAACAAGCAATTGACCAATACACAATTAACCTGCCTCATACAGTGGAGAGTCATAAGGTATGGAGGGAAATTCTCCCTAATGGAACACAAGAAGTGTTGATCTTAATAGACCATCAAACTTTATGAATGAACACCAATCACACAAGGCCTGCCATATGAAATTGCACCTTCTAAAATGAGAATCAGAATCCTATTGTTCCAGCTTTGAATCCATTTGTTTGCTAACTATTATCTTGCTTTCCACAAACATATTTCTTTAGCTTGCATGACACTGGCATCAAGCCAGTGATGGTGAGAAAGCAAGGAATTCTAGCATAATTTAGGTAATTTTTACAGACAGCTAAGTCTCCAGAGTCTTGTGTGACTTCCCCATATAAAGAAGCTGTTTGTTGCCACTGCAGCCTGTAGTAAGAATCTTCACATACATCTCTGACTCCTTGGCCTCCCTGCCCTCGCCCATCTTCCCTGCCCTCCAGCTTCTTCCACTCCCCTCACTCCCTCCCACGTTCTTGCAGTTCTCACTTTGCCAGCCCCTTCCTACTCTTTAGGCCTGAAAACTGATTTGGATTATACTTCAAGCTCTTTAGGAGAAAAATGAGTGAGAAAAAAAAAATTTAAACAATGATCATTGTCATTGTACAGAGAGAAGCCAGTTTTCCGAATTAAAACATATCAGAAATGTATTTAATAATGCTGAAAATAAGTTTTAAACATGGGCCCCAGTTTCTCATTGCTGTAGGGATGGTGAAGTCTGTAAGAATGATGCAAACAGTTTCAGATAGTGCTCTGGTTCCCTGGCCAGTCCACCACAAACGGTGCTGTTAATTTATGAAAGCTGAGCACTTCTTGAATATTCAAACACCGACATCCTACAAAATAAAGTAATGGAAAGCTGTAGTTCACTGCAGTCAGTCACAAACAGCTGCAGGGCTTGCTTTTTGTTTGGATTTTAATCTATAGCACAAATTTCCAACAAGACCCTGTTGATGGTAAGTTTCCTTAGACTATGTCCTTTCGGTGGTTTATGGACAATAAAGAATACAAATTTGCTTCATGCTAGAGAAGCTATTATGCTGAGCCTTCAAAGGGCAAATAAGAAGAAACACCAGAAATTTTGAGGTGTGAATTCACTCATATAGTTACTATATAGGAAATTTGCAATGTACTTTATTGTATCATCAGTAGTAGGAAGACAAAGGAAAAGGGAGTGAGTTCAGCTATTTATAGTCTGCCAGCACACCCATAAAGCAGGAAGAATAACACTATAGCACTGATCCATACTACGTGGCTCCAAAAATTTTTTGATTCCCAGTTTTTGGTTAAAGTATTTCTTCTTAAGTAAGGTATGGTGGAAATTGAGCTGATAACAATTAGATCATCCCCACCTACCGACATATTCGCTTCTCTGGGCAGGTCCCAATGAAAGAGAAGCTCTGACTCTGATGTAGGAAGATTGTAAAATCACATGTGAGGGCCAGGACTGCCCCATAAGGTTAAACAATCTGTGAAAGGTGAAAGTGTTAGTTGCTCAGTCATGTCCAACTCTTTGCAACCTCATGGACTGTAGCCCACCAGACTTCTCTGTCCACAGAATTCTCCAGGCAAGAAAACAGAGAGGCCACCAAGAAGGTCCTTAAACAGTCTGAGAGACGTGCAGAGGCTCCTAGCCAGCAAGGAGAAATCAGACTAAGTTCCACTCACCAATCACGTGTCTAGCTCAAGACTGCGTCCAGCTGGACAGGGCACCTTTGCCTATTTTTCCACTCAGACAAAGTGCTTTTTCTATTTCATTAAAAAGGTCCATAAAGGAAGCTTCTACTCTAGTATGAGTCCAAGCTCCAGCCTTACTTTTCCTCCACCATGAAGGTTCAGGCTTCCCTCTGTCTACAATTTTTATATCCATGTCTGTAATGAACACTTATGACATTCTATTATTTGTCTGTCTTCCCATAAGTCTGCGAGATTCATGAAAGGAATTATATTACCCCTCTTAATTCTCAGTTCTTAGCATAGAACCTGGTACAAAATAATTTGTGCCAGTGCTTGAAAGACATGCTTGTTGTATGAATGTTTGGAAAGGTGGATAGTTGGTTGGAGGGAGGGAGGGAGGTACAGATGAGTGAAATCCAGAAAAGATTTATCAAGAACAGGAAGATGGGCTTGGAGTCAGGGCAGAGGACTCCACTTTCTGCTCTTTATTCTTTGACACTATCGGTGAGAGAGCAGAGAATAACAGTCAAAATTGGCAAATGAAGATTGTTAACAATAGCATTCGTCACTCAATAAGCCAACACAACGGTTTGAGACTAACACTGTCCTATATTTTTACGAGGGGTACGGGGTGTTTTCCACTTGCCCCTCCCGATCAAATACTCACCCATCTCCATCCCACTTGGTACCCCATGAGGCTGACCTGTATGGATAACATCAAGGGACTTACAGAATACTGAGCTAAGACACTCTGTGGCACATTACCCCACCTCCCTGGCTTTCCTCCTCCCTCTGCTTCAAAACACATTTTTTCAGGATGTTCCTTTAAGTAAGAGAAAATAGAAGTAAATATCAACCTTCCCAAAATTACCCTGTACATCTGGTGGAGACTGTCACTAATTGTCAACTCTCAGGTAAGCGCACTAATGCTCTGGCGGAAAGCAGCTTTAATGGAGCCTTCAATTCCTTGGAAACCAGCTGCCAGTACAGAGCTTTGAGTACTTGAATATCAACAGCAGCAAATCCACTCTCAGCACAACAGAACAAACGAATGTCTTTTATTTAACAAATCTGAGTGCTTTGATCCTTGTGACTTCTTATCCTCAAGGCAAGATCCTTGTGACTTCTTATCCTGGAGGCAAGCTGGCAGGGGGTGGAAGGGGGAGGTAGGAAGGCAGCCTTTTCTTCTAAAGCTTGTTCTCTAATCCATTGCTTCTTAAACTTCTTCAAAAGAAAGCGTAAGTGGAAAAATATACTATGTGTAGTACACGGCTGAACAAATAATTGAGGCTGTTGGTGGCTACAGACAACCCGCTTGATGGCTCCAATCCAAAATCATCTAGAGCACTAAAGAGAACAGTATCATGGCCCAGGACATCCAATTGTGTGGCTCAGTGAAGACGCCAGTGCTGGAAGCAGGCCCGTGGCGTGTCCTGTCTACATCTCTGACACTGCCACTGAATGGGGGACCCAGGAGGCTGCCACTAGACCCACAGCCCCCACGCCTCTAGAAACCAGATGTCATTATGGCCACTACTGCTACCATCTCACAGTGGACTGACTGCGCAGGGCTTATTTCGTGGAGCTGGCAGAGTGATTTGGTCTGTTATTTCCCAAGGAGTAGCCTCTGAGCTTTATTATATTCAGGTTCCCTAGGAAAGTGTGTGTGTGTGTGTGTGTGTGTGTATGTGTGTGTGTACTTGGTTATGCCCAACTCTTTGCGACCCCATGGACTGTAGCCCACCAAGCTCCTCTGTTCATGGAATTTTCCAAGCAAGAATACTGAAACGGGTTGCCATTTCCTCTTCTAGGTGATCTTCCCAACCCAGGGATCAAACGCATGTCTCTTGCTTCTCCTGCGTTGGCAGGTGGATTCTTTACCACTAGTGCTACCTAGAAAAATAAAGTATCATAAATAACATTTAATGTCCCCAAATCATTCACACTGTTCTAAATTCAGTGTGAATTTAGAAAAACAAAGAAGGGATGCACTGAAGTTTTGCTTTCCCTTTGTACCAATCCCCCTGGCCCTCAAACCTTTTGGTACCTACTCTGCAAGTTTATGTATCCTCCCAGCTTTTCTTTTTGCAGACATCATGAATATAAAGAAATATTTTTATCACTTCTTTTTCTGACACAAATAGTAGCATGCTCGCCACACACCATGTGTGTCTACCTGCATTCTTTTGCACTTTGATTTTTTTTCCCTTACCAAAATATCCACATGGGTACATGGAGCGCTTTCCCATTCTCTTTTACAGTGGCCCAGACTTCCATTGTGTGAATGTACCACAGTTTATTTTAACCAATATCTATTGATGCTTAGTTGACTTAGTCCCAATTTTTTTGCTATTGTAAACAGTACTTCATGTGTCATTTTTTATGTGTGTAGATATGCTTTTAGAAGAAACTCCCAGAAATAAGATTGCTAGCTCAAAGTATAAGCGCATTTATAATTTTGATAAATATTGCTGAATTTCCCTCTACAAAGGTTTACCATTTTGCACCCCTACCAGCAATGTCTAAGTGTCTGGGGTTTCTATTCCCCCATAGCATTGCCAAGAGAGTATGCGGTCCAACTTTTGAACTTTCGCCATTCTGATAGTTAAAAAAATTATATCTTAACAGAGGCTTAAATTTCATTTATATTATGAGGGGGGTTTATCATCTTCTCATTTGTGTAAGGCCATCTGCATTTCCAAATGTTAGGCAGGAAGTTAGGCATGAAGAAACAGGGGCAGCCAAGCCAAAAAAGATGCAAGCTAATCTCTAAACCCCATCCCAGACACACCCAGGAGAGCTCACAGATATGCTACAAAAATAACCGGAGGCTGTTCCTGCACATGCACCCCAGGCACACAGTGGATGCAAACTAACCACAGGGCTTTCCTCAAGTAACCCTAGGCAGTCAGGAACCTATTACGGGTTCATGAATATTCTGCACATATATACATCTAATTATAACAGATTGAGTTTTGGGAAGACATATCCAACAGAGCTTGCTGTTATATAACTTGCAATTGTCAATGGGCCTTGAGCACACACCCATTTGCCTTCCCTTTCTTGACTGGTGGTGGGTACACGCTCTGTTTTGCACAGGGCACAACCAAAAGAAGAAGATGGGAAGTATAAAAAGGGGGAGGCCAGGAGGGATGGGTGCAGCAACTCCTTTGGGCATGGCCTGATCTAATGTCTTGGGAGTGTCTATTTAATAAAAGATCTGTCAGCTCAAGCTGTAACTGAACTGAAATTTGTCGGTGGTTTTAAAACCTTTAGTCCATTGTTGCAAATTTTTGTTGTCACAAGACAAGAACTGAGGGAGAGAAATGTCAAGTCAGTTTTATTCCTCTTCCTGCTGTACAATGTTGTGCCTATAGTCAACGATATTGTACTGTACACTTAAAAATTAAGAGAGTAGGTCTCATGTTAAATGTTCTTACTGGAACTGTGAGTGCCATAGCCACATCACTTGATAATTTAAAAAAGTAGTATGTCAACTCCAATCTCCTACTTCATCCCACTCCTTCCCTCTCAGCCCCTGTCCACATGTCTGTTCCCTATATCTCTTTTCATGTCCTGCAAATAGGTATCATTTTCCTAGATTCCACATATATGCATTAATATACAATATGTTTTTCTCTTTCTAACTTACTTCACTCTGTATGACAGACTCTAGGTTCATTCACGTCTCTACAAATGACCTAATTTCATTCCTTTTAATGGCCGGTTAAAATTCCATTGAGTATATGCTGCCCAACAGAAACTAACACAATATTGCAAAGCACCTATGTCCAATAAAAAATAAAATAATTAAAAATAATAAAATAAAAAATAAAAGCAGCATATGTTTTTCATATTGAATGACTTTGAGGAGAGCCATGTCAAAACATTCTGCCTCACCAGGACTCTCTCCCGGTACTCTAGAGCCCCATGACTGGGGGGCCCCAGAAGGCCACCCACAGAGGGTGTGGCACTTGGGAGCCCTGGAACTGAGGCCAAATCTGCAGACTGTAACTTGGCTGAACAGGGTTATGTCAAGCCCCACCAAACACATGGTACCATCAGAATCCCCTCAGAACAAAGATAGTCCTGGACCTGCAGAGAGGAATTTATGAGAAGGCTTAAGCCCACGAATAAGGACAAACTTGAGAGACCAGAAGCAGCAGCATGTGAACCGTATCTTTTCCCTCCAAACCAGCATCAGCGTCTGGCCATCACGTGCAGCTGGTCTTGCTCACAGGCCAGATTTCCCACAGTGAATCACAGGGAAAGACAGTAAGTGATACTTACTTGGATTACGTCATATCTCACGGAACTTTGGTATACAACAGTTGATTACAGAAGATTATAACAGTCAACATAGAAGGCACTCACCTATTTTATTCCTTCATTGTTTTCTTTACTGGATCTCATGGTATATGTAAAATTTCAATTCATAATAAACCTTTCCCAGTGAAGAAGCAAAAACAACCTAACTCTCTGAACTTCTTTACTAGGGATCTAGATTAGGGAAAGAATATAGATCTCAGCTAAGTACAAAGTAATTTATTATAAGTAAGATTATTCCAACTGATTAGCTTTCTATTTATTTCTCACTTTCTACCTCTCTATCATAAGTACCATGCAGCTCCCTGACATGAGACTGTCCCTCTGACATAAACAGGACCTTGTGCCCTAACTACAGTCGCCAGCACAGCATCCCCAATGTCTCATTAGGGTTAGGCTTTTGGCAGCTGGGACTGTCAATAACATTGCTAAGTCAAGCTCATGAAGTTTCACTTTTGCGGAATTTTCTTGTCTAAACTCTTTAATCCAGGCATTTGCAAACCAGCCATAACAGAGTGTCCACCGAGCATTCAGCAGACATTAACTAATTCATTTGCTACACTTCCCCCTTTGGGGGTACTGGCCTGTAATATAATACCTGCCAGGACACTCTTGCAAAATCACGGGAAGAGTTTTGACAGGATACTAGCATTGGGTGTTGATAATTTATTAAAACCACCTGGTTTCAGATATCCAACTCTGGATAGTACCTGAATGTGTTATTCTGAAATTTTTCAAACCTACAGAAAAACTGAGGGCATAGTATAAGGATCATCCATTTATCCTTCCTCTGGATTCACCAATTTTAAACATTTTGTCACCTTTGCTTTTTCTCATTCTCTCTCGGAGTGTGTGTGTGTGTGTGTGTGTGTGTGTGTGTGTGTGTGTGATACTATTATAAAATAAACTGCAGACAGCAATTATTGACACTTCAACCCTAAGTATTTCATCACTTATCCCTCAATAAAGAACCTTCTCCTACATAAGCACAATATCATTATTATACTGAAAGTATTTAACTTTGACACAATATCAAATCTAAGTCCATGTTCAAACTTTTCCAATGGACCTGATAAAGTCCTTAAAGAGGTTTTCCTTATTTCAAATCCATGATCCAATTCAAAGGATGATGAATTGCATTTTGTTACCATATCTTTCTAGTTTTCTTTCATGTAGAAAACTTCTCACTCTCCCCCAAATTTTTTTAGGTCTTTTATCATGTTAGTGTTTTTGAAGAGTACAGGTCAGTTGTTTTACAAAGTGTTCCACAACCTGGATTTGCTTGTTCATTTCCCTATGATTCAATTCAGGTTGAACATTTGGTGGAAGATTTTGGCAACACATCAGTGCTGTGTGTCATCCCCATTACATCACATTAGGGGACATAAAATACCTCATTATTCATGATGCTGAGTCTGGTGAAAGAGTCTGCCATATATTTTCATTGTGTAAAACAATAAATAATGCTTTGAGATGGTGTGCATGTTAACATATATATATGTATAGAAACATGACATATTTTAGAGAGTATGAGGTTCACAGCAACACTGAGTAGAAGATACAGAGGTTTCCCATACAGCCACTCACCCAACACATGTATTACCTTTCCCGTTATCAACATCTCCCACCAGATGGGTCCATTTATTACAACTGATGATTCTACACTGACATACCATTATCAATTAATTTCCATAGTTTACATTCTATGGGTTTGAACAATTGCAGAATGATATTAATCCACCACTACCATACCGTATGGAGTAGTCTCACTGCCCTAAACTTCCTCTGAGCTCTGCCTATTCATCCCTCTCTCTCCACTAACCATGGCAACCATGGCTCTTTTATTGTCTCCATAGTTTTGTCTTCTCCATAATGTCATACAGGTGACATCATATAATATATAGTCTTTCCAGATTGACTTACTTCCCTTAATATATGCATTTAAAATTCCTCCCCTTTTTTTAGATTGAGCTATAGTTGACTTGTAATATCATATTAGTTTCAGGTGTACAACATAGTGATTTGGTATTTGTATAGATTGCATGGGGCTTCCCTTGTGGCACAGATGATAAAGAATCTGCCTGCAGTGAGGGAGACCCGGATTTGATACCAGGGTTGGGAAAATCCCCTAGAGAAGGGAATGGATACCCACTCCAGTATTCTTACCTGAAGCAACATACCACATAAAGTTATTGCAGTATTATTAATAATATTCCCTGTGCTATATATTATATCCATGTCATATAAGGTACATGACTCATCTATTTTTATAACTGTAATTTGTACCTCTTAATCCCCTTCCTCTATTTTGCCCATTTGGGTACCCTTTCTCCCCTCTGGCAACCACTAGTTTGTTCTCTGTATCTATAATCTGTTTTTTCTTTGTTAAATTTGTTCATTTGTTTTGTTTTTTATATTCCACATATAAGTTAAATCATACAGTATTTACCTTTCCCTGTCTGACTTATTTCACTTAGCTTAATATCCATCCATGTTGTTGCAATGGCAAGATTTCATTCTGTTATGGCTGAATAATATTCCATTCTAATATTCTAACATACCACAACATCTTTATCCACTCACCTGTCAATCAACACTTAGGTTGCAGAGCTCAATTCGTTTTAATGCTGGATGATATTGCATCATCTGTATATTTCATGGTTTATTTATCCATTCCTTTACTAAAGGACATCTTGGTTGCTTCCATGTTGTGGGCAATACGAATAAAGGTATTATAATACCTGTCTACAAGATTTTGTGAGGACTTAAGTTTTCAACTCTTTTGGAAAAATACCAAGGAGCATGTTTGCCTGTATTAGTTATTCTAATGTTGGTGGCAAAATGATTATTTTCTAATGCAATCATTCCTTCCACATGTACTAGTTACCATTCTTTTGTAAAGAAGAGCTTTTACTACACCCCACCACCAGCACCACTAGGACATCCCAAGTGAGACAGTGCTAAAGAATCCACCTGCCAATGCCAGAGACACAAGAGACATGAGTTCAACCCTTGAGTCGGGAAGATCCCCTGGAGTAGGAAACAGCAACTCCCTCCACTATTCTTGCCTGGAAAATTCCATGGACAGAGGAGCCTAGCAGCCTACAGTCCATGAAGTAACAGAGTCAGACACAGCTGAGCATGCGCACACACACACACACACACACCACCGCTACCACCACCATTTTTTAAATTTTCCGTAGAACTTAATTCTTTTAAAACTCAATATGTTATAACCCATTATTGTGATGGTTATATTTTTACAAATGTGATCAGAGGAACCAGCTTACAGCTAGTAAAAACTGACTTTTTATTAGGGTTCACTCAATTAGACATAGGATCAACAGGCTTTTCTCTGTACTGGGTTCCCTGTGAGGCTACTCTGGAAAAATGACTTTAAAATTCTTAGAAGCCCTGCTTTTTTACAGAACGGATGAAGGTTGACTTTACCTTGGGGCCACATTTTCATGACAGCACCACATGTTTGATTTTTCTTCCCCTCTCAGGCCCATTATAGCTGTGAGAGCCCTTTGCTACCTGTGAACACAATCACAAACCCTCTATATGACCTTGAAATTCTACTTGAAATATGCACCAATTGATGCAATGACTATAATGCAATTTTTAAAATTCTGTTAATATGATGGATTACCTTCATGGATTTTCAAATATTAATTAAGCCTTATATCATTGGAGTAAACACCAGTTGTCTGTAGTGGGTACTTAAGATATATAAATTGCTGGGAGGGGAAGCTAGTAAAATTTATAATTTTGCTACATTATTACATATTATAATTCATTACAAGTAAGAAGCCATACTGTGTTAAAATATTGGTTTTAACCTCCAGTCCTTAATCAGTCAGGAATTAGTAATATGACCTAAATATGACACAACCCCAAGCACCCAACCTTCCAGACTCCTTCTTTTCCCACGATACTAAAGAAAATCTGGCAAATCCCCAATATTTTCAAAGCTTTGGGGCTGTGAGACAGAGGAATGGTCTCCTCTGATTACCTGTCTCCTTTTATAGCCAACCCAGTTCCCCATCACCTCCAGACAATCCAATGCCACTTGTGTGTTTTGCCATAGAAAGGAAAGTCTGTCACTAAGTCATGTCCAACTCTTTTGCAACCCCATGGACTGCAGCCCACCAGGCTTGTCTGTCCATGGGATTTCCTAAGCAAGAATGCTGGAGTGGATTGCCATTTCCTTCTCCAGGGAATCTTCCCAACCCGAGGATCAACCCTGCATCACCTGCATTAGCAGGCAAATTCTTTACCACTGAGCCACAGGGAAGCCACCCTCTGCCATATTTCTCCCAAACATGGATTTAGCACTTTCTTCACTTCTCAAGGCTTTGTGGAAAATAGAGTTATCACCATCAAATAGGAAGTAACAGTATTCCACACCAGATAGCATTGCTCTAGGACTCTTCTCTGCGCTCCCTTCCAGGGCTGCTCGTTGCTTTCATTCTGCCTATTCATTCTACCATAACTCCTTTCAGCATCATCTCCACCTCTGAAACAAGCACCAGGCACCATAAAAATGGACTGACTGCAGCAAAACCCTTCATTCATGGGCTAAGTCTAGAGTCACTTAGTTTTCAAGTTCCCCAATTGATAACATGCTTTTCCTCTTTGCCTCATTCATTCTATCTAACAATATCCTTTCAATCACCTTCCTGCCTCCTCACCTTTGCAACCCATTCTCACATTATCTTCAGCAGTGACATCCCTACTGGCTAATTCCAGGTGGCCAGCCCTCCCAGCTCATCTCAGCCTTGGAATAAGACTCTTAGCTGCACTGCTCTTCTGGCTATCCACCTCTCCTATCTGCCCATCACTGTTCACAACTCTGTGGAAAAGCTGTCAGTCTGCTAAATTGGACCCACTTCTTACAAACTGATTGTTGACCTTTCCATTGTGACCAACCCAGCTTATCTGTCTCTGCAAGAAAGAAGGGGCTCTTGAGTCACAACTGCAATTATGAGTCAGAACATTCCAGCCCCAGGGGGAGAGACAAGAGAAATAGAAAATATTCCTCCCAGGAAATAAACATATGATAAATATGTGAAGTCAACTCCTTACTTCAAATATCATACATATTCACAGACACATGAGCACACACACATACACTTTCCATTTATGTTATTCCTGCCTATAGCTTCTAGAGGAGAAAACTGAATAAAGATAGTCATTAAAGGGATAAGGGAGTCAATGGTCTGAATTGCAGCATACACAGTGTCAGCTCCACCAAGCATCACTGACTTTGCTGAGTCATAGTGAATTTTCTACCTCATTTGGTACATGTAACCTGGCCCAGGGCCATGGCAGTGAGAACCTTCAGACAAACAATTACAAACAAGATAACAATCTAGAAATAGAGGTCAGACGTCAGCCTTGGGTCTAGATTACACTGCCATTTATGTGAGTCCATTTATGATGGCACAGTTTTAATAAGTAAATACAATCAGGAGGCTGAAGAGTAATTAATCAGTAATACCCTTTGTGGTAGGCAAAATAATGCCCCTACCAAAAATGCCCACTTTCTTACATGGCAAAAGAGACTTTGTTAAAGATCTTGGGATAGACAGATTATCCTAGAATATCCAGGTGGGCTCAATTTGACTCCAAGAGTCCTTAAAAGACAGAACAAGGAAGAAGAAGGTCAGAGTTAAGAGATTGGAAGATGCTACTGTGCTGGATTTGAAAATGGAGAAAGGGGCCAAAAACCAAGGAATGTGTGTAGCCTCTAGAAGTTGAAATAGGCAAGGAAAAGGATTCTCAATGCTTCCAGAGCCTCCAGAAAGAATGAAGCCAATGACTCCTTGATTTTTAGCCCAAAGAGAGCAATTTCTGCTTCTGATCTCCAGAATCAGAGGTAGTGGTAGTCATGTCTGACTCCGCGACCCCATGGACTGTAGCCCATCAGGCTCCTCTGTCCACGGGATTTCCCAGGCAAGGATACTGGAGTGGGTTGCCGTTTCCTCCTCCAGAGGGTCTTCCCTACCCAGGGATCAAATCCACGCCTCCTGCTTGGCAGGCAGATTCTTGACCACTGAGCCACCTGAGGAGCTGATCTCCAGAATTACAACAAAATTAATTAGTATTGTCTTACACCACTAAGTTTGTGTTAGTATGTTACAGAAGCAATAGGAAGCTCATATGCCCCTCTTCCTCAGCTGAGTTCTGAACTAGTTTGGAGAAAGTCAAGGAGATACAGAACAAGATATTACCTTTATTGCTGATAAAGCTGAGAGTAGAAAGGTAAGTAAAGATAAAGGTTCTGCTAAACAAAACCCTAGTTTAGATAGCCTTCACCACTAGCCAAGTGCCCTCTAAAAACCCTAAAGTTTTTAGGCCAGCCCCTAAAAACTCTACAGAAAGGACATCAGTTAAAAGCTAACCAAGTTTCATGGCTCAAGACCACAGTATCACAGTCATATCCAAAGGCAAAAGAAGACAGCTTCCTCCTGCCCATCTCTTTTTTACCAGGAGGATAATCTTTCCCACATGTGCCTCCCTGGAAACTTTCCCAGAACTTCCCCTCAGGAACCGCTGACAAGGATAGTTCTCAGGGCCAAGTTCAAGCTGCAAGGAGGCAGGGGAAACAAGCGCTGGAATTTTCAACCCCTATTCCCTGGAGGAGGGCATGGCAACCCACTCCAGTATTCTTCCTGGAGAATCTCATAGACAGAGGAGCCTGGCGGGCTACAGCCCATGGGGTTGCAAAGAATGGGACACAGCTGAATGACTTAGCATACACGAGGCACATAGTGATTCAATAAGCACTTCCAGCAAAGAGTTAGGTACCTATCCCAGTGAAAGACAAGAAGCAGAGAAATGGGTGCTGAGCCCCTTAGATAAGGTTGTAAGTTCAAGTTGAAAGGGCACATGCCTAGACTTTGAGATCATGTCTATTCTTGCTCTGAGACTTGTATTAGCTCCAATGTCTCTCCCAATCTGTTGTTACCTTTTTATTCAATTATTTCGAAAGATCTTTATGGAGTAAGTTTTCTTACTTTCAAGGAAATTCAAATTATTTCAGAAAAATAGAAAATACTATTTAGTAAAGACTAAAATAATGTGATATCAGCTTAGTGTATATTTCTTTAAACAATTCTATAATAACGTATATACATACTTTTTAGAAGTTTTTTTAGCATTTTTTCCATTGCAATACTTACAAAAATACAAGACAAATAACTGCTTAACGTTAAGGGCTGAACTATTTTGAAAAGCAAATTGAACTATTTAGAAAGTGGCCAATGCTACCTGATAAACAAAAATAATAGGAAAAAGAAATAGTTTGGAACAGTGTCCATTTAAAGTTAATTCATCAAGTTTACATATCAGGAAATGTGACACTACATAGTATTTGGCTGAAGTGTAATGTTTGGTGAAATTGATTTCCAGCCCAGCATTTGAAACAAGACACCATTAGCTCTGCATGCATACCCAGGTTTGCTTTGACTATTACAGGCATAAGTCATTTCTTCTATACACTGTTGTGAATAATGCTGTAGCATTAAAAGGATTTAGTGTATTCAGTGTTCCAGTTTGCAAAAACATCCACATAAATAGCAAGCACCTTCAGCTTTCATAGCTTTCTTTGAGCTTATATCTCAAGTAACATTCTTAAATTCCTTCTAAAAAGTCAGTTCTCTGGTAGCAAATATAATTTTTAATTAATTAACATCACAGAAACATCCTTGCACTTACAGAAAACACCTGCCCACAGCTCACATATCTCAGCAATCATGACAGCTTGATAGAGTGCTTTTTACCAGCCATCAAGACTTTGACCCTTTAATGCAGCTGTTTGGCCATGAGGATGTTTTGATGCTGTTCAAATTCCAGCTCTGCCATTTATTAGATGTTTTCTTGTGACATATAGCTTAGCCTTTATAAGGGTTTCATTTCTAGCCTCTTATCTACCTCAAAGGCTTGTGGTGAGGATTAAATTAAATATTACTGAGTGCTTTTGTAACACCTGGGACATACTAGTTGCTCAATAAATAGTAGCAATCACAAAAATACTGATGGTGGTATTGATGACTGTGATGATGAAGATGCAGCAAAAGCATGCACAAAGTAGAACCAAAATGATGCTCTCCCCTTATCCGAGAGTCAGGTACAGGAATCACTAAATATAGGCACATTCAATAACCTTAGTTATGAACTTCCATAATTAAGAAAATAAGAAAAGTAAATTTACATAAATTGCAACATCAAAAGAGCTTTGAAGAGTATGACCAAGTATTCATTAGTGACACTTCTTGACCAACTACGGTCATAAACCAGATGTACTTTTCACAACTATTTCATGCCTCAACCTAATGAATGAATTGACTGATTTTTAATGTTTGGTGACTCACTTTTTGCCAAGTATTTTCTAGGCGCTCTTGTTTCTGCCTTGCTATGCCAAAAGTTCTAGACACTATTAACGAAAAGTAAAGGTATGTCCAGCCTTAAAAAGAAATGCTTCTGACACAGAGGTGGGCATATAGAAAGGTAAAACTTAATGAGGAGGGAGAGATTATACTTTGGCAAATGCTACAAACTGGTGAACTACGACAAAGATAAAATAAGGAACAACAACTCTTCCCAGAGAATGTTTATGAAAATCTCGGCCACCAGCATATATGCAATGCTAGGAAATATATGTGGCTGCTTAAAAACATTCTTCAGAAATAAGTGGCAACCTTGACCTGTCTAGGATCAAACTCACTATCGTAGCATTTTAGCGTAGAAAGCTTCTGATGTTGACATCTGCTGAGGAACCATTCCACTCCTATGACACCCATTCAATTCATCATCATGAGAACAGCAAAGAAGGAAAAAAGAAAAAGAATCAAGGAAAAAAACAACCATATTGTTGCATGTATTAGAGACAAGAAAAATTAGGTATACTTTTTGCTGTGAGGGTAAAAGGAGAATAATTCTTGTAAGAGGCAAGGATTGGCTCTTCTCAAATGAAATCGCACAGTTTAAAAAAGAAAGTACAACTACAGATTACCTACCACTCATGAAAGGAAATATGCAAGAAGCCAATAATTCAGATCTGTTGAATTTCAAATTACTCAGAATCTCTCTTAGGTGGTCACAATAAGCAGAGAGTGCCTGCAATGTGGTTTACACAGCATGTGAAGCCTGTTCACCCATGACTGTACATATGCATACGGGTACAAAATTTTTAGTCAGCAGCTGATGGAAAAACATTTGTCGGCAGGGTTTGTAATACACAATTCTATCTCAGATGGCATGCTTGATGGACATTTGACACCCTTGTCTACAAATGTAAGTCTGGCAGGCTTAGTGACAAGAATATGAGTGAAAATTTGATTCTGGCTCAATGTAACCATGTAAGCATATGTCCATTTGTCTCCTGTACCAGTGGCATATCCTACTCAACAGATGGGGCAGGGTGTGAGGCTGGGAACTAAAGGATGATCATGGTTCACTTTGTCTGTCCCACAAACAAACACCTCTTTGAAAAAGTTTTCACACTCATTTTTCACAGCACTTTGATGTTTTGTATTTGGTTTAAGGCTCTTTGGATTTGAATTAGGCACTCAAGTCTCAGTTTCTGGAACAGAGGAGTATATAAGGAAGGAGATTTAGACCCTTGGTGTTCTTGCCTATATTACCTAACATCAGGTTAAGTTCAGTTAAGTTCAGTCGCTCAGTCATGTCTGACTCTGTGACTCCATGGACTGTAGCACACCAGGCTTCCCTGTCCATCACCAATTCCTGGAGCCTGCTCAAACTCATTTCCATCAAGTCGGTGATGCCATCCAACCATCTTGTCCTCTGTCGTCCCCTTCTCCTCCTGCCTTCAATCTTTCCCAGCATCAGGGTCTTTTCCATGAGTCAATTCTTCGTATCAAGTGATTAAAGTATCAGAGTTTCAGCTTCAGCATCAGTCCTTCCAATGAATATTCAGGATTGATTTCCTTTAGGATTGACTGGTCTGATCTCCTTGCAGTCCAAGGGACTCTCAAGAGTTTTCTCCAACACCACAGTTCAAAAGTATCAATTCTTTGGCACTCAGCTTTCTTTATAGTCCAACTCTCATATTCATAAAACATCTACTACTGCTTTATTGACTATGCCAAAGCCTTTGACTGTATGGGTCACAACAAACTGTGGAAAATTCTTCAAGAGATGGGAATACCAGACCACCTGACCTGCCTCCTGAGAAATCTGTATGCAGGTCAAGAAGTAACAGTTAGAACCGGACATGAAACAACAGACTGGTTCCAAATTGGGAAAGGAGTACGTCAAGACTGTATATTGTCACCTTGCGTATTTAACTTATATGCAGAGTACATCATGCAATATGCCAGTCTGGATGAAGCACAAGCTGGATTCAGGATTGCTGGGAGAATTATCAATAACCTCAGATACACAGATGACACCACTGTTATGGCAGAAAGAGAAGAAGAGCTAAAGAGCTTCTTGATGAAAGTGAAAGAGGAGAGTGAAAAAGTTGGCTTAAAACTCAACATTCAAAAAATTAAGATGATGGCATCCAGTCCCATCACTTCATGGCAAATAGATGGGGAAACAATGGAAACATTGGGTTAGGTAATATTAAATTTGATTTAGTACATTTATAAATTTCAGACTGAGAATTCATATGGTGACTCAAGTTTCTCAGATCAAGGTTGAATGGAGCAGGTGGCTTTTCAATGACCAGGTCTGATGAGTGAATGAGGACATGAACACATACATACAGACACACACACACATGCTCAGAGTCACTAAATATCAACCTTAGACTCATCAGTTCTCTCCAGTACAGGCTGTTTGTCAGGAAGAAAGAAAAAAAGTGAAAAGAGAGAGAGAAGGGAAGGATGAGAAAAGAGGTTTGTACATGAAAACTTATACTTCCAAAGTGGTAGATTGAATTCCAAAAAAAGTAAGTACAAATCAAACCAAATTTTAGTAAATCACTGTATTATTAAGAAACACTGTATTGGGTTTCTAACTAGTTTTCAATGTCTACAGGCTCTTATTACACAAACTCTTAATTTTTTGTAAATGCTCTACATCAACTATATTTCAAAGGTGGTACAGCATAGTGGTTAAGACAGACCTGTGTTCTTATTCTGACTGTCATATACTGGGTAATTTACAAAAGCTATCTAACTACTCCTCTTTAAAGAGGCATTGTCATACTCAGCCCTGAGCAACTTAACTTTCACTTTCAATGTTGGTGGTGGTGGTTTAGTCGCTAAGTCATGTCCGACTCTTGCGACCCCTTGAACTGTAGCCTGCCAGGCTCCTCTGTCCACGGGATTCTCCAGGCAAGGATACAGGAGTGGGTTGCCATTTTCTTCTCCAAGGAATCTTCCCGACCCAGGAATTGAACCTGGATCTCCTGCATTGCAGGCAGATTCTTTACCAACTGAGCTAACAACCTAGCTACATATTATAACCTGGGTTAGCTTTTACAAACACTGATACCCAGGCCTCTTCTCATTCCAATGGAATCAGAATCTTTTGGGCTGGGGCATAGGCACCTACATTTTAAAAAAACAAAATAAAATGCCTTATTGAGATGTAATTCACATACCCTACAGCTCACCCATTTAAAGTGCACAATGCAGTGGTTTTTAGTATATTCAGAGTTGTGGAAACATCACTATAATTGACTTTATTTTTTATCTTTAATTAATTTATTTTAATTGGAGGCTAATTACTTTACAATATTGTAGTGGTTTTTGCCATACATTGACATGAATCAGCCATGAGTGTACGTGTCCCCCATCCTGAACCCTCCTCCCATCTCCCTCCCCATCCCATCCCTCAGAGTCATCCCAGTGCACCAGCCCTGAGCACCCTGTCTCATGTATCGAAACTGGACTAGTGATCTATTTCACATATGGTAATATACATGTTTCAAAGCTATTCTCCCAAATCATCCCACCCTTGCCTTCTCCCACAGAGTCCAAAAGTCTGTTCTTTACATCTGTGTCTCTTTTGCTATCTCATATACATGGTCATTGTTACCACCTTTCTAAATTCCATATATATGCGTTAGTATACTGTATTGGTGTTTTTCTTTCTGACTTACTTCACTCTGATTACCTCATTAGAACTGATTCAAATGCATTCTTTTTAATAGCTGAGTAATATTCCATTCTGTATATGTACCACAGCTTTCTTATCCATTAGTTTTCTGATGGACATCTAGGTTGCTTCCATGTCCTGGCTATTGTAAGTAGTGCTGCAATGAATATTGGGGTACACGTATCTCTTTCAATTCTGGTTTCCTCGGTGTGTATGCCCAGCAGTGGGATTGTTGGGTCCTATGGCAGTTCTCGGAGAAGGCAATGGCACCCCACTCCAGTACTCCTGCCTGGAAAATCCCATGGATGGAGGAGCCTGGTAGGCTGCAGTCCATGGGGTCGCTAAGAGTCAGACACGACTCAGCGACTTCACTTTCACCTTTCACTTTCATGCATTGGAGAAGGAAATGGCAACCCACTCCGGTGTTCTTGCCTGGAGAATCCCAGGTATGGCTGAGCCTGGCAGGCTGCCGTCTATGGGGTCGCACAGAGTCGGACACAACTGAAGCGACTTAGCAGCAGTAGCAGCATGGCAGTTCTATTTCCAGTTTTTTAAGGAATCTCCACACTGTTCTCCATAGTAGCTATACTAGTTTGCATGCCCGCCAACAGTGTAAGAGGGTTCCTTTTTCTCCACAACCTCTCCAACATTTATTGTTTGTAGACTTTTTGATAGCAGCCATTCTGACAGGTGTGAGATGGTACCTCACTGTGGTTTTGATTTGCTTTTCTCTGATAATGAGTGATGTTGAGCATCTTTTCATGTGTTTGTTAGCCATCTGTATGTCTTCCTTGGAGAAATGTCTGTTTAGTTTTTTGGCCCATTTTTTCATTGGGTCGTTTATTTTTCTGGTATTGAGTTGCATGAGCTGCTTGTATATTTTTGAGATTAATTCTCTGTCAGTTGCTTCATTTGCTATTATTTTCTCCCATTCTGAAGGCTGTCTTTTCACCTTGCTTATAGTTTCCTTCATTGCGAAAAGCTTTTAAGTTTAATTAGGTCCCATTTGTTTATTTTTGCTTTTATTTCTGTTACTCTGGGAGGTGGGTCATCGAGGATCCTGCTGTGATTTGTATCAGGGAGTGTTTTGCCTATGTTTTCCTCTAGGAGTTTTTTAGTTTCTTGTCTTACATTTAGATCTTTAATCCATTTTGAGTTTATTTTTGTGTATGGTGTTAGAAAATCTTTTCATTTCATTCTTTTACAAGTGGTTGACCAGTTTTTTCTGCACCACTTGTTAAAGAGATTGTCTTTAATCCATTGTATATTCTTGCCTCCTTTGTCAAAGATAAGGTGTCCATAGGTGCATGGATTAATCTCTGGGTTTTCTATTTTGTTCTATTGATTTATATTTCTGTCTTTGTGCCAGTACCATACTGTCTTGATGACTGTAGCTTTGTAGTAGAGCCTGAAGTCAGGCAGGTTGATTCCTCCAGTTTCATTCTTCTTTCTCAAGATTGCTTTGGCTATTCGAGGCTTTTTGTGTTTCCATACAAATTGTGAAATTATTTGTTCTAGTTCTCTGAAAAATACCTTTGGTAGCTTGATAGGGATTGCACTGAATCTATAGATTGCTTTGGGTAGTATACTCATTTTCATTATATTGATTCTTCCGATCCATGAACGTGGTACCTACATTTTTAATGCTGTCTTGGTTATTGCCATTCGCCATCAGGATTAAAACCTACTGAAAACATTTTGTAGGCAAGGGTTGTGTCTATTTTGTTCATCACCACATACCTAGGACCTACCCCCAGTACTCAATATAGGGAAAGCATTCAATACATATATATATATCTGTTGAATGAATGAATAAAATGAGATCTATCTGATCAATATATTCCAAACTAGCTCAGTCATGTCCAACTCTTTGTGACCCCATGTACTATAGCCCACAAGACTCCTCTGTCCATGGACTTCTTCGGATAAGAATACTGGAGTGGGTTGCCATTCTCTTCTCCAGGGGATCTTCCTGACCCTGGGATTGAACCTGGATCTCCTGCATTGCAGGCAGATTCTTTATCATCTGAGCCACCAGGGAAGCAAATTAACAACAAATACCAATCCTTGAAATATTTATAATCCAAAAAAGGTCCAGTTTCTGGACAGAAAGTTGAGCACCCCAAAGCTTCCATATTTAACTTCCAAGCAACAAAAAAGATGTGCTTTTGCAGCCATCATTGTATTATTTTCAGTAAAATAAGAAGCAGATAATTCTCTTTAATCAGTAAAGCAACTAAGAAGAGTGTTGCAACAACTTTTAAATACCTTACACTAGAGGAGTGGTGCTCAACCTTTTTGTCTTCAAAACATACTTACAAGCACAAGAATTTTTGTTCACATTCAAGATGGAATTAAAGGCTTCAAAACAACAACAGGTAAACCAGAAACAATTGCAATATAATCATTATTATGATTGAAAAGTGACTCATAAGATTTACAAAAATTCACTTGTTTATCCAATGATTTAGTCAGTCTTAGCAGAGTGTCACTGTTCTAGAAGAATTCTTGACTGCCTTGCATTTATTAATGTGTGTGTGTGTTATTCAACCATGTCCGACTCTTCATGACTTCATGTACTGTAGCCCCCCAGGTTCCTCTCCATGGAATTCTCCAGGCAAGAATACTGGAGTGGTTGCCATTCCCTCCTCCAGAGGATCTTCTTGACCCAAGAATTGAACCCTGGTCTCTTGCATTGGCAGTCAGATTCTTTAACGTCTGAACCATCGGGAAAGCCCTTTCATTTATTAATAACCCCTTATAAACTCATGAGACAAACTTTTCACACATCCCAATTAGCATTCAATGGATTTTTCAATGTCACTTTATTAATATAAAGTAATCAACCTCTTACTAATAGCAAATTGTCCTCCCTGGTATATGTACCCCGTAAACTTCTCAGTTCAAAATTACACCCAATAGGTATCTTCAAGACAGTAAATCAGAAGCAAAAGGAAACATTACTCACTGGCTACATTAGTCTGCTGCTTCTATAATAATACTGTGTAACAAGCAAAGGAAATCATAAACAAGATAAAAAGACAACCCTCAGAATGGGAGAAAATAATTGCAAATGAATCAACTGACAAAGGATTGATCTCCAAAATATACAAGCAGTTCAGGCAGCTTAATATCAGAAAAACAAACAACCCAATCAAACATGGGCAGAAGACCTAAACAGACATTACTCTAAAGAAGATATACAGATGGCTAATAAACACATGAAAAAGTGCTCAACATTGCTTATTATTAGAGAAATGCAAATCAAAACTACAATGAGGTATCACCTCACACGGGCAGAATGGCCATCATCAAAAAATCTAGGGCTTCCCTGGTGGCTCAGTGGTAAAGGAAACGTCTGCCATTGCAGGAGACATGAGTTTGATCCCTGATCTGGGAAGACCCCATGTGCCATGGAGCAACTAAGCCCGTTCGCCTCAACTGTTGAACCTGTGCTCTGGAGCCCAGGAGCTGCAACTGCTGAGCCTACATGCCGCAGCTGCTGAAGCCTGCACGCCTTGGAGCCCATTCTTTGCAATAAGAGAAGCCACTGCAATGAGAAGACCACACACCACAACGAGTGGCCCCCACGGCTAGAGAAAACCTTGCACAGCAATGAAGACCCAGTGCAGCCAAAAAGAAAATACATAAAAAATTATTTTTTAAAAAAAATCTACAAACAATAAATGCTGGAGATCATGTGGAGAAAAGGGAACTCTTACACTGTTGGAATGCAAATTGATAGAGCTACTATGGAGAACAGTATGGAGGTTTCTTTAAAAACTAGGAATAAAACTACATATTATCTAGCAATCCCACTCCTGAGCATAAACCCTAAGAAAACCACAATTCTAGAAGACACATGTACCCCAGTGTTCATTGTAACACTATTTACAATAGCTAGGACATGGAATCAACCTAGATGTCCATCTACTGAATAAAGGGTAAAAAAAATTATGGTACATATTACTCTGCCATAAAAAGGAATGCATTCGAGTGAGTTCTAGTGAGGTGGATGAACTTAAAGCCTGTTATACAGAATGAAGTAAGTCAGAAAGAGAAAAACAAATATTCATATATTAACCCATATATATGGAATTTAGAAACATGGTACTGATGAGCCTTTTGTGGGGCAGCAATAGAGACACAGACATAAGAACAGACTTGTGGACACGGTGGGGGAAGGAAAGGGTGGGATGAAATAAGAAAGCAGCATTGAAACATACATTATCATATGTAAAATAGAAAGCTAGTGGGAATCTGCCGTATGACACAAGGAGCTCAACCTGGTACTCTGTGACTACATAGTGGGATGGGGTGGGATGTCAGAGGGAGGGTCAAGAGAGAGGGAAACATATGTATACCTGTGGCTGATTCGTGTTGATGTATGGCTGAAACCAACACAACATTGTAAAGCAGCTATCCTCCAATTAAAAATAAACAAATTAAAAAAAAATAATTCTGTGTAACAATACACCCCCGAAGTCAGCAGATTACAATAACAAGCATCTATTCTCTTGCTCCGGAGAAGGCAATGGCACCCCACTCCAGTACTCTTGCTTGGAAAATCCCATGGGCAGAGGAGCCTGGTAGGCTGCAGTCCATGGGGTCGCTAAGAGTCGGACACGACTGAGCGACTTCATTTTCACTTTTCACTTTCATGCATTGGAGAAGGAAATGGCAACCCACTCCAGTGTTCTTGCCTGGAGAATCCCAGGGACGGGGGAGCCTGGTGGGCTGCCGTCTATGGGGTCTCACAAAGTCGGACACGACTGACGCAACTTAGCAGCAGCAGCAGCAGCAGCATTGTCTTGCTCTGAGATTATAGAGCAGCTACAGTTTGACAAATCTAGAGGTCAGCTGAGCAGCACTGCTTCATGTTCCATATCAACTAGTCATGACTCCAGGCTGTGAGTTGCAAAACTACACTACATGTCATATTATAGTGCCCAGGTAAAAGGGGCTTTTTTTTTTTACTGTGCCACACATCATGTGAAATCTTAGTTCCCCAACCAGGGATAGACCTCACACCCTCTGTGCATTAGAAGTGGAGAGTCTTAACCACTGTACCAACAGGGAAGCCAAAAGTGGGCCTGTTTTCTTATAAAAGATGACCGGAATGCAAGAGGAGCAAGCCCCACCACACAGGCACATTTCAGGCATCTGTTTATATCACATCTGACTACATCTCAGTGGTCAAAACAAGTCATACAGTCAATCCCAAAAATCAGGGTGAAAGGAAAGATGTATCCTTCCTCCATTATGTAGCCATGGCAAGAATATGGATATATATAATTCTGTTAGTGAGAAGTAAAGAATTCAGTCTACCACACTGAGAAAAACAGTGGCACACAGCTTGAGAATCCCTGCTTTAAGAAACCGGGACTATAACAAGCAATACTATTCACCATATTTGAACTAGGCCGGGGGACACTTTCCTGACTGGTTTTCACCAAAACATCAAAATGACTCTCTGTCTGTTGGAATTTAAATTTTTATTAGTATAATATCATGTTAAACAACCAAGATTACAGAGAGAATCAGTTCTAGAAGACTCCAATAAAACTGAGAATATATGCAAGGGGGCAGAATAATGGAATGTATATGCAGAAGCAGGCACACCTAGGTTGGACTCCTGGCTCCTATGCTTACTGTGTGACTTTAAATAAGTTGCTTAAATTTCTGAATTCTCATGGTTTGTGCTTGCTAGGGTTGTTTTGATTATTGTCTTTCTGTTTCATGTAGGTCTACAAATTGGAGATGGTAGTGGGGATCAACAGAAAAGCATCTGTCACCTGATTAGTGCTCAAATTTTGTTAGTTTCTTTCACCACTGGCAGTAGGACCCACTTATGAGATTGGCGGCTTATTTCTTTAATAGCAGAAGAGAGGGAAGGGAGATAGTGTCTATACATCCTGAATGGCACAGTCCTTCTCTTGCTAAGTGTTAAGTCCTTCTCTCGCTTATCATACAATACATCCTTATTTCTTATTTAGAAAATACCATCATTCTTAGATGGCATTTTCATAAGAGATAGAAGATATTTGTCACCTACTCCACTCAACCCCTTTCATCAATCCCCTCTCATCTAACTCTAACACACACTTTGTCCTTTATTCTATACTGGGCTGCTTACCCCTCCTTTGTGCTCATAGCTGTAATTCTCCATCTTGACATTTATCATGCCGTACTGCAACTGCACACTTATGTTGATCTCCTGTATGCTCTAAACTCCTGCCTGTCTTATTCACTGGCCTTTGTAGCACATAGAGACACTGATAAGCATCCACTATTTTTGCCTGGCCTACATCGGATCCTTCTTGTGATATCTCCTAAATGACATGATTTTTACTCCTGGATTTAGCCTTGACTGAGAGTCCACCTGTGGACCTTCCACTTAAATAAAGCAACAAATTCCCTCTTTTGCTTACAACAGTTTGAACTAGGTTTGGAACTTTCAACAGAAAAAATTTCAACATATAGAGATACTGGTTCCTGGCAACAGGGTATTGCCCAGTTACAGACCTAAAATACAGAATTTGGGGAGTTCATGCAGGGGGAACTCTTTCTCTTCTGCCCCCAAGATTGAGTCCATCAATCTGAGGGCCAGGGACATGGGCCGGTCACTGGCTCTGTTGCTCTGAGAAGCCTAGAACAACAAACCAAGAGATCAGGGTCTTGCAGGCCACCAAAAAGACAGGAAGTGGGAAATGCCGAGACCCCTGCAAACTAACTTGCGCAGCCCCATCACCTGGCGTAGGAATCTCCGTATCCTCTCCACAGGACAAAACACAGTCTACTGATGATGGGGTAAGAGGATCAAATCCTCTAGCTCCGGAAGAAGCTGCTATGTGTCTGTAGAAGGGTATGGAACTCATTAGGACTGTGACATCCCCCGTGTGGCCTGGTCACAGGGCTGCCGCTGTGACTTTGATGCTGCCCTCCTACAGCTGCTCCTGCGTGTTTGCTCAGAAAGTAAGATCAGACACCTAATCCTCTTCCACAAGCCCTTCCATGTTAGAAACGCCTAATTCTCCCCGGGCTGCCTAGAACCTTCAGGGCTGTCGTTTTTTTTTCTTCCTTTCCCATCAGTGGGGATTTTCTTCCCCCACCCCCTACGCTTCCACAGCATCAGAAAACTCCACATGATTAAGGGACTTTTAAACAGCAGCAATGTATTGCGTGACTTATTAAGTAATTTGATAGTCTCCCACTCATTTTACATTCAAAGAAATGAGGTGATCACAAAGAAAATGGCCTTTCCTGGATCCCCTTACATCTATGGGGTTGCTAATAACTTTCCAGGGGAACACTTGGGACAGAGGGGTTTATACACAATGATTTAAGCCAGAATTTGTGACAGAGACAAGGATCTGCGCACTTGGGCTTTGTACATATAAAGTCTGCTCTTGCAAAATATGAAATACATTTCTTTCTGTATATAGCCAGATGGGCAGCAAAGCAAGGGAAGAATGAAGGCCCTGAAATCAACAGCTGCTGATTTCTGATTAAAGCCAAATCCAGTAGCACCATGGTTTTCAAATCCTGTTCTTCAACCTCTCTTCTCTCAAGCATGGGTCTGCCAAGAGTCCACTGGACTCCATGAAGGTGAACTGATTTCTTACCACCAGTACTATTTTGTTTGAGGGTGATAATAATTCCCTCTTTCTCTTCTCATTTTTTAATGAACTATGATTTTAGGGAAGTAATTAGGTGAGAATTTCAGCAACTTGCTATTATTTTTTAACGTGAGTTAAGTTGCATGGGATTAAATTTCTTTCAAAGAATTCTGTAGTCTTTTATGGTTGTTGCTGTTCAATCACTAAGTCATGTCTGACTCTTTGCAACCCCATAGATGGCAGCATGCCAGGCTTCCCTGTCCTCCACTATCTCCCAGAGTTAGCTCAAGTTTTATGGTTATCTGTGTTTTTTTGTTTTATTTTATTTTTAATTTTTATTTTATATTGGAGTAAAGTTGATTAAGAATATTGTATTAGTTTCAAGTGTAGTAAAGTAATTTAGTTATACATATACACATACCTATTCTTTCCCAGATTCTTTTACCTGTTAGGTTACTTTATATATATATATTTGAGTATAATTACTTTACAACATTGTGTTAGTTTCTGCTATACAACCATGTGAATCAGCTATATGTATACATACAATCCCTCCCTCTTGTGCCTCCCTCCCACCCCACCCATTCCACCCATCTAGGTCATCACATTTTCTCCTACTTCAGCTTGGCAAGAGAACTAAATGCTGAATCCTCAAAAGTCTCCTATCTCCATTCCCAAACTGGAAATGCTAATTAGTCTCCCTGATGCAATGTTCAAAACTCTTGGAATGAGACATTGTTTGGTCCAGCTTGGCTCAGACGATCATCCCTGGAAAAAGTAACAGTGGCCAAGAACTGGCTCTGGAAGAAGACAGAACCACCTATTCAACCAAAGGGGTTAGACAAAGGAAGGAGCCTTCATAAGAGGCCGTAGATGTAGGCTTTACATGTGATGTTCGTAAAGACTAGTTAGAGATCCTGGAGCATTCAGGTGATCATGTTCAATTTAAAATAGCAGATATGGGACTTCCCTAGTAGTCCAGTGGTTAAGACTTCACCTTCCAATGCAGGGGATGCAGGTTCAATCCCTGGTCAGGAAACTAAGATTCCATATGCCACAGGGCAACTAAGCTCATGCACTGCAATAAGAAGTCTTTGTGCCACAACTAGAGAAAGCCCGTGCACCCAGATGAAACCCCAGTGGTTAGGACTCCATGCTCTCACTGCCGGGGCCCAGGTTCCATCCCTGGTCTGGGAACTAAGAATTCTGCAAGCCTCATGGTGCAGCTAAAAAAAATAATAATAATAAAGCAGGATACTAAATATAGCTATACTATGATAAGCATGTTATAAAAATGTAAGCTTGGTACAGTCTTCATTAGAGCAGAAGCTTCACCTTATTCACAGTTTTATCTGAACACAGTGCCTGGCATACCACAGATGCTCAATACATCCTGGTTCAATTGTTTGAATGAAACTATGTATTTGTATGGGCTTCCCAGGTGGTGCTAGTGGTAAAGAATCTACCTGCCAATGCAGGAGGTATAAGACGTGCAGGTTTGATCCCTGGGTTGGGAAGAGCCCCTGGAGGAGGAAATGGCAACCTACTCCAGTATTCTTGCCTGGAGAATCCCATGGACAGAGGAGTCTGGAGGGGTACAGTCCATAGCGTCACAAAGAGTCAGACACGACTGAGCATCTGAGCACCATGCGTTTGTGCATTACATAATGCTTGTTAACAGAAACTGTATGTGCCAAATGCTAAAAAGGATCATTTCTCAATGTGAGATGGCAGAAATTTTTAGTTTTTTTCCTTAATGTATTTTTCTGAATTTCAAAATATTCTACCATCAACCTGTGCTATTTTTAAAATCAGAAAAGCAGTATTCCTTCTAAAGAAGTAAAATGAGGAAATGAGTGTTCTCTTGACAGCATTCAGCAGTTTTTTTCTGAGAGGCCCTGGGGATAGTAAAATGCAGTATCTTCCTCCTGCCTAAATCAGGCCACCTGGCAGGCAGGGGCTTCTGGGGAGAAAGAGCTTGTTCAGAGCTGTTCTCCTCTGATGTTAAGAGAACAGAGGCAGGACTGGGCCTCCCAGGACCCCTGTGGGGGAGCACCTCCCAGTCCGGCATCTCAGGACTAGTTCCAGCTCCTCCAGCAGCCACTGACAAGAAAGCGAGGAATCAAAAGGCACAAGGACTAACTGATGTGAAGTTAACAGCCTAGCCTGTGAGAAAAGAAGTCAGCTTGTTCTCCCTCAAAGAACTCGTGGCGACTGCCTACTCCATGCCTCATTTTCCAAGAAGAAACTTGGAGCAGGCCTTGGGTTCCCAGCCAGAGATTGAGGTCGAGTTATGGCAGTGAGAGCACCAGATCCTAGCCACCAGTCAGTGACAAGGTGCTGGTCCTTCGACTTTGCAGAAAAGAATTCCGACAAAGATGGAAAGTAGTGAGGCAAATAAAGTATTTATTAGGAGGAAAAAGAGTACAGTACGTGTGGATAGACGAATGGGCAGACTCAGGGAGAGAGAGTCGCTGAGTCTCGCCCTCATGGCCGTTTGAATCACTTTTATGGGGTATTTTGGGGGGATTTCCTTTGGCCAATCATTATGATTTGCCTGGTTCACAGTCCCTATTTGGTAGGTCTCAGTATCCTCCCATGTGTGCACACATCTCTTAGCCAAGATGGATTTTACAGAAAAGGCATCTGGGTAGAACATCCCTTGGCATAACTCCCCTTTGGCATCCAAGGAGCCTTTCTGCGCATGCGTGGTCAGGGAGGTCTCCTGACTTCAAGAAGGAGAAATATGTGGTCTGGGCAGGGCCTAGCCTCCTCACCTTAATTGCTCTGCTATTCTCATCCACGACTGAGTGACTGAACTGAACGGATTCTCGTCTTGGAGTTACCGATCCTTAGGGAATGAATCTGTTAGGGGAAGCACACTGACTGAAACCGCCCACCCTGGTCAGGCCCTTTAGTAACCATTCGCATGAGTTTTTTATAACAGGAGATCCTGGTAAGGAATACGGAACTAATAAGCAATGCGTGCGCCACCAGGAAGGACTCTGAGTCAGAACGATTGGCCAAAGACAACCCGGAAACTAATCCCATCACCATAAGACCCGAGACTGCTAGCCACGTGGCAGAGCAATTCTCCTGGGTTCCCTTACCCTACTGCTCTCCACCCCGGTGCCCTTTCCCAGTAAAATCTCTTGCTTTGTCAGCACATGTGTCTCCTCAGACAATTCATTTCCAAGTGTTAGACAAGAGCCCAGTTTCGGGCCCTGGAAGGGGTCCCCCTTCCTGCAACAAATCTCCAATAGCTTTACCCTACTGTGGGAGGTCCATCTACCTCCTGCCTCAAAATGATGTTTGGAATATCGCTTAAGTCTTCTGAGCCTTAGTTTCCCCATCTGGAACCTGAATAAAATTGGCCATATTGTACCAACTTAAGGTTCATCTCAGGATCTTAAAGAGACACAAGTCCCAAGGCACTGAAGAAGGATGTTGATCTTACAGGATAGAGAGCAAGGCGGGGAGGCGTATCCCACTGGCAGAGCACATGGACAGATGCCCTGTGCCTCACTGTTTTTGTTGCAGTTTCCTCCTTGCCCTCCTCAAAAATCCCCGCCCCAGCTGGCTTTCCTCCACCCTGACCAGGTTTTCCTCTGATATTTACCGCCTGGGATCTATGTTCTTTATTGTGCAACTCAGCTCCACGTGTCCTCTTCTGACCCTCCCTCTACTTCTCATCCATCAGCACAACAAAGGGCCAGCTGCTAACCAGCAATCAGCATTAAAAAAAAAAAAAAAAAACAAAGAAGGATTTTAAGCATGCATAAATAGTCAGGTTTTTCTTTAATCCTTCACACTAGTAAGAAGTGGTAAGGATACCTACCTTACAGAGTATTTCTCACAGACAGGAAAACCAGCTAACCTAAGTGAAGTGCTTGGCACCCCATGGGTACACAATAACCATGCCTTTCCTCCTTCCTCCCCAGATCAGGGGGCTTGGCCAGTAAATCCAACTACAGAGAAGTGACTGAATGCTGGCAGCTGATGGGCCCTTCTGATTCCCTTTGGGAGAGGTCCTAGGCAAGACTGCAACTTTGTTTTCGCATTCTTATATCCAGATACCTCGAAGCTCTTCTCTGTTTATTTTCTCGGTCCTCCCCATCTTCCCAGTCTTTTGTCCCATTTTCTTAAAGTCTCCGTAAAAAGGCTGGCAAGTGGGACTGACAAGGAGTACTGCCCCTGACCTCCACCTTCCCCATCATAAATTCAAAGACTTCATCACAGTGCTCACCACAGTTATAAACCACTATTTATATCCTTGTCTCCTCTGACAGGGTGTAAACTCCAGGACAGGAATCCCAGGGTCTTATTTCCTGTATCCCATGCTGATGGGATCCCATGGGACTGATATCCTATCATGATGTGATATCATAATATCTGGCAAAGAAAAGAAGGAAGGAGGGATGATGGAAGGAAGGGAGGAACAGAGGAAAGAAGTTGAGTGTATACACAGTAATCTCAAGAAAAGATTATTCCACCCAAAGAAATTCTAACTTCTGTTGCTTTTGTGCTCTGTTCTTGACTTTCTAAGACATTTCCTAGACCTTCTAAGACAATGCAAGACCAATAACACCAGCCTACCACTTCTACTCCATCTCCCCACCTTGTTATCCATCCAGCTGCTTTCTACCTTCTGGTGCTGCACTCTCTACACAGATATACCTGTGTCAGAAGCAGGGGGCACTGTTCAGTTTGGTTCAGTTCAGTTGCTCAGTTGTGTCCAACTCTTTGCGACCTCATGGACTGCAGCACCCTCGGCCTCCCTGTTTATCACCAACTCCCAGAGTTCACTCAAACTCAAGTGCATTGAGTCAGTGATTCCATCCAACCATCTCATCTTTTGTCAGGGCACTGTACCAAAGTGATTTTGAATCAGCTCAAGGTATCTCGAATTTGAGTCCTTTCCTGCTCTGCCTGTCGCTTAACCATCCTCATAGATTTGCTTTCCTTTAGGACCCTCCCCTTTCAGAATCCCTACCCATCTTCCACTCCCAAATTTCCAGTTCTTCATTTTTTTAAATATTTACTTATTTATTTTTGGCTGCACTGGGTCTTTGAACTAGAAGATGCAAGAAAGAAGTAGAGAAAGATGTGAGCCGGCTTTCTCTAGTCGCAGAGAGCAAGGGCTACTCTCCAGTTGCAGTGCATGGGTTTCTCATTGAGGCCGCTTCTCTTGTGTCTGAAGCATGGACTCTAGAGCACAGGCTTAATAGTTGTGGTGCATGGGCTTAGTTGTTCTTTGGCATGAGGGATCCTTCCAGATCAGAGATCAAATCTGTGTCTCCTGCATCGATGGGCAGATTCTTTACCACTAAGTCACCAGGGAAGCCCCTCCACCTCTTTCTTTAGGCAGAGGAATTCATCTCTCCTCTGTCTCTGGTGTCTAAACACTTACTGGGGAGGAGCAGACAGGGTACACATTCAGGAGAATGCCACAGCTTTAACTCACGGCCTGAGGGGCTTAATATGACTGTTAACCAAGAGATGTCCTTCTCCCACATGTTTCTGAGGATCCCCAGAACTTGACTGTGAGTGCCCAGTTCCAGGAGTTATACATCTCTTCTTTTCTCCAGATCTTACTCTTCCTCTAAGGATACTTATTGTGTAACCTATAATGGGAAAGAATCTTTATATATATATATGTGTGTGTGTGTGTGTGTGTATGTATATATATATATATAACTAAATCACTTTGCTGTACACCTAAACTAACCAACATTGTGAATCAATTATGTTTCCATTTTAAAAGAGAAAAAAAAGAATACTTATTGTGTAAATATCTTTCTCTCTCATGAAAGTCAGAAGCTTTTTACTTTTCTTTTACATATACTCAAGTGTGGTTTTCTATAAATGCATCGATGTGATCATATTAGAGTTGTTTCTAATGTACTATTTTCAATTTTTCTTTCTCTATATTGCTTGGTTTTCTCTCTTTCCCTCATTGTTATCCATAACAACAGCTTAGGATATTTACCTTTCTACATTTCTCTTCATGCTTATACAAGTATATGTAAGCATCTCTCTATATAAACATGTGGCAGGGAATACATTTTTGCTTTATAAGGAGATCATATTTTACAGACTTTTCTGAACCTTGCTTTTTTCCTGCAACCATAACTCATGGAAATCCTTTCCAATCACCTGATGTGTGTCTAATTCCTTTTTGTTTAATGGAACATTATATTACACGGGATGAATGTTCTATAATTTATTCACCATTGCCCTAGTGACACACATTCATTTTGTTTCAGCTTTTACTCACTGAATGCCGTTAGAAATATGCTTTAGCACATATGCTTAAGTCCTGGTGCATTTCTTTCAAAAAGTCTCAGAATTAAGATTTGCAAGATCAAGGGATATATATTTTTAATTGCAACAGGTATTTCTAGTTTTTTTTTTCCAAAAAAAAAAAAAAAAAAACCTGTAACAATCTACATTTCCATCAGCAAAGTATGAGAATATTCTTTTCCCAAATTGCCACAGGAATCGATGTCACACTTAAAGTTCTGACATTCTGTTAGGCGCAAGGCTATCCATCACCTTGTTACTTCAATTTGCATCTCCCCGGGCTCTGGTGAGTTTGAGCAACTTCATTCCTTCCCGAATTGCCTCTGAATATCCTTTGTCCATTTTCCCATGAACTGTTCCTCTGTCAATCTGTAAGAGTTCTTTTTTGCATTAACTTTTTGTTCATTCTTAACAAGTATTTTTCAAAATCTATTTTTTATTTATTGACTGTGTTTATAGTATCTGTTTCTATGCAAAAGCAGTTTTCTTTTTCACTTTTATTTAGTTTATCCTTTTTTATAACCTCAGAACGTCCAGTCTTGATTAAAATCTTCTCATGTCTAAAATGTGCATGTTCGTGTTTCTTAGTTTTTCTTGCAAGTAATTTTTTTAACTGTTTTATTACCTACATTTAAAATTTCAATCCATATGGTATTAAGGAAAATTGTCCAAAACTTGGAAATACAGCAAGTGAATGACTGCGTGTCCCTTTATTGTCATACGAGGGCACAAATGGGCTTATTTTGTTGTTCAGTTGCTAAGTCGTGTCTGACTCTTTGTGACCCCACGGATTGCAGCATGCCAGGCTTCCCTGTCCTCCACTATCTCCCAGAGTTTGCTCATGTTTATGTCCATTGATCAGTGTTGCTATATAACCATTTCATTCTCTGCCATCCTCTTCTCCTCTTCTCCTTTTGCCTTACATCTTTCCCAGCATCAGGGTCTTATCCAATGAGTTGGCTCTTTGCATTGACTCATTAAGGATTATTTAATTCTCCAGGTCCTAGAGATGAGGAGATGTGCCATTCTTGATTTGTGATTTACTATTAATTCAGATCCAGACTCTTCAACTTTTCATGTTAACGTGTAGGTTTTTCTCCAATAGATGTGCAAATTATTTTTGTCCAACAGAAAAAACAAGTCACCATTTTATTTCCTTATAGGACATTAACCACTCTTGTCTCTAACTTAGTAAGCTTGTTCCAGCCTGCCTTTCTCGACTAATTGTTTAAATCTCTGTTCTCCAAATGCTTTTGAACCAGTTTTACCATTCTGCTGGCTCCCTCACTCATAAGTTACATAAATCTTTGAATTGCATTCAATTTATAGTCATATGAGTATCACATTTTAACTTTTTATGCTTTGACGCTGAATGTATTTTTGTATATGATGCAAGAGAGATTTAATTTTATTTCCCTCTACATGAATGATCAGTTGTGAGAGCTCTAAATAATCTATCCTTTCTTCTCTAAATAGCAATACTTAATTTTTCCATGCCTAGAATAAAATTTGCTATAGAATAGGCATGCAATAAATATACTTTTCAGATGAGTGTGACATATTTTTATATGTACTCAGTTCTACCTCCTGTTTCTCTTTTCAACTCTTCTGAACTATTAGTCTATTCCTTTGCCAGTATCACTGATTTGCTTACTGTGGCATTATAGTATGACCTGATGCTTGAGAAGACAACACTCTTTGGTTAGTTTTCTTTTTCAAAGTTTCTCCTCAATTGATGAGTATTTATCCTTTCATATAAACTGTAAGATCATTTTATCCAACTCTAAAAAGAAAATCCCTTTTGGAATTTTACTGAGCATAGTAGATTTATCTATTAAATTTGAGAAAATTGATATTTGTTATTTTAAGCCCTTTTATCTTAGAACATGGTGTATCTTTCCATTTGTTCAGTTTTTGCTTTATGTCTTTCAATAACAATTTTATGATTTTCCTTATATAGGTCCTTTATTTTGTTACTTTTATTGCCAAGCACTATTTAGATCTTGTTGCTATGTCAAACATGGGACATTTTTCCCATTTCCATTTTGGGGTGATTTTTACTAGAAGATAGAAAGATCATTGATTTTTACATCTTTGTCTTGTATACAAATGATTTATGAAAATCTCTTTCTTTTTTAATAGTCTATTTGATTTCATATTTTTTTTTATCTTTCTCTGACCCCAGAGTGCTTTCAGAGTCAAAACAAAGAGTCTACATGCTTTCTTTTCTATCCATAAGCACTTATATCATCTGACAATCTATCCTTCAACACATTCTATATTTTCTTTCTCTTGGTGCTCTAAAACTTTCTGTAAATGTACTTATATTTTTCTATTGAAGGGATATACAATATGCCACCCCAAAATATGTCCCTTTGGTGTGTGGATTATTTTGAACTGAAAGTAATCAAGACCCAGCAGACTCAGGAAAAACTTTTACCTCTCCCTTAACTGCCTAAAAGAATTTAGACAGGGGCCATTACAAGAGATAACTTTTTATCTGAAAGACCTATCTACATGGCAGGGAAAACATCTGATTACTGGATATTTCCTCTTCTTGTCATCATGTGAATGACTCTCCTCCCCTCTAAAGCTCCAGATACCCCTTAGCTCAGGACAAGATATAATCCTTAACTGCCCGACTTGCCCTTGAGTCTCATTATCTTTATGGTGCTCCCAAATGTACCAAAATTAAATTTGTTTCTCTCCTGTTAACCTGTCTTATGTCTTTTCTATTGTTAGACCAGCCAAAGAATCTAGTAAAAAAAGAAGGGAAAGTCTTACTCCCCTACTGTATTTAAGTTGTCCCCAGCAGTAGCAACAAGAGTAGAGAATGAGCCCTACAGGAATGCCATCCACAAGGAGACTGTCTAAATGTGAAAAGCCCCTGGAGATATGGTAGATTTGGAAAAAATACAATCCAAAAGAGGTAATGAAAAAATGAGTCAATGGACAATATACAATTAGGATCATAGTTAGGAGAAAGTGCTGTAGATCAGGACTGAGATGAGATAGCATTGAAAAGGATGGGACCAAAGAAACAAGACAGAGGGTCTGGAAGTAAGTTAGGATAGGGAACCAAAAATCGGTCAGAAAAAGTTTTCTCAGGGCTAAACTGTGGTCCTGGTGAGGATGTTCAAGGCCTAAGTCTATCTGGTACTGATGATGGTTTTGGAAACTTATGCAAAATCAAGGATCCAGTTAGTCTTGGAAGTATTGAGCACATTTTTAAAGAAAAACTGGCTTTGTGTAGACACTTTCAGAAGAGCATATTCAAATTAGCAAATGTCTTTTTTAGTACTCTTTGCTTAATCCAGACACCTCCTTTATAATGTTCCTGGCTGTTAATTCTGTATGTTTTTTGGTAGTTCTTTTTTCCTTTGGCTTTTAAAATAAAGTAAAAAGGGAAATGTGGTTATCATCATTTTTGTGAGTAATATACCAGTACTTGGTTTTATGTAATTTAATCATAACATTTTATTGTCTATAAAATCAATCACTTTCTGAATTTGAAATAAATTGTCTTTTACATAGGAAAAAGACCCATCAAGAGCACATATGTTTTTCAAATCCACTTGTTCTTCATGTCGGCAATGTTAAAAGAGGCATTTCCAGCTAGCTCATACTTGTTCTAAATGTCATGAGTGACAGGATTTTAGCTTAGAGGAAATATCTTCATTCGCCATCATCTGAGTCAATATTGTTGTAAGGGACATTTGATCACACTAATAAAACACTGAACTCCTTCAGCTTGGGTAAATAGAAGACCAATGAAATGCTCTGATATCATTTTTCATGGAGCCAAGAAAAGAAATTCTGCAGACAGAACAGCTGTATTCTTTTTATACTTTAAAAGAGAACACACAAAAGGAACAGACACGGCTTTCACTAGAATTCTAGGCTTAAACATGGAGTTTACTTCCCATCACAATTCACCGCTTCAATCCGAAAGACAGCCGTGCCCTCTCATGTTATCGTGAGGGCAGACACTGCCCACAAAGGCCAGGGTCTCTTCCATATTGCTCTCCACAGTTCTTATCATTCTCTTATCCTAAATTTATCAGTCCAGCTGTTGGGAGAGAGAGCTTTCCACTCTGGTTAACTGGGTACCTGGAACTTTCACCAGCAAGTGACTTTCAAACTTTTCTGAAAGGGGCCACAAAAACAATATTTTTACTGCACAACCCAGGACCTAGACAAACACAAAATGACTGAAACAAAAATTTTAAGAGACAATACTTACCAAGACAGCATGTAATATACTCTAATACTTTCTCTTCTGTTTTATCCTGGTTCTGTACTTTTTTTAATGCTGGTCAAGACCCACCCAATCAAAATTTCAGAATTCAATAATGGGTCACAGACCTCCGGTTAAAGAAAATTGCCTTCATCTGTGCATGAGAACTAATACGGGGAGGGGCGGACAGAGCCTGAGGGTGAATATCTGGTGTAGAACTGGAGAGATTTAAGGGCTACTGAGACCCTGCTCGCTGCAGCCATAGCTATGATATAGTAAACATCTCACTATCGCATTTACAGGTTTCTAAAGAGAGTAGGACGCTGACTCCCACTTGAAGAATCACTAAATTCTAGTAACACCCAGCTTAGATCTTCCTTCCCCTAAAGATCTAGAATCCCAGGTGGAACAATCATTCCCTCACTCAGTCATTCATCCATTATGTAGTCACTGAAAAAATAAATATATTACTTGAGCATCCACTGTAAGCCAGAAAAACAGAAGCTGGTAGGTTCTATCACTCTCACATGATACACCATATCCCGTCCTCTGTACAATAAGGCCCGTAAGTATCACGGAACCTTAGCATGTACCAGGAACTCTTCTAGATGGTAGAGATGTCACGGTGGAGAGAATGATGCATTCCTTAAAACCATTCACATTTTCTTAGCCCAGTGTTTTTCAACTATAGCTTGACTTTGCCCTCCAGGGGACAAAACAAACAAAAACAGTTTGGTATGACTGGGGTTTGTTACTAGCCTCTAGTGGATAGAGGTCTGGATGTTCTTAAACATCCTACAGTATACAGGATGATCTCCTGCGACAAAGAATGATCCAGACCAAAATGTCAATAGTGCTGAGGTTGAAAATCTTGTTTACTCTTTTCCTTTATGATCAGTGCATATGTTGTATTAATAACATCCTGAGATGAGTTCCCAGTAGGTCAGGGCCTATGAATGGCATTATCTTCCTTGGAATGTTAAGTGGAGTAGTACAGGTTATAAATAAATCAAAAAATGTAAAGTAATGGGAGGCAATGGAGAGTAAAGCAAATTTTAACCTGCAAAGCAGAGGATTGTGCCCAACAGTACATGAGTATCAGTATGTACAGGTGTAGCCTGGGACTGGTGGAAGACCAGGATGGAAAATGCAAAGCTAGTTAGACAATCCGGGCTTCCCTGGTAGCTCAGTCGGTAAAGAATCTGCCTGCAATGCAGGAAACCAGGGTTCAATCCCTGGGTCGGGAGGATCCCCTGGAGAAGGAAATGGCAACCCACTCCAGTATTCTTGCCTGGAGAATTCCATGGATAGATGAGCTACAGTCTGGCAGGCTACAGTATATGGGGTTGCAAGAGTCGGACACGACTTAGCAACTAAACCACCACTAGTATAGAGCGCTGGTTCATTATGGACACATTCCTTTAGTGGAAATGTTTAAGTGAGACATCTTAAACCCTATCTACAATCAAATCCACAATCTGATCTCAGTAACCAAAAGATTTAACTAGTACTGGATAGGGGAAGTCTAACTACATTCACATTTTTCAGGAAGCAACTGATTTCTTAAATAAAAACATTAAGCTTTGAAAACAAATGAAAATGAGTTCATGGAGACAAAGTAGCATTTCAAGCCAATAAAAGCAAGTTTCAGTTCAGTTCAGTTCAGTCGCTCAGTCATGTCTGACTCTTTGCGACCCCATGAATCGCAGCACACCAGGCCTCCCTGTCCATCACCAACTCCCAGAGTTCACTCAAACTCACGTTCATCGAGTCGGTGATGCCATCCAGCCATCTCATCCTCTGTCATCCCCTTCTCCCCCTGCCCCCAATCCCTCCCAGAATCAGAGTCTTTTCCAATGAGTCAACACTTCGCATGAGGTGACCAAAGTACTGGAGTTTCAGCTTGAGCATCATTCCTTCCAAAGAAATCCCAGGGCTGAGCTCCTTCAGAATGGACTGGTTGGATCTCCTTGCAGTCCAAGGAACTCTCAAGAGTCTTCTCCAACACCACAGTTCAAAAGCATCAATTCTTCAGTACTCAGCTTTCTTCACAGTCCAACTCTCGCATCCATACATGACCACAGGAAAAACCATAGCCTTGACTAGACGGACCTTTGTTGGCAAAGTAATGTCTCTGCTTTTGAATATGCTATCTAGGTTGGTCATAACTTTCCTTCCAAGGAGTAAGCGTCTTTTCATTTCATGGCTGCAATCACCATCTGCAGTGATTTTGGAGCCCAAAAAATAAAGTCTGACACTGTTTCCACTGTTTCCCCATCTATTTCCCAAGATGCCATGATCTTAGTTTTCTGAACGTTGAGCATTAAGCCAACTTTTTCACTCTCCTCTTTCACTTTTATCAAGAGGCTTTTTAGTTCCTCTTCACTTTCTGCCATATGCCCAACTGAGGAGGTAAAAAAAAATTACTATTCAGAGATTATTAACAGCAATAGGTCTAGATCAGGACTGTGTAAATAGCTAAAGTTTTTCTCAAATTATCCAGATTCTGGGGTAAAATACAGAAATCCAATTACTTATGACTGCTGAATTGACCATAGGAAAAGAAATTATCTTTTCAAGAGTTACCTGCAAAATCTCTCTGGAATAACGCTCCTGATCAATCTTTCCAGGAAGCCAGATTTTCAGTTTCATTTTTTAAACTGTCACTTCTGATTTTTAGATATGGCACTTTTGTCTTTGTTTTTCAAGCCTTTGTTTCTAGGGAGTATTCTTGTTCTTAAAAAAAAAAAAAAACAAACCAGGGTGCTGGTGCACTGAATGTGAGTTTAGAGGTGTTCTCAAAAGTACCCCCTGCAACCCTCTGATTCTACAATTCTCAGGTAGAAAATGACTCTTTTAATAGAGTAAGAAATGTGATGGCTCTCTTTTCCCCTATATTTCTTCCTATTTGAGCAACATCTGCTGTACCCCTGAATGGTCCAACTTTTAAAATGCCTATGTGTTTGTTGAATACATCAAACTCTCCCTTAATTCCCACCATTTGGAAAGGTATGCATTATATTTAAACCCTGAGTACATTACTTGGCACCAGAAATACATAATGTGGTATTTGGAATATGAGGCCTGTTTATAGCATTGGTCCTCTGAGGACAAGTTAGGAGATTAGTGACAATTACTATTCCTCATCTGGCTTCAGAGTCTCTGACAAAGGAGCACAGAACAGGAAGCGATTACGAAGAGAAGGCAGAATGTCAGCAAAGAGGCATAATGTGGCACTTTCCAGAATCACCATGGAGAAGGGTTAAGGGAAATCATCCAAAGTCATTAGCCCAGAGACCACTGGGGACAAGGCTAGTCTCCTGCACGTTCTCAAAATACATCCTAATGTCACTGAGCCCAGGAGGACTAAAGGAATGTTTGTGCAAATGATTTGATGGAATAAAGGATACAGTTCAGAAAACTGGCAATTAATGTGCACCTGCAAACTCGCTCTACCTGTGGTGCTGGCTTGCTTACTTCTTTTCTAATCTACATGCCCTCTCTCTTTCCCCCTCCCTTCTCTCCATATATCTACATGTATGCTTGTGTGTAGACACAAAAAACTTTTAATTTTTAAATAAAAAGCATTTTAGAATTTTTGTCACCTTCTTGCTTAACCCAATTCCCATTTCTCAGTAAGACATTCAATTTTAAAGTGTGTCTGAATAAGCTTCTTAATGAATAAATCTTCTTGAGGATTAATTTTTTATGCAACTAGATATAAAATAGATCTCATCATTCAACTGTAAGACAGATTGCAAAGTTAGTCAAACTACAAAGCAGTGGTAGCATTTGATGTTTATTAGTTTCCCAAAACTATTGAGTTCTGAGTATCAGGTCATTTTCTGGCAATGAAATTTATAGTTCAGAGTTTGGGGTATCTGCTTAACCTGAAAGTTGGTGTTATTTTCACTTTCATTAGGATTATGATAGGATTTTTCCATTTGACGGCATTTGACAAATGTATGGAAATTCCTCTCCTTAAAGAGCTTGGCTTTAAAGGAAAGATTATGAAGGAAAAGTGTTAACAGTGGGGTGAAGTTTCTATTCTAGCTTAGGCGGCTAAACCTATTCCCATTTGAAATCCAGGACTCAATTTCAAGTTTGTGTTCTGAAACTAATTTCATCATGGAGGTTCTTTCGAGTACAACAAAATATCTGGGCTCAATAGAATTCTAAAAGAGATAATCATTTAGAAAGTTACTTAAGAAGATAGCATTTTAGAATAAAATCCAAAGTTTTTCACTTTGAGATTCAGGAGTGACTCACATTTAAGAAAACGTTTCTAGTTCACTCCTGTCCCTCAATTCCATAGCTACAGAATATTTTAGAGACTTAGGGAGTTGGGCCTTGTCCTCATAGCTAAGACTGCTAATAATCAGGGCCTCTAGTCTCAATCTTTCCCACTCCACCCAAGTTGTTCTTGTTGTCATTGTTCAGTCACCAGGTCATGTCCCACTGTTCGATACCCTAGGAGCTGCAGCAAACCAGGCTTCCCTGTCCCTCACCATCTCCTGGAGTTTACCCAAATTCATGCCCATTGAATCGGTGATGCCATCTAACCATTTCATCCCCTGTTGCCCTCTTCACCTTCTGTCTTCCATCTTTCCCAGCATCAGGATCTTTTCCAATGAGTCAGCTGTTTGCATCAGTGACCAAAGTGTTGGAGCTTTGGCTTTAGCATCAGGCCTTCCAAAGAGTATTCAGGCTTGTTTTCCCTTAAGATTCATTGGTTTGATCTCCCTTCTTTCCAAGGGACTCTCAAAAGTCTTCTCCAACACCACAGATCAAAAGCATCAATTTCTCAGTGCCATTTCCTGTATATTGTCCAGTTCTCTCATCCATACATGACTGCTGGGAAGACCATAGCCTTGACTACATGGACCTTTGCCAGCAAAGTGATGTCTTTGCTTTTTAACACACTGTCTAGGTTTGTCATAGCTTTCCTGCCGAGAAGCAACCCTCTTCTAACTTTATGGCTGCAGTCACCATCCACAGTGATTTTAGGGCCCAAGAAGAGGAAATCTGTCACTTCTTCCACCTTTTCTACTATTTGCCATGATGTGACAGGACCAGATGCCATGATCTTAGTTTTTCTAATATTGAGTTTTAAGCAAGTTTTTTTCACTCTCCTCCTTCATCTTCATCAAGAAACTCTTTAGTTCCTCTTGGCTCTCTGCCATTAGAGTGATATCATCCACATACCTGAGGTTATTGATATTTCTCCTGGTGATCTTGATTCCAGCTTGTAATTCATCCTAGCATTTTGAATTGTGTGCTCTACGTATATGTTAAATAAACAGGGTGACCAGCAATCCCACTGCTTGGCATATACACTGAGAAAACCAGAATTGAAAGAGACACGTGTACCCCAATGTTCATCTCAGCACTGTTTACAATAGCAGGGACATGGAAACAACCTAGATGTCCATCAGCAGACGAATGGATAACAAAGCTGTGATACATATACAATGGAATATTACTCAGCTATTAAAAAGAATGCATTTGAATCAGTTCTAATGAGGTGGATGAAACTGGAGCCTATTATACAGAGTGAAGTAAGTCAGAAAGAAAAATACCAATAGAGTATTTCAACACATATATAAGGAATTTAGAAGAATGGAAACAATGACCCCATATGCGAGACAGCAAAAGAGACACAGATGTAAAGAACAGACTTTTAGACTCTGTGGGAGAAGGTGAGGGTGGGATGATCTGAGAGAATAACATTGGAACATGTATATTACCATATGTGAAATAGATCACCAGTCCATGTTCAATGCATGAGACAGGGTGCTCAGGGCTGGTGCACTGGGATGACCCTGAGGGATGGGATGGGGAGGGAGGTGGGAGGGGGGTTCAGGATGCGAGACGCATGTACACCCATGGCTGATTCATGTCAACGTAAGGCAAAACCACTACAATATTGTAAAGTAATTAGCCTCCAATTAAAATAAATTAATTAATTAAAAAAATAAATAAATAAACAGGGTGACAATAAGCAGACTCTGCATACCCCTTTCTTAATCCTAAACCAGTCAGTTGTTCCATATATGGTTCTAACTGTTGCTTCTTGACTGCAAACAGATTTCTCAGGAGACACATAAGATGGTCTGATATTTCCATCTCTTTAAGAGTTCTTCACAGTTTGTTATGATCCACACAGTCAAAGGTTTTAGCACAGTCAATGAAACAGAGGTAGATGTTTTTCTGGAATTCCCTTGCTTTCTCTATGATCCAGCGAATGGTGGAAATTTGATCTCTGATTGCTCTGCCTTTTCTAAACCCAAACTGAACATCTGAAAGTTCTTGGTTCACATAATGCTCAAGCCTAGCATGGAGGATTTTGAGCATAACTTTACTAGCATGGGAGATGAGTGCAATTGTCCAAGGGTTTGAACATTCTTTAGTACCTCCCTTCTTGGGAATTGGGATGAGGATTTACCTTTTCCAGTCCGGTGACCTTGGCTGGATTTTCCAGCCTCAGCAGAGACCTCTGCTTCCCCTATCCTGTGTGTCTTAAATTAATTCATACTCCCAGATGCTAAAATAATATGAAGACCTAGAGTTAAACAAACCACTTGAAACCAATGACAATGACAATGAATGAGCCCATAGAACTTATGTAGGAATTTAGAGACTAAACTAATCACCAACCATCTTCACTGCTAGAGCATGTGTGCTCAATCATTAAGTTGTGTCCAACTGTTTGCAACCACATGGATTGTAGCCCACCAGCCTCCTCTGTCCATAGAATTTTCCAGGCAAGTACTGGAGTGGGTTGTCATTTCCTCCTCCAGGGGATTTGACCCAGGAATCAAATCCGCTTTTTCTGTGTCCCCTGCGTTGGAGGGCGGATTCTTCACCACTAGCGCCACCTGGGTAACCCATTGCTAGCAAGACATTCAAAATAATTGACTGGGTTGGACCATAGTCTGGGCACACCCTTGCACCCTAGCTATCAGCTCAGTACCTGGTTCTTGAGATCTTTGTCACCTCTCCTATATATTCTGTGGTCTCTCCTGGATGGTCCCACCCATTGCCCAGTCAAGTTTAGATCATCTGCCTATAAATTTTTCCACATGTGGAATCTCTACAAAAAAATTTAAACTTCAGTCAATTTGACTTTCCCTCATCATCCAGGGAGCTCTTGGGTTGCCTTTTTCTCAGCCTAAAAAGTTGTGTTTAGACAAACAAGCCCATTTCAATATTAGGCTATTTGTTTTTCAGTTGCTCGGCTGTGTCTGACTCTTTGCCACCCCATGGACCCCAGCATGCCAGCCTTCCCTGTCCATCACCATCTTGCTCAAACTTATGTCCCTTGAGTCCAATCATCTCATCCTCTGTCTTCCCTTTCTCCTTCTGCCTTCAATCTTTCCCAGCACCAGGGTCTTTTCCAATGAGTCAGCTCTTCACATCAGGTGGCCAAAGTATTGGAGCTTCAGCTTCAGCAACAGTTCTTCAATAAATATTCAGGACTGATTTCCTTTAGGATTGACTGGTTTGATCTCCCTGCAGTCCAAGGAACTCTCAAGAGTCTTCTCTAACACCACAGTTTGAAGGCATCAATTCTTCAGTGCTCAGTACTTTTTATTGTCCAGCTCTCACATCCGTATGTGACTACTAGAAAAACCATAGCTTTGACTATATGGACCTTTGTAGGCAAAGTAATGTCTCTGCTTTTTAATATGCTGTCTAGGTTTGTCATTGCTTTTCTTCCAAGGAGCAATGGAAGGAATGTTCCCTTTATTAGGCTAAAGGGAACATAATTAGAAAAACTAACATTCAAGGGGAAAAATTATGGTGCATACCAAAGTCAAGAAAAAAATTAATCTGAGATTTTCAGTTCTCCTAATTTTAGGAGCAACTATATAAATACACTCACCCAGGTCAGCAATTCTCATTTGTTGAGACAAGACAGAGTCCCTCTGAAACTCTGATGCACAGCCCCAACAGCATTGCTCCCAGCAATTTTTTAAGAATACAGCTGGCCTCTCTGAAGAATGATTCTTAATAAAAAGCCAGAAGCTTGTCATGAGTGCCAGGGTCATTTCTTCTAAGAGTCCTACTGTATACCCTGACTGAGTTTCTCACTTCACAGACCATTTTTATCCCCACATTTCTACGACTAGGTGAATGGCAGCCTTGCGGGAAGGCATTAACACACCGTTAGTCTGTTGCGCTATGCACAGCTTGAAGCACAACTGATAAATTGCCTGTAAGTTTTTCTCATACCCTTTAAGCCTTAACTTTCTCAGGGTATGCGTGGTGCGCTGAGCTGTCAAAGAAGCTGTCCCTGTAAAGTCTCTCATTTTTCTTTTAGTGCTAGTTCTTAAAAAGTCACAAAGCAAAACAAATTACCCCCATAAAATTATAATGGCCAACAGGAAAATTCATGACAACCCTCCTCCAGGACTGCAGCTGCCACAACTCATGCCTGCCCGCATGCATTAATGACCCACCTCCCCTGGTTCCTGGGAAGGGGGCACCAGGACCCCACCCGCCCAGATCTCTTCTTGCCTCCCCACCACCAACATTGCTCCTGTCAAGGTCACCAGTGACCTAGAAGCTGCAATCCAGCAGGAACCTTTCAACATTATTTTTGGTGACCTCTCAGGAGGATGACCTCTCAGATAAACACGATGGTGTGATCACTAACCTAGAGCCAGACATCCTGGAATGCAAAGTCAAGTGGGCCTTAGGAAGCATCAGTATGAACAAAGCTAGTGAAGGTGATGGAATTCCAGTTGAGCTATTTCAAATCTTAAAAGATAATGCTGTGAAAGTGCTGCATTCAATATGCCAACAAACTTGGAAAACTCACTAGTGGCCACAGGACTGTAAAAGGTCAATTTTCATTCCAATCCCAAAGAAAGGCAATGTCAAAGAATGCTCAAACTATCCCATAATTGCACTCATCTCACTTGCAAACAAAGTAATGCTCAAAATTCTCCAAGCCAGGCTTCAACAGTACGTGAACTGAGAACTTCCAAATGTTGAAGCTGGATTTAGAAAAGACAGAAGAACCAGAGATCAAATTGCCAACATCTGCTAGATCATTGAAAAAGCAAGAGAGTTCAAGAAAAACATCTATTTCTGCTTTATTGACTATGCCAAAGCTTTTGACTGTGTGGATCACAACAAACTGTGGAAAATTCTGAAAGAGACGGGAATACCAGACCACTTTACCTGCCTCCTGAGAAATATGTATGTAGGTCAAGAAGCAACAGTTAGAACTGGACATGGAACAACAGACTGGTTCCAAATTGGGAAAGGAGTATGTCAAGACTGTATATTGTCACCTTGCTTATTTAACTTATATGCAGAGTACATCATGCAAAATGCCAGTCTGGATGAAGCACAGGCTGGATTCAGGATTGCTGGGAGAAATATCAATAACCTCAGATATGCAGATGACACCATCTTTATGGCAAAAAGCGAAGAAGAACTAAAGAGCCTCTTGATGAAAGTGAAAGAGGAAAGTGAAAAAGTTGACTTAAAGTTCAACATTTAGAAAACTAAGATCATGGCATCAAGGCAAGAGGAGAGGGGAATGAGAGAGGATAAGATGGTTGAATGGCATCACTGACTCCATGGACATGAGTTTGAGCAATCTCCGAGAGTTGGTGATGGACAGGGAAGCCTGGCATGCTGCAGTCCATGGAGTCGCAGAGTTGGACACGACTGAGCGACTGAACTGAACTGAATTACCCCTTCAAACCCCTTCTTTTTTCCCCATCTCAGTGAAAAACTGAGTACAGGACTTTTACCTCCCTGAATGTGAAAAAAATGTTAAAGTGAATGTTAAAGTGTTAGTCGCTCAGTTGTGTCCGACTCTTTGCAACCCCATGGACTGTAGCCCACTAGGCTCCATGGAATTCTCTAGGCAAGAATACTGGAGTGGGTTGCCATTTCCTTCTCCAGGAGATTTTCCTGACCCAGGGACTGAACCCTGGTCTCCTGCATTGCAGGTAGATTCTTTGCCATCTGAGCCACCAGGGAAGTTTACCCTCCCTTCTTCTGCAACTCAGTAAATGACCCCAGACCCACTCTGTTGCTCAAGGAGTCAGGGATGAGCTCCTCTCCGCATATTCCATTCTTCAGACAATCACTCAATCCACTCTAGCCCATCCCCTATCTCAACCCTTAGGATCTAACCTCTTCATCTCACACCCACTCTCTTCTTCCCTCCAATCAGCTCACCACTCTCTCTACAAATCTGACCACATCCAACCCCACTGTGATACTCCCTATGGATTCCCATTGCTTCTTAGGATAAAGAGAAAAACTCAAGCGTGACTTTCCCAGCTCAGCACCATCTGGCCCCTCCTGCTCCCCGCTCTCCTTCCCTTCCATTCCCTGCACCCTGTTCATGGTCTTCCCTCTGTCCTGGTCATTTTGGGCTGATTTCTGTCCCTCGGTCTGCCTGCCCTTGTTCCTCTTCCCTGGAAGGTTTCAGCCTTCCCTCAACATGCTCCCACCAGGCTGTCTTTCTCTCCTCTCTCATCTGGCTCACTCTTACTTATCTCCAAATATCCTCTGAAATGACACTACTTCTGGGAGACTCTCCCCAACCCTGGAGATGAGGTTCATTATTTTTGCCACATGCTCCCTTCGTCCATGGTTTGTGCCCTTTTAGACTATTCCCTACATGTGGATTTGTTGATTTAAAGCCCTATTCTCCCCTGGTCTATGAACTTCATGAGTTCAGGGCACCAGTTTATCTCAATGTCCCCAGTGCCTGGTACAAAGCCCAGCACAAAAATGATGTCCAGTAAACTGATGATAAAGAATCCACCTGCAATGCAGGAAGACTCGAATTCCATCCCCTGGAGTGGTGCAACCCACTTGCCTGGAAAATTCTATGGACAGAGGAGCCTGGTGGGCTACAGTCCACAGGGTCACAAAGAGTTGGACATGACTGAGCGACTGAGCATACACAGCACACAGTTGTGTTAGTCTCTGCTATATGATGAAGTGAATCAGCTATATGTATACATATATCCCTTCCTTCTTGGACCTCCTCCCCACCCTACCAAACTTTTCATAATTAAATCTAGTCAGATTTTTGAACCTCCTAGGGAGCAGGAGTTCCATTTTTGTTCTCTCTGTTTCTGGTGTGCACCTCACACATATGTCCATCTATATCCAGAAGGTGGTCCAAGACTGTCACCTGTCTCTTCTATCTTTACCTCACTCGTGCCCACACGTTGCTTCACGTGTTATAGGTGTTTGTTAAATGTTTAACAGTTGAATCACACAAGATAGCTTCTGCCCAGAGGCCACAGAGAAGAACTGAGAAGCACAGGCTTGGCAAGGTCAACGATCTCAATGGATCAGGTCCACTTATAACTTTCCTTAGCTTTAAGATTATAAGCAAGTTACTAAATCTTGATCAGGTCCACTTATAACTTTCCTTAGCTTTAAGATTATAAGCAAGTTACTAAATCTCTCTCAACATCATTTTCCTTAGCTGCAAACTGGGGATAATAATACTACTCAGTTGGGATGTTCGGGAAATAAAATGAAACAATGTGTGCAAAATACAGTAATGATGCTTATTACAGCAAGCATTCAGTAAAAAATAGCTATCACTACCATAGCTAACATCATCAGACCAACTGTAAGAGCTAACTATACCTCTGACAAACAAGAAATTATCAAATAAATGACAGTATGTATATGCCAAGAAACACTGTGACATCATTTCAAATGCCTTTAATATTAATAACATGAGAGAAATGCTCATACTGTAATATTAATGAATATACAGACTAATTGAATAAATATATATGACACATTTAACATGTGCAAGTCACAGTCTTAACTTGAAGCTATGATCAGTCAGCAAGACAGTATGGTCACTGGCCTTGTGGAGTTGCAGTCTAATGTGCATAAAGTAACGAGTGACATATTAATTGAAGATAATAATGTCCTGAATGAGATATTTACATATCGCTCCCCACACAGTATCATCTCGATTACATGAAAAGTGAATAAGTAAATGATTGGAAGAAATCCAACAAAAGACATTAATGTATTCTAGGGTTGTGAGTGATTATTACATACTTTATTATACTTATATATATTTACCCAAAACCTGTGCTGATTTTTTAATATAAACCTATTGCATAGTTCTATGAGTCTGCCTTTTGAAAAGAAGCTTAAACAGAACTTCTAAACTGTTTATCTGGAATCCACTTTCCTTTCTATTGTGTCTTCTTCGGTTTTCATAATAAGTAGGAAGTAGGTCGGACACGACTACCTCAGCTTCCTGCTGTCTCCACACCTGTCTTTCTTCCCTGCAGTACTAAGAAGGCAGTGTCAGACAACCAGGTCAAAGGCTGCCCTGGTTTTATTTCCTCCACTCTCCTCTAAGCCAAGTCCCTTCTTTGCCATCTCCCTGGTCTGCATTTATAACCATTTCCTCATCCTGTTCCAGTCTCTCCCAGCCTTAAAAACTCTCCTAGACCCCATGTACTACCTCTAGATCCCACACTTTCTCTCCTTTCACTCTTGGCTAACATTTTTTAGGATGTTCTAGACATCTACCTCCACTTCTTCATGTTCTATTTGGTCTTAAACACGGACAAATTTGCTTCCACCCACAGTACCCCCACTGAATCTACTCCTGCAAATGTCACTCAGAATCTTCATCATGACACATACAAGGGACAATTTGCATCCTTACTTTTAAAAGCCTCTTTGCTGACTTTTGTGCATGCATAACCTTCTGCCAGGAATGCTCTCCCCCTGCCTGTTTGCCTGAAAAACTCCTTGTCTCTTTCAGATCTCAGCCTAAATGGCACAAGGCCAAAGATATCTTCTCTACTTCTTTTTGCATCACCATAAAGATAAGCTGGAAAATGTCAGTTTTAATTCCAATCCCAAAGAAAGGCAATGCCAAAGAATGTTCAAACTACCACACAATTGCACTCATCTCACATGCAAACAAAGTAATGCTCAAAATTCTCCAAGCCAGGCTTCAACAGTACGTGAGCTGAGAACTTCCAGATGTTCAAGTTGGGTTTAGAAAAAGCAGAAAAGCAAGAGAGAAAGAAAAAGCAAGAGAGTTCCAGAAAAACATCCATTTCTGCTTTATTGGCTATGCCAAAGCATTTGACTGTGTGGATCACAACAAACTGTGGAAAATTCTTAAAGAGATGGGAATACCAGACCACCTGACCTGCCTCCTGAGAAATCTGTATACAGGTCAAGAAGCAATAGTTAGAACTGGACATGGAACAACAGACTGGTTCCAAATTGGGAAAGGAGAATGTCAAGGCTGCATATTGTCAGCCTGCTTATTTAATTTGTATGCAGAGTGCTGCTGCTGCTGCTAAGTCACTTCAGTCATGTCCGACTCTGTGCGACCCCATAGACAGCAGCCCACCAGGCTCCCCCGTCCATCATGTGAAATGCTGGACTGGAAGAAGCACAGCTGGAAACAAGAAAGCCGGGAGAAATAACAATAACCTCAGCTATGCAGATGACACCACCCTTACGGCAGAAAGTGAAGAAGAACTAAAGTGCCTCTTGATGAAAGTGAAAGTGGAGAGTGAAAAAGTTGTCTTAAAGCTCAACATTCAGGAAACTAAGATCATGGCATCCTGTCCCAACACTTCATGGCAAATAAATGGGGAAACAATGGAAACAGTGACAGACTTTATTTTCTTGGGTTCCAAAATCACTGTAGATGGTGACTGTAGCCATAAAATTGAAAGATGCTTGCTCCTTGGAAGAAAAGCTATGACAAACCTAGACAGCATATTAAAAAGCAGAGACATTACTTTGCCAACAAAGGTCTATCTAGTCAAAGCTATGGTTTTTCCAGTAGTCATGTATGGATGTGAGAGTTCGACCATAAAGAAAGCTGAGCACCGAAGAACTGAGCTTTTGAACTGTGGCGTCGGAGAAGACTCTTGAAAGTCCCTTGGACTGCAAGGAGATCCAACCAGTCCATCCTAAAGAAAATCAGTACTGACTACTCATTGCAAGGACTGATGCTGAAGCTGAAGAACCTCCAATACTCTGGCCACCTGATGTGAAGATCTGACTCATTGGAAAAGACCCTGGTGTTGAGAAACATTGAAGGCAGAAGGAGAAGGGGACGACAGAGGATGAGATGGCTGGATGGCATCACTGACTCGATGGACATGAGTCTGAGCAAGCTTTGGGAGTTGGTGACGGACAGGGAGGCCTGGCATGCTGTTGGGGTTGCAAAGAGTTGGACACAACTGAGCAACTGAACTGAACTGAATGATAAGCTTCTCCTGTTATACCCTGGGGCTCTCATACTGGTAGAAACAAGGAGTTTCTTAAAAACATATACTTATTATATGACCCAGCAATCTCACTCCCAGGCATTTATCCAGGGGAAATGAAAGTATGTCCACACAAAGACTTGGACACAAATGTTTGTAGCAGCTTTATTTATAATTGCCAAAACTGGAGACAATCCAAAAGTCCTTCAACTGTTAAATGGATAAATAAACTGTGATATGTGCATACAATGGAACATATTATGCAGCAGTAAAAAGGAACAAATTACTGACACATGCAACAACATGGATAAGTCTCAAAAGCATTTGTGGTGAATAAAAGAGGCTAGACACAAAAGGCTATATACTCCATGATTCCGTTTATAGGACATTCTGGAAAAGGCAAAACCATAGGGATAGAAGTTGGATCAGGAGTTGCCAGTGGCTGCGTATGGAAGAAAGGGTTTGACTACAAGGTTTAAGGGAACATTTTAAGGGGACTGAAATACTCTATCTCTTGATTGGGATAATGAATATGTATCTATGTGCATTTGTAAAAATTCATAAAATTGTATACCTAAAAATATAATTTTTACTGTGTGTAAATGCTACCTTGATAAACCTTGCTTTATAAAAAGAAACAAGCAAAAACTCAGAGTCAGGTTCATCCATAGTAGAAGCCTCTTGTGACTCCATGAAACACACAGACCGGGTTAAGTGGCTTCCCTTTGGTTCCTACAACACCTGGTGCCTGTGTGTTTCCCTGTTGAATCATGTTATACTGAAAGTATCTGTTTAAAATAAAATTTAATGTTATAGTTTTATTTGTTTAGCTCTCCTACTGTGCGCAAGCTTGTTAAAGTCAGAAAACATATCATATTTGTCTTAATACCCATGCATCCTACCCTCATCCTCTCACCCACCCTGTGACTAGCTTATTGATCAACCAATGATCAATGAAGTCTCTCTACCAATTCACTTAACAGGAGATCCAAAGAAGTCTCCTGCTAAGTTTAGAATATTTCCTCAGAAATCTGCCTCATCAAATTCTCAAGTTTCTTTTCCTTCTAAGACAGTATAACTAAATAATTCTTAATAAGATATTAATGACTAGTGGTACCTTGCATGCATGTGTGCTAAGTTGCTTCAGTTGTGTCCAACTTCATATGACCCTATGGACTGTGGTCTGCCAGGCTCCTCTGTCCATGGGATTCTCCAGGTAACAATACTGGAATGGATTGCCATGCCCTCCTCTAGGGGATCTTCCCAACCCAGGGATCAAACCCACATCTTTTATGTCTCCTGCATTGGCAGGCGGGTTCTTTACCAATAGTGCCACCTGGGAAGCCCAATGGTATGCTACCTTCTAAAATATATATTAAATTTAGTGTAGATTTTCAATATCTTTACTAACAATTATACACTAACAAACTAATTTTAAGTAGGGAAATAAGATATTAATAAGCAAAATATTTGGCACAGAGCTCCTAAAACCTCTGTAATTTCCTTAGGGATGAGAGGAGTGTCTGTTGTTATTTATAATAAGCTCCTTTCAACCATACCTGAATTTATGCTAATGAGATAATTCATGATGGATCCCTATATAACTTCAGGATGGGGGCTGATTGCCAGATGACCCAACCATGCAGTTAGGGTAACACCCCCCCAACACACACAACCTCTGGGGAAGGGAGAAGGGCTGGAGATTGAGTTAATCACTAATGGCCAATGATTTGATTATTTGTGCCTTCGTATTGAAATCTCCATAAAAACCCTAAACAGCAGGCTTCAGAGAGCTTTTGAGTTGGTGAACACATCCATGTGCTGGAAGGATGCCTATGTGCTTAGTCACTTCAGTTATATCCAACTCTTTGTGACCTTATGGACTATAATCTGCCAGGTTCCTCTGTCCATAAGATTCTCCAGGCCAGATTACTGGAGTGGGTTACCATGTCCTCCTCTAGGGGATCTTCCTGACCCAGGCATCAAACCCATGGCTCTTACCTCTCCTGCATTGGCAGGCAGGTTCTTTACCACTAGCGCCTCCTAGAAAGCTGGGAGGGTGGTGCATCCCAAAATGCACAGGGCCAGAGGCTCCTGAACCCAGGACCCCTCTGGACCTCTCTTTATATACCTCTTCATCTGGCTGTTCATCTGGATCTTTATGCTGCTGTTCTGTCACTAAGTCATGTCTGAGTCTTTGCAACCCCATGGACTGTAGCACTCCAGGCTCCTCTGTCCTCCACTGTCTCCCAGAGTTTGCTCAAATTCGTGTCTATTGAGTCAGTGATGCTATCCAACCATCCAACAACTTCAAGATTAAACCAGTCAATCCTAAAGGAAATCAACCCTAAATATTCATTGGAAGGGCTGTGTCTTTATAATATCCTTTATAATAGACCAGTAATAATAAGTAAAGTGTTTCCCTGAGTTCTATGATTTGTACAATAGCAAATTATCAAATCTGAGGAGGGGGTCATGGAAACCTCAAATTTTCAGCCAAGTTGGACAGAAGTCTGAGTGACCTGGGGACCTATGACTAGCTCTGAAGTGGAGAGCAGTCTTGTGTGACAGCCCTTAACTTACCACGTCTGTGCTAACTCTAGGTAATTAGTGTCAGAATTAAAGCAAATTTTTGGATACCCTGTTGGTATCTGCAGAAAATGAGAGGGTTGGATGATGGGGAAAAACCCATACTTTTGGTGTCAGAAGAGTTGTGAATGAAAAACAGATCTATAACAGGAGCTATGATGTATTTGAACTTTCTGATTTCTAATGACCAGTTTCCAGAAAGCCTATTATTTTATAGAGAGTAGATGAAATCAGGAAGAGCAGAAGTGACACAGGCTTCTCAGGTATCATTAGGACCCCTTTTGCACCTGAATTATAGATCAAAACCAAATCCTTTATCTCTACTGCTTTCTACTGCAAATCCTCCAATTAAAGAGCAGGGAAATATTTCAAGAGAGACATCATGAAAGAATGATATCCTGCTATTATTTCCAGTAAGTTCCCTAAGGAAGACTTCTTTTCACATATAAGTAGTCTTTTTCAAAGAACTACCAATATCATTCAAGGTTGTGTGATGTATTACGGTACATGAGTGTGTGCTAAGTCACTTCAGTCGTGTCTGACTCTTTGTGACCCCATGGACTGTAGCCCACCAGGCTCCTCTGTCCATGGCATTTTCCAGGCAAGAGTGGGTTGCCATTTCCTCCTCCAGAAGATCTTCCCTGCCCAGGAATCAGACCTACATCTCACATCTCCTACACTGGCAGGCAGGTTCTTTGCCACTAGTGCCATCTGGGAAGCCCAACTTATGGTGGCTCCTTGCTAGTGGTCAGGCTTTTCCCAAGTGCCTAGGAGGGACTCACAGGAGTCTCACAACAATTACTGAAAATTCCCTTGTCTTTCATTTTATGTTCTTCCTGCAAGGATGATGTGCTGAGTCCACCCAAATGTTGCCTACCCCAGATGGTCGACTCCTTGGCCTGTTCATCACACACTGTGCCCAGGGTTGTCAGAATTCTGCAGAAGAGTCTACTTGCCTAGTTTTGCCTAATCTAAGCATCAGTGATGGTGAAGAAGGAACTATCCTGTCCCCAGGTATTTTCCTGGACAAAAGGTCAATAGTTTTTAACCCCATTCTGAAAGTCTCTATCCTTGGAAAGTTATGTTTTAACTTTATAATATGATATTTATGAAAATTAGTATGAATTCACAAAAATTTCATGATTGGAACTATGAAGTAATCAAGAAACCCCCTTTAGGATCTGCTGCAGAGTGAGAGCCCATCCCCTAGCCAATAAAGCATGTGTTTCACCATAGGAATGCCGTTTCCCCTTGTAAATGATGAGACATCACTGAACTTCATATAACCATCTTATTGTTTACAAAATGATCCCACTTGATTTTAATTCCTTCCATGATGGCTAAGCTGGTAAAGAATCCGCCTGCAGTGTAGGAGACACAAGTTCGATTCCTGGGACTGATGATCCCCTGGAGAAGGAAATGGCAACCCACTTCAGTATTCTTGCCTGGGAAATTCCATGGACAGTGGAGCCTGGCAGCCTACAGTCCAAAGGGTTGCAAAAAGTTGGACATGACTGAGTAACTAAGCAGACACACATGAAATACAGGAAGAATTTTTATGTCTATTTCACAAATGAGGAACTGAGGCTCAAAAAAAATTGGACCAAGGACACATAACAACTTTCTACTTGCTTTCCATGGAGACTGATTCACTCTCCCTGTAACTGGACCTTAAACCAACCCTCTGTCTTTTCTTGTGAAGACTTCTCTTCTCTTCTTTCAGTCAATACTGGCAAACAAACCTTGATTTGTTTTTACCCCCATTCCTTGTTCTGTAAATCCCAGGAGAAGGAAACGGCAACCCACTCCACTATTTTTGCCTGGAGAACCCCCATGGACAGAGGAACCTGGCAGGCTACAGTCCATGGGGTCGCAAGAGCTGGACACGATTGAGCGACTAAGCACTTGTTCTGTAAATAAATCTAACTGCCTTGTTCCTGGCAGGGACCATGTCAACACCATTCCAGACCCTGCTTCAGTGACATCAAGGCCCCTGGATCTTCAACATTTAATGCTTGGGTTCTACCTAAACCCATGCTCCTTGAGCTTCCTCAGTACCTTGCCAGGCCCCCTACAACACCTCTCTAACTGTATCTTTCCTCACTCCAACACGGCAATCTACCTGATCCCTTTCACCTCAGCCCAGAACAAGATCCCAGAAGTCTCAGGATGCCTGTTAGAAGAGATGGGATTGTTTGTAGAGAGATCCACTATGTTGGTTTCCCTGGTGGCTCAGAGGGTAAAGAATCTGCCTGCAATTATGGAGACCTGGGTGCAATCCCTGGGTTGGGAAGATCCCCTGGAGAAGGGAATGGCTGCCTTCTCCAGTATTCTTGCCTGGAAAATCCTATGGACAGAGGAGCCTGGCAGGCTACACTCCCTGTGGTCACAAAGAGTTGGCCGCAACCGAGCGACTAACACTTTCACTTTCACACCACTATGTTATGGAAACCCTGCAGTTTGGACCCCATTCTTCTGCAAACCTCAACTCTTTGCACACAACAGCCCATCTCCCACATATTGCTGCTTAACTGGGTCTTTGGAGCAACAATCTGATCAGCTCAAAATTAGTTAGGATCTGCCTTCAATATAGGTTGATTATTTGACCATCAGTGGTCCTTTCTGCCTCCTAGAGCTTATAATAAATTGATGTTCTGCAGTAAGAGACAAGCCAGATGACCTCTGAATCTGCTTCCGTTAGCGACCAGTTTAAATTCCCTTTCTAGTGTGAAATCTAGAAAAGGGAAAAACACAGGCTAAGAATGAGACTTGCTGAAAATTAATGTTTGCAGATTTGATGCTATTTTTGTCACAGAATTAGCATATATTCTTCCCTGTCCAAATAGCTTTCTCCTTCCCCTCTCTGTCCTCTTCCAGAACTCCCAGCATTGGCTGGAATGTAGGACAGAATTTCCCACAACACAGACAGCACCCATCTGTCTCTAATTTCACAAAATGACAAACTAGAATGGCCCAAGAGCCAAAATTTCTACTTCATTCTTCTTTCTGATATACTAGTTAGGTCAGGGGATTTTCTTTTCCTTTAGTGCAAATCAAGCATTTAAGGCAGACTTGAAAAAGGAGAGAGCAGACCTGGAATACCTCATTGTAATACTGCTGATGAGAATTTACAAGAAGCTGGACCATTCAGATCCAGTTGCAATCAGCCCAGGAAGGAGTTCAGCATGTCTTCAGCATGGTGGAAACTGCTGCTCTTCTCCTGGAAAATATGAACACAAAGACCCCATCTGAAATCTAGAGCACCCCTCTAAACTGGAGCAGGTGTGTTAAAAATATCATCACAATACTGAGTCTTAGTATGGGACGACAGTCTCAGGAGCTGGAATTTGGGGTGGGAACTGACTTCTTTGAAACAATGATTTCTGGATTCTCATTTTGAGCTCTCTAAAACAATGGTGTGGCTTTTCATGCATTGATAATTCTAAAACATCATGAATGAGGACCGGGTAGCATTTTCAAAAGCTTCACCTTTGACTGTATTATTCCCTTGAAGGGATGACATCTGACAAAAGGAGGAGAATAAAACCCAGGGAATGGGTCCACGGAATGGATCACTCTCCTGAGAAGAACATGATATTGCCAAAGAGAGCAGTCCAGAAGGTATTTCATTTGAAATCAGAAATCCTGAGCTTTAATCCTGGGTTTTACTTGAAGTGGGCTAAGCCTTAGCTTCACTCACCTGCAAACTGGGAAGGGGGATGGGCAGAACATTCCTTTGAGTAGGTGGCATCACAGGTGCATCAGAAACACGAGATACAGCATTTGATAAAGAAGAACCCAGTGAAAAGTTAAGGACAGTCAGGGAGTTTGGGGTGGACATGCACTCAGTGCTATATTTAAAATGGATAACCAACAGTGATTTACCGTATAGCACAGAGAACTCTGCTCAATGCTCTGTGGAGGTCTGGAGGGAAGGGGAGTTTGGGGGAGAATCAGTTCAGTTCAGTTCAGTTCAGTCACTCAGTCATGTCCAGCTCTTTTCGACCCCATGGACGGCAGCATACCAGGCCTCCCTGTCCATCACCAACTCCTAGAGTTTACTCAAACTCATGTCCATTGAGTCGGGGATGCCATCCAACCATTTCATCCTCTGTCGTCCCCTTCTCTTCTCGCCTTCAATCTTTCCCAGCATTAGAGTCTTTACAAATGAGTCAGCTCTTCGCATCAGGTGGCCAAAGTATTGGAGTTTCAGCTTCAACATCAGTCCTTCCAATGAACACTCAGGACTGATCTCCTTTAGGATGGATCTCCTTGCAGTCCAAGGGACTCTCAAGAGTCTTCTCCAACATCACAGTTCAAAAGCATCAATTCTTCAGAGCTCAGCTTTCTTTATAGTCCAACTCTCACATCCATACATGACTACTGGAAAGACCATAGCTTTGACTAGATGGACCTTTGCTGGCAAAGTAACGTCTCTGCTTTTTAATATGTTATCTAGATTGGTCATAACTTTCCTTCCAAGGATCATGCGTCTTTTAATTTCATGACTGCAGTCACCATCTGCAGTGATTTTAGAGCCCAAAAAAATGAAGTCTGACACTGTTTCCACTATTTCCCCACCTATCTTCCATGAAATGATGGGATTTGATGCCATGATCTTAGTTTTCTGAATGTTGAGCTTTAAGTCAACTTTTTCACTCTCCACTTTCACTTTCATCAAGAGGCTTTTTAGTTCCTCTTCACTTTCTGCCATAAGGGTGGTGTCATCTGCATATCTGAGGTTATTGGTATTTCTCCCGGCAATCTTGATTCCAGCTTGTGCTTCTTCCAGCCCAGCATTTCTCATGATGTACTCTGCATATAAGTTAAATAAACAGGGTGACAATATACAGCCTTGACATACTCCTTTTCCTATTTGGAACCAGCCTGTTGTTCTATGTCCAGTTCTAACTGTTGCTTCCTGACCTGCATACAGGTTTCTCAAGAGGCAGGTCAGGTGGTCTGGTATTCTCATCTCTTTCAGAATTTTCCACACTTTGTTGTGATCCACACTGTCAAAGGCTTTAGCATAGTCAAAGAATCAGAAATAGATGTTTTGCTGGAACTCTCTTGCTTTTTCAATGATCCAATGGATGTTGGCAATTTGACCTCTGGTTCCCCTGCCTTTTCTAAATCCAACTTGAACATCTGGAAGTTCACGGTTCATGTATTGCTGAAGCCTGGCTTGGAGAATTTTGAGCATTACTTTGCTAGCATGTGAAATGAATGCAACTGTGGGGTAGTTTGAACACTCTTTGGCATTGCCTTTATTTGGGATTGGAATGAAAACTGACCTTTTCCAGTTCTGTGGCCACTGCTGAGTTTTCCAAATTTGCTGGCAAATTTGCAGCACTTTCACAGCATCATCTTTTAGGATTTGAAATAACTCAACTGGAATTACATCACTTCCACTAGCTTTGTTCATAGTGATGATTCCTAAGGCCCACTTGACTTCACATTCCAAGATGTCTGGCTCTAGGTGAGTGATCACACCATCATGGTTATCTGGGTCATAAAGATTTTTTTTGTACAGTTCTTCTGTGTATTCTTGCCACCTCTTCTTAATATCTTCTACTTCTGTTAGGTCCATACCATTTCTATCCTTTATAGAGCACATCTTTGCATGAAATGTTCCCGTGGTATCTCTAATTTTCTTGAAGTGATCTCTAGTCTTTCCCATCTATTGTTTTCCTCTATTTCTTTGCATTGATTGCTGAGGAAGGCTTTCTTATCTCTCCTTGCTATTTTTTGGAACTCTGCATTCAAACAGGTATATCTTTACTTTTCTCCTTTGTTTTTCTCTTCTCTTCTTTTCACAGCTATTTGTAAGGCCTCCTCAGACAGCCATTTTGCTTTTTCACATTTCTTTTTCTTGGGGATGATCTTGATTCCTGTCTCCTGTACAATGTCACGAACGTCCATCCATAGTTCATCAGGCACTTTGTCTATCAGATCTAGTCCTTTAAATCTATTTCTCACTTCCACTGTATAATTGTAAGGGATTTGATTTAGGTCATACCTGAATGGTCTAGTGGTTTTCCCTACTTTCTTCAATTTCAGTCTGAATTTGGCAATAAGGAGTTCATGATCTGAGCCACAGTCAGCTCCCAGTCTTGTTTTTGCTGACTGTATAGAGCTTCTCCATCTTTGGCTGCAACGAATATAATCAATCTGATTTCGGTGTTGGCCATCTGGTGATGTCCATGTGGGGGAGAATGGACACCTGTATATGTATGACTGAGTCCCTTTGCTGTCCACCTGAAACTATTAAGACATTGTTAATCAGCTGTAAAAATATTTATTTCAAAAAAAGTTAAGGAAAGTTTCACTTGACTTTAGGTGTCCAACTCTGTAAATTTGGGCTTCCCAGGGTCACCCCCTGAGGTGGAGCTGAGCACAGGTGGCTTATTTGACATGTGATCCCAGGAAGCAGGAGAGAGGGGTTGGGGAGAAATAGAAAAGGAGGGAAAGCCAATGCAAAAGTTCATTACCGAGGTCACTGCTGTGAGCAACTGGGGTTCAGTTGCATCAGGATCGCTGATGCAAAAGAGTACAGATTGCCTCCCAGAAGGGCCCACCTGGAAGATGGCGGAGCAGTTTATCCGTCGTTCCAGTCTCATGAGCTGAAATTTGGTCCCAGAGACACCTACTTTAGCAAGATCCTGCTGCAGCTGGAGGGCACCTGGGCAAGGTGAGGAAAAACCCAGGTTGAGAGCTCAAAGTGGGATTTCAGACCCTCCCACCCCCAGTGATATGCACTCTGTGGAACCAGTTTCCCTGCTGAAGCTAAAATCAGTGAGATCTGAGGGGCTTCACTGGGTGCACCGGAGGGCTTCCTACACCAACCTGGGGCTCTCTTACAGCATCTGTTACTCATTCGATCCTCAGAAGTGGTAAACCACACCCGAACATCACTTCCCTTATGAGAAGCCATAATGCCTGGATGACCTTGAAGAATCATGCCCCTCTCGAGTAGTGCATTGCACACATTACAGCTGGTGTTTAGAGCACTCTCCCTGCTGGTTCTTCCCCACCTTCTGTGCTATCTGAGCTCAGCCTGACAATTATGTGTTCCAGAAAGCTTTCCTGGATCCCTAGGGGAGGTCAGTTGTCCAAGCTATGTGCATCCAGGGAACACTGGATGGCTTGTTTGTGCTGTTGATCACATTTTACATACACAAACACATGTATACCCATTCAGTGCATCAGTGCTATGAGGTCAAGAAACTTGCTCTTACAGACTCATAAATACAGAGAACAAATGGTTTTCTTTGTTGCTGTTTAGTTACTAAATCATGTCCAACTCTTGCAACCCCATGCATGGACTGTAGCCCGTTAGGCTCCTCTATCCATGGGATTTCCCAGGCAAGAACACTGGAGTGGGTTGCCATTTCCTCCTCCAGGGAATCTTACCAACCCAGAGATTAAGCCCACGCCTCCTGCATTGGCAGGTGGATTCTTTATGACTGAGCCACCAGGGAAGCCCAAACTAGTGGTTACCAGTGGGGAAAGGGAAGAGGGGTAGGGACAATCTAGGGGGAGGGGAATAAGAAGCACAAGCTCTCAGGTATAATATAAGCTACAAAGATATATTGTACAACACGGGAATGATAGCCAGTATTTTATAACTACAAAAGGATTCTAAACTTTAAAAATTGTGAATAACCATATTATACATCTGTACAATATATACAATATCTTTACAGTATGTACAATACTGTACAACATAATATTGTACAGTAACTATACTTTAATAAGGAAAAAATAAAACTTAAAAAGAGAAACTGGCTCTTACCCTAACAGATACAGTTCCCAAACCTAGCACAGTGCTAGGCACAAAAGCTAATGAATGGATCTTGATAAACAGACTAATGAGCAAAAGAAGGAAGAAGCAAATGGATGAAGAAGGCAAAAGCATCTGTTGTCACTCAAATCTACCCAAAAGTCTACTTTGCTCAAGAGGTCCTACTTCCTCCTCCCTGTTGTGTTGCCTTCAGAGTGATTGCTCCAGAGCTTTCTCTCCAGGATCTCTTTCCTGGGCATTTCTGTGAAGGAAAAGTGCCAGTCAAGTGCTACAGAGTTGTGCTCGGGTTTTCCAACCTCTGCATCTCTACTGGCCAAACCCCAGGGGTCATTTTGTTTGCGCGTTTTGTGGGGAACACACCCAGTGAGCTTCCCTGTTAGTTTAATCCTGGCCTTTTGCTTTCCTCCCTTAGCTTCTCGTAATCACCCTTTCTTGCTCTAAAGGCAGAGATGGTCTCCGTTACTGTCACACTGCCCATGACCTCTTTGCCTTTCTCTCCTCTCACCCTCATCACTCTAAAAGGAAGTGGACCCTGCCCAGAGCAGAGACCACAAGAGGCCAGTGGAAACCCTTTGTCAACAAGCTGTGTTCTTCCCACCCTCAGAACCCAAAAAAAGCATCATCTGGGGTAGAGTCAGGGTCACAGCCCCTCTAACTCAACCCCTAGATGACCTGTTGATAGCAAGAAGAGGACAGAACATCCCAGGCGTCAGGAAATCACCTCGGAAGTGCAGGGAGGGAGAGCAGTGCAGGATCAAAGCACAGAAGTGGGCAGAAGATAACCACAGGAGGCCCCAGAGCAGGTTATGAAGGGCACCAAGTCTGCCCCAGGGCGGTCTGCACAGGTCAGTGGACCTGAGATCAGGTGCACAACTGGGTTCCGGGGCAGCAGCGTAAGCCCCAGTCCTGACGTCACAGATACATGGCAAAAGGGTCTATTGCCCTAAGAGTTCACCACACTATGCTGTTTCTTGTCTTCTTGGTTCCTGCCATCTTTTCTGCTGGGAAGGCTCCACCCCACTGTCTACTTTGCTCATCTCACCTTGTCCCCATGCTTGGCTAAATTTACTTCTTTGCCCCTCTTCAAGGAAGCCCTCCCTGAATCCCACAGACTATGCTCCCTACCTGTGCACCCAGCACATCACTTGCCTCCCCTCTACCCTGCCAGGACCCAGGGGAAGGAGCCATCTGATTTATCTTTATATTCCCAAGGTCAAAGGCAGTGTCTTGTCTAAAGTAGGCCCCTCAATAAACACGTAATTTTCAATTAATTGAATGAATGAATGCATTGACAAAAATTGTTTGGGACCAGATCTTCAAGAAGAGGCAGAAGCTATTTATCAGAACAGGCACAAAACCAGAGCTAGACCATTGATAAATATGAGACTGAGTCCCAGAGTCCTAAGCAATTGCTCCTTAAAGTGCTGCTACTGGAAGTCGTTTGTTCTTAGGCTTTGAGATGAAATTTTTATAGATGAAAGTTCCACAGCCTCAACGCTGGGTGGCAGAGACAGAAGTCAGACAGGCTGACAGTGTTTGCAGTGGGCTGATACTTTCATTCCCCTGGCTTGGCAAGGGTTGGGGGAAATTTGTAAGGGCCAGATGGATGGGAAGAAAGTGAAGCGGTATTTGTTATTAAGGTAGAATCAGTTCAAACATCACTGACCTGATGAAATCTCTCCAGCACAATTTATTTTCCTTCCTCGCTCAGTGTGTTCCAGGCCCCTTGGCCTTTTCTCAGCTTCTTGAATATGCCAAGTTTTTTCCTGCCTCAGGGCCTTCGGACATGCTATTTTCTCTGCCCTGAGTATTCTTCTACCCATGCTTTGAAAGATAAATTCCTTCTTCTCTGTAAGTTGTGGCTTAAATGTTAATCTTCAGTGAAGCTCTTCTTGTCTACTTTATTACCAGTAGGTGCTCTCATCACAGCCTGTCTGTCTGTCTGGCCTACAAAAACCCAAGTACCACAGACTGGGTGACTTGTGACTAACAAAATTTATTTCTCACATTTCTGGAGGATGGGAAGTCCAAGATCAAGATGCCAGCTTTGGCAGCTGATGAAAACCCACTCACTGGTTCACAGATGATTGTCTGCTGGCTGTGTCCTCACTTGTTGAGAGTGAGCTCACCAGGGTCTCTTTCATAAGGGCCTTCATCCCATTTGTGAGTGCTCTGCCCTCATGGCCTAATCACCTCCCAAGGCTCCATCTCCAGATACCATTCCATTGGTGATCAGGTTTCAACATGTGAGTTTGGTGGGAGTGGAAGGACAGGGCATACCAACATTCAGTCCATGGCAGAATTTGTTCATTTCTATCTATTCTTCATTTTTGCTTTCATCATAATATTTATACAATTTTCAATTTCTTCATTTATTTTCTCTTCACTAATGGTATCAGGGAGATGAACTTTCATAATGGAACATAATTTTCTGAGGACAGAGGCCTCTCCTAACATTTGTTTAGTTGGTCAGTCGTGATCAACTCTTTTGTAGCTCTCCAGGCTCCTCTGTTCATCATATTCTTCAGTCAAGAATACTGGAGTGGATTGCCATTTCCTTCTCCAGAGGATCCTCCCAGCCCAGGGATCAAATCCACGTCTTTTGCATTAGCAGAGGAGTTCTTTACCACTGAGCCACCATGTTTCTTGTTTTATCTTTAACACTTAATCTGTCACCTGGTACCTAGTAAGAGGTCACTGTTGTCAGTCCCGTGGATGCTGAGTTCGTTGTTATTGTCAAGGGAATTTCTTCAGTATATATAAAACTAAATTGATTCAAATTATGAGCTTAGGTATGAGCTTCTTTATTTTTCCATATATTTTGAGCATTGTTATCAGAAAGCATTTCTGAATCTTGCAGAACCATGTCAGCATTCAGTAATGTATATTAAAAGATTCCATGTATGTCTGAGTTAGCCTTGTGAATAAATCCCTCCTAATAAAAGAAAATGAGCTTTTATGATTAAGGGGTTTAGAAATAATCAAGAGAGGGTTAAAAATAAAACAAGCGGAGGCAGAACAGACCAAAGAATAGCTACTGGCAAGCCTTTCAAAATGATGTCCCAGATTATAATTTCATAAGAAAAAAATAAAATAATTGCTTGCCAAGCCATATAAAAAGATGAATTCTGGGAAAACTTAAAAACTAAACATTGATAGGCTTATAGAGTCTAGCTCCTCTCAATAACAGAACTTTCCCAGAACCCATTTTCCCTGGTCATTCTGAGTGTTCTCTCCTGAGTCTGATTTTCCACCACCCTGGTGACCTGGTAGCATCAGTTGTCTGGTCTTCATTACCCAAACCAGGCCTGCTAAGTTTAAAAAAAAAAGTTTCCCTAAGGAAGCACAAAATGAACTCTTCTAGCTTACAAATACTCAGCGGAGTCCCTGCTCAGAACCAGGCAATTTAAGCCTCAGCCTGTTTGTGGTTTGTTTTGTTTCATGTTTGTCTCATCACAGCAGTCAGATCATGTCTCAACTCCTTTCAACTAGATTTCAAAACTAATGAGTTAGAAACAAAATGTTCCTTCCTACATAAAATGCTAGCAGCTTTGCCTTCATCTCCAGAAAGCTTAAAAATGAACATCACTTTCAAAGTCAAAGAACAAACCTTCCTACTCGTCCCTGTATTCAGCCCCCTCCCCGACCCCCACTCAACCTGCAAGGTTGATCCCAGTCCCTGCCATCCAGAAGTCCGCTTCTGCTCCAGCCCACAATGATGATCATTCTGGACTCTCTCAGTTGAGCCCATGAGGCTCAATTTCTTACTGTTCTCTAACTGTATGAAGAAAAGGAGGAAAAAAGTAGGAGGTAGTGGGGAAAGCTGGAGAGAAGATGCAGTAAATCATGCCAAGGACTATATTTTGCATATTTCATTGGCAATCTCATTTAATCCTCACCACGAGCCTCAAGTAAGAATGATTCTTCATCTTTTTCCAGATGAGAAAACTGAGGTTCATGAGAGGCTAAGAAACTTGCCCTGCAGCTCAGAGGCAGGAGAACAGAAAGTTGGGATTTGAATCCAGGTTTCTGACTACACAACCCATGCTGTTTCCCTTACATTATGGGATCAGTTGTAGCTTCTTTTCTGCTTCATGTCCAAGCACAGCTCACACAAAGAATGAGACCAGGAAGAGGAATGATATGAAAACCAGGGCATGTTTCAAGAATAAACATATCAGGAATCTAGTAGATGTAGAGAAGAGCATTCAGAGCTCTGGGGAAGGGAAAGAGAGGTGTCCATCATGGCAGGAGAAAGAGCTATTTAAACAGCACTGGGCACATGATAGAGATGCTCCTGGCAGGAAAGGCAATGTGGAGGTGTGATGTCCATAACAAAGAAGATAATGAAGCCTCTGCAGATACTCTATTGATCAAGCCGCATCTGCAGTGTTTACTGCAGTTTTAGTCACCAGGGGATGTGTGCCATCAAATTTGCAAGAAGAACATGAAGATATTCAGTCAGAAAAAGAGAACCCTTTAAGGACTCATGCTTAAATCTTCAAATACTTAAAGGACTATCTTTTGTAAACTAGATACTTGATAAATTTCTGTGCAACTCTAGAAAACAAAGCCAAAACTAAAGAAATGATGCTATAGGAAAGCTCATTTCTGCTTTTGCTGTATGGGAAAGAACTTTGATGGTTCAAATCATTCAAAAATTGGACAAATTACCTTCTGGATATTGGCAATTCCCATTGCTAATAGGTTCTCACAGCCTGGAAGACCACTTATCAAATATATGGTAAAGGAGACTTATGCATTGGAGACAGAAATGGCAACCCACTCCAGTACTCTTGCCTGGAGAATCCCAGGGATGGGGGAGCCTGGCGGGCTGCTATGTCTATGGGGGAGCCTGGTGGACTCTATGTCTATGGAGTCGCACAGAGTTGGACATGACTGAAGTGACTTAGCAGCAGCAGCAGCAAAGCCTTCCAAGATCCCATTCAACTCTGATCCTGTGACTCAAACACCATGTTATAGTTTTCTCTCATGGCAAGGAAATCTGTATCGGTTTTCTATTTTCCATAGCAAATTACCACAAGATTAGTTGGTTAAAATGGCCTGTGATGACTCAATTGGCAAAGAATCTCCTGCAATACAGGAGATACAGGTCTGATCCCTGTATCAAGAAGATCCCCTGGAGAAGAGAATGGCTACCCACTCCAGTATTCTCGCCTGGGTAATCTCATGGACAGAAGAGCCTGGTGGGCTACAGTCCATGGGGTCACAAATAGATGGGCACAATTCGTGGCTTAAAACAATACAAATGTATTATCTTAGCATTCTGTAGATTAGAACTCTGACATGGGTCTCACATGGCTAAAATCAAGGTTTCAGGAGGACTGCCTTCTTTTGTAGGCTCCTCTTCAGCTCTAGCAGAGACACTATCTCCTTGTATTTTCCAGTCTCTTAGCTCATGGTCCCCTTCCTCTGTCTCCAAAGCCAAAATGGCAGGCCAAGTCTCTCTCACATCACAATCACTCCAACCTCCTCATCTGCCTCTCCTCCATCTTTAAGGACCTTTGTGATCACATTGGACCCACCCAGATAAACCAGAATAGTGTCTATACGTTCTTGATCAGTAGTCTTCATTCAATTTGTAACCAACCTTAATTCCCTTTTTCCATGTAACATAACATATTCAGAGGTCCCAGGGATTAGTACATGGATGACTTGGAGTAGAGAGCGTTATCTTAACTACTCCAACGAGGTTCTGACAAATACCATCAGTACATCCCACAAGTTCACATTGACGTGTGACTCTTTGCCTTCTCTAAAGATCACAGCAGAGAGGATAAGGATTTGGAAAGAGTACATCAGGCCTCCAAGGGTTACTTGAGACTCAGTCTCTACTTGACTCAAGCCAACCAAATACAATGGCAGAAAACATTTTTCAGCTGGGTAGATTTGACCGAGCTCCAATACTTTGGTCACCTGATGAGAAGAGCAGACTCATCGGAAAAGACCCTGATGCAGGAAAGATGGAAGGCAGGGGGAGAAGGGGATGACACAGGATATGATGGTTGGATGACATCACTGACTCCATGGACTTGAGTTTGAGCAAACTCCAGGAGATGGTGACAGACAGGGAAGCCTGGCGTGCTGCAATCCATGGAGTCGCAGAGTCGGACACGACTGAGCAACCGAACAACAGGTTTGACCTATATTCTTCACCCTTTCCCACAGCCTACACCAAGCTTCAAAAGTCTTCTCCAGCCTGTGCCCCAGGGCTGCTGCTGCTGCTGCTAAGTCACTTCAGTCGAGTCCGACTCTGTGCAACCCCATAGACGGCAGCCCAACAGGCTCCCCCGTCCCTGGGATTCTCCAGGCAAGAACACTGGAGTGGGTTGCCATTTCCTTCTCCAATGCATGAAAGTGAAAAGTCAAAGTGAAGTCGATCAGTCGTGTCGGACTCTTCGCGACCCCATGGACTGCAGCCCACCAGGCTCCTCTGTCCATGCGATTTTCCAGGCAAGAGTACTGGAGTGGGGTGCCATTGCCTTCTCCCATGCCCCAGGGAGGCACTAGCAATGACCAGAGCTGGCAAGTGATGGAAAAACCCATTTTCCATCTCCTCAGGAAAGGCTCTCTGTCCCACATATTAGGGTTTAGGGTTGTTGCTCTTATTGCTTTAGTAATCACTATGTACAAGGCAATGAACTAGAAATCTTGAATTCGTAAATAGAATGTACAATTCATAATCTCAGCTGCCTGTAGGCTACAGTATACTAGCACTTACTGCTGTTTTGTTTCTTCTGAATAGAATTCCTGATCTCATGTCACTCTTGCCAGTATATACCCAGAGTTTTTCATTATTTCCACTGTTTCCCCATCTATTTGCCATGAAGTGATGGGATCAGATGCCATGATCTTAGTTTTCTGAATGCTGAGTTTTAAGCCAACTTTTTCATTCTCCTCTTTCACTTTTATCAAAAGGTTCTTTCATTCTTCTTCATTTTCTGCCATAAGGGTTGTGTCATCTGCATATCTGAGGTTATTGATATTTCTCCCGGCAATCTTGATTCCAGTTTGAGCTTCATCCAGTCCAGCATTTCTCATGATGTACTCTACATATAAATTAAATAAGCAGGGGACAATATACAGCCTTGACATACTCCTTTCCCAATTTGGAACCAGCCTGTTGTTCCATGTCCAGTTATAACAATTGCTTCTTGACCTGCATATAGATTTCTTAGGAGGCAGGTTAGGTGGTCTGGTATTCCCATCTCTTTAAGAATTTTCCACAGTTTGTTGTGATCCATTCAGTCAAAGGCTTCAGTGTAGTCAATAAAGCAGAAGTAGATGTTTTTCTGGAACTCTCTTGCTTTTTTGATGATCCAATTGATGTTGGCAATTTGATCTCTGGTTCCTCCAAAATCACTGCAGATCATGACTGCAGCCATGAAATTAAAAGACGCTTTCTCCTTGGAAGAAAAGTTATGACCAACATAGACAGCATATTAAAAAGTAGAGACATTACTTTGCCAACAAAGGTCTGTCTAGTCAAAGCAATGGTTTTTCCAGCAGTCAGGTATGGATATGAGAATTGGACTGAACTAAACTGAACTGAACCTGGAGTTTTATCATTATACTACTTTATTTTTTTTTTTTGAAAGCAATTCTTTTTTTGTTATTTTTTTTAAACTTTACATAATTGTATTAGTTTTGCCAATATCAAAATGAATCCACCACAGGTATACATGTGTTCCCCATCCTGAACCCTCCTCCCTCCTCCCTCCCCATACCATCCCTCTGGATCGTCCCAGTGCACTAGCCCCAAGCATCCAGTATCGTGCATCAAACCTGGACTGGCAACTCATTTCATACATGATATTTTACATGTTTAGAATCTCCATCATTTGAGTCACAATGGAAGTCCTGAATTGTTATTGCTTTTTCCTAGGCATGTTTATTGTGGGGTGTTTTTCTCAGAGTCCTTTTGGTCACCCCAAATAATCTATCAATTGGGATTCTTATCATTGCAGTTGATAGAAAACTCTGTTTCAACTAGTTGAAGAAAAAGAGGGGGATTTTTTGGCTAACATCCTGAAAAATCCAGAGGAAAATCTGGCTTTGATCCTTTCCAGAGCCTCAAATGATGCTGTTGGACCATTTCACCCCCATCATTATTTCCCCTCTGTTTCCAGACTTTATTCTCCTGAATGCTCTTACGTTGCAGGGACAAGATCACTCTCAGCAGATCTTCTCTCTGGACTTCTCTCTCTTTTACCCAGAAACTCTAGTAGAAAAGAAAATGTTTATTCTCTGTATCTCCCTCCAAAAGTTCTGGACTGAATTTAATTTTAGTGGCTTATCATTGTCCTAGTCCAGGTCATGCGCTCACCTGTGAATCAATGACTATAACAAGAGAAATGCAAACCTCTGATCAGCCAGGCCTCAACACCTGCCGACTCCTGCAGCAGGGTTTACCTTCAGTGCCATTTGAGCCACGTGAAATAAAAGGAAGGGAGAAATGGATTCCCCACAGAAAACTGGAATTCTGTTACCAGGAGGAAAAACAGATGCCTAGTAGGCAGGAAATATCCTGCCTACTGTTTCCCTATACTTGGGTAACACTCAAGTCAGATTATATTAGCTGCTTTCTGGTTCAATATTAGCCAAGATCAGAATAGGGGAAAGAGTGTCATCATTTGAATAGAGGAGTGTTCAAAGCTTCAAACACAGTCCAAGGAAGTTGGACTTAAAGAGGACACAACAGCATAGGGGCCATGGGCAATTTGCAAGACATTTTAGGATGAAAGTCCAGAAGATATTCAATAGCCACTGATTAGGAAGCATGCACAAGCCTCACTCATTTTGTCTAAATCAGAAATAGCTTCTAAATTTTAAAAATAGAAAATAAAATAGGAAGACAAAAGAATCTTGGATGAGGCAACCAGGCTTTGAGTCCGACCACTTACCAGTGGTATAGTCTTGAGCATGTCACTAACCTCTGAAAGCCTCAGGTCAACCTTCTGTAAAAGGTGATTGATAATAATTCCTACCTCATAGAGAATCACATGTGATCATATGTTGAAGGATCCTTTCTTAAGTTGCTAGAACAAATCCTCCCATCCACATGGCTGCTGCAATGAGACTGCTGCTCCTCTCTTCTGTTTACCATCCCTTTGAACCTGGGCTGACTCTAGGAAGTGCTTTTACCAGTAGAATGACACAGAGTGATGTGTGGTTTCCAAGCTTAGCCTATAAGAGGTCTTGTAGCATCCATATGGGCACTTCTGGAAAATCTCTTGGAAGCCAGTCACCATGCCATAAAGAAGCTCAGGCTAGACTACAGAATAAGGAGAAGCCACTTAGAGAAAAACTCTGAACAGAGGGAAGCCATCTTGAATGTTCCAAGCCCAGTTGAGCTCCCAGCTCAATGCAGCTGTACAAATGTCCTCAGCTGCACCATCTGGAGAAGAACAACCCAGCTGAGCCCAATCAACCCACAGAATCATGAGAAATAATAAAACATTGCTGTTTTAACCCACTAAGTTTCAAGGAACAATAACCACCACCCCCCACTACATATGAACAAGTTCCATTCTGAAAGTGCGTTCGTAAGTCCAATTTGTTTGTAAGTCCAACCAATTTAGCCTAGTCATCCAACTAACATAGTTAGCTGTATAGTACTGTACTATAATAGGTTTGTAATACTTTTCATGTAAATAATACATAAAAAACAAACACAAAAAATAAAGAAAATATTTTAAATATTACAGTACAGTACCTTTAAAAGTACAGTAGTACAATACAACAGCTGGCATACAGGGGCTGGCCTTGATGAACAGGCAAGAAGAGTTACTGACTGGAGGAGGGAGAGGAGGTGGGAGACGGTAGAGCTGAAGGATCTTCAGCAGTAGGTGATGGAGGGCGGGCTGCAGTTTCAGTCACACCTGACACTGATGGAACACACGTCCACATCTTTGAACGTTCACAACTTGAAGGTTCATATGTAGGGGACTGACTGTTTACTACACAGAACTGGTACCTAAGACAATGTGAAAACAAAGTGTTTCTGCAGTCCTTGCTGTCTTTTCCTCAAGAGGAATGTAATTTGCACTTCAGGCAGAAAATGCCTCCTTTGTGGGACTGCCTCCTATTTCACAGGACTTTCAGCATCACTGGCCCTTACCTTGTACATCTCAAGGGCGCTCTCCAGTCACTGACAGAATCAAAGACATTGTCCCCTAGGCCCGAACACCCTCCCTCACTATGAATCAAATCCAAGAGGAACACTTACTTCTGAGAGAGTGAGGACTTCAGAGGTCAGCCTCACTAATCGCAAGGCAGGACCTCCATTCTTTTTGTGTGTCCTCATCCTCATTACGAGTTGAAATATCTTCCCTGGCATTTCACACTGCCTTCATTAGGCCATACCAAAAGGGAGTTTACAAGGCCTATAAAATTATATGATACCAGTTGATGTAAGTAATGCAAGCAGATGTGATAAAGCTGCATACTCTGGCCTTGAAGGGGTCCAAAGAAAACTGTTGTCTGCCACCAAGTGCAGTTAAAGTAGGAATCATCAGCATTCTTTCTCTTATTTGTCCTATTTATGTAGCACTTTAGGGATCTGGAGAAAAGAAGTAAATGAACATTATTCTTGGCTGCATGATCATCCTTGTCTTTTTCTCTTGATAGTTCTCTGTAGTGGAAAACTCCTAATAACACATTGACAACACAAGGCAGGGTACTGTAGAGATGAAACTTCTCTTAAATAAATATCACTTTCTAGGAGGCAGAAGAGTTCAGAAGTGACCTTCTGAAAAAGAGTTGCCATTAGCCATCAATATCTGTTCTTTGTAAACACCAGAGTGGATCAAACCTTTATCTTTTCGTTTCACCACAATTGGATTCCAGAGCTTATATTTTCTTTCCCAGAGAGCTTCCAATTCTCAAGGCCAACTTCAAAGGCAAGATTCCATTCAGTCTGAAGTGTCAATACTCCTGTCTTGATAAGATATAAAATGTTCCTATACCCTATCCTTTTACCCACACCAATTCCCACTTTCATATTTCCACTAGTTTATAATCACATGTCCTTGCTGAGATATTAGTTGAAATGAGAATGGTAATTTATTTAAGCATACCTCTTGTCAATTTGGCTTCCCAGGTGGCTCAGTTGATAAAGAAACTGCAGGCAATGCAAGAGACCCAGGTTCAATCCCTGCATCTGGAAGATCCCCTGGAGAAAGGAATGGCAACCCACTCCAGTATTCTTGCCTGGAAAATTCCATGGACAAAGGAGCCCTGCAGGCTACAGTCCATAGGGTCGCACAGAATTAGGCACAACTGAAGCAACTTAGCACGCACACCCACCGTCAGTTTAGCTATGAACAAAATGTGCTGGACTGGCATATACGTCTAAAGAAGACATGGGATGCCAAGTTGAAATTTGGAATTGAGCTTCCTAAAATGACAAAACTATACTTTCAGTACTTAGTGTACTTACTCTAGATTGTACAAATTCCCCAGCAATCTTAAGGAAATGGAAGAAAGAAGTAATTTTTTTAAACATATGATATTATATAAGACTATGATGACATCTATGCTTCTTCTGTAGCTATCTGTACACAGTACTACATACACAGGCTGTCCACAGGGAAGAATCAAAATGTGGGCGTTCCCAGCTTTGAAAACTAAGAGCTAAATTAAGGAAAGAGAGACAGGGGGAGAGAAGGAAAAGAAAACCTAAATTCTTGATCTGCTAAAATTTAGGCTTAAAATATATGCCTTAGAAAAATACACATGCCAGAATTCAAGTAGGTAACAATATGCTACTTTTTTATCCTGGTCTGTTTTAGAAAAATCTGCTCCTTGGTAAATGAATAATATGTTTATACTTCAAGTATATTTTTAATAGCTAACATTTCAAGTCCATACAACATTTGTTTTAATAGAATTTTATATTCTAAAAATAAGAAAAGAAGAAACATTTCACTTTACAAAAAAATTTACAACCAGGTTTCTTTATGTGCTAGGATCCTTTGGGAATTTTAATGTGATTACACTATTAAAACTAAATGCATATATAAATTTTCAGAATTCGATCTTTTGTGTATAAGTTACACCTCTCTGGCAAGAGCTGTAATCATTCTCAATTCCTGAAATGTTAATTTCTCAAAAGTCCTCTCCTCCTCTCCACCCTTAATCTTCTGTAATTCATCTTCAGTGAGCTCTCCCAGAAATCTCCTACATCAAAACCGTAACTCTTTTTCCTAGTGCCAACCAAAAAAATACCAAAGGACAGACATTTACTTAATTAGGTAATGTAGTGCCATCAGCAAATCCAACAAAACTGGATATTTCAAACTTCAAAATAACTCAAAGGACCCAAATCATCTGACAGCCAACAATATTTACCAGTTGAGACTTCAGATAAAGTAAATGCAGTGATCTTTCTTTTCTTAGAAAAATGGAACCCTTCTGTTCGTTGTGGAATACAAAGAGCAGCGGGCAATTACATAACCGTAGATAGGCAAAAACACCGATCTATTAACCAACAAAAAGGAGGAAGAGAGGTCAGCTTACACTAATTAATCCCAGTCCTTAGATCTGCCCGTTTCCACAGCTACAAACGGTAGAGAGAGACAGAAGTCCAAATCTATCCTAACCTGAAGCCAAGTTCTCTGAATACTTGCACTGTCTCCTGATTTTCTACTTTATCATCTGAATCATGAACGTGATAAATGAACATGCTTTACAGTTGAATCCTGGCAGAATTGTGGTTATGTTGCTTTGTTTTGAGGGAAGTGCTAATGTTCTTAGCTTCCACCACGGTCATTTCTGTTTTACTTGATCATGAAATAAGCTATCAGTTCAGTTCAGTTCAGTCGCTCAGTCATGTCTGACTCTTTGCGACCCCATGAATCGCAGCACGCCAGGCCTCCCTGTCCATCACCAACTCCCGGAGTTCACTCAGACTCACGTCCATCGAGTCAGTGATGCCATCCAGCCATCTCATCCTCTGTCGCCCCCTTCTCCTCCTGCCCCCAATCCCTCCCAACATCAGAGTCTTTTCCAGTGAGTCAACTCTTTGCATGAGGTGGCCAAAGTACTGGAGTTTCAGCTTTAGCATCATTCCTTCCAAAGAAATCCCAGGGCTGATCTCCTGCAGAATGGGCTGGTTGGATCTCCTTGTAGTCCAAGGGACTCTCAAGAGTCTTCTCCAACACCACAGTTCAAAAGCATCAATTCTTCGGCGCTCAGCCTTCTTCACAGTCCAACTCTCACATCCATACATGACCACTGGAAAAACCATAGCCTTGACTAGACGGACTTTTGTTGCAAAGTAATGTCTCTGCTTTTGAACATGCTATCTAGGCTGGACATAACTTTCCTTCCAAGAAGTAAGCATCTTTTAATTTCCTGGCTGCAGTCACCATCTGCAGTGATTTTGGAGCCCCAAAAATAAAGTCTGACACTGTTTCCACTGTTTCCCCATCTATTTCCCATGAAGTGATGGGACCAGATGCCATGATCTTCGTTTTCCGAATGTTGAGCTTTAAGCCAAATTTTTCACTCTCCACTTTCACTTTCTGCCATAAGCAAGTTCCTCTTCACTTTCTGCCATAAGCAAGAGTGAATGTCGACATTCTAGGAATCCGCAAACTAAAATGGACTGGAATGGGTGAATTTAACTCAGATGACCATTATATCTACTACTGCGGGCAGGAATCCCTCAGAAGAAATGGAGTAGCCATCATGGTCAACAAAAGAGTCCGAAATGCAGTACTTGGATGCAATCTCAAAAATGACAGAATGATCTCTGTTCGTTTCCAGGGCAAACCATTCAATATCACAGTAATCCAAGTCTATGCCCCAACCAGTAACGCTGAAGAAGCTGAAGTTGAAATAAGCTATATTTTAACTCAAATACAAAGAAAGGGAGGAGAGGAAAAGCCATTAGAGAAGCTGAAGGAAATTTAAGCAAACAGGAAGAAAGAAGCAAACGATAAAGTGAAGCTTGGTGCAGAAGAGATAAACCATGAATGTGAGGGGAAGAGAAAAGGAGATAGAATGGAAAGATCTAGAGGATGCAAATACAAAAAGATTTAGGGACTTCCTCTAGTGGTGGCAGACTGGGTAATCTGGGCCAATTATCTTGCTGAAGGAAACTAAAATAACTCTGCAAAACATAAAAACCATGATCTTTGAAGTATCAAAAAGCTAAAAAGAGAGTGTCAAATTACCAAGCCAAGATCTACAAAGAAATAGAAATTCAATGATATGTGTCTGGCATTTTGCCAAATGCATGTCAGCCAATCTTTCAGACTCAACTGAGAGGCTTAACAGTGGTTTTGGCATCTTCATGGGGCCAGAGGAACAAAATGTAAATACTTCTGATAGGAAAACTTATAAAGCTTCACTGAGAGACAGGAAGGGAGATCTAAATAAATGGAGAGATATAGCATATTTACAAACTGGAAGACTTAGTATTGTATCAGTGCCCCAAGACACAAATAAACCTATGTAACAGAACAGTCACTAGACATGGGCTCATTCATAAATGGCACTGGGTATATTATAGATGCGGCACTCGTAGAGTGGGGAGAGGACAGCTGACACAATTGGATATGTATATGAGGAAAATAAAACTTGACTTCCAACCTCTTACTCCTTCATTGTCTGCACACCAGACACACACGAGAAACATTCTCGCATTTGTGCATTTGGACACATAACAAAGAATATTCATAGCAACACTGTGTGTAAGAGTAAAATATTTAAAAATCAAAACAAGTCCATAGAGAATAGAATGAATAAATAAAACATGGACTGTGTATCCAATGAAATACTATCAGATCAGATCAGATCAGTCGCTCAGTCGTGTCCGACTCTTTGCGACCCCATGAATCACAGCACGCCAGGCCTCCCTGTCCGTCACCAACTCCCAGAGTTCACTCAGACTCACGTCCATCGAGTCAGTGATGCCATCCAGCCATCTCATCCTCTGCCAAATACTACAGTGCCAAGAAAATAAACGTCACAACATGGATTAATCTCAGATACAATGTTAACAATTTTGGTTACAGAAAAACAAAAACATAATTCTACTTATATAAAGTAAGAACATGCAAAACTAAGGCTATATTGTTCAGAGATGTTAATATATATATCATAAACCTGTAAAGAAAAGTAAGAAACTGATAAATGCAAAATTCAGAAGAGTGGATACCTTTGGGGAAAGGGGACTGGATGAGGAAACCACTGACTATTAATAACATGTTGTTCTTTTTCTTAAATCCGGTGGTAGGTGCTACATAGTCCTTGAATTCTGGCTGCTCTTTTGTATCTATTCACAAGTCAATAGAAATGTAACAAATATATCTGTGTGCCCAATACTGAAGAGTCAAGCTGGAACTTAATATTCAGATACAGTCAAAACCAAAGTTGGGGTCACCATCTGTGGTGGGATCACCATTTGTGATATGGTCACCATCACAGAATGAAATTCTTGAGACAAAGATATATCTGAAAATTTTTCCACAAAATAAACTGAATCATGACTTCAATCTCATTGCTTAAAATATTACCTCTCAAATGTGTAACGTTGGCAGGATAGTGCAGAAATAAACATTTCTTAGCTCTGTTGACTGCTGAATTGCTCCTATGTGTGGTCAACGTACCACACACTTGACGATATCAATTAGGTTAGCAAAAAAGGAAGATATTTTCCGCCACCTCTAGTCAGAATAGGCTACTGCTGCTTAATAATGTTGCCCTTCCCCTCTAGTAGCAACTGGTTTCAAGTCGTCTTGTCTCTGCTGCACCTTCTGGACTTCAAGCTTTTGTTAACAGTAATTATGCAATTTCATTGAAGCCACCTCACAAACAGAATCTCTGTGCATTGCTTGAAGAAGATGCTTTCTGAACGTTTTCAGAAGCAAAGGAAATTTTTTTGCTCTCGCTTATTTTTTATTTTTAATATTTTATGCATGAACTTACTACTTTAATTTGGATCTAAAAATGTGGCAGTAGAATACCATAATTGACTTTTAAGATAGTCTCTGAATTTGATATTCAAAATAGTCTCTGAAATTCTATTTGCAATCTTAGCTTTCATTGGATGCACAGCTATTTCAGCATCTCCCCTGGAGCAGCATAAGAAATGCATCCTTACAGTCGGTATCATGCTGAAATACCTGCACCATCATGCTCATCCATTAGCTTACTTCTTCAACAGCATGCAGTTCATCAGCAAATGAACTGTTTTACCTTCAGGAAACCCACTAATTCTAAGTCCTGCTTGTTGGTATTATTTTGTGTTCGAGTAGACTTTTAGACATGTAGTAACTGCTCCTCCATTTTATTTGATTATTTTTTATGAGTACAGTACTTGACAAAGCATTTCCCAAACTCTTGGATGTCATGGTGTCTATCTGCTGAGGAAGGATAGTAAGTGGCTCACAGGTGGCGCTAGTGGTAAAGAACCCTGCTGCCAACGCAGGAGACATAAAAGATATGGTTTCAATCCCTGGGTTGGGAAGATGCCCTGGAGAAGGGCATGGCAACCCACCACAGTATTCTTGTCTAGAGAATCCCATGGACAGAGGAGCCTGGTGGGCTGCAGCCCATAGATTTGCACAGAGTCAGACACGACTGAAGCAACATAATGCCTGGCAGGCAACAAGTCTTCAATTAAAAAAAATTGTTGAATGAATACTTGAGTCCCTTTAGTTGTAAAACTTTTCTCTTTATTTTTTTGAAATTACTGAATTAAAAACTATTAAGGTTGTAAAGTATAAGTGTTGGTCTCACTGTTGTTGTTCAGTTGCCCAGCCATGTCCGACTCCTTGCAATCCCATGGACTGCAGCATGCCAGGCCTCTCTGTTCTTCACTGTCCCCTGAAGTTTCCCCAAGTTCATGTCCATCGCATCGGTGATGCCATCCAGCCATCTCACTACTGGTGAGTTGGTCTCACTGTTCAGCTCAAAATATGCCATGTAAGCTGTGGCTTTGCTCTTCAGTTTGAGAAGACCAAACCACCAGATACCCAATCCAGTGTCATTTCTGGAATCCCTGAACTGACCATTTCTGGCTTACTAGCTTGTTGAGAGATGCTTGGATCTCAGACAGCTGACAACATAGCAAATCTGCTTGAAAAAATATTATTAAAAATGAACCTCAAGGCAACATCATGTATTGTCATTGACTACAAAAAAAAAAAAAAAACACCACCATGAAGTTTATAAATGATTTAAGACTTAGAAGATAGGATGCTATGTTCACATCCTTCACTGGTGTGTTCAGAAAGGAATTACAGTACAAGGAACCATCTTAGGATTACCGGCGGTAAGGTACAAGCCTGTGTGCTAAGTCTCTCCAGTCATGTCCAACTGTTTGCGACCCTATGGACTGTAGCCCACCAGGCTCCTCTGTCCATGATATTCTCCAGGCAATAATACTGGAATAGGGTGCCATGCCGTCCCCCAGGGGATCTTCCCGACCCAGGGATTGAACCCACATCTTTTATGTCTCCTGCATTGGCAGCAGGGTTGTTTACCACTAGCGCCACCTATGGGCAACTTACTATCCTTCCTCAGCAGGTAGACCCCTCAACATCCAAGAGGTTTTGGAACTGCTTTGTCAAATACTGTACTCATAAAGTTCCGCTCCTCATGGAGCTTGCCTTCTAGTTTAGAGGGGGTAATAAGGAACAAACAATAACAATAAATATATAAACAATTGTCAATTGTTGACAAACATCATGCGGAAAATTAAACACGGAAAAAAAGCATAAGTAGGTGGAGGAGGGGAGGAGGGAAAAGCTATCTCTTAAAGCATGCTTAGGGAAGTCTTCATGGACTAAGTGACATTTGAACAGAGAACTTAAGAAAAGCATATTTGTAAGCTTTCAAAAGCAGTATTTTTTTTTAATGAATGGCAAAGCTATATCAGACTCGTGAAAACAGAGAATAGAGTTTCATAAAATTATTATCAGACAAAAACAGAATTCAAGATCTAAAGTTGTTTATAATAGCAAAAAAATTTGCTAACTTAAAGACATTCAAAGGAGAATTGTTAAATAAACCGTGGTAAATTTATAAAATTAAGTAATGGGTAGCCATTAATGAATGACACAGCTATCCATATCATATTGTTGAATTTCAGAAATAGATTATATAATACGAAAAAATAACTACTGATATATGGCTTTTTAAAGTCTGGAGGATTATACAACTGACTTTTAATAATGGAACATCAGGGGAATAAAATTCTTGGAGCAACAAGAAGATCTTGGCTTCTACTTATGCAAATCTATATTATTTCAAAATTTTACAAAAAATGTTTATCATAATAAAATTGGGGCTGTATAAGTGTTTTTAAATAACTCAAGGGAAATCAAATGTTTTATACTGATGAAGATTATAACTCAAATTAAAGATATTATTTCCATTAACCTTCCTTATATAAAGAAAAATATATTTTAAAAGGCAAGAATAGAGTCACATAAATTTAATAACAGTAGAACAATTTCACTTACCATTCTTATTTTCCATAAACCAACTGGGCAAAAATAATGATAAAGGTGATTTAAATTCTGTCATTAGTAAGTTTCATTTCAGTGCTGGTAACTAACCCTCAGCTCTAGACAATACAACTTACTTTTCAAATCTTATGAAAAAAATATAAAAATTTGTCACATATTATACTACAAATAAAGTTTTTATATTAAATAAATTTCAAAGAGTAAGAACTGTCTAAGACAACTTCTTTATTCACAATGCAAAAAAATTGCTAAGGTTTTGAAACTGAGAGAAAATTTAACCGCTTAGAAACTAAAGGTTATTTTCCAAAGTAATTCTTAGGTCAGAGAGGAAAATCAACACTCACAGTAAAGAAGCATTGAACTAAAGAAGCAAAGAAAAAGCTGCTGCTGCTGCTGCTGCTGCTGCTAAGTCGCTTCAGTCGTGTCCGACTCTGTGCGACCCCATAGACGGCAGCCCACTAGGCTCCGCCATCCCTGGGATTCTCCAGGCAAGAACACTGGAGTGGGTTGCCATTTTCTTCTCCAATACATGAAAGTGAAAAGTAAAAGTGAAGTCTCTCAGTCGTGTCTAAATCAATTTTTTTTTAAATCAATATAAGAAGAAATAAATTTATAAAAGCAGAAGTCAATGAATTAGTAAAATAATAGAATTGATCAAGAGCAACTTCTTTAAAAATACAAATAAATGTAGAAATAAAACTGTTTTCAGGTACTGCGTGCAAAGATGTTTCCAGGGATCCACATTTTAAATTTCTAAAAAAAAGACCAAAAACTCATGGAAGAGTTATAAAAAGCTATATTTCTAAAATCAGGTTTCAGATGAAAAATAATACTAACCTCTGCATCAATACTATTATTCACCCCACCCAGTCATAAGGTGATATGGACTTTCCTGGTGGCTCAGAGGTAAAGAATCTGCCCACACTGATGTAACCTGGGTTCGATCCCTGAGTTGGGAAAATCCCCTGGAGATGGTAAACTTCTCATCACAAATACCACATCCTCCAGAAGACCTAGATCTCAAGAGACTCACTCCCTCTCCTTGTCCTCTTATTACACAGATCTTTTTCCCTTATGGACTGAAATGCATACCCTATGCTGTAAAGTGTGAGAGCTACCCCTTACCTCCATAAGCATCAAGTCCCATACTCAAAACTGTAAGACAAAATAATTGAAGGAGTCTAATCCCTGGATGACAGCCCTGGATGCTCATTAACTGGACTTTTTAATTCATGAGAAAACAAACCTATTACTTGCTTAAATTACAGTTTATTGTGGTCTCTGTTGCTTAAAACTGAATACCATCCTATCTAATACATCTCAAAGGAAAAGAGCTTTGAAAAACTGTGTTTGTTGTAACCCATATAATAGGAACAAATGATCTGTAATCAGATCTTGAAATGAAAATGTAAATGGTCAAATAACAGACCGAATGGACATTGCTGTAGAGCAAATTAATGAGTTCTGAGAGGTGATTGAGGAATTCTGTATCACAGTGAAACAGCAAAAGAAACGGAGACTATCAACACAGTTGTATTATTTTTCTCAGGTGAAGTAATAATGTACCACAGTCTGGATGGCTTAAACAACAAAAATTTATCCTCAGTGCTGGAAATTAGACTTCCAAGATCAAATTATTGACAATGTTACTCCTTCTAAGGGTTATGAGGAAGAATCTGTTCTATGTCTCTCTCCTAGCTTCTGTTGGTTTCCTGGCAACCTCTGGTAGGGGCAGGCGTGTGTGTTCAGTTGCGTCCGACTCTTTGTGATGCCATAGACTGTAGCCCGCCAGGCTCCTCTGTCTATGGAATTTTCCAGGCAAGAATACTGGAGTTGAGGGGAAAAAGGATACTGGAGTGGGTGGCCATTTCCTACTCCAGGGGATCTTCCTGACCCAGATATTGAACCCACACCTGCTGCATCCCCTGCATGGGCAGGCAGATTCTTTACAACTGTGCCATCTAGGAAGCCCTTTGGTATTCCTTGGCTTATAGATGAATCACCCAAATCTCTGCCTTCAAATTCACATGATATTCTTCCTATTATGTATCTGTGTCCAAAATTCCCCTTTCTTATAAGAACACTAGTCAGATATGATCTCAACTTTAATTGTATCTTCAATAACACTATTTCCAAACAAGGTCGTATTCTGAAGTACTGGGGTTTGAGACTTTAACATATGAATATGGGGAGAGGGGCCAAATTCAATCCATACAGCAATTAAGACAAGGAGAAAAGAGAAGAGAAGCCCTCATATCCATGCCATGGAAATTGTAAAAGGTGAGAAGGGACAGAATTAAGAAATAGAAATATCTTTTTAAAATAAAAAAAGGAAGAAAATTTCCCTGAGCCAAATGATATGTCTATATGTAGAAAAAATCCATTGAGTACCAAGCAGGAGGAAAAATAAAAAGACCAACTCCTTGTCAAACTGTAATAAAATCTGACAATAAGAACAATGATGTTTTTAAGCATCCAAAATAAAAAATAAAGATTACACTTCAAAACAACAAAAATTAGATTAACATTACACTTCATATCAACACTGCTGGAAGCAAGAAAACAATGGAGCAATATGCTCAACATCTGAGGAAAAAAAGGTATTTCTGAGGTACAGAAGACTATAATACAAGTGAGAGAGCAAACTAGAAATGGTACCAGGTAGCCATTAAGTAACTTGATCCAACTGCAGTTTCACGGACAGGGCCTGCTTAGTTCCAGCCAATCAGAGTAGTCCCATCATCTTGCTAGGGCTGGGCTTCAAATGAGTAGGTGACATATTTGAGCTGAGACACCAAGAGAAATCTGCTGGGCTTCTGGAATAAAATCCCTCCTCACTTTCCTGGGATTGGATCCCTTCCTTCCATTGGAAGCAAACATGGAAAATATTAGCCATTGCTCTACCAGTCACCCACAGCCACAAAAAGAGCCAGATACAAGACAAAACCAGCAACCATGGGGCTCCTTCTCCTGGGGTTCTGCAAGAGAATTAAGTCTTACTGAAAATTTTCTCAGTTCTCCCAAGGATGGTACTTACCTAGGGAACATGCTAGATGCATAGAAGATAAGCTAATTTATTATATTCAATAGATGCCTTATGTCATTAAGGCTTAATTTCTGGGAGAGGAGGCCTCAATACACCATGACCCACAGGCCAGATTCAGCCCACCACCTGTTTAACTGGAGCCCCAGGCTCACTTGTTTACATACTGCCAGTGGCTGCTTTCACACAACATAGGCAGAGTTGAGTAGTTTTGGCAGGGAAGGCCTGCAAAACCTAAAACAATTACTATCTGTCCCTTTATAAGAAAAACTTGCCAACCCCACTTTAGAGAAACCTCAATGAGAAGGTCTGTAAATACATTTGGCTTTGTCCAGCTTGGCCTTTGCTTCATCATCAACGAGGAGGGGGAAGGAGAACAGGATAATGAGTCTTGCTGAGATTTTACTTCTGCTTGTGACCAACAGAGGGCCTAGGCTCCTTCCTTCATCTGGAACCCCATCACCGGGTTGTTACCAGGATGAAGTGAACCAATAACTGTACAGCACTTGGAATGGTACCTGGCACAGAGAAAGTGATCAGTGAATGTTAGCTCTTGCTCCAAAACTGATACCAACTACCATTTACTTCTCACACTGTTCTACAGTAGACAATTTGGCCTGAGCTCAGCAAGTTGGTTCTTCTGATATTGGCCAGACTTGCTCTTGCAGCTGCAAACGGCTACAAGTCAAATTTGGATAATTTTGCTTCTGCAGGTTGCCTGATCCAGGATGGTCCCATTGACATATCTGGTGACTGGCTACCTATGCCCATGGCTACTGGACCATGAGTCATTTAGAAAGCCTCTTATTCCCCCATGGTGGGGGAAGTTTCACATGGTGGTTAGAAGTTTCCAAAGAGACTGAAATGAGAAAGGCTTCTTAGCATCTAGGCTTGGAGGTGGTACACCATCATGTTCAGTGCATTTTATTAAAACAAATCACAAGACCAGTTCATATTCAAGGAGTGGGAATAGATTTTACTTCTTGATGGAGAACCATGAGTCACTTTGCAAAATCGCATGCATACAGGAAAGAAGAATTGCAATCATTTATATAACCAACCACAACATGAAGTTAATGTATCTTAGGGTTAGTCTCTTAGTCGTGTCTGACTCTTTGTGACCTCATGGACTGCAGCCCACCAGAATCCTCTGTCCATGGGATTCCCCAAGCAAGAATGCTTAAGTGGGTTGCCATTTCCTTCTCCAGGGGATCTTCCTGACCCAAGGGTCAAAGCCAGGACTCCTGCATTGCAGGCAGACTCTTTACCATCTGAGCCATCAAGGAAGCCAATATATTTTAACTTAAATCTAATCCCTTTCCTTCACTATCTCCCAGAGTTTGCTCAAACTCATGTTCATTGATAGTCAGTGATATCATCCAACCATCCCATCCTCTGTCGTCCCCTTCTCTTGCCTTCAATCTTTCCCAGCATCAGGATCTTTTCCTGTGAGTCAGCTCTTCACATCGAGGGGCCAAAGTATTAGAGCTTCAGCTTCAGCATCAGTCCTTCCAATGAATATTCAGTGTTGATTTCCTTTAGGATTGACTGATTTGATCTCCTTGCTGTCCAAGGGATTCTCGAGTCTTCTCCAGCACCACAGTTCAAAAGCATCAATTCTTCAGCACTCAGCCTCCTTCATGGTCCAACTCTCACATCCATACATGACTACTGGAAAAACCATAGCTTCAAATATATAGACCTTTGTCAGCAAAGTGATCTTTCATTTTAATATACTGTCTAGGTTTGTCATAGCTTTTCTTCCAAGGAGCAAGCATCTTTTATTTTCGTGGCTATAGTCACTGTTTGCAGTGATTTTGGAGCCCAAGAAAATGAAATCTGCCACTGTTTCCACTTTTTCCCCATCTATTTGCCATAAAGGGATGGGACTGGATGCCATCTTAGTTTTCTGAATGTTGAGTTTTAAGCCAGCTTTTTGACCCTCCTCTTTCATCCTCATCAAGATGCTCTTCAGTTCCTCTTTGCTTTCTTCCATGAATACACGTAATAACAAGCCATCAAATTCAGCGAATTGATCCTCTAATTGATCCTATCTCTTCCATCTATGGCAACATGCTGAGCTTATTCTTGAATTTCAATTCCTCTCTAAATAAAACCATGAAATAAAATTCTAGTTTTGTTTTAAATGTATAAAGTGCATCTTAAATGCATAAAGTTTTATCTCCTGATTTTTTTAACTTGTCATGAACCTCTTCACAATGTACTACACCAAACATTGCAATATATCAATCACATCATTTTTATTTTTTTTATCTAGCATGCTATCTTTAATCACATCATTTTATAAATAAAAGAGTACCTTGACTTTTTCCTCCACTTGACAATAGAAACAATAAATAATGATGAAAGTTGGAGAAGAAGCTAACAGTGTTCTAGAGCTTCCCGGTGTCTTTCTCCAAACGTATAAATCATTGAATATTCAAATGATTAATACATTCATGATCAAGCTTACCAGAAAAAATCATTTATAATTCTACCCTTGACTATCTAGATTCATTAGTGCTTTTAAGCAAATTAATGGCTATACATTCCAGGGCCTAACAAAGTATCATAGTCTTTCCTATTACTTTACATATTGACTTGCCAATGCTTCTTTTATTGATAAAATTTGTTTCCTCTCCTCCACTCCCAGTTGTGGGTATGGTATATATCTACCCTCTTTCTAAGGCCTAGTTCCATCACAGAAGAGGATCTTTTGAAATACAACTGGAAAAAAAGAAGAAACACACTGACTTTTTAAATTTATTTTTAGTTGAAGGATAATTACAATATTGTGTTGGTTTCTGCCATACATCAACACACATCAGCCGTAGGTATACATATTCCCCTCCCTCCCACCTCCCACTCCATCCCATCCCTCTAGGTTGTCACAGAGCCCCAGTTTGAGTTCCTTGAGTCATACAGCAAATTCCCACTGGCTATCTGTTTTACGTATGTTAGTGTGTATGTTTCCATGCTACTCTCTCCATTTGTCCCACTCATATTGACTTTTAGCATAACAATGATAAGAAGAAGAGTGGGGAGGAGAAGTCATGATAGCAAACACTTGAAAATCACTTAGGCTATACTAGGCACTCTTCTAAGTATTTTACACACATTAATTTATTAATCCTCAGAAAATCTTACACTGTGGATGTGTTTATTTTCTTCATTTTATAGAAGAGAAGACTAGGAAACAGAAGTGAACCAAGTGTCTGTGGTGGCAGGGATGGCAGCTCCCCATGGGTTCAGAAACATAGGTTCCCTCCCACCAAGACAAGTCCAGCTACTGCCACTGCTGAGCCATCATCCCCCAGAGGTAGCGACCAGCGTTGAGCCCTCAATATGGCACCACTGCTGTTCCTGCTGATGTAATCAGCACTGATTACCGCAAGGCATTCAGTTTACAACTACACAATAAGATGAAAGGATTATTTATTGAACCCAGGGGATTCAGGAGGTCATTTCTTAGTACTCACATTGCTTAGTAATAACTCTTCATGGACAGTTATGGTAACTCCTAAAGACCACAAAGTACCAATGCACTCAGACCACTTGGGGAGGGAAGAGCTGGAATTCCTACCAGACAGCAACTGAGACCAGCCAGCGTGCTTGCCTAAGGAGAAAGAAATCTAAAATGGGTGGTTAAAGAGGCTGGTGATGGGTATCATTTATGTCCTTGGGATTAGCTACAGTTAGTAGCCCAGTTGACTAACCCACTTTTAGCCTTTTTAGAAGATTGCAAGTGACATGGATTCTGTGAGAAATAGAGTTTTTACCTCCCCTCTCAGGAACAAAGTGAGAGTACCTCGGTCTTATAAGAAGGCCCACTGCTATGGTATGAGAGCCAGAGGATAGCCTGACAGTGTCTGACACACAGCTATGTTTCTCCCCAGATCTGTTCAGCCTCATCTATCTCCTGGACCCCTGACCACTTCGCCTGCCAGCTTTGTTGGCTATCTTGGCCTCTGTCCAGGTGAAGGTCATACTCAGCTAGAAGCAATGGCTCAGGTGCCCAGATCTAATCTGACCAGATCCGCAAAAGCTCTAACGTCTCCAGCAGCTGCCTGCAGAAGCCAGGTAACAAACCCAGAACTGCAGGGGAGTTAGTTAATGTTTCATGGGGTAAACAGTAGGCGTAAGAGACAGAAAATGGGAAAGAGCTGTCAGAAGAATTCTTCTTCCTTCTTCGTCTGAGGGGCTGCGGTCCTTTATGGTTTGGTTAGAAACCTGCCACATGAGTGAGTGCCCGGCTGTGTTCTCTCATCCCACATCCCTCCTGCCTCACCTTCCTTTCCCCACTTAGTATCCTGCAGTTACCCTTCCCAATAAAACTCTAGTCTTTAAGCTTGGCCTAATTTTCTGTGTTTTAAGGAATATGGGTTGAAAAAGATATCAGACTCAGGGGGCTGTTTCAAATGATGTGGGTGCCACCATTGAGGCCACTCTGCAAAGTGATGTTCTTCAAGTTTGGAAGAATGAGAAAAACAGAAGACCACTGCATTAGAATTGAACTTAGAAATATTTAACCTAAACTTGATCCTAGTTCTGCTACATACTGTGTGATCTTGAATAATTCACTGAACCTCTCTGAGCCTCATTTCCCCATCTGGATCAACCAAGGATCCAGCAGGACAGGCTTTCAGGGAAAACTGAAGGGAGTGCCTGTGAAACCTCAGGTAATTGATGTAACATCTCTAAGCCTCAGTTTCCTCATATGTAAAATGAAGCTAAGAATGCAATTTACATCGCAGGTGTGTTTGGAGGATTAAATAGCATCATCACTCATGCAAACCACCTGTAAAGTCTCTTCTCCAGTATTTTCTTCTTTAAAAATGGGTAAAAACTCCCCACATTCAATGGTAATTATGAAGATTCACTGCCTCCTCCAGGCAGCTGTTGGAGCTTATTGGGTGAGGTCTAGGCATCTGAGCTGTGGGAACACATGGAATAATTGTAAAATGATTTTTTTCTGAGAAAAAAAAGGTGTGTTATAATTTATGTCTAGACGTTCTTCCCTTCCCTACTGAGAGACACCTGGACTGCTTCACACTGTCTTCTCAGGCCAGTAAGTTGACCCCACATCAACACAGACTTCAGCCCACAACTCCCCCAACCCCCAACGAAACTGATCAATTCCTGCTTTGCCAATCTCCACCCCTCACTTTTACCACCCCTGGCCATCCCTGCAGAAGACAGATATGGCAAGTAACAAAACAATATTGATACTATTTCACTTCTTTATTCAAGTCTTAATTTGAAATAAATACTCCAGAGGCCTGAACTTGAGGAAAACGGGTTCTTGCCCAAGACTTGGGAGAAGAGATTCATAAGTGATGTTGTTTTGCCTGACATATGATTTGAAGTAGCTCCCCTGTGTGAAATCATTCAGAGTATAAAGAAAATGTGATTGGCCAAAATGCCACATCAGGACACATTAAATAAGATTTTACAGATTTGTGTATAAAATCTGAATCTGTTGGGCTGGCCAAGGATCCTATTACCATAGTCATCTGTGAAGCAAGCATTCATCTGTCCCTCCAATAAATAATTACGTGAGATGGGAACAGACAAGCCCCAGGTTTTGCAACAGATCCAGATCTAATTCTTTGGTAACACAATTAGAGCAGCTACTCTTCCTTTGCACTTGACGCATAGTCCTCTTACCAGTTGCCCACAGCCTCAGAGTAGCTAATGACATCAAAAGCCTTTGGACCACTGGGATCCAGTGCCATCATGAGTCATCAGAGACGCAGCTTAATGGATGCTGGATCAAACATTAGAGTCCACACTGACCCTGTCCAGTTCTCTGTACCACATTAACCTCACCCTGAAATCCTCCAGAGATGTTTATCCCCCAAGAGGTCCCTCTTTGGAGATTGATAATAACCATAAAACACTGTAATTCATACAATTAATGGTTTATTCCAGACATCCTGTTAATACTGATTTCTACTTTTTACCTGGATTAAAGGCTGTCTGCTGCCAAGAGACTTTGCAGCAATCTCTCCAGTTAATTAATGTTTTCAGGCACTTGTGTGGAAGATGACAACAACAGAAGTTGCTATGTAATTTCCATTGTTTACCACAAATTGCAAGGTGCCATCATGACGTCATTCTGTTGCTATGATCACTATCATCATCACCACCGTTATCAATAGTTACTGAAGGCCCACTGAAATGTACTTGACTTCACTGCGTGTTCCCATGTGTGCTACAGCGCAGCTTGCCAAAGAAGGCTAATCATTATAATAGCACACTAGAGTCTTAATACTGTTCCACTATTTTGAAAAAAACTAATAACAATAATCATTTTGTACTCACTTTGGGAAACTAAAGGTAGAGGAGTATAAACACCAGCAGATTACTTCTTTATTTGGTTACCTATACCTCTTGGTATCTGACACATATAAGCTCAGAGATATTTTTTAAGAAATGAAAGTACGATGAAATGAATAAACTAGTATGCAGAAATTTGCAGCAGAAATATCCAATGAGAGCCAAGGCTCCAGATGAAAAAAGGGAAATGAATAATTAGTGGATGCCTCTTGAGTAGTGGGTGTTCTAGGGCATAGTGTCCTTTTCCATCCGACACTATGTCCAGGGAAAATCAAGTCACGTTTTTCCCTTTAAAGGAAAAATAAATCACAGAAGGGCAGATGCTCAGAGGCTCTCTTGACATCACATGATGTGACATTGTGATATTTAAACCTTTTGTGTTGGGACACAACTGATGCTCACACAGGCAAAGCACTTTCATGGATGCACCCAACGCGGAATGTAATCCCCACCACTGTTCCTTCTCTTTACAAAATGATGGACCATAAATAAGGGTATGAGCATGACTATAGGGATAAACAAGAATTTTCTCTCATTTTTGTTAAAATGAAAAAGTAAGTCTTTCAAAAATTCTTGGTGCTTGAACTCTTTCTAGTAATGAATTACTAGGAAATATATTACAAATGATTGTAACATGGTTGGATCTCTCAGCACAGCAGCTAAGAGACCTGAGTTCTAGGTCCTGATTATACATTGATTGCATGTGTGCTAAGTCACGTCCATCATGTCCAGCTCTTTGCAACCCTATAGACTGTAGCCTCCAGACTCCTCTGTCCATGGGATTCTCCAAGCAAGAATATTGGAGCAAGTTGTTCATGCCCTCCTCCAGGGGATCTTCCCGACCCAGGAATCGAACCCAAGTCTCTTGTGGTCTCCTGCATTTTTGCAGGTGAGTTCTTTACCAGTGGGCTTCCCTCATAGTTCAGTTGGTAAAGAATCCGCCTGCAATGCAGGAGACCCCGGTTCAATTCCTGGGTCGGGAAGATCCCCTGGAGAAGGGATAGGCTACCCACTCCAGTATTCTTGGGCTTCCCTTGTGGCTCAGCTGGTAAAGAATGCACCTGTAATGTGAGAGACCTGGGTTCGATCCCTGGGTTGGGAAGATTCCCCTGGAGAAGGGAAAGGCTACCCACTCCAGTATTCTGGCCTGGAGAATTCCATGAACTGTGTGGTCCATGGAATTGCAAAGAGTCGGACAGGCCTGATTAGCCCTAAGATCTAAAGCAAGTCATTTCCCTTTGTTTCTTTACTGTAACATGAAAAGTTTGGACAAAGGTCTACAGAGGTTTGGACTCTGAGGTCAAGAGCTAAAGTGTAGCCATCCCAAGAAAAACTAAACAGGACTTGGAACTTATCAAGGGTTTTCAAATTGCTGAAAGCAATTTATTCTCCCATTCCATCTTCTAGTAACTTCTATCACATAATATAGAAAAGAATAAATTGACCACTCCTCTCAAGCACAAGAGATGTCTCGGTATGGCTGGTTTCTATAAGCTAGCTCTCTGGGAAATTTATTTATTATTTCTCCAAATTTTCTCCCACTGTGGCTCCTTCTCTCCTTCTATGATAATCTTGCTCTATCTTTGTGGTTCAAGTGCAAGTCACTGCATCCTAGAATAGACACATGATGTAAGCAGGATTCGTGATTCTCACAACAGTTTTGTGAGCTGAACAGGATAGATGTAACTCTGATTCCTTTTTTAAATACTGTTGCTGTTCTGTCGCTAAATCATGTCTAACTCTTTGTGACCCTAGGGACTGCAGCACACCAGGCTTCCCTGTCCTTAACCATCTCCCAAAGTCCCTCAAACTCATGTCCATTGAGTCGGTGACCCAAGGTAAGAAAACAAAATTGATTGGGTTTCTTCTACACTGTTTTGGGGGATATAAATTGGTGCAGCCACTGTAGAGAACAGTATCAGTTCAGTTCAGTTCAGTTGCTCAGTCGTGTCCGACTCTTTGAGACCCCATGGACCGCAGCATGCCAGGCCTCCCTGTCCATCAACAACCCCCTGAGTTTACTCAAACTCATGCCCATTGAGTCAGTGATGCCATCCAACCATCTCATCCTCTGTTGTCCCCTTCTCCTCTTGCCTTCAATCTTTCCCAGCATCAGGGTCTTTTCAAATGAGTCAGCTCTTTGCATCAGGTGGCCAAAGTATTGGAGTTTCAGCTTTGACATCAGTCCTTCCAATGAACGCTCAGGACTGATCTCCTTTAGGAGGGACTGGTTGGATCTCCCTGCAGTCCAAGGGACTCTCAAGAGTCTTCTCCAGCACCACAGTTCAAAAGCATCAATTCTTCGGCGCTCAGTTTTCTTTATCCAACTCACATCCATACATGACTACTGGAAAAACCATAGCCTTGACTAGATGGACCTTTGTTGGCAAAGTAATGTCTCTGGTTTTTAATATGCTGTCTAGGTTGGTCATAACTTTCTTTCCAAGGAGTAAGCATCTTTTAATTTCATGGCTGCAGTCACCATCTGCAGTGAGTTTGGAGCCCCCCAAAATAAAGTCAGCCTTTTTGCACTGTTTCCCCATCTATTTCCTGTTGGGGGCCAGGTGAGGTACTCCGCCCATGGCAAAGGTCATGAGGAAGGAGGCTTGACATACGCAAAGGCGGGATCGAGCCTCAGGAGTCCCCCTGGAAAACCTCGAGCATCTACCCCCATAACCAGAGCCTGCCTACTTTACTACTTTGTGCTCTCACCTACACCTCTGACTTTACGGGGGGCTGTCCCCCACCACCTCTTTCGGAGAAGGAGTTAACTTAGAGCTCCAGTTAATAAAAACTCCTGGGCATGACAAGAGTGTTTTAACCTACAAACTCCTCTGAAGGTTCTCTGGCCTGCCTGACAGGCTTGTCCGGCCACATGTGATTGCTCACAGCTTCCCAACCGTGAGAGACACGAGATGCTTTAAACCCTCTAAAAACAGGTTCTTTAGAGAAGTTAGAAAACTATAAGTATATTGGGCTGATTAGAAATTGTATTGGTGAAGGGTTTTTCATTTGTTGAGCCAATGTTTGTTGCTAAGTCTCCATATCCCCTGCCCTTACACACATTAATGAATATATAGAAGAAATAAGTATTAACCTTTGATATTAATCACGTCAGACCTTAGGCTAAGTGAATTCTTTCCTTAACCAAAACCCACTATACCCTCACCCTATAGGAATGTAACTTTATTTGGGTGGCATCTGTTTTAAGAATAATCACCCCTGGAGAAATAAGTGTCCTGGTTGACTGACCGCTGTCACAAGGAGAGGGTCATAAATTGTCAGCGGGCCCCCCTGGCCAGAAGATGATGTAACACCCCTAAGACCTCTGTATACATTTGTATGAAGCACCTGACTTTGATAAAAGTCAGGACTGCTGACCCCACGTGACTTTTGCATAACATCTCAGTGTATAAAAGTAGACCATGGAAAATAAAGAATTGGGATCAGTTTCTCGAAATACTGGTCTCCCCATGTTGCTCTCTCTCTCACTCTGGCTGAGTCTCCATCTGGAGCGCGGAACCCACCAAGCTTACTAATTTTGCCTGGGCTTCTAAGATCCGACCGGGGAGGCCTCAGTGTCTCCTCTCCTTCGGGAGAACGGAAGGACGCCTGCGGCCTACGTAAGTGGTGCAAGCTTCTTGTCTTGAAATTTTATTGGTCCCCGTGTAAACCAAGCTACTCAGCCTCTTTTCTCCACTGAATTTTCCTACTGAGCTATCCTCATTCTATTACTCCTTACATCTCTAATTAATATCTAATTGAAGCTATTGTATCCTGATCCTTGCCAACGCCGTCCCCACTTTGAACTCCCTGGATCAGCCGAGGCTGGACCCCGGCAGGTTTCCCATGAAGTGATGGGACCAGATGCCATGATCTTAGTTTTCTGAATGTTGAGCTTGAAGCCAACTTTTTCATGGAGGTTCCTTAAAGAAACTAAAAAAAAAAAGAGCTATCATATGACCTAGAAATTTCACTCCTGGGCATATATCTGGGGAAAACAGTTACTCAAAAAGATACATGCACCCTAGTGTTCATTGCAGCACTATTTACAATAGCCAGGACATGGAAGCAACCTAAATGACCATTGACAGAGGAACGGATAAAGAAGATGTGGTATATACACACAATGAAATATTACTTGGCCATAAAAAAGAATGAAATAATGTCATTTACAGCAACATGAATGGACTTAGAGATTATCATACAAAGTGAAATGTCAAAGACAAATATCACATTTTATTGCTTATCTGTAGAATCTAGAAAATGATACAAATGAACTTATTTTCAACATAGAAATAGACTCACAGGCATAGAAAACAAACATGTTTACCAAAGGGGGAAATGTGAGAGAGATAAATTAGGACATTGTGATTAAATATACATATTACTATATATGAAATAAACAGCAAGGACCTAATGTAAAATATAGGGAATTATACTCAATATTTTATAATAATGTCTAATGGAAAAGAATCTGAAAAAGAATAGATATATATAACTGAATCACTTTGCTCCACACCGGAAATTAACACATCGTAAATCAACTATTCTTCAACTTTTAAAAATTGTAAATAAATAAAACTGACTGAGTTTCTTGACTTCATTAACATCACACATACAGAAATTGCTGCTACATAAACCCTGGAGTTTTTTTCCCACTACAAATCTGATGTCTTATCCATTTCCCCACCAGATTGTGAATCCCTTCACGTATTTTCTCTTCATCCCATGTATAAAAAGATAGAGAACTTACAAAAGATCCTGAGAATAAGATTAATATAATCAATTAATGCAAAAAAAGAGGGCAGACATTGGCAGAAGACTTGATGAAGATGCAGAATGCCAGGGTAAATGTACAACACCAGATGTAACAATCAACAGCACTGATTTATGAAGCAGAAATGTCATGAGAGGGGAATTTCAACATGGAAAAATTTTAAATAAGGATCCAATAAGAAAAATATGACAGTGCTCATCCAACATTGTCTATGTGGAAAATATAATTTAAAAAGGCAAAAAAACATTAGTTGATAGAAACTATTCTAGGGTAAGAGGCAAGGTTGGCTTATCAAAACTCACCCTAGCCTATTAAATAAAACATCTCCCAAGATTATACTCTTCACTTTACTCAGCATCTGTGTGCTAATCCATGAAATCAACTATCTAGTTGCTTTAATTTAGCTCAACAAACATATTTTGAGTGTCTTCTGTGTGTGAGGCATTGTATTTGAAAGGATGAACCAGAAATAGTCTCTACTGTCAAGGAAGTAGGTACATAAGTGAAAGAAATTGAGAAATATTCCTGAGATTGGGCAATTGGTGAATGCCATTAACTGAGGGAATATAAGAAGAGGGGCAGGAGAGGAGAGATGGGCAGGAAGGAATTGGGTTTGAGAAATCAGATCTGTTAGGAATGCATTTGTCTACAAAAACAACCTCAAGCAGCAGAGTTCATGCAACAGACATTTAGCTACCACAATAGGAAATCAGGGAAAATGCAGTCCAGGTCAGCAGAGTGGTTCAACAATAACAAGGTTGCAGGCTCAATCTAGCCTTTAGTCCACCATTCTTGGCATGCTGGAATTTTGTCCTTCTGCTTGTCTCCTCAAGTTACAAATTTCAGGGTATACGTCAGTATTCAACTAAACTGCCATTTGTCATCCCACTTTAATCACTAAAATAAGTTTCCTGAACTTCAGTATATGAAAAAACAATTACATGAAATGCATTAATTCAACAAGGAGAAAAGAACCAAAAATGAATAAGCCTATTGTTCTCTCTCCATCCAGTTACTATATAGGTGGTAATAAAAATAAAAATACAGTTTTGATTGCTAGCTAGATGTAAATCATGTCCTAGTTCCAGAAAATCAACCAAACAGCCATTAAAAACACACAAAAAAATCTTTAAAATTGTTTGTAAATGACATTTTCTTTAGAAATCTTGCAAGGTCCAGGACGCAATGGCAGAACGACAGTCTACAGATCATCTCCGCCATACCTGTCACGTCCATTAGTCAGAGCCACAGTGCACCTGTTGAATATAAATTGCTTTATGAACAGCTGTTTCTTCCCCAAAGTAAACAGGTTGAATATTGAAACAGCCATCTAGTTTGGGCCTGCTGATAGCATATCATCTTGATTTCCCGGATGGATGGCAGTACACTTAAGTTCATTTATGCATATAAAGTATACAAGAATAGAAGTTTTTTCATAAACAACCAGGTTAGCCCTTGACTATTTCCACCAGTACCTGTAAATTCAAGAATGAGATTTGCATATTTATTATTAATGTTCATGAACAATCACTTGAGTAAATTACTGTATTAATGTACATAAATGTTCACCGAGGTGTATAAACAGAGTGAGAAACCTAGCTCTTTTCATTCCAGGAATGTTCTTCTCTTTATCAAACTCAAGGATTTCCAATGCAGAATTTCTGTTTCAGGGAGGAGGGCAAGAGGCAATAAAATAAAACACATTCTCCGTAGACCAGAATGTTTAGTCCTCTGAAGTGGTCCCCAACCTTTTTGGTACCAGGGACCGATTTCATGAAACACTAGTTTTCCATGGACTGGGGTGAGAGTGGAAGAGGTCAGGGATAGTTTCAGGATTATTCAAGCATATAATATTTAGTGTGCACTTTACTTCCAACCCAGTGCCACAGCTGACCTGACAGGAGGTACTTGTCTGTGGCCCAGAGACTTGGGGACCCCTGCTCTAGAGAAGACAACATCCTCTAGAGACAGACTGAGCAAAATGGTAAAAGAAGAACCCTAGTCTCTACCCACTACCATTTTGGGCACTGCTCACTCAAAGGGAATGCAAGCGCACAGATATACACATCCTTACACACACACATACACACACGTGCACACAACCCCCAATGTGCCCTGGTTAGCCTGTTTTGGATAAGCCCCTGTTTCTAAGAAACCAGCCCTACTTTCCTTTACCCCTCCCTCTAAACTCTTAGTGTCCTCAGAATCCGATCTACTCAAAAGCCAGAAAGACAGTTAATTGTATGAATACTAATTCCACAACCAGGAGAAGAATTGATAGGCCCTCTCCAAAGGGCAGTTGCATTTTGAAAGTACGACTGCTTCCAGATGTATGGAAATCTCACAGTGAACCCTCAGACCGAATATGCTCCATCAGAGGAGCCTTTCTGGTCTCCTCTGACCACAGCTTTCTGTACATCCTTTAAAAACAAAGTTTTGTCAAATGTTTTTGCTGCTCTCCAACAAATGTATTTTAATCAAAACAAAGACCTTCCACAATATATCTAGAAAATATAAGCTAAAAACAAAATGTAGTTTTTTTTTTCTTCACAACTGCAAGGTCAGTTAACGCATGAAATTTGACAGTTCCATCTGATGTGCATGCAGACTTCAAAGTCCTATGCTATTGAAGAGTCATAAAAACAAAACAGAACCTCAAATACATTTGGTGGATTCTCCAAAAACAAGTCTTTGTGGATTTTCCTTTAGGAAACAATATGTGCAAAGCAGTTAATTTGGGAAAGTCTTGATTATCCAAACCAATGGAGAAGCCCTCAGAGAAAACCCATTGAAACTGTGAAGCTAGACATCCGGTTGATTCCAGAACAAAGCCTTTCATATAGATCTGGGCAATGATTTCTAGGCAGAGAAGACAATGGTGCAAATGCTCTGAGTAAGGAATGAATTTGACTTACCACTGAACAGAAAGGAGATTAATGTGCAGATGAGGAGAGAGCAAGAAGGAAAGTTACAAGTGAGGAAGTCAGGACACTAGAGCAGAGCCAGAAAACACAGGGCTTTGTAGGCTGATGGCTTAACGTCTATGTTCTCAGTATCCGCCAGACCAAACAAATACCATCAGATAGGTGCCTCTTAAGAAACCAGAAACTACGCTGGATATTAGAAATAGAGGAAATTTAATTGAGGGGACTGATTAAACAAGTAATAGAAGAGCCTAGGAAGTAAAGAAGAAATGGTAAGGCATTTCTTACCACTTACCATTTCTTACCATCTTACAGCAGGAATCCACTGCATGCTAACTTACTTCAGTCGTATGTGACTCTCTGCGACCCCATGAACTGTAGCCCCAAAGGCTCCTCTGTCCATGGGATTCTCTAAGAATACCAGAGTGGGTTGCCATGCCCTTCTCCAGGAGATCTTCCCAACACAGGGATCGAACTCGAGTCTCAAGTCTGCAGTTTAGGCAGGTTCTTTACCATTAGTATCACCAGGGAAGCCCAGGAATCCACTACCACCTTAAAAAAATAGTAAATGCATCCATGCTCAGTCGTGTCCAACTCTTTGCAACTTGGTGGACTGTAGCCTGCCAGGTTCCTCTGTCTTGGGATTTCCCAAGCAAGTATACCGGAGTGGGTTTCCATTTCCTTCTCCAGGGGATCTTCCCAACCCAGGCATCAAACCCATCTCTCCTATGGTTCCTGCAAAGGCAGATAGATTTTTTTTTTTTCCCACAACTGAGCCATCTGGGAAGCCTGCTACCACCCTGGAGCAGGAGAAATTGTATAAGAATGTGGTATCATCAGAGCCCAGAAACACGAGCCACAGGAGGACTTTGGGCCAGGGTGGGGGCCACCATATACAAAAGCTGGGCATCATGAAGGAAGCTATCTCACAGGAGAGGCACCTCACTCAGGACACAGCAAGAGAAGAAACAACTGATTCCTCCCCTCCCCTTGCCCTACAATTATCTGCTAGCATCTCCCACTGGCTGAACCTATCTAGAGACATCATTCCCTGTGATACAGAGCAGAGCAAGAAAAAACGGGTAAATGGCAGGCACATGGGCCAACTCAAGGAAGAGAAAATACCCGCCTCCCTTATCCCATCTAACCATGGAACTCCCCATCAAGGCTTTTCTTGTTTATCTGACTTTGTCTGTCTGACTGCATGATTCAGGACACACCTGGAGGGCAGGGTCCCTATCTGGAGTCAGTATGATGGATTTTGTGTGGGAGACAATAGGCCTCCTCCCAGAACAATACAGCTGCTATATTTTATTAAGAGAGATGCTGTGGAAGGAGATCAAACTTAAAAACCTGTCTACCCAATGCCTAGACAAATGCTGGAGATTTTCTAACATTATTGACTGCACCAAATAGTTCTTTTACTCCCATAATATCAAACGGATTTTATCATTCTTCCCTAAGTAACTGTATCGTCATGACTGGAGTCAGAAATTTAAGGGCCATACTTCTCTCTTCTTTTACTTTTTCCCAGATAATGGCTATAACTTAAGGAAATGCCTTTTCTAATAAAAGCCTTTCTTCAATGCTCTCTTCGGATGGGCTTTTCTCATCACCACATCCACCTGTACACATTTTTGTTTACTGGGCGAGGAGGACTCTGTAGACTCTTTTTTCTTTTTTTTCTTAAACAAATCTCTCAAATTGCGGGCCTGTGACTGTGCTATGCACTGGCTCTTCTGTCACCTCGTGTAAGTGGATTGAAATTACTTCTCTGATGAAATGCCCACGAAGAGTTTTCTCTTTACAGTCAGTCATGATGTGAGTTGTGGGGGAGGCAAAAGCAACTTGGTGAAATTGATGCCTTCCCTGGACCCCCATCTCCATCTCCTTCTTAATAAGCCAGTAGCCATGACAACCTCCAGGGAGCCCAGAAAAGCTGGAAGGCAGCCTGATGAGCTGTTTAGCTCCATGGCTCTCCATTGAGACGATTCACATCCTGGATCTGACTGAGCCACAGGTGAGAATACAAACCTTTCCTGAAGCCAGTCTTTCCTCAATACCATAACTCTGGCTCAGGGCCAACCATGGCTGCTGTACACTTGACTCCGACCCAAGCTTGTGTTGCCCATCAGCTTCTGCTCCCTCCTTGGCTCCTGACTATGGCTCCCACTCATGCTTCACGGCTCTCAGAATCCATGCTAAGACCTTATCAGAACTTTCTGCCTCGTGTCCCTAATGTCTGCCATGACACTCTGTCATGGCTCCAGGCTTGTCTCCTCTGTCCTACAGCTGCCCAATCCTTTACCCACCTCCCTCTTTCCAACATTCAACTGTCCCTTGCCACTTCCAGTCATTTATCTGCTGGAGCCATGGTGATTAGGTAGGTGAGGGAGAAGTTCAATCAGCCTCCTTTCTGGAACACAGGGTTCCTGTTGAAACATTTCCTAAAATTAGAAACAAGCTGAAATGAGACTTGGTCAACCCTATCAGGGGCTTCCCAGGTGGTGCAGCGGTAAAGAACCAGCCTACCAGTGCAGGAAATACAAGAGATGCCAGTTCAATCCCTGGGTCAGGAAGATCCCCTGGAGTAGGAAATGGCAACCCACTCCAGTATTCTTGCCTAGAACATTCTATGAACAGAGAAGCCTGGTGGGCTACAGTCATGGGGTCATAAAGAGTCAGACACAACTGAGTACACATGCATGCACGCACGCATGCTATGACCCTATCAAGAGTACCATCCTGTAGGAAAAGACTTATGTGTTTGGTTCTAGACTTGATTCTAGACTCCTGGGTGCAACCTTTGGAAAATGATAATAGGAATAATGGTTTGGATAATAGGATAATGGTTAGGAAGACCCTTGATCTCATAAGTCCTTAGGTGAAGATTTCTCCATTTTATTGACAGATTTCTTTTGAAGTTAAGATTTTAAGATAGCAAAACTGTGTATTACTCATCTTCGTCTTTCTAAAAATGACATAGATCCAGACACATGAGTGCCAAATGCTTGAAGGTAGAAGGAAGGAAAGATGAAAGGAGGAGAGAGACAGAGGAAGTGAGGGAGAGAGGGAGGGAGAGGAGATGGTTCCTACAAAGGCAAACTTGGGGTACATACTAGCCAGGTGGAGATGAAGGTAGCATCACAGACATGAAAAATGACTGAACCAGGACTCAGTCAAGAGCCAGGCGCTCTAAACCTGACTCTGCCATCAATTTGCCATGTGAATTTTAAAAACTCTATCCCAAATCTTTTTGTAGCCTATGGTCTGAGAAACAGAATTCAGATCTCATCAAGGTTATCTGGACATTCCTGTCCCTTCTGAGTTTCCTGGAACTTAGTTGATTTTAGATTAAACTTGGTCCCCTCTGGACAAGCCTGTGTCAATCAACTCCAGAGGGTCCCTGAGATTTGGGGTCTCTATTCAAGCTTTCCTACAGCACTTGGGTCTTAGAAATATGACCCCAACTAGTCAAAGACCAGCCAAACCTCCTAGACAGCCAATGTCTGAGGAATCTGTTCCTTATTCAGATACTCCTCAGCCCCCCTAGTCCCAGAGGGTTCTGGAAAATAACCCCAGAAGCCTCAAATAGCTACTGCAGATGGTCCCAGACCTGAAAAACAGGAAATATCAGGCTCCAGGCTTTGAGCCCTCATCCTTTAAACTGCCAACAGATCTATCTATAGTGTCCCTTTAAATTTAAAATTCTATTTAGTGCTTTCTAGTTTCACGTTTAAACAACTTCTCGATTTTTAGGGTTGTCTCCAGTTTTATGTAAGCCACAGATAGCAAGAAGGATAAAGAACTCATTAAGAGAAACTTGAGCTTATCACAGAGGCTCAAGTGGTTGTATTTCAAAGACCAAGGCTTTCAACTACCCTGGAGTCTGTCATGTTGAGCCTTAGTGGAGGATCCTGCTTTTTTAAGACATTCATAAAATGAAATAATTCATAAACCCAAAGTAGAAAGAAGATTCATAAGCTTTTGTTCCTCCGCATTCAACCATCTCCCCCTTCTTTGGTTGTCCTGGGTGATGACCCTCCCAGGCATACAGCAGGATGGACAGTGGCCACTTTCATGTTTCCCAGCAGGCATGCCCCCTCTCAGGCCTGGGAGGGTCTTTGCATGTGTGCACGTAACTTTAGGCTATGAGATGGGTGCTGCAGCCCCGGGACCATACAGAGGCCATAAGACAGTGCCAGAAAAGCCGCCAAAAGACTAAAATCCCAATGACACAGACTTCTATGTTATAGAAATGGACAGCACTGGTGTTCACTTGATCTATTCAGGACTGTTAAATTATATTCAATTTTAGGGGGATTACTTTGAATTCTGGTCAAAGACAAGTTCTGAAGCCCATCTGTGATCAGACCCCACCCTCAGTCAGTGAGATAGAGGAGGAAGGTGAGACAGGCATCTCACAGGGCTGGCTCACAATGTGTTCAAGACCCCAACTGACCATAGGATAAGGAAGCCCCACCCACATCGTCCCACAGCCAGGACCCTCTCCCGACCCCCGGGGCCTTTCAGCTCCCTCCCTGCAAGGCCACAGAACCCCATAAGGGCATTCTCCCTGTATTCCAAAATCTACCTCCTGCCTCCTGTCCTCGCTCTCAGACTCTAGTCCAGTCCTACCTGACTTCCAGTGTAGACCCTTTATTTCAGACTCTATCCTTGACTCTCAACCCCTCTGTACATGGTACTGAGCAATACTCAGTATCAAGTTCCTGTGGACCTTGGGCTGCCCTGCACAGAGGATGTTGTCCCCAGTTCCCCTCACTCCAGGACTGCCGCTGTGGCTGGGCCCCTCTCCACCCCCACATTCAGCCCCAGAATCCCAGTCTGTGCTGGAACTCTGGGACTCCCACACACACCAGACAGGAGGGCTCACACTCACTGTGCCCAGACACCAAGTGATTCGTGTCACCCCTCAGGACCTGGGGGGTATTGGCCAAATGCCACAGGCTTGGGATTCAAAGAAAACCTGCTCTTCAACCCAGTGTGTTCACACTGGGATCCTCAGAACTCCAGGGATACCAGAGAGTTGCCCAAGTGGTCACCCCAGAGTTCAGGAAGGACGACAAACGAGACGGGCTCTACAGACTTCCCTGGTGGGCTCCAGTGGGTAAGACTCCACCCTTCCATTGCAGAGGGAACAGGTTCGATCCCTGGTCAAGAAACTAAGATCCCACAAGTCATGTGGCCAAAAATAATAATAATATTAATAAAAGATTGGCTCTAAGCATCCAGCCTCCCTCCCACCACAGCAGCTCTCTCTGATCGACCTTGCATGTTTGCTATTCCCATATGATTTTATTGAACGAACATCTCTATGTTTTTAAGTGTCCAATCTACTGCATACACATCTTCATGTAAATAATTATGTGCTAAGTCGCTTCAGTCGTGTCCAACTCTATGCGACCCTATGGACTATAGCCCGCCAGGTTCCTCTGTCCATGGGATTCTCCAGGCAAGAATACTGGAGTATGTTGCCATTTCCTCCTCCAGGGGATCTTCCCCACCCAAGGATCAAATCCGTGTGTCTTACATCTCCTGCACTGGCACTTCTTTACCACTAGCGCCATGTGGGAAGCCTAAAAATAATTATAACCAATTTGAATTATGACACTTATCTTCAAATTTTTAACTCTATAGTTACACTTTCTTTTTAATAGCTCAAAACTCTGGCTAAATGGACATAAACTCTTCTACCCACCTCAAATACAAAGCCAATTATTTGAAATCACAGCTGAGTGAGATCAGTCACCCCTGTTTTCTCCGCAGTGGGCACAAAAATACACCCATTTTTTCTTCAGCAGGATCTCTTTAAAGTGTCCATATTTATAACAACATAATTATAACCCATGAGCGAGAAATAAAAATGTTAATGACTATTTTCCGCAAGAAACAGAAAGTCATTCAATGTTTGTGAATAAAATGCTATGGAAATGATCTTTTTAAAAAAGATGCATTTAAATTTGGCATTGACCTTTGTAGCAGCCAGTGCTAGCTTTCTCTCAGCTGGGAACAGTATGCAAAGATATCCACAGCTTTCAACAGCAAATCTGCAAATCCCCTTCATTATGTGCTGCCCCGAGCTGCCAGGATAATCCTCATAAAAAAGATGCCACCTCCTCCTCCTTGCAAGTTAACACATCTCCACAGAAGTAAGAGGTAGAAACGAATGTTCTCTTTTTTCCCCCTACAGCCACGAAATACACGTTTCTCTGAAGGAGACACAGTGGGGAAGAAAAAATCCTGTTTTCCCAGACTTGGCAGCTGGCAGGAAGAAAAAGAAATTCTTCAACCCTCCAGGCTGCCTTGCCGCAGTTCCGTGTTTCCCAGACCACACACCTCGTCACAGGACATTGTGAAGTAAAGGATTACAAGTCCACACAGTTGCACACTGGTTCCCTTTCAAAAGCCCAGGATCCATCATGTTATCCACTTGCAAGAAAACAGGACACGTCCTCACTACCTACAAGTCCACAAAAACAAACTCAAGCCTCCAGTTTTGGTTTCATTTGCTGAAGCCCTCCATGAAGCCTTCCTCAGCCTGAGAAGAGTGGTTTCTCTCCTCCCCATTCAGTTTCCTAACTGATCTATTCATGGTTCTTTTCCAAACCCAGCACGTCTACAGACGGCTTCTTCTCTGAACATACTGAGTGTATGAGACCCCTTTAGTGGCCAGAGATCCTGTTGATGAGGCCAAAAAAAAAAAAAAAAGATACCTTCTCATGGTAGATGGAATTCCCCAAGCAAGAATACTGTAGTGTGTAACCATTCAATTCTCCAGGGGATCTTCTCAACCCAGGGACTGAACCTGGGTCTCCTGCATTGTAGGCAGATTCTTTACCATCTGAGCCAGCAGGGAAGCCCTACTTATCTTTATCAAAGCATAAACTACATAGAAGAGACTCCTTGGCTTCTAGCACATGTTCTCCCTTTTCTGCAATTCTCCAAGGGATGGTGTTATAATTGCACCTCATTATCCAGTCACCACCATCACCACAACGACAAAAAAAACTCTAGTATTTTTTTCTAGAAGTCATTTTTGATGGTTCTGTGATCTTAAAACCAAAGGATTATGACTTCATCTTTCAGCTAGTCAGTGTACATTTTTCAGAGTTACAGAATTCTGCAGAGTGGCTGAGTGGGGGGATGGTAGCATCTTCCATCATGCCACCAAAGGAGGAGCCTACTTCTAAATCTGTGTGATGCACTGGGTTTATGTATGTATGCCCGTAGCTAAGGAAGCAAGAAAGGTAACAAGATACAACCGTCTGCAAACAGAAGCCATACTATTCATAGTCACACACATACACATGCAATGCAGACTGGGCAAAAGCTCTTTTTAGCTATTCCCCTGGGTTCTAAGTTCATCAGAGATGGATACCAGAGAACCCAGCCTCTGGTCTCCTTCCCTTATCTTCTGCCTTCCCTGTTGAAAGAAGCTCTTCAACACACTTCCTTCCTTCTAGAATTCTTCTTCTTCCCCTCACTCCTGGAGCAGTGGGACTACAGGAGGGGTAGAGATACCACATATTCAGTCCCTCTGGAGGTGAAGGGGATGAGAGAAAAGAACTTCCTGCTTCCAGACTCAGAGTGAAACATTCACAAGAAAACCCTTGTTCTCCTAACATCCCTCACTTTTGTAGCAAAACTAAAGGCATTATCATGCCAACAGAGATTCTAAATCTTTTCACTTTGGGTAAATTCCCTTTTCCACTATCCCAGACTGGTACAGATCAATGTTCCAGGATGGAAATACCATAAGGAAAGAGGGCAGGAGGAAAAGAAAACTGTGCTCTATCACACCACACACAAAGAGTACTCTTCCAAGAGAGGGCTATTCCTTCAGCCTGGAAGCCAGAATGAAGAAGACAATTGAGCAGAGTCACAAGCTAAGAGCTGGCTTTGACCCAGAGTTGGTGGATTGGTGTAGCATGTAGCAAGAATTATAACTTCGTTGTTGAAATCCACTAAGATATGGGGGTTGTTGCCACTGCAATATAGCCTAAAAAAGGCTGACACATAAATAAATGGGTTGTTGGGACTTCCCTGGCAGTCCAGTGGTTAAGACTTCGCCTTCAGGGACTTCCCTGGTGGTCCAGTCGCTAAGATTCCAGGCTCCCAATGCAGGGGGGCCTGGTTTCAACCCCTGGTCAGGGAATAGATCCTGCATGCCTCAATGAAAGATCCTGCCTGCTGCAACTGAAAGATCCCACATGGTGCAATGAAGGCTGAAGATCCCACGTGCCACAACTAAGACCCAGTTCCACAAGAGAAGCCCGAGAATACTGGAGTGGGTAGCCTATCCCTTCTCCAGCAGATCTTCCCGACCCAGGAATCGAACCGGGGTCTCCTCCATTGCAGGCAGATTCTTTATCAACTGAGCTGTGAGGAAAACTCAAAGACCCAGCACAGCCAAATAAGTAAATAAGTATATACATTTTTTGAAAAAAAGACTTCATCTTCCAATTCAAGGGGTGTGGGTTCAATTCTTGGTTGGAGACCTAAGATGGCATGTGCCTTGGGGCAAAAAAAAAAAAACAAAAACATAAAGCAGAAACAATATTGTAACAAACTAAATAAAGATTTTTAAATGGTCCACATTAAAAAATATTTTTAAAAAATAGAGAAATGGCTACTTGCTATAAGAACAAAAAATATATATTATGTAGCATTATCTTTGAGACAAGGTGATAGGTGGTAAGAAACTGTTTTAAGTGATGTGCCATTTCTGAGCAGAAACTTGAAAGCCATTGCATAGGTCCATCCTTTGTTGCTTTTCTTCCCTCTGCTATGAGACCAAGATTGCAGCAGCTTCTCCATGTAGATCTTAGAATGAAGAAGGCATGTGGGGCCAACCACTGAGCCATGGCCGTGACTCAGACTGAGGAATGCACCTGTGTGAAGCACCCCCCAAAAGTTTGATGAGAAATTTCAAAGGAAGAGAGATGTTTGGCCTATTGTTTGTCACCAAATGGCTGCAAACAAGACCCCAGTGGAGTTAGAAAATGGGAGTATTCCAGTGGAAAATGGGAGTATTCCAGTGGAAACTGGGCAGGTGGGTCAATCCAGACAAGCAGTTGCTGCCCCAGGTCTAACTGAGCATGGTTCTGAAAGAAGCATCACAGCAAACAAGTGAAAAACCATCACACTCACAAAGTCTATTGTCAGCAATACCCCCAAGCACCTCTTCCCTCTGCTTTCCACCCTACCAAATTTATCAACCTAATAACCCATGTACCAGCATGAAAACTGATAAAAACTTGATCCTTTTCCCACAGTGTAAATGGCATTGTGAAATCCTTTCTGGATGCAAAATCCTCAGGAAAGGTGACAGTAAAATTGCCCTAGTCCATTATATAAACAGAACACTTCTTTGTATGTGACTATGAAGATGAAGGGAAAAGATTTTCACACCATCATCAGAATAGGTGGTGAGTGGGGATGGAGGAGGGAAGTGGGATGGAGCCCACAGAAGAGGAAGATTATAAAATTATTTGTTCATCCAAGAGGGACCAGTACCCTTAAGGAACAAGTGGAGTTGGACAACCTCAGGGGCAAAAAGGGAGAAAAGTCATTCTTGATTTTTTCTTTCCTGCTTAAGCCCCTATATTCAATCAGTTTCCAATTTCTATTCATTCTGACTCCATAGCACCAACCCCATTCATCTCTAACACCCTTCATCTCCTTAACAGTACTGAGTTCATAGCCTTAGCTTTTCTTGGACCATTGCAATACTTTTAAGGCATCTCCCTGTTCCCTTGCCCTTACTCACCCATTCTACCTGATGTGAATGGATTCATCTACCTAAAACAATTCTGCTGATAGCACCACCTGCTCCCTATCACTATAGTCTAAAGCCTCAAATCCCCACCCTAGTTTCCAAACTCCTTCCTAATCTGGCCCACTGTTCCCTTCACACTCTCGGAAATTTGACCAAAATAAAGGATTCATTCCTTTATACAACCATCATTTTTTTCCTTTCAATATATTTTTGAGTTGTTACCTTCCTCTTTAACTTACAAATTTAACTTACTTTAACTTACTTAACCTCTAAATCTTACAAATCCTTCAGAACCCAGCTCATTGTCACTTCCTCCTTGAAGCCTTCTGAAATCCTTCCAGTCAGCATTGCCCCCCATTCTGAACTACAGATCACATCATCTGAGTCTCTTCTAGGATAATCATCCCTCCCCGTAGGGGGCATTTGTGTGCATGCCTTTCTCCCTCGTAGAGTTTGCTGCAAGGCAAGGTCTGTCTGGTTCTTTCTCCCATAGAAGCTAGGATGGAGGGAAGCAAAACAAGGAAAGAAGGACTCTGGCTAGTCTCCTGGTACCCAAGCAGCCCAAATTCCCTGTGTGGTCCCCCAAAAAACTGAGTACCTGCTTTACTGTTTCCCTGGACTTTCTATGTCTCTCCAAAATGTTTTCTACTTTCTTCTTCCCCTCTAATTAGCAACCAAATGCTGATTGGGTCCCAGATTAGGTTCCCAGATCCCTGAGCCTTGCCAGCCTTTCTCCATGTTGGGGAGAGGAAAGCCAAGAAATAGGAAACACAAGAGTCAGACCACACCGAGGAAGGCAAGGAGAGGTCGCACGGTAGATAAAGCAACTTGCCTGAAAGTCTTGAGTCAGCATCACATCAATTCACAAGGCTACCTCGGCACTCCAGCCTCAAACACAAAACAGCAAGGTGTCCTGACACCTTCCAGAGACAGAACAGGGCTCTGAAATGAAGGGTTCCCCCAAACCCCACAGGCACACTGTCCCCAGAGCAGCCCTAGGGAACGGTAACAGTGCTACTTTCCGAGGGCGCCTGCCAAGGACTGCATATGAATTATTTAATTTAGTCCTCAAAATACCTGCCATTTTACAGGTGAAGAAGCTAAGGGTGTGCTTTGTGGCCCTCTCACAGAGATCCAGTTTGTGGAGTTGCGGATGTCACTCCTGCAGCTTCGAGGTGAGGTGTAGGCCTCTCAGATGGCAGAGGGACCTCCTGCCTCTCCTCCCCTCCACGCCCCACCGCCCATCTCCCGGGGAAGGTCCTCCCGGGAGGTGGCCGCTTCAGCACAGCCAGTTGCAGGCAGTTTATTCCATCACCTGTTGTGCTCTGCCAACTGGCACTCTCAAAGCCGTGGCACTGATTGTAAAGCTCCCGTGTGACTTAATACGCTTGATTAGTTTTGAGCACCGGGACAATGGATGCTGCCTATCTTCCATCTGCCGTCATCTTTTTTTCTGTACCTGCCACCTTCCTGATAACAAGGGTGGCAGCTTCAGCCAGGGAGTATGTCCTGTTTCAGTTGCTGAGCTTCAGCAGCCTGTCATTCCACAAGGGCTGTCTTTTCCCACCAAAGCCTGATCTCACACTGGTCCCACACAGTGTCCTCAAAGAAGGCTTCACTGCCGCCCTGTATCCGGGCTCTCTCCACTCATCCTGCAGCCAGCTACCAAATGCTCCTTGCTAACCACTCAGTGGCTCCCTGTGGCCTCAGAAATTTGGGGCAAGTGTTCTTTAATGTTTACAGCCCTTTTTGTTCTAAGACAGGCAGATTCCCAACCTCACCTCCAGCCTCTCCCATGCAGGTACCCTGGATTCTAGCTGAACCAACCCACAATCCTCTCCTTCAAACTCTTCAAATGTTGGCAGTACTCTCTCTCCCTCTCTATTTCCACCTCTAGAAATCCCAACACCACCTCAAGACTCCACTAATATGCTGAAGCTTTTCAGAACTTCCTGAGCTTGTTCCTGAGACCCCATTCAGCTAGGATTTCTTCAATCCCTATGACTCAGTGTCTTGTGCCTCTTTTATTGCCCTGAATGCATTCTCCCCTCCTCTATCCCTGCTACATTCTCTTCTCACTTCCTTTGTCATGAATTGTGGACTCCAAGGCTTTCCTGCATGCTCATCCCCAATTCTACCCCAGCACCTCCACAAAAGCAGCCTACAGAGCCTCTCACTTCCCAGTGCTCACAATCTGGTTATTGAATTACCTTATAAATGGTCGAACTGGGTAAATATACTTGACAGAGCTGTTGGGATTCCTCCTTTGTCCTGGGGTTTTATTCTGAAGTCTATTATTTTCCCCTTCCTTGCTGCTCATGCAATCAAGTGGTGATTAACCAATCTAATCTGGTCACAATCCATAAGTTTCACAAATATAATGTAATAAAAAAGGGGTTTGAATATTCTGGGAATTTCCAAACAAATCTGTATCCATGTTCTGAAGATAAAATTTGAAGGGTACTGAGAAATTATTTTTTTCCCCTACTGTGTCCCTTTCCAACCAGGAAGGCCTATGCAAAGCACCAGGCTGAAATGAGCCTCTTTTGATCCCAAAGTTTGTCTTTTAGGTTTTATGCTTTCCCTGGGTTAGAAAAATGATTAAGTATTTTTTGATCAAAAGGCTTCTGCCTGACTCTAGACTTCAGAGGTGGAGAAATACATAAAAAGAGAGAAACAAAGGATATTAGGGCCTCTTCTGCTTAATTCTGCTAATTTATGGAACTGAAAAACCAAAAGCATCATTAATCAGAGGGTCAACCCACAGAATGGGAGAAAATAGTTGTAAATCATATATCTGATAAGTGACTATATCTAGAATATATAAAATACTCTTACAACTCAATAATTTTTTTAAAAATCCCAAATTTTAAAATGGAGAAAGGATCTCAATAGACATTTCGCTAAGGAAGTAAATAGCCAGTAAGCACATTAAAAAAGGTGCTCAACACCACTAATCATTAGGAAAATGCAAATGGAAACGACAATCAATACCCTTCACATCCACTAGGATGGCTGGAATCAAATAAGGCAGATAATAATGAGTATTAGTGAGGATATGGATAAATTGGGACTTTCATATGCTGCAGATGGGAATGTAAAATGATGTGGCCATTTGGGAAACAAACCAGCTGGTAATACCTCAAATGATCCAACATAGAATTACCATGTGAGCCAGCAATTCCACTCCTGGGTGTATATTTCTGAGCAATGAAAACATATGTCCACACAAACACTTGTGTATAAATGTTGTTTAGGGTGGGGAAGGAAGATTAGAGATAAGGAATGGTATCTAAAGGATACAGACTCTCTTTTTGAGATGATTAAATGTTCTAAATTGACTATGGTGGGAATTCCCTGGCAGACCAGTAGTCAGGACTCTGAGCTTTCACTGCTGAGGGACCAGGTTCAATCCCTGGTCAGGGAACTAAGATCCAACAAGCTGCACAGTGCCCCCAAAATAAATAAGTAAAATTGACTATGATGATGGTTGCATATATATGTGAATATACTAAAAACACGGAGAAGGCAACGGCACCCTACTCCAGTACTCTTGCCTGGAAAATCCCATGGATGGAGAAGCCTGGAAGGCTGCAGTCCATCGGGTCGCTGAGGGTCGGACACGACTGGGTGACTTCACTTTCAATTTTCACTTCATGCATTGGAGAAGGAAATGGCAACCCACTCCAGTGTTCTTGCCTGGAGAATCCCAGGGACGGGGGAGCCTGGTGGGCTGCCATCTATGGGGTCACACAGAGTCGGACACAACTGAAGTGACTTAGCAGATACTAAAAACAAGTATATTCCCTGGAGAAGGGATACACACTCCAATATTCAGAAGACTTCCCTTGCTGCTCAGCTGGTAAAGAATCCACTTGCAATGCCAGAGACCTGGGTTCGATCCCTGGGTTGGAAAGATCCCCTGGAGAAGGGAACAGCTACCCACTCCAGTATTCTGGCTTGGAGAATTCTATGGACTTCCATGGGGTCACAAAGAGTCGTACACAACTGTGCAACTTCCACGTGCTAAAGACCGTTTACATTTTAAAGGGGTGAATTGCATGGCATGCTTAGGTATGAATCAGATCCTAAAGGGTGAACCAGAAATGCTGCAGAAACTCAAGGGTTTATGTGAATTGTGAAAGTTCTCAGGAACAGAAGGAGGCTTACTTGATCAAGTCACCTCCTGGCCAGCACGTACTCTATTTGGGGTTAAATCTTAGAGGTTGTGGATTTTACTAATAAAGAAGATAATTCCCAGAATTTTCCTCTCCTAATCCACCACTGTCCTTGTTTTCAAGCAAGTTTCTTTACTGTGCTATAGTGTTGATAAAATTTACACATAACAAAGTTGACTACAATTTAGTCCATAAAGTGACAGAAATGTCTGAAATAATGAAATAGAATATGGTGGTGGGATGAAAAATATTCCTTCTGCTGTGAACATGTATTTAGTCCAGCTGCTTTTTTATTCGTTAATACCTTGCTCCAGCAGTGCAGGCTCCCCACTGAGAATGTTGTACTAACACAGTATTCTTCTGAGATGGCTTACTGTGGCATTAATATTTTAGCTCACTTGTTGCAGCTTTCACATGGAGCCAAAATGGGTGTGCAACTGATGGGTTGTGTCATTGTTGTTCACCTTTCTTCAGATAATTATTCACCTTGAGAATGGTCAGCTCTGCTTTTCCTGCTGGGTTTAGTCATGTCTAATCCTTTGATCCATTTTTTCCATTGATGTTTCCTTTTTTTGTGATGATTGCTAATTGAATTTAGATCAGTGCCTACAGTATCTCTGAAGAAAGACACCCAGGGGAATACTTAAGGATCTAATCATATTTCCCCACCCTCCCCTCCCCTGGTGGCATTCATCATGGTATTATCAATGACTTGCTCTACTTTACAGAGGCATTAATTTACACAGTCTGGGTCTGGGTTTAGGATCCCAGGATTGCAACAAGTTTTGGTGAATGGTTTACCTAGAATGGCTGAAAATAACTTCATTAAGAATAGAATGTAAAAATTGTGATCAAGTCCGTTGAGTCGGAATTCTTGGCCCTGTTATGGTTGGGTAGAGCCATTTAACCAGTTCTGAAATGAGTTTTAAGCAAATATGATATGTGTCCCTGCCAGGTCACTGCATTTCTTCGCCACTGCAAGACTCACCAGAGCCCTCTTTTTCCTCTAGAGTAGGGACTGGCAGCATTCACAAGGTGACTATAACATCAGCTGGGGTCATCAAGTAAGAAAATGTGGATAAAAGAACCCAACTGACCTGAAATGGATATATAATATAAGCAAGAAATAAACCCTTTTTGTGTTCAGTAATTGAAATTTTGAAGTTTTTTTTTTTACCACAGAAGACGCTACCCTAACCTAAGGACTAAAGACTAAAGTCTAAAGACTGTGTGTGTGCAGTCATGTCCGACTCTGTGCTACCCCATGGACTATAGCCCACCAGGCCTCTCTGTGCATAGCATTTTCCAGGCAAGAATACTGGAGCAGGTTGCCACTTCTTTCTCCAGGGGATCTTCCCTGGAGTTCAAACCCAGGGATTGAACTCATGCCTCTTGGGTCTCCTACATTAGCAGGCGAGTTCTTTAACAGCTGAACCATCAGGGAAGCCCCACTGAAGGGACAAAGAGATAATTCTGCTGGGTTGAAAGAGATGAGTTGGCTGAATATTACTCACATTTATACAAGAAGCATTATGATGTAGTAAAAAGAACATTGGACTAGGATGGTTGGATGCATGAATGTATGAATGAGTAGATACAAATATACTTAAGACAGATATTGACGGTTAGAGTGTCAGCTACAAACTGGCACTTGCCATTTTCCATCTGCCTCTGTGGAGACTGAACCCTGTGCTGCTTCAGCTGATGACCTTTGACACATCCTGAGGGAGTTCAGGGTGGAGAGTGAGGCACTCTGGACTTAGGGAAACTGGTGAAACTGGTCTTTAGATAGTTAGATGTTTTCAGGAACTGATTTCATGATCCCAATCCTTGCATCTCCTCATATCTAGAAAAGCACTAAATCACTTCATGGTGGCATCAGCTCCCTGCAACTAACAGAAAACATTTTGTAAAATGAGTGCTTGATTACATTGAACTCTCCCTTCACCCAATCTTATATATTGACCTTCCCCCACTGCCTCTTCGGAGCAGTCTCTCAGAGCTCTCTGAGGTGCTGTCTCCTGGGCTGCAGTCCTCATTTTGCCCCAAACAAAACTTAATTCTCAGGTCATGCATCTTTTTTGTAGACAAGAGTGTAGAATTAAGACCTAGGGATCCTGGGTTTAACCTTACCACCTGTTATTTGTAACTGTGTTATCTTCAGTATGAGCTCATTTAACCTCTCTAAATGAACATCAATGCCTTCTTTCTTGTAATGGAAGTAAGAACATTTACTCAGCCTTATCAAAGGACTGTGTTGATAATTGTGGCTGACACACTCCAGGTGACCAACTACGATCCCTTCTTCCTAATGTCCATGACTTTGTTTATAATCCCCTACCTTTGACTGTGGGCAGGACATGTGACTTACTTCTAACCAGTTGAATATGGTGAAACTTACAGGTTACTCCATGATTATATTATATTAGATTTCATCTTGCTAATAGACCCTCCCTAAAACTCTTTGTGCAACTTGGTGAAGTCAGTGGGCAAGCTGGAAAAGCCCATGTGCCAAGGAACTATGGGCAGCTTCCAGGAGCTGAGTCTCTGGTAGCTCAGGCCCCAACAAGAAACCAGGGCTCTCAGTCCTACAACCACAGGAAATTAATTCTGCCAATAACCTGGGTGAGCTTGAAATCAAGTTCTTTCCCAGTTGATCCTCCAGATGGGAATATAGCCTAGCTGACACCTTAATTATATCTTTGTGAGACCCTAAGCAGAGAACCCAGCTAAGTTGTGCCCAGACTTCTGACCCATGAAAACTATGAGAGAATAATCAGTCAAGTTTACAGGCATTTGTCATTTGTTATACAATAATGGGAAATGAATACAATAACTAAATTAGTTCAGTTCAGTTCAGTCGCTTAGTCGTGTCCGACTCTTTGCGACCCCATGAATCGCAGCACACCAGGCCTCCCTGTCCATCACCAACTCCCAGAGTTCACTCAAACTCATGTCCATCGAGTCAGTGATGCCATCCAGCCATCTCATCCTCTGTCGTCCCCTTCTCTTCCTGCCCGCAATCCCTCCCAGCATCAAACTGGAAATACATGCTAGGTATTAGGCTCAAAGTATCAAAAATTTCATGGAGATTTCACACAGTACAAAGTCAAAAAAGTTACTCATATGCTTTGAGGAGTTCACAAGGCATTTTTTTAACCAAGTCATCACATAAACATCTCCAATTTTCCTTAAAATTATAGTATCTACTCTTTTTTTCTGACCTTGAAGTTCTAACAGCTGTGTCCACTGATTGTTTTTGGTCTGTGAAAGGTATAACTTCTATACTGCTGTCAATAAAGACAAAATCTGGGGTTTAACTGCTCTTCCTTAGAGAACTATGAAAAACCCAGGCTGTTTTAACTATGGATTCAATTTAATAGGTACGCTTCAGCCCACATTTCAGTAAAATGGCCACTTTCATCATTTTTACTATTATCTTACATGTTGCTATGACTATTAACAGCATCAATGAATGCTTGTACTTTTGTGTCTACATTTTTCATCTGGAGACTTTTAAAATGGATGTTGGAGGAATATTGTTGATGTCAATATGCCAAATTTCATCTCAATTACAGGGGTATAAATGATATGCTCTCAATTTCTGTTACCAGTAATAACATTCCTTGCCTTCTGTAGCAAAGCTCTTTCCAAGAACCCCTGACCCATATGTAATCAGCTTTGTGGCTCTGGGACAGGGCAACATAGAGCTTTACCTTAATCATTCCAAATCTGCTGTATGATGATTATAATAATACCCGGGAATGAGTATCCTCTAAGTACCAGGCTCATTGCAGACATTCTACCTAATTCTCAAAACACCCCTGCGAAGTAAATACTTTCATTACCATTTTACAGATCTGGAAACTCTGGCTTAGGGAGAATAATTTCCTTACCTGAGGTCACACATTTATAAGTCACTCAAGCAATATTTGAAATCAGATATGTCAAATTACAAAGCCTTCTTCCTGCCTCCACACCCTACAAACCCTTCTAACACTGAAAACTGAGAACATAGCACCAATTTAAGACTATTTCCCAATTTTCTTCCATTCATAAACTTCTTTTAATGTGTTAGCCCTTTTTATATGGTATCTGTATAATCATCTGTTCAGAAATAGAGCAGTATTCAACTCTGTAAAGGCAAAGGAGAAGAATCTTACATTAGTTAGGATTACACTTGGCTGTGAGTGATTAAAAGTACAAAAGTACATTGGCTTAAACAAAACATGAGTTTACTTCTCTTTCATGTATGCACTCTATGGATTTGGTGATGACTAAATCCAGGATCCAGCCCTCAGGAAATTTGCTATCTAAAGAGAAACCTAAACAACTCCTGATAATGGGAAACAGAATCAACATTTTGCTATAATGAAAGAAGGAAAAGTGGCCTAGGGAAGACAGAAGTTAGTTCTAACTGGTAGAATCCAAGAAGACTCCTTTGAAGAAGTGACATTGAACTAAGCTTAAAGGTGAGAAAAAATTCAGTAGACAACAAAGGAATTAGGGAGATAGATGAGATCTAAGTGGAGGTGGGGGGAGGACATTCAACACTAAATAAGTGACAAAAGTAAACAGATATAAAATGCTGGTCCATCTCCCATTCATAGAAAGGGATATCAGTCTGGAAAAGACTCCTTTTCCTTGTTACCCCAATATCCATTCTTCCTTTCTTCTTTAGTAATAGAATCTTTAGCTAAGTACCTGGCTGATCAAACTAAAGCCTACATTTCCAGACTCCCAAAGGCCTAGATGGACCATGAGACTAAATTCTGATTAATGGAATGTGTGCAGATGTATCATGAGCAAGTTCCTGAGAATCATCATTAAGAAACCAATTAGCACTGCCTTTGGCCTCTTCTACTTCTTCCCTTTTCTCTCTTCTTGCATGTTGGAATGTGAAGGTAGTGGCCAAAGCTCATTTTTCATTATCTTGGATCTAGGATATCATGTACCCAGCTGTGTAATGTACCTGCCCTAATGTGCGTTTATTTTTAAATGCCATTTGTAGAGCTGCCATCTTGGAATGTGAGATGACCTGGAGCATAGAGGTACCAACATTCTATCCTACAGAACCTCCTATATCCTATAGAATATACAGAATACATATATCATATATAGAATATATATCCTATAGAACCTCCCCATGGATCTAGATAGGCTTTCAGTTGGGAATGGGGTCTGTGGGGAAAATTCTATGCCTACCCCTTACTATCAATGATGAGAATGTACCCTACTGAAGCCACAACCCTCAGAGCAATGTTGAAAAGAGACACAGGCTACCAAACAGACATCAGTCCTAGGTTAGCCCACATTCTCAGCTGTGTGTTTTGAGTATATGAAGAGAGTGGATATCTGCTCACAGTAACACACATGTTCAAATCCTCCTTCCCCTCATGTCTACTTTCCTCCCCACAGTTCTACTCGCCCTCAAACTCTAAATTTCCCCAAAAATTCCCTCCTAAAATCTCGTCCAGTAGCTTTAGCCCTCATGCCATTTCTCCCTCTATCCCTCTGAAGACCCCAGGCAGGTAGCAGTATGACGGGGACACATGCCACCCTACAGAGGCTGAGCTCTGTACAGGAAGGTTTCTATTCCATAAGGAACCCAAGCTATTCGAAGAAAGGGGACCTGTTCCAGGGCTAAAGAGTGAGCTCTTGTCTAACACTCAGAAATGAATTGTTCTAGGAGAAAGCAATGGTACCCCACTCCAGTACTCTTGCCTGGAAAATCCCATGGATGGAGGAGCCTGGTGGGCTACAGTCCATGGGGTCACTAAGAGTCAGACACGACTCAAGTGACTTAGCAGCAGCAGCAGCAGGAGGCACACAAGTTAACAAAGCAAGAGACTTTATTGGGAAATGGTGCCCAGGCGGAGAGCAGCTGGGTAAGGGAACCCAGGAGAACTGTTCTGCCATGTACCAGGTTTTATAGTGATGGGGTTCATTTCCAGGTTGTCTCTGGCCAATCATTCTGACTCAGGGTCCTTCCTGGTGGCACATTCATCACTCAGCCAAGATGGATGCCACCGAGAAGGATTCTGGGAGGTTGGTAGGACGTGCGGACTGATGTCTCCTCTTTCTTTTGACCTTTCCCAAATTCTTGCCGTTGGTGGTAGCTTGTTCCGCATTCCTTACCAGGGCCTCCTATTCTAAGCTAAATCTTGCAAATGATTATCGTCAAGCCTAGCCAGGGTGGGCAGTTTCAGACAGTGGTTTCCCTAACAAAACTAACAAGAAACTCAATTTGTACTACAAAACACTTTTATACATCTTTAGAATTCAGTAAGAGGTAATATTTTCAATCTTAATCTTTGATTCTAACCCCTGAATTATAGGTAACCAAAGAAATTCTAAAGAAATAACAGAAAATATGTGTATCAGACAATATTACTTTCCTCCTCAAAAGCCATTCCATTTTCCCCTTATGAATGACATTCATTTTGTTCAGATTTGAGGAAGCAATGTGCTCCAGGAAGTTTGGACCCCACTCCAGCCCTAGAAGATTAAGTATGATTAGTCAAGTCAGTCATGCTAATCCCACTTCCTTTACCAGTGATTGCTGTGCAAGTGGGCCTATGACCCCTTCTGGTCAAAAGGGCCTGAGGGAAACTTACTAGGGACTTCTCAGAATGATTTTTCTCCTTGATTGTATAAAAAAAAAGGCATAAAGGAAGAACTCTCCTTCCTGTTTAGATTCAGCTGTGAGGGGACATGATGCTTAGAGCTGCAGCAGCCATTTTGTGACCATGAAATTAAAATTAAAAGAATCACAGAGAAGCTGACCCAGAACCCACAACCCACACATCAACTGTGCTGCTGAATTAACAAAATTCAGAACCATTATTTCCAGATTCAGGTTATGTAAACAATAAACTCTAACTTTTAGGTGTGATTAAATATTCCATTTCATATAGCAAAAAGCATTATAATTGATAAAATATTCAAGAATGACATCAATGTGCTTCCTTTTCACTCAATATTTCAAGGTTATTGAAGTTGTTATAAATGAATTCATTGAATATTATGATAGAATCTTCAATTTTATTTATGTATAATTATAAATTGGATAGAATTCATAATTTCTACTGATAACATTTGATAGGTATAATTAGAGTTCTTGGGTATATGAGGCTAAATCTTTAGAAAGGTCTTCATACCCAGGTCATTTTACGATGCCTAAAGAAAGCCTTTACCATCTCATTTTCGTTTTCTTATCTGACTGGCTGAATCCATTGACTGTCCAGCCAAAGCAACTGACAGCCTGGTGACATGTCCATTGTGTATGAGCCACACTCTTGGTGCTTGACTTCAGAGTGGGGCATACAGATGGCCCAAAGAATCTCAATAGGAAGAAAAGCCAAGTGGTCAAGCTGGAAGATTAGCACAGAGAACAAAGATGTTCATAAGACTCTCATGAAAAGTTTAAGTGAGAAACCAGCAACAACAGCTAGTGCAGTTTACTTAAGTGCCCTAGGACATGGTGTATGTTTATATGCAGGCTTCTTCCCGGTCATTTTTCATTATCTTGGATCTAGGATATCATGTACCCAGCTGTGTAATGTACCTGCCCTAATGTGCATTTATTTTTAAATGCCATTTGTAGATGATTTCTCTCAAGCCTTCAAAGGACATAATGAGATAATGTGGTGGAAAGCACTTTGTAAGCTGTAAAGTACCACAAAAAATGTTGCTATTTTGGTTAAAACTCTAAATTTTTTTAAATTTTAAAACATTAAAGTGAGCAATGGCTTTATGAAAGCCCTCCCATGGTTCCAGAGAGGCTGCTACTAAGACACTGGGAGCATACCTAAAGGTAAATCTATGCTAATGGTTTTACTATTTTTATCGGCTAAAATTCTGTCCAAGAGACAGAAAGAATTGTACTTTCTCCTGTTTCTTAATACAAATATGTAGGGGGCACTTCCAATCCTGGACAACTGAAACAGGATAGATAAACTGTAAAATGCATGCAACACTTGACCCTTCTGTCTGCAACCAAATCCAGCCCCCACACCCACTACCAAATTAAATCTTGGAGACATAGTTTTGGGTAAAATAGAAAAGAATAGCTTTATTGCTTTGCGAGGCAAAGAGGCCACAGAGGGCTAACGCCTGCAAAACCGTGTCCCCACTTGGAGGGGTAGTGAGGAGTTTTACAGTAATGGTTCAAAGAGGGTGTAATCAGCTCAGGGACATTCTTCTGATTGGTTGGTGGTGAGGTAAGTGGGAATCAGCATCATCAACCTTCTGGTTCCAATGGGTCTGGGGTCTGCGTGCTTGTGAGGGGCACAGTAACTTTTCCCACCTGGTGGAGGTTCCAGTATCTGCGAAATAGCTCAAAAATACTATTATGTATATCCCTTGAGGGAGAACCCAAGGCTCCACTACTGTTTCTTTTGATTGTTCCTCCCTTGTCTCTGTATCCCCTCCCTTCCCTAATTAGCAATTGTTTGAACCTGCTTGCTGCAACTCAGGGAAGGTCATGGAGGCCAAAATAAAGCCCATTTTCTGTAATCAAGAAATGGGGGCCAAAGAAAGGCTTTTGTGCCCAGGAGCCCCACAGGGCCCTGCTGGTACCATATTCTGATCTCTCTAGTCCCCATGACAAGCACAGGAAGCCCCAGGATCCAGCTCAACAGGTGAGCAACAAATACATGTTGAACTGAACTGAATTCATGAAAGAGTCTGTAACTCTCTACTCAAAACCTTGTCCATGGATTTGCTACTTTGTCATCATGGGGAACTTTTTAGAAATGCAGATTCTCAGGTCCCAGTTAGACCTAGGAAACAGACTGTACTTTCACAAGAACCCCCCCCTGCCCCCCGCCCCCACAAGATGTTCGGTGTCCACTTTAAAGTGTGAGAGTCCTGCTGTAGCAGATGTCATCTATGCTGCATTCTCATCCTTTCAGTCCACCCTGGAGGTGACCTGAGTCAGTTCCCATGCATACCTTGCTACACATCTTTCCCTGGTGGCTCTCTCTGACCCAGGACCCCTGCTGCCAGGTTGGAACATGCCAGGCCAGCCAGAAGTGCTAGGAACTTGATGTCTTTGTGGAAATGGTGAGTTGCTGTATGACCATCACAGTTTTCCTGGCTTTAAATAGGGAAATTCCAAGACATATTCCACATTGTTTTTCAGAGTGTACCCAGGAGTACTAAGTTCAGTTGCCCATAGAAATAATCCATATTGGCTTTCCTATCTTCCTCTATCTCACTTCCCCACACTCTCAGCATTGCTTTCTGGACTCTTCTCCCAAACAAACTGCTTTTACTCTAATCCTTTCTCAGGATGTTTTTGGAAGAATTCAAGCTAAGACAAGTTGCCTTGCACTTCTGATAGTCAATCCTTTCTAGTCTAGCCCCTATTTTAGTCTATCTAGGCTGCCATAACAGAATACCATAGACTGGGTGGCTTGAACAGCAGATACTGATTTTCTCCCAGTTTTTGAATCTGCCTGCAATGCAGGAGACCCCAGTTCAATTCCTGGGTCAGGAAGATCCTCTGGAGAAAGAATAGGCTACTCACTCCAGTATTCTTGGGCTTCCCTTCTGGCTCAGCTGGTAAAGAATCCACCTGCAATGATGGATACCTGGGTTCGATCCCTGGGTTGGAAAGATCCCCTGGAGAAGGGAAAGGCTACCCACTCCAGTATTCTGGCCTGGAGAATTCCACGGACTGTATAGACCATGCAGTAGCAAAGAATCAGACACAACTGAGTGATTTTTACTTTCACTTTTGAAGTCTGAGTCAGGGTGCTAGTATGGTAGGTTTCTGGTGAGGACTCTCTTCCAGTTTGCAGACTGCTGCCTTCTAGCTTATGACCTGACAAGTAAATGCCCAACAGGTCAACAAGATCACCTAGAGCAGAACAAAGAGGGAACTCCGCCACCTGGCTTTTCATTCTAGTTCTACCACTAGGCTCTCTGGGCCTCAGCTCAACTGAAGGATCAGGACATTAAACAGGTGATCACAAGGTGTTATCAGGCTAGTCCAGGGCAAGAGAGCAGGTCCAGGAAACAGGGTCTCCAGATTCCAAGTTTAGGGTCTTCCAACACACCAAATGGCTTTCTCCTAACAATGTTGGTAGGAGGTTTAAGAGCAATAACAAAGCCCAAGTTTAATATTAAACTAAAAGTGGAACCCCACTATTGTTCCTCAAACCTAAATCATTCTGATTATATCCAATTTATGACAATTCACACTAATGAAAGGAAGCACTGACATAAATAATTCAGAAACTCACTAATAATCAGCCCAGCTGTAAGACACTCCTGCCAAGGGAAGCATCCCAGGAGGCCACCCCAGCTGGGTACATGGCAGGCAGGACTCCCAGTGCACGCAGATGGTCTGTGGTGGAGCGATGGCCTGCCGCCAGCCTCAAGATCAGCTTTAGGAAAGCATTCTTTTAGCGGTGAGGACTGAGGAGACCTTGTACCTAAGAGGCCACGAAGGCAGTTGAGGGTTTTTTCAACTGACTAATGTGTAAGTCTGTGCAAGCATCCTGCCCACTTCCTAATCAAATCCACCACTCCGTGTTCCGTGAGCTTTGTCTGCAGCCGCCTTCATTCCACATGGCCTCTCCTGGCCTTGGATATTGTTGTGGGCATCTGATGGAGCAGTAAGAGATGCCAACCCTCCTGTGAAATGCCAGATAACTACTGGGCAAATTAACTCACTTCAGTGTTCTCAGTGGAAAATGGGTAGGGTGTCACAGAATCACCTATGAAGCAACTACAAGCAACACTTACTCTCCCACTTTGATTCCTTCCCATTTATCTCTGCCGAGAGCATGATACTGTAAAAAAAAAAAAAAATGTCCCCAAAGTAGATCGGACTGAAAGTCACCCCCATCACTGGAGCCATACATCTTTATTCTGGGTTCTCTCACAACTTGGAGTTCAATTAAGTCTATGTCTACCTCCTCTGACCCAGAGAGGAGCACACGTTATACCACTACTCAGAAAGCATCAGCAACCACATAAGTTTTATGTCAAAAACAGGTACATGGCATTAGCCACAGGAATGTACATAAGTCTTAGTTCAGATAGAGCACTGGATATTTTTGGACTATAAAGCAAGCTGAGTGCTGAAGAATTGATGCATTTGAACTGTGGTGTTGGAGAAGACTCTTAAGAGACCCTTGGACTGCAAGGAGATCAAACCAGTCAATCCTAAAGGAAATCAGTCCTGAATATTCATTGGAAGGACTGATGCTGAAGCTGAAACTCCAATACTTTGGCCACCTGATGCAAAGAGCTGACTCACTGGAAAAGACCATGATGCTGGGAAAGACTGAAGGCAAGAGGAGAAGGGGACAACAGAGGATGAGATGGTTGGATGGCATCACCAACTCAATGGACATGAATTTGAGCAAGCTGTGGGAGTTGGTGATAGACAAGAAAGCCTGGCATGCTGCAGTTCATGGGGTCACAGAGTCAGACACTGAGTGACTGAACTGAACTGAACCAAACCAGATATGTGTGTTCGACGTGACCTTGAACCTGTACAGTAAGTCCCCTATGAACCTTCAAGTTGCTAACTTTCAAAGATGCAAAGTGCATTTGCATGTCCGATCACTTAAGTTAGTTCACATGCCTGGCATGCACTGCCTCGTGCATGTGTCCTCTACAAGGGGTTGTGCTTTTATGTACCTACAGTGCTGTATAGAGGACTTCCCTGGGGCTCAGATGGTAAAGCGTCTGCCTGCAATGCAGAGACCTGGGTTCAATCCCTGGGTTGGGAAGATCTCTTGGAGAAGGAAATGGCAACCCACTCCAGTATTCTTGCCTGGAAAATCCCATGGATGGAGGAGCCTGGTAGGCTACAGTCCATGGGGTCGCAAAGAGTTGGACACAACTGAGTGACTTCACTCACTCACTCACTCACTTACTCATAGAGGACAGTAGTAAAATATCTTTATTTCAAGTCCAGGATGTCCGGAAGTAAGTGCAAAAGCAGTGATGTAGCTGGTACTACTAAACTTTTCAAGCTACTGTACTGTAAGATTACCAACATTTTCTTTATTTTTGTGTTTATTTTTGTTTGTTTTTGTGTTATTTGTGTGAAGAGTATTATAAACCTGTTACAGTACAGTGCTATATAGCCAATTATGTTAGTTGGGTTCCTAGGCTAACTTTTTTGGACTTACAAACGTGCTCTTAGAACAGAACTCATTTGTATGTAGGGGACTTACTGTACCACACTGGTGAATGCTCCAAGGGAGGAACTGAGGAAGAGCTAGAGTACCCCAGCCAAGATGGTGTCACAAATGCCTAATCGTGGTATGATTTGATGCCAACTAATCCTGGTGGCTCAGTTGGTAAATAATCCACCTGCAATACAGGAGACCCAGGTTTGATCTCTGGGTGAGGAAGATGCCCTGGAGAAGGAAATGGCTACCCACTCCAGTATTCTTGCCTGGAAAATCTCATAGACAGAGGAGCCTGGCGGGCTACAGTTCATTGGGTGGCAGAGTCAGACGTGACTTAGTGACTAAACCACCAACCACCAATTCAGACTTTAGAAATATATCATTGTTTGACAGCTGTGTGATGATATGTTGGAGCCCTAGAACAGATCGTATCTGCATCTGACACCACATGTGCCGCACATCACATGCTCTCAGTGCACTTTTTACTCCAGGCATTCCTGATGTGATCAACTGTGCTCAGATGCGATCTAACTACATGCAGATGCAGCTGTCCCCAATACACTGCCCATTTCCTGCCCCCAGGCTTCTCTGCTATTCTCAGCCCACGTAAGATTCAGCAGACCAGCCAGCCCTCCTGATCCCACAGGCATCTGGAAGTGGGAAGGAGTTAACATCAGAAAGCAATTCTTGGCCAGCTGGGAATGAAAAGGAGTAAATAAATTCTCCCCTTGTCTGTTCCTCAGGGAGATAATCCCAGAGTACATTTCACACATTTCCTCAAAGGATCTTGAAAGGATCAAGCCTACACCAATAGCTGTTACCAAAACTAGCCCCAAAATGCAAAGAGATCAAACCAGCAAGCTCTGCGAGTTGGTAATGGACAGGGAAGCCCGGCATGCTGCAGTCCATAGGGTCACGAAGAGTCAGACACGACTGAGCAACTTAACTGAATTGAACTGGAAGATTTTAAGGGAGAGAAATCCTACAATCTGTGCTGAAATTCAGGTATACGATTTAACTGTAAGGGCAGCAGAGCTACAGAGGAAACTGAATGCACAGTCTCAACAGTCTTCTATGTCGAAATCAGGGCCTGATGTGAAGAGAGGGGGACCTTGAGACATACAAGAGACTCAGCATGGAGACACAGCAGGGGTTGGGGGCAGAAGAACCCATGTGCCCTTCTCTGTTTCCAGGACATGCATAACTAGCTTGGGAACACTATGACTTTGGCCATAAATCCAGTGGAAGCTCCTTTCATTGTAGCTTGAATTATATTTTTAAGTATGCAATTATCTTCATCATATCCAAAAAATTACCCTTAGACTTCTTTATATATATATATAAAATCTCTATATTTTAATTTTTGAGGAGTTTAATATAAAAAAGAGGGGGAGAACTGGCAAAGGAAATAACGTAGGAAATTAGAAAGAGCAAAAGCTTTAAAACCACATAAATGAAGGTTCAAACACCAGCCATGCTACTTACTGACTGTTAGCCTTGAGGGTATCAGTTTCTTCATCTGTAAAATGGGGGAAATCTTGTTGTTAGATGTTGGAATGTTAATCAATATAAAGTATGTAAAACTCCTAGCTCATAGAAAGCATTTGATACAAGCTACCTGTACCCATTTTTTCACTATTTAAACAATTGAGCCACCTCTTTCAACAGTATATGAGCACTGGCAATTATCAATATTGTATATTTAGTATAAACCAGAAAAATAATTCAATTTACTGGTCTAGATGGAAATTTCCTTACTTTGAGGAAAAAATAAGCCAATTTCTCATAGTAATACTATAGCAATTCCTACCTAATTAATTTACGTATAATATGTGAAGCAGTTAAACTCATTCTTTAACCACAAAGCTTGCAAGAGAGATGATATTAACTGCGGTTCAGCTTAACTTTTGTGGCACTAAACTGTCAAAGAATTTGGACTGTTAATAGTTTTTAATAATTACAGTTGAGGCTTCAGAGCTCCAAAATTGGCAAGAGTGCCATATTTCTCTTGTTTCTGAGCCATAGTATAACATGGAGCAGACATTTGGCTATTGTCCAGAGAATCTGATCCTGTAGTCAGAAAATAGGTCAAAACATCCACTTCTGTAGCTAAACCTGTGGCAGCAGACTTTGAATTGGACACTCTGTCCTGAATTTTTCTGGGGAATAATCATGCCCAGGAACATGGCTGAGAAGAAGGCTTAGAGTAGCCAGACCAGACCATAACAGATGGTTGTATAATACAGTTCAGAAACCTTTCACAGGAAGTTCAGAAACCTTTCACAGGACAGAGATCCACAGGGGGATTGAATCAGTGTTCTCTGGTTTAAAGGCTCCCTTCAGAGAAACCATTTGTAGAGCATAGCTATAGGGGTAATCCCCACTGAGAAAAGTCCTTCCAGAGGGAATGTGCAATGAAACTGCCAAGTCTCATCACTTACATGAATGAATTTTGAGTATTTAAAAATTAGGTGAATATTTTCTCCACCTAAGAAAGACAGACCAACACACAAGTTATTTTAAAAATCAATACTGGTAGGTTAGAAAAGGATCACTGAGAATACAAAAATACAAACTCTTTGTCTTTTTGGAAAGAAAATGCAGTGCCATTCATTCTTTCTTTCATTCATACATGTTTATGGAAAGTGAATTATGCACCAGCATTAGGAAGGTACAGACAAGCAAAACATATCCTTGCCTTCCTGCACGCTATCTAAAGACAAACTGATAAAATGTCATAAAACCATCTTCATATATAAACATAATGTAAGAATACTGGGAAAATAGAGAGAAAAGGGCTATGGAGTCTGATTGAGTTTTATACATAAAAGATGGAAACAATAAACAGAATTTGTATTGACCAAACCCAAAAGAATTTCTCAGAACACCTGTGTTGGGAACATCCTTAAATAAAATAGTTAACTATATTGCTTTACTAGGTTAACAGCTATGACATGATTATGGAGCAATAAAAGCATTCTTTAAAATATTTTGAGAGGCAGGACAGTGAAGAAAGTTACCCATGTATGGTAGAGGAGCAGGGAAAAAGTAGAGAGGCAGTCATTTCTGTAGCAGTCATATTATTTAATTTGCTTATTTTGACTCATTGTTCAGACTAGAGGAGAATATTTGAGCAAAGCCCAACAAATCAGATTCCTACTTAGCTAATTTTGAATGGGGACCCAGCAACTCCAGTCAATCAAGGGTTTTCCATCACATGCTGGGAGGAAGAAAAAGCCAGTCAACATAGAAAAAAGACATCAAAGCAGAAAAAGAAACTGAGTTGCCAGAGTAGGCAAGAGAGAAAGAGTGGCCTCCTTTGTCCCTGGTAGGTTTCAGAGCCCTGGTGTCACTCCCCTTTAAGACCCAGCTGTACTATCTGCTTGCATTGTAGGAAACAGTCCTGCATCCATTCCATAATTACCCTTTTGGCAACTCAGGGTGAATGATTTGTCGTAAATAATAATCAACTACAACACATCCTTCCAGCAAGACTGATTTGTTATGTAAATCCCAAAATGCCATTGGCATTTTTAAGAAATGCAGTGTATTCTCTCTTTTCAGTGTCCCACCCCCGCCCAAGCTCGCCCCACCTCCAACTGAAGTCCCTTTCACTCAGTTTTCTCCAGTCTCTATTGAGTAGCCTCAATAACTCTTAGATGAACTCCTAGGAAAAGATTGAGGCTGGAAGCAAGGTTTTGAGTCTTATTTCACAGCACAGCATCTCCCAGATGCACCACAGTGTAAAGTCTCTGAAATCCAGTATGTACTTTATACTTACAGCACATCATAATTCAGACTTACCACATTTCAAGTGCTTAGTCATGACATTTGGCTGTTGGCTACTGAATTGGCCAGTCAGTGCAATTTTACAGGTTGAATCCAGGCTCTGCCACTTCCTTACTGTGGGATGCTAAATTGATTATTTAACCTCTCCAGGTCTCATAAAGCTGTCTTGTGTATTAAATGATATATTACCTGCAAATCCTTTAGCATGGTCTGAAGCATAGAAAGCTCTCAATAAACTTTAACCACTAATTTTATCATAAAATACAAGGGTGAACAGAAGGGAGAGTCAGAGAAAACTCATAATTTGGTAGACCACAATAAAATAATTTAGAATAAGTAAAACATGAATAAAAACCATGTGTAACAGAATTTCTGTGTGTTTTGTAGTACTTAAAAGCTAGTTTGAGATTCAGATCCTGTTTTGCTATTTGAAATTGGGAAATTTATTTAACCTCTTGATATTTCAGTGTTTTCATCTGTAAGGTGGGAATAGTACCGCATATGACTGTGGTGAGAGACAATGAGTTAGTAGATGTAAAGCACCTAGAATGAAATTCAAAAGTAAAAACAAGCAGTAGCTGTAATTATCATCGTCACTTTTTTTTTTTTTTCACATTTTGTCCATGCCCACGGTGTGTGCGATCAAACTTGCACCCCCTATGATGGAAGCATGAAGTTTTCACCACTGGGCCACCAGGAAAGTCTCTATCAGTATCATTACTGCTGTTGTTATTCTACCATCCCAGATGGTGAATGGCAAGTGTAATCTCTGGGTCTCAGGTCCTCAGCTTTAATTAAGTATGTGCTGCCTTTGGAGCTTCCCCAGTTGTGCTAGTGGTAATGAACCCACCTGCCAATGCAGGAGACTGTAAGAGACCCGGGGTTCAATCCCTGGGTTGGGAAGATCTCCTGGAGGAGGGCATGGCAAGCCACTCTAGTATTCTTGCCTGGAGAATTTCATGGACAGAGGAACCTGATGGACAACAGTCCATAGGGTCACACAGAGTCAGATACAACTGAAGCGACTTATCATGCAGCACACACACATGCTGACTTTCAGTTGACCTAAAATCAAACAATCCATTGTGCTTATAAATATGAATTTTCTGTATTCAGTATATAAAACCACATAAGGGCAAAAGTACAATTACAGAACCCTAGTTAGAAACATCCAATTCACAAACATCACAATCCCATTCACAATTATAAGTGCCAAGAAATAAAATTATGATGTTGGAGACTAGGCATATAAAATGAACCACCACCAAATATTGTCTATTGGCCCTGTACACTCTGCACTCCCTTCTCTGTTCTCCATTGAATCACAAAGGCTGAAAGACTGGGAACTAAATGTCACATACTCAGTTGCCAGCAGGGTACTGGCTATGGTTTAGTCTACAACACTCAAGCAAGCCAGAGAAGGCAGAATGGGGACAGAATTACCCTTCTTCCTCTTCTAGCTTTAGCAGATATGGTGGGCATCATAAACAGGGGGGTTTAATAAATAGTTTCCATGTTTCCTAGAAATTCACCCCCTTAGGCCTACAGAGAAGCTCTGAGACCAGCAGTAGTTTCCCATCAGTTCCTGACCACTGGGAAGCATCAGAATCTCTTTGGCCCTTTGGATGGACCATACCTGTGATTGCCCTCTTGACTTTGGTGTCTCCATTCCTCTCATCAATTTCTGTAGGCAGCTTATTCCCCATATTAAATATTGCTCTGTTTGAAATATCTAGAATGATTTCTTTTCCCACCTGAACCCTAACTGATATTGCTTCATTTTTCTGAAAATTAATGTGGACTCCCAGATCTAGCTGATGTCTCTAAGAGATGCAGGCAACAGAATGTCAGGAATTAACTTTGAAAGTGGAAGTGAAAGTCGCTCAGTCCTGTCCGACTCTTCGCAACCCCATGGACTATACAGTCCATGGAATTCTCCAGGCCAGAATACTTGAGTGGGTAGCCTTTCCCTTCTCCAGGGGATCTTACTAACCCAGGGATCAAACCCAGGTCTCTGGCATTGCAGACGGATTCTTTACCAGCTGAGCTACAAAAGAAGCCCAAGAGTACTAGAGTGAGTAGCCTATCCCTTCTCCAGAAGATCTTCCCAACCCAAGAATCAAACCAGGGCCTCCTGCATTGCAGGCAGATTCTTTACCAACTGAGCTATCAGGGAATCTAATTCATTGGCAAAATTTGATTTTAACAACAGAAACAATAATAATGAACATAACAGTCATTGCCATTTCTAAATGACAAAGTAAATAACTTTTTACAGTAAAAGAGATCTCTTTTTTTATGATGCTCTCCTTAACTCGAGTCAACCTAAAGCCATCTGCTACAAACTGAATGCTGTGTCCCCCCAAAATTTACGTACTGAAGCCCTAATCCACAATGTGATGGTATGTGGAAATGAGGCCTTTGGGAGATAATTAGGTTTAGATGAGGTCATGAGATTAGAGTTCCCACGATAGGATTAGTGTCCTTATAAGAAGAGGAAGAGACCATAGTCCTCTCTCCTTCCCCAGTGTGAAAATATTGCAAGAAGGCAGTCATCTGCAAACCAGAAGGAGGGCTCTAATCAGACACTAAATTTGCCAGCACCTTGATCTTGGATTTCCCAGCCTCCAAGATGTGAGAAGTAAATATGTGTAATATATGCTACCTAGTCTATATTGTTTTGTTATAGCTGCTGCTCATACCAAGACACCAAAGCCCATGCTCTTAACCATGAGGCTGTATCTACCACATTGCACTGTAACTGAGAACCACTGTCACCCACTGGGAAGACAGCCTCAGGCCACATTGATACCTGTGGTCAGAGTCCAGCATCAGCGCCATCATCATGTAGAGACAACATAACCCATATCTATGTGCTTAAATTTTTGCTTTCTTGACCACAGGAATCATTAACCATGAGTTAGGACCGTTATTCCAACATCTGGGAACAGGGAAGTTAATACTAAAAGAATCTACAAGCTCAAAATAAGACTGCATCTCAGACGGACCCACTTGAATGTAGATTGAAACAAATATGCAGTAAGTGCAAATCCCGGTAGTCATTTTGAAAACCATACAGCGCAAGAAGATTTTGTTTCCATCTAATTTAGCGAATATTACCTTAAAATACCCCCAAGATGCTCACTCACCCAGGAAAAAGTCCAGGGGTGGGGCCCCTCTCTAGAAAACTGGGTTCAACAGAGATATGGTCAAAGCCTCCCGTCTTTCTGGGCTCTGTCTGCTACTGAGACACAAAGCAGATGGATAAAGCAGCTGGGATTAGCACAGAGTGTTCTTGGAGGCTTCAGGCTCTGTGTTTCCACAGCAACATCATACCTGGAGGAGAGCAGCCTTGTGACAAAGCCCAGCACGTTTGTCTCCATAACGACAAGATCAAGGCAACTTGGCCATGACTCCTCCCTGTTCTTCCTCAGTAGTGACCACAGTAACTGGTAGTGACCATCCTCACACAACACGTGGACAAGCGTCCACCTTGAAATTTCTTTGATGGTCGTTTTGGTCAGGTTCCCCAGATGTAGACCCTGAGAAGAGGATTTGTATGATTTATTAAAGAAGTGCTCCCAAGGGAAACCAGGAAGGAAGCAGGGATGGGAGGGGAAAGGGGAAGGAAGCAGGGATGGGAGGGGAAAGGGAAGGAGACCCAAGCAGCAACATCCTCCTGGGCACAATCCTGCAGAGAGTAGCTTCAGCCTGCTCCCAGAGAGGAAATCAGAGTATAAGATTTCACCACAGAATTGTCTGCTCCCAAATGTCATTAGTTAAATGTCACCCCAGGAGACATAATTCCCATGTACTCTCAGCTTTATACCTTTTAGGAAAACCGGGCTCTGGGAGCCAGAAAGTCCAGAGAAAGGCTATGAATACTGTCTTTGGAAAGCACAGGAAACCCAGGTGGTGCACAAAAACAGTAAAATGGTACCCCAGGGGGTTGAGCAGAGTACCACCAATATCCTCTGCACTGGAGAAGACAAGTGAACTGTGGAGAGACAGATACAGAAGAAAAGGTGAGGTTGACCATACTTGCTTTCTCATACATCTCAGACAGTGTTTGCCTAGAGTTTTCTACACTGGGATTTAACACCAAGGTCAACTGGCAGCTACTGATTACCAACACTGTGCTTTTCACAGGAGTAGGAATTATGAAAACATCAAATAACAGGGTTTATTATCCCATACAATAAACTGAGATGTATGCTGCCCAGCGAGGGTCCATGTTTTGGTACAAGCGGCAGGAAGTTAGGAGTCACATAATTTTTTTGCATGGTCTCTTGACACTTGATGCTTCACATCACTTGACAGGGATGTTAGAGAGAGGATTCAAGTATTGGAAAAGATACTAGAAAAGGATGACTCCTCAACTCTAACATTCAGGACTACACAGCCTGAATTTGATCCTGCTCTCTCTCTCACTTTCCGTGTTACCTTAAACCTATTAACATCTTTCAATATCAGCCCACTTTTCTGTAAAATGTAAATGTTAGACTCCACTTCAGGGAGAATGGAGTAGACATCATTTTCTCTATTCTTTCCAGTCAGTATGACTAGAAATCCTGGATATTAGATATAAAATGAACATTTTATAAAATGACTGAAATGTGGAGAGAAGGTAGACCAGCTAGGGGCCTCATGACCTAAAAAATGACACAGTGGTGAATTTCATGGGTTTTCTTTTTGCCTCATATACCCTAGATTTGGAGTTGAAGAAAAGAGCAACCTGAAAACACCAATAAGAACAGACAAATATATAAATAAAAATAAAACAAAAGCTTGCTCTTTCTACCAAAGGACCAGGAAAGAGGCAATCAAACAAGAGAGAAAACTTTTAGACAATGACACTGTAGTCCAGCCAAATGCGACAAAAAATACTGTGGCCCCACCACCATCCATGCTAGCAGACGTAAGCAGATGTAAAGTGGGAAGTCTAGACTTTCATCCTCACACGGTTGTAATGAGGCATCCCAACACCACCACCAGGGGTAGAAAGCCAACTAGAGAGCCAGGCAATAACAAGCCCTCTCCCACACTGTGCCAGTGAGTGAGTCAGACCTTCCACATCCACCTGGCGGTAACAAGGTATCCCCATCTTCCCCATAGGGACTGGTATCAGCAGTATCTCCTAGTGGAGAGTCAAAACTTTCCTCATCACCCACTAATAACATAGACATCCCACCACTGTGTCAGTGGAGACCACGTTGGGTGATAAAACTCCCACTACCATCCAGCAGTAAAGAAAAGCTTCCTCCGCACCTTGGGTCTCATGGAGACCAGATGGAGAACTGGACTCCCAACTCTAGTGAGAAGCAATAGGGTGGCATCCACAGCACAGTGTCAAAAAGACTATCTAGACCAGAAGGCTTGAAAAAGATCCTGAGTCACATGACATAACACAAAAATGTCTTGTTACAATTGAAAATTGCTCATGATGTCAAGACCCAAAAAGATCTCAAAATGAATGAAAACCATCAATCAGCAGATGCCAAAAATAAGATGACAGAGATGTTGGATTTTAAAACAACCATTGTAAAAATGCTTCATCAAAGAGTTATTAACACAACTAAAACAAATGCAAAAATAAGCCTTGGCAAAAATACAGAAGATAAAAAAAGTGCAAATTTTAGAATTATAAAGTACAAAAACCAAAATAAAAAGTCATTGAATGGTTCATAGCAGAATGGAGCGGACAGAGAAAGAAGAAATCACAACTCATCCACTATTAGAGAAACAATTTAAATAGCCCTATAACTATTAAGGAAATTGAATTCACAATTTCAAAACTTAAAGAAATATCACTACTTTGGGAAATAGTTTGGTGGTTCCTAATAAAACTAAACACACTCTTACCACAGGATCCAACAATCACACTCTGGTACTTATCCAAAGGAATTGATGACTTACGTCCACACAAAAATCTCTACACAGATGAATGTGACAGCTTTATTCACAATTGCCAAAACTTGGAAGATATCAAGATATCCATCAAAAACTGAATGATACATCTAGACAATGGAACATTTTTCAGTGCTAAAAAGGAAATTAGCTATAAGCCATGAAAAGACATGGAGGAAATTTAAATATATATTACTAAGTAAAATAACCCAGCCTGAAAATTCTACATACTATATGAGTTCAACTATATGACATCCTGGAAAAAGTAAAACTATGGAGACAGTAAAAACATCAGGGATTGCAAGAGTTAAGGAGGAGGAAAGGATGAAGAGGTAAGTCATATAAATTTTTAGGGCAATGATAACTATAGTTTTTCGGTATATGTCATTATAAATTTGTCCAGACCCACAGAGTGTACAACACATAAGTGAACACTAATGTGAACTATGGGCTCTGAATGATAATGATGTATCAATGTAACTTTGTCAATTATAACATATGTACTACTTTGGTGAAGATTGTTATAATGCGGGAGGTTATACATGTACAGGGCAGGGGGTATATGGGACTCTGCTGCCAAATCAGACTTAAATTGAAGAATGTAGGGAAAACCACTAGACCATTCAGGTATGACCTAAATCAAATCCTTTACGATTATACAGTGAAAGTGAAAAATAGATTGAAGGGACTAGACTTGATAGAGTGCCTGATGAACTATGGACAGAGGTTCGTGACATTGTACAGGAGACAGGGATCAAGATCATCCCCATGGAAAAGACATGCAAAAAAGCAAAATGGCTGTCTGAGGAGGCCTTAAAAATAGCAGTGAAAAGAAGAGAAGCAGAAAGCAAAGGAGAAAAGGAAAGATATACCCATTTGAATGTAGAGTTCCAAAGAATAGCAAGGAGAGATAAGAAAGCCTTCCTCAGTGATCAGTGCAAAGAAATAGAGGAAAACAATAGAATGAGAAGACTAGAGATCTCTTCAAGAAAATTAGAGATACCAAGGGAAATTTTCATGCAAAGATGGGCTTGATAAAGGACAGAAATGGTATGGACCTAACAGAAGCAGAAGATCTTAAGAAGAGGTGGCAAGAATACACAGAAGAACTGTACAAAAAAGATCTTCACAACCCAGATAATCAAGATGGTATGATCATTCACCTAGAGCCAGACATCCTGGAATGTGAAGTCAAGTGGGCCTTAGGAAGCATCACTACGAACAAAGCTATTGGAAGTGATAGAATTTCAGTTGAGCTATTTCAAATCCTAAAAGATGATGCTATGAAAGTGCTGCATTCAACATGCCAGCAAATTTGGAAAACTCAGCAGTGGCCACAGGACTGGAAAAGGTCCGTTTTCATTCCAATCCCAAAGAAAGGCAATGCCAAAGAATGCTCAAACTACCGCACAATTGCACTCATCTCACACACTAGTAAAGTAATGCTCAAAATTCTCCAGGCCAGGCTTCACCAATACATGAACTGTGAACTTATAGACGTTCAAGCTGGTTTTCGAAAAGGCAGAGGAAACAGAGATCAAATTGCCAACATCTGCTGGATTATTGAAAAAGCAAGAGAGTTCCAGAAAAACACCTACTTCTGCTTTATTGACTATGCCAAAGCCTTTGACTGTGTGGATCACAATAAACTGTGGAAAATTCTGAAAGAGAAGGAAATACCAGACCACCTGACCTGCTTCTTGAGAAATCTGTATGCAGGTCAGGAAGCAACAGTTAGAACTGAACATGGAACAACAGACTTTCCAAATAGGAAAAAGTACGTCAAGACTATATATTGTCACTCTGCTTATTTAACTTATATGCATGAGAAATGCTGGGCTGGATGAAGCACAAGCTGGAATCAAGATTTCCGGGAGAAATATCAATATCCTCAGATACGCAGATGACACCACCCTTATGGCAGAAACTGAAGAAGAACTGAAGTGCCTCTTGATGAAAGTGAAAGAGGAGAGTGAAAAAAATGACTTAAAGCTCAACATTTAGAAAACTAAGATCATGGCATCTGGTCCCATCACTTCATGGCAAATAGATGGGGAAACAGTGGAAACAGTGGCTGACTTTATTTTGGGGGGCTCCAAAATCACTGCAGATGGTGACTGCAGCCATGAAATTAAAAGATGCTTACTCCTTGGAAGGAAAGTTATGACCAACCTAGACAGCATATTAAAAAGCAGAGACATTACTTTGCCAACAAAGATCTGTCTAGTCAAGGCTATGATTTTTCCAGTACTCATGTATGGATGTGAGAGTTGAACTATAAAGAAAACTGAGTGCCAAAGAATTGATGCTTTTGAACTGTGGTGTTGGAGAAGACTCTTGAGAGTGCTTGGAGAGACTCTTGCAGTCCTTGGACTAGAAGGAGATCCAACCAGTCCATCCTAAAGCAGATCAGTCCTGAGTGTTCATTGGAAGGACTGATGTTGAAGCTGAAACTCGAATTACTTTGGCCAGCTGATGCAAAGAGCTGACTCATTGGAAAAGACCCTAATGCTGGAAAAGATTGAAGGCAGGAGGAGAAGGGGACAACAGAGGATGAGATGGTTGGATGGCATCACCAACTCAATGGACATGAGTTTGGGTAGACTCTGGGAGTTGGTGATGGACAGGGAGGCCTGGCGTGTTGTGGTCCATGGGGTCGCAGAGTCGGACATGACTGGGCGACCAAACTGAACTGAACTTCTGCACAATATTACAATGAACTTAACATTGCTCTTAAAAGTAAAGTCTATTTTAAAACACAGATGGATTATCTGAAGAATTCCACCAGACTTTTTAGAAAATTCTACCCTAAACCTATACAATTTCTTCTGGAATACAGAAAACTCTTCATTTTAGGAAGCAAGAATTATCCTAATGCCAAACCAGGCAAATCAGTACGAAAAAAAAAAAAAATACTAGACACAAATTTTGCTCATGAATATAGACATGAAAGTCCTTAATAAAATATTAGCATTTATAATTAATTAACATGCAAAAAAGATTTATACAACGTGTGTGTGGATGTGTGTGTGGATGTGTGGGGGTGTGTGTATGGAGGTGTGTTAGTTGCTCAATCATGTCCAACTCTTTGGGACCCCATGGACTGAGCCCGCCAGGCTTCTCTGTCCGTGGAATTCTCCAGGCAAGATTACTGGAGTGGGTAGCCATTCCCTTTTCCAGGGGATTTTTCTGATCCCAGTTCAGGCGTCAATTCAATTTTTCTGACCCCAGTTCAGTCCCATCACAGTGCATGACGGGACTGAACTCTAGTCTCCCACGTTGCAGGCAGATTCCTTACCATGTGAGCCACTAGGGAAGCCCATATACAACAAGTTTAGGTAGATTTTACTCCAGGTATACAGGTTGGTTCAATACTCAAAATTCAGTCAGTGCAGACCAACAGATTAACAGGTTAAGAGGAAAAATCATATGATCATATCAATCAATGCATAAAAGATATTTGATGAAATTCAACACTCATTCATGATCAAAACTCTTAGACAAATAGCTACAGAGGGGAACACCTTCAAATTAATAAAGAACATCTAACAAAAAACCCCATAGCTAACATTATACTTAATGGTAATAGATTGAATGCTTTTACCTAACATCAGGAATAACCCAAAAATGTCCACTCTGAACATTTTTATTCAACATAGTGCTGGAAGTTCTAACCATTACAATAAGGAAGAAAAGGAACTCAAGAAAAAGAACTTCATAGGAATCTACAACATTTTTTAAAAGACCTTGAACTAGTATGTCATTCAGCAAGATCACAGAGTACAGAATATTGAAAATTGGTTTTATTTCTATACACACTAGCATGACCACATAGACACCAAAATTTAAAAATATGGTAACACTGACAATCATTCAAAAACTTAGATTCAGGTATAAATCTAGCAAACCATGCTATAAACTACACAACACTAATGAAAGAAGTCAAAGAACTCAAGAAATATACAGACGTACCATGTTCATGGGCTGGAAAACGTGACATAGTAAAGATGTCAATTTTCCCCAAAAAGATAAATTTAATGCAATTCCTATAAACATTTCAGCAAGATCTATTGTATATATAGATAAGATACATACACTAATGGACCAGAAAACACAATCCAGCAATAGATGTAGACAAATATATCTAATGGATTTTTTACAAAAGTGCAAAAACACTCAGTGGAGGAAAGACAGTTGTTTTATCAAATGGTGGTGCAATAATTAGATATTCACAGACAAAATAATGGCCTAATTTTCACACCTTATACAAAAATTAAGCAAAATAAACCACAGACTTAAATATAAGACATAAAACTACAAAAACTTTTAGGAAAAAAGAAGAAATCCTTGGAATCTAGAGCTGACAACAAGTTTTTAGACTTCAAGCCAAAAGCACAATCCATGAAGGAAAATATTGATAAATTGCACATCATTAAACTTTAAAAAAACTTCTGCTGTGTGAAGCACCCAGTTTTTATTTTAAATAAATAAAAGAAATAGTTAAAAAGATGAAAAAGTAAGCTACAAATTGGAAGAAAATATTTGAAAATCATGTGTTTGACAAAGAATGGGTGTCTAGGATATGTAAAGAAAACACAAACATCAAAAATAAAAAAATATTCAGTTAGAGACTTCCCAGATGGGTCAGCAGGTAAAGAATCTGTCTGCAATGCAGAAGACACAGGAGACACAGGTTCAATCCCTGGGTTGAGAAGATCCCTGGAGAAAGAAATGGCAACCCACTCCAGTATTTCTTGCCTGAAAAATTTCATGGACAGAAGAGCCTGGTGGGCTATATAGTCCATGGTGTTACAAAGAGTTGGACATGACTGAGTGAGGAAGCACATGAGTCAGATCAGACCAGATTTAGTTAGAACATTGGCAAAATACATGAAGAGACATTTCACCAAAGAAGACACACAGGAGGCAAATAAACAGATAAAAATATGTTTAATAGCATTGTGTTCAGTCACTCAGTCATGTCCGACTCTTTGCAACCCCATAGACTATAGCCCTCTAGGCTCCTCTGTCCACGGAATTTTTTAGGCATGAATACTGGAGTGGGTTGCCATTTCCTTCTCTAGGGGATCTTCCTGACCCAGGGATCAAACCTGTGACTCCTGAGTCTCCTGCATTGGCAGAAGGACTCTTTACCACTGAGCTGCCTGAAAGTTGCTCAGTCGTGTCCAACTCTTTGCAACCCCACGGACTATATACTCCATGGAATTCTCCAGGCCAAAATACTGGGAGTGGGTAGCTATTCCTTTCTCAAGGGGGATCTTCCCAACCCAGGGATCAAACCTAGGTCTCCTGCATTGCAGGTGGAGTCTACCAGCTGAGCCACCAGAGCCACCTGGGAAGCCCTTTAATATCATTAACCATTAGGAAATTTAAATTAAAACCATGATGAGATACTGCATACTCATCAGAAAGCCTAAAGTAAAAAAATACTGAAAGCATAAAATAAAACAGCAAGAAGTTCTAAATAATAAGTTACATAAATTGAATTCTTGGTTTAGATTGTGGGGGGAAAAAATCAAACAACTATTACTTATAAGAGTCATACTGAAAGCATACTGAAAGCGCAATGATGTGAAAAGATTGAAAATAAAGTGATTATTACATACAGCATTTTGTATGCAGCACAGATAAATGATAGATAGATGACAAAATAAAATCAGCTTCCCAAGTTGAATATTTGCATAACTTATGCTTTAGCAATACCACTCCTAAGTATATGCCCAAAAGAAATTCTTGCACAGGAAGAGTTTGTGATAGCACTGCTTGTAACAGCAAAAAAAAGTTAAAATCCTTTGATAGGATGATATATTCAAATTGTGAAATACTTTATAGCAGTAAAAATTAATGAACTGCAGTAACACAGAATATGGATGAATATGAGTAGCATGGTACTGAATGATAAAAGCAAGTCCCATAACACTACATGCAGTGTGTACACTCTTTTCAAAGTTCAAAATCAGATAATAAAAAACACTTTGTTTATGTACATGTGATAAAATAATTTTTTAAAACAAAGTAATGATATAGCTACTATCTTTGAGGGAAAGAGGTAAATGGGATAGGAAGGTGGGGAAGAGAAGTACTGCTGCTGCTACTGCTAAGTCGCTTCAGTCATGTCCGACTTTGTGCGACCCCATAGATGGCAGCCCACCAGGCTCCGCCGTCCCTGGGATTCTCCAGGCAAGAGTACTGGAGTGGGTTGCCATTTCCTTCTCCAATGCATTAAAGTGAAAAGTGAAAGTGAAGTCGCTCAGTCATGTCTGACTCTGTGCAACCCCATGGACTGCAGCCTACCAGGCTCCTCCGTCCATGGGATTTTCCAGGCAAGAGTACTGGAGTGGGTTGCCATTGCCTTCTCCAAGAGAAGTACTAGGCAGATTTAATTATTACTATTTTAGATCTTGAGTCAGGTGGTGGGTCAATTTTTTTTAATATTTTAAAAGAGATGAGAAGAGTTAAACAGGATATAAACCAGAGGATTTAAACAAAAGATATAAACCAGAAGAAATTCAATATAGCGATTTTAATATGAGACAAAAAAGAATATTATAATATGAAAAACAACATACAGGATACATAGGGGTAGCACATATTAGCATCAGGGAACTAGGGCCCAAGAAGATATAATGATCATGAATATATATGTACTTAGTAATAAAGCTTTAAAACATATAGAACAAGAATTGAGACAACAATGTAATAAATTAGTCTACTTAGAAATTTTTAAGTCATCATTTTCAGAAATTAATAGCTTAAGTAGGAAACAAAGAGCAAAAGTATAGAACACTTAATTCTCAGATTAAAATTAAAATAGTAAAGTAGATATGAAATTTATATAACCCATTCCAAACTGACTTTGGGTGCTTTTCAGAACTGTCTCTTTTTCTTTTCATACATTTTTAACATTTAGCCTTGAAAAAGTAGAGACTCATTTAATTCTGGTGAAAAGTTTTTACAAAATAAGAAGTAAATATTTCCACTTCCCCCTGAAGCTGCCAGAGAAGCACAGAATATTCTGCATCATAAAACTCACCTGACAACTTTAATCTAACAAAGATTTATATGACATCCAGACTTCAGAATCTGTTGTTATATCCTGGGGAAATAGTTCCTCATCTCTAAGAGGCTTATAACACTGATGGGTTATTTTATAATGTGTTGCCCTGGTGATAATATTTAAAATGGCATCTTAAAGATATAAATACTTGTTGACTTTCTTTGTTAAGCCAGAAGGGGATCACTGGCATTTAACATTCCTAGGGAAAAAGAGTAAAATGACTTTTAGATTTTCATTTTACAGAGCTTGATTGAAAGCCTCATTTATTTAAATAAATTAATAAAGCTTGGGTTAAACAAAACATTAGAAGCTACTTATAACTAAATGACAATGAAAGTATCATATATTAAAATCTATGAGATGCATCTAAATAGTACACAGAGGGAAATTTATATCTTTGAATAAACTGATAGAAGGCTAAAAACAAATTATTCCTCTTCTTCCTCTTCCTTTCACTTCCATTTTCCCCCTGTCTTCCTTTCCTAAATAATTCAGTTCTAAATGTATTAGATGAGCCCACTTCTAAGAGATATAGGAGTTTACACCTCAGGACTAGGGAGAGGGTGGACACGGTAGCCCAGAGGATGGAGGTGGCATCTTAGGAAGATAAGAAGGACAGGCAGGGTAAGAGGTCACCTCCACCTTGAGACACAGGGAGTCAGAGTCCCAGCAGGGTGAGCAGGGCATCCCTGTGGAAGAGGAGCCTGGCATAGGAATGATGGGTCCAAGGAACAGGGCATCACACAGGAGTGGGCATGATGGCAGGGATGAGAAATTGATTGCATAAGGGGGATTAATCAAATAAAAAAAGGATGTTCCTGAAGTCTTCATGAAATTTTCAGCTTTAATAACTTCAGAACCATAAATTCTACAAACTTAAACAAAAAATCAATTTGAATGAGCATTTAAATTTCCTCTATGCTTAATTAAGCTTGTACATTTTGAACAATAAATATTTAATTTTAAATTTTCTTTTCAGTCTCTCTGATTGAAGATGGCAAATAACTGAATGGGAAAACTAGAAAACATATTATTCAAAATTCACATGAAAAATATGTGTAAAAGGAATTTAAACAATTAAACTTTTAAATGAGGATGGAAAAGAAAAAAAACTAGATTACATCTGTGATGTTGGATTGGAAATTAATATATTGGTGTAAAATCATGGTCTTTAATTTATAAATACAGAAATTAATAGATGTATTGGAAAGATATCTCATGTTCATGGATTAGAAGAATTTTATTTAAATGACTGTACTACCCAAAGCAATCTACAGATTTAATGCAATGCCTATCAAAATATTCATGACATTTCTCAAAGAATTAGAATAATCCCAGAAAACTAGAATGAATAATTTAGATGGAACCACAAAAGACCCAGAATTTTCAAAGCAATCTTGAGAAAAAAGAATAAAGCTAGAGGTATCATACTCCATGACTTCAGACCATCCTACAAAGCTACAGTAATCAAAATAGCATGGTACTGATACAAAAACAGACACATAGATCAATGGACCAGAATTAAGAGCCCAGGAATAAACCCATGCCCATATGTCAATTAGTCTACAAGAAAGGAGGCAAGAATACATAATGATGTAAAGATAGTCTCTTCAGTAAGTGGTGCTAGGAAAAGTAGAGAACTACAAGTAAAAGAATGAAATTAGAACATCTTCTCATATCACATACAAAGATAAACTCAAAATGGATTAAAGACATAAATGTAAGGCTGGATACTATAAAAGTCCTACAGGAAAACATAAGCACAACACTCTTTGACAGAAACTGCAGCAATGTTTTTTTTGTATCTGTCTCCCAGAGTAATGGAAATAAAAATAAACAAATGGGACCTGATTAAACTCAAAAACTTTTGCACACTAAAAGAAACCATCAATAAAAGATGCTCTTAAAATAGGTAGTTATATTAAATATGTAAATGCAGTCAAAAATATTTAAGCAAAAAAATACATATACAGTACAACTTTTAAATTCCCAGAATTTTCATTACAGTATTTTTTTCTTCATTTACAATACTAAAAAATTTTTAAATTATATTTGTACATGGTATAATGTAAGGGTCAAATCTTTCTTCTAGGGTTACTAATCTTACTCTTCTTCTAGATTTACTATTATGATCAACCTAGATAGCATATTCAAAAGCAGAGACATTACTTTGCCAACAAAGGTCTGTCTAGTAAAGGCTATGGTTTTTCCAGTGGTCATGTATGGATATGAGAGTTGGACTGTGAAGAAAGCTGAGCGCCGAAGAATTGATGCTTTTGAACTGTGGTGTTGGAGAAGATTCTTTAAAGTCCCTTGGACTGCAAGGAGATCCAACCAGTCCATTCTAAAGGAGATCAGCCCTGGGTGTTCTTTGGAAGGACTGATGCTAAAGCTGAAACTCCAGTACTTTGGCCACCTCATGTGAAGAGTTGACTCATTGGAAAAGACTCTGATGCTGGGAGGGATTGGGGGCAGGAGGAGAAGGGGACGACAGAGGATGAGATGGCTGGATGGCATCACCGACTCGATGGACATGAGTTTGGGTGAACTCCAGGAGTTGGTGATGGACAGGGAGGCCTAGCGTGCTGCAATTCACGGGGTCGCAAAGAGTCGAACATGACTGAGCGACTGAACTAAACTGAACTGAAGTAATTCTAATTTCTCCCAACATAGTAAAATACTGGTTTCTTGCCTTTTAAATTCTCTTATACACTAAAATATATTTTTGTATTCTTTCTTTGACCCACTTTTATCTATTTGCCTATTCCTATTGCCATATTGTTGTGACTTGAATGGCTTCATAGGATGTTCTAACATCTGATTAGAGTCCCTCCTTTGCTAGTCTATGTTTTCAAATTTGTCTCGATTATTATCACACACCTATTCTTACTCCTAAACTTTAAGATAATTTTTTCCAGTCCAGAGAGTTAGTGCCCTTTGGTATTCTAATCTAGATTTAATCAGCTTATACTACTTTGGGGGAAATTGACATTTGTCTTACATTTCCTTCTCATTTAAAAACATTGTCTTAACCATTTGTTCATATCTTGTTTTAGGTCATATAAGATTATTTTATAATTTTCTTCATAGTATTCCTATGCTTTTCCTTTAAAGTTCATTCCTAAGTATGTTGTAGTTTTTGTCACTTATGTATAAATGCTATTTTTCTATTTCCCTTACTTGGTGCTTATTATTAAAATAGGGGAAATGACTGATTCTTGTATAAGAATCTTATGGCAGTCAACTAACCAAACTTTCTTATTACTTCTTGTGTTTTTACTTACTGGTATCATGGGTCTTCTACATACAAAGCCGTATCATCAGCAAAAGTGATAGTTCTCCAGAAAGAGGCTCACAGATTTAGAGAATGAACTTATGGTTGCTGGGGGAAGAAATAGGAAGTTTGGGATGAGCATGTACACACTACTAGATTTAAAATGGACAACCAACAAGGACCTACTGTACAGCAAAGGGAACTCTGTTCATTGTTACCTGGCAGCCTGGATGGAAGGGGAGCTTGGGGAAAATGAATACATGCATATGTATGGCTGAATACGTTTGCTGTCCACCTGAAACTATCACAACACTGTTAATCAGCTGTACTTCAATATAAAATTAAATGTTTTTTTTAGTGATAGTTTTCACTATTTTCTTCCCCCAAATTTACATCAGTTACTGTATATTATTGCCTCACTGGCTTCCCAGGTGGCTCAGAGGTAAAGAATCCACCTGCCAATGCAGGAGACGCGGGTTCAATCTCTGGGCTGGGAAGATCCCCTGGAGGAGGGCATGGTGATCCACTTCAGTGTTCTTAGCCTGGAGAATCCCATGGACAGAGGAGCCCGGCAGGCTACAGTTCATGGGGTCGCGTAGACTCAGACATGACTGAGTGCGCAGGTGCACACTGTCTCACCACATCACTAGCATCAGTTATAATGGTGACAGTGGACACCTCTAATCGGTTCCAAACTTTAATAGAAATAGCTGTTATGATTTGGTTTTAGGATTATCAGGTTTTGGTACATAGTTATATTTTAATTAAATCTGCAATAAACTGGAAATAACCAGTCACACTGTTAATTAGTGTGTAAACAAAGACTCAGGAACACAGGGGAAAGTCATTCATCAAATTAGGCTGCATTCATCCCCTTGACCTTCTGTCTAGACAATGTCCTGCTCTCAGGCAAACAACTAACACTTCACAGTTGTATCATAGTAATTAGGAGAATGTCTTGAGCATTTTGTAACATAAAAGAGCTTGGTGGTTAGTTAAAAAAGAAGAACTCATCTGGCTAACTAGTTCTTTGAAAATTTATTTGGTTAGCTGGCCAACTGTTTGCAATCTGAACTTGGTTAGTAAGTTCAAAATACTTGTATTTTATCATAAAGATAAGAAAGCTTAATTTTTTAATAATAGGACAAATAATGGTTGTCAGCCAAAATGTACTACCTCAAAGAATCCTCTTCTGTTTCCATGTTACATCTAGTTTAATTGGGAGTGAAAGTTAACTTTTATTAAATAAATACTCTTCCATATCTAGTAAAATAATCATGATATGCTGGTATAATAAAATTATGTTGTCAGATTTCTTGCTATTGATTATCCTTAAATTCCTAAAATAAAAATATTTGATCAAAATGTATTATTCCTTTGCCTTATACCAGATTTTTTTGCTAACATTTTATTTATAATTTTTAAATCTATATCATAAATGAGATTTGTCTATTTTTCCTGACTTTCATAGGTTTCAGTATTATAGTTATGATGGTTTCATGAAACCATTTGGAGAGATGTCTGTCTTTTTACATGACCTGGAATCACTTGAAAAACAATGGAATTATTCATTCTTTAAAGATTAGATAATTGCTCTGAAACCATCTGTGCCTGGGTCTTTTCAATACATTTGAATTATCTTTTTACTCTCATCAATACTAATTTTCCATTTCTTCTTTTTCCAATTTTGATTGTTGACATTTTTCAGGAAATAAACACTCCCTCTGGTTTTTCAAATTTTTCATAATGAAATTGCATGCTCATGAGTTACAACAGAGAAATAAAATGAGAGCAGGCCTCAAACCCAGCAGCTTCTCTCCTAGTTGCAGCAGGAGACTACTCTCTCCATCATCACTCTGAGATCCTGCACAGCCTTCAACTGTTGCTCTAGGCTGGTCAGGGAATGGATCAGACATGAGTGAGTATCTATTCACCACTTACTGACCATGTGACCCTCTGCTATGACCCTGATTAAGCCATTCTAATCTCATCCCTGAATTGTAATGGTCTTTTAACTGGTCCCCGTGCAACTTGCCCCACTACTGTCTATCCTCTGGGCAGCCATGAGAATATTCTTTAATAGTATAAATTAAATGAACTATCATACTTAAAACTTTCCAGCATTTCCCACTGAACAGGAAAAATATCTGCACTTAATACAGTATTCAAAGCCCTACATGAACTGGCCACCATTCAAACTCTTCAAATACATTTCACTCATACTCCAGTCACCATGGTCCGACCACTCTGCCCTCTTTCTCTCTTCCTGAAGATGCCAAACTTGCTTCCATTTCAAGTCCTTTGCATCTGCTATCCAGGATGCAACTGGGAGTCAATATGAAGAAGATAAACCAAAAAGAGTAACCCTAACTCTATTGATGCTTCACATAAAATCTTTATCACAATCCAAAAACTAGGAAGGATGGAAGAAAGGAAAAAGGGAAGGCAGAAGGAAAGAGAAGGAGGGAGGGAGGGAGAGAGATGGGAAGGAGGAAGAAAGGAAGAAAAGATGGAAGGGAAACACACTTGCCATGTGTGCCAGGATGGGTGAAGGATACAAAAGGATCAAAATAAAGTCCTTTGCTTCTTATAGAGGAGAATTCAAATAAAGAGAAGTAGAATAGAATACAGGGGAAGTTTCTATTGCACATGGAAAATTACAATGCCTGATAAAAGATGTAAGAGTTACAAGCAAGCAAGAGAATTTTCTAAAAGACACTGCTAACTTGCTGTGAGAACTTTTGCATATACACTTTAGCTCTCCGACTAGAAATTTGGTTTTCCACAAAGACAAGAACCACTTTTCCTCCTTTCTTCATTTTGGTGGAGACCCCAAAGCTGTGAGTGCAGCATTCCACACATAGTGAAAACCAATAAATGCTTCAGTTCAGTCACTCAGTCTTGTCCAACTCTTCGCAACCCCATGGACTGCAGCACGCTTCCCTGTCCATCACCAACTCGCAAAGCTTGCCCAAACTCATGTCCATCGAGTAGGTGATGCCATCCAACCATCTCATCCTCGGCCATCCCCTTCTTCTCCTGCCTTCGATATTTCCCAGCATCAGGGTTTTTTCTAAGGAGTCAGTTCTTCACGTCAGGTGGCCAAAGTACTGGAGTTTCAGCTTTAGCATCAGTCTTTCCAATGACTGTTCAGGACTGCTTTCCTTTAGGATTGACTATAGGTTGATCTACTTGCAGTCCAAGGGACTCTCAAGAGTCTTCTCCAACACCACAGTTCAAAAGCATCAATTCTTTGGCACACAGCTTTCTTTATAGTCCAACTCTCACATCCATACATGACTCAGGAAAAACCATAGCTTTGACTAGATGGACCTTTGTTGGCAAGTAATGTCTCTGCTTTTTAATATGCTGTCTAGGTTGGTCATGGCTTTTCTTCCAAAGAGTAAGCATCTTTTAATTTCGTGGTTGCAGTCACCATGAAATTGGTCACTGCAATTTCTTTGCAGTGATCACTGAAGAAGGCTTTCTTATTGCTCCTTGCTATTCTTTGGAGCTCTGTATTCAAATGGGTATATCTTTCCTTTTCTCCTTTGCCTTTTGCCTCTCTTCTTTTCTCAGCTATTTGTAAGCCCTCCTCAGACAACCATTTTGCTTTTTTGCATTTCTTTTTCTTGGGAATAGTCTTGGTCCCTATCTCCTGTACAGTATCACGAACTTCTGTCTATAGTTCTTCAGGCACTCTATCAGATCTAATCCCTTGAATCTATTTCTCACTTCCACTGTATAATTGTAAGGGATTTGATTTAGGTCATACCTGAATGGCCTAATGGTTTTCCCTCCTTTCTTCAATTTAAGTCTGAATTTGGTAATAAGGAGTTGATGATCTAAGCCACAGTCAGTCCCTGGTCTTGTTTTTGCTGACTGTATAGATAAGAAAGCCTTCCTCACCAATCAATGCAAAGAAATAGAGGAAAAAAACAGAATGGGAAAGACTAGAGATCTCTTCAAGAAAATTAGAGATACCAAGGGAAATTTTCATGCAAAGATGGGCTCGATAAAGGACAGAAATGGTAGGGACCTAACAGAAGCAAAAGATATTAAGAAGAGGTGGCAAGAATATACAGAAGAACTGTACAAAAAAGATCTTCACGATCCAGATAATCACGATGGTGTGCTCACTCACCTAGAGCCAGACATCCGGGAATGTGAAGTCAAGTGGGCCTTAGAAAGCATCACTATGAACAAAGCTAGTGGAGGTGATGGAATTCCAGTGCAGCTATTTCAAATCCTGAAAGATGATGCTGTGAAAGTGCTGCACTCAATATGCCAGCAAATTTGGAAAACTCAGCAGTGGCCACAGGATTGGAAAAGGTCAGTTTTCATTCCAATCCCAAAGAAAGGCAATGCCAAAGAACGCTCAAACTACAGCACAATTGCACTCGTCTCACACGCTAGTAAAGTAATGCTCAAAATTCTGCAAGCCAGGCTTCAGCAAAATGTGAACTGCGAACTTCCAGATGTTCAAGCTGATTTTAGAAAAGGCAGAGGAAACAGAGATCAAATTGCCAACATCTGCCGGATAATCAAAAAAGCAAGAGAGTTCCATAAAAACATCTACTTCTGCTTTATTGACTATGCCAAAGCCTTTAACTGTGTGGATCACAATAAACTGTGGAAAATTCTGAAAGAGATGAGAATACCAGACCACCTGACCTGCCTCTTGAGAAACCTATATGCAGGTCAGGAAGCAACAGTTAGAACTGGACATGGAACAACAGACTGGTTCCAAATAGGAAGAGGAGTACGTCAAGGCTGTACATTGTCATCCTGCTTGTTTAACTTATATTCAAAGTACATCATGAGAAACGCTGGGCTGGAAGAAGCACAAGCTGGAATCAAGATTGCCAGGAGAAATATCAATAACCTCAGATATGCAGATGACACCACCCTTATGGCAGAAAGTGAAGAGGAACTAAAAAGCCTCTTGATGAAAGTAAAAGTGGAGAGTGAAAAAGTTGGCTTAAAGCTCAACATTCAGAAAACGAAGATCATGGCATCTGGTCCTACCACTTCATGGGAAATAGATGGGGAAACAGTAGAAACAGTGTCAGACTTTATTTTTTTGGGCTCCAAAATCACTGCAGATGGTGATTTCAGCCATGAAATTAAAAGACGCTTACTCCTTGGAAGTAAAGTTATGACCAACCTAGACAGCATATTCAAAAGCAGAGACATTACTTTGCCAACAAAGGTCCGTCTAGTCAAGGCTATGGTTTTTCCAGTGGTCATATATGGATGTGAGGGTTGGACTGTGAAGAAAGCTGAGCGCCGAAGAATTGATGGTTTTGAACTGTGGTGTTGGAGAAGACTCTTGAGAGTCCCTGGATTGCAAGGAGATCCAACCAGTCCATTCTAAAGGAGATCAGTCCTGGGTGTTCTTTGGAAGGAATGATGCTAAAGCTGAAACTCCAATACTTTGGCCACCTCATGCAAAGAGTTGACTCATTGGAAAAGACTCTGATGCTGGGAGGGACTGGGAGCAGGAGGAGAAGGGGACGACAGAGGATGAGATGGCTGGACGGCATCACCGACTCGATGGACAGGAGTTTGGGTGACCTCCGGGAGTTGGTGATGGACAGGGAGGCCTAGCGTGCTGCAATTCATGGGGTCGCAAAGAGTCGGACATGACTGAGTGACTGAACTGAACTGAACTGAACTGATAGAGCTTCTCCATCTTTGACTGCAAAGAATATAATCAATCTGATTTCGGTATTGACCATCCGGTGATGTCCATGTGTAGAGTCTTCTCTTGTGTTGTTGGAAGAGGGTGTTTGTTATGACCAGTGTGTTCTCTTGGCAAAACTCTGTTAGCCTTTGCCCTGCTTCATATCATACTGCAAGGCCAATCTTGCCTGTTACTCCAGGTATCTCTTGACTTCCTACTTTTGCATTCCAGTCTCCTATAATGAAAAGGACATCTTTTTTGGATGTTAGTTCTAGAAGATTTTGTAGATCTTCATAGAACCATTCAACTTCAGCTTCTTCAGCATTACTGGTTGGGGCACAGATTTTGATTACTGTGACAGTGAATGGTTTGCCTTGGAAACGAACAGAGATCCTTCTGTTGGTTTTGAGATTGCACCTAAGTACTGCATTGCAGACTCTTTTGTTGATTATAAGGGCTACTCCATTTCTTCTAAGGGATTCTTGCCCATAGTAGTAGATATAATGCTTACTGAACAATTAAAGGAATGGATGCATGTCTAGGGTTCAAGGGGTTGAAAGTGGGTGAGGTGGGTTTGTGGATAGCAAGGAAAAGTTAATAACTCCTTCTGCAAAATAAAGACCGTCTCCATGCAGGTCATTCATGGACCCAACCCAAGACCAGAGTCAGAACCAAGAGTCACAACTTCAGCCACGGAAGAAAAACCAGTGGAAAATCTTTCCTGACAAGAAAAAAATGACACCAAAAGTACTTACTGATGTAGAGAAGAGGAAACCTGAACCTGGCCCTCTAACTGGAGCTACTGCATGCTTTCAGGGCAGAGAGAGAATTTTCAAGCACCAAAGCAGAAAACTCTTAACATAATGAGAGGCTGAGCAGCACGATTATCTCCTCTCTCCTCCCACTGCATGGCAGGCAGGAAAATGGCTGCCAGGGTCAACTGTATGTGTAAGGCAGCAGTGAGAGGCAGCCAGAGGGGACCTGTTTCAACACAGTTTGTGTAAACACATTCCCAGAGCGTTTGACAAATGATGCTAAGTGTCTGGGAACAGCAGGCTAAGGAGGACAAGCCGCCCATCAGTTCCTGATCTGTATTAGCATCTGAACAGCATGTCATTTGGGGCATGTCAGCAGCACTTGTCTCCCCGTAGATGAGTTTCAAAAGCAAAAGCATATTCTCAATTTTAAAGTGAGAGAGGAGGGAAGATAAAGTTCTTTCTTTAAAAAGAGGAAAGAATTCATCCCATTTGTGATCAACTATGCGTGGTCAATCAAAATGAGTTTCACTTGAGTGAGATGGTCCTGTCCCCATACCAATGTATTTCATTTTGCTGAGGACACCCACACTCAGGGAAGCAAGAGGATGGAGGTGCAGGTGCTAACACCATCCCTTTGCACAAGATACCAGAAATACAAAGTGAAATGGGAAACTTTCCTGCCAGTCCAGTAGTTAAGACTTCGTGTTTCCAACACAGAGGACATAGGTTCAACCTCTAGTTGGGGAACTAGGATACCACATGCCATGTGGCATGGCCAAAAATTAAGTAATTAATTAATTTAATCAAATAAAATGGATTTTCGGAAGGAGATAGCCAAGTTCCAAGATGGCAATGATGTTGCCAAAACTGAACTCTTTGTCATAAAATTAAACTTAATGGGTTACAATCCGTATCCCTTTTTGATGGTTGCAACGCATATCCCTTTCTTGTTTTTAATGAAAAGGTAAATATACATAATGCTTACCAAGTATTAGTGTTTCAAGCACTTTGTAAATATTAACTCATTTAATCCTGTAACATCCCTAGGTGAGAGTGTTTTATGACTCTGTTTTATAGATGGTGAAACTGAGGCACAAAGAAGTTACATGGCTTTCCCAGAGTAAAAGAGGAAAACCAGGATCTAAAATATGAAGATTGCGAGAAAATAATTGGAAACAGAGCAACTGACAAGGGGTTAACCTTCAAAATATACAAACGGTATATTGAAGCTGTATATTGAAATAAACAAACAACCCAATCAAAAAATGGGCAGATCTAAATAGACATTTCTCCAAAGACATACAGATGGCTAAAAAGCACATTAAATGATACTCAACATTTTAATAGAGAAATGCAAATCAAAACTCTAATGTGGTATTACCTCACACCAGTCAGAATCAGTTCAGTTCAGTTCAATCACTCAGTCGTGTCCGACTTTGCGACCCCATGAATCACAGCACACCCGGCCTCCCTGTCCATCACCAACTCCCGGAGTTTACTCAAACTCATGTCCATCGAGTTGGTGATGCCACCCAGCCATCTCATCATCTGTTGTCCCCTTCTCCTCCTGCCTTCAGTCTTTCCCAACATCAGGGTCTTTTCTAAGCAGTCAGTTCTTCACATCAGATGGCCAAAGTATTGGAGTTTCAGCTTCAGCTGAATATTCATTGGAAGGACTGATTTCCTTTAGGATTGACTGGCTTGATCTCCTTGTAGTCCAAGAGACTCTCAAGAGTCTTCTCCAACACCACAGTTCAAAAGCATCAGTTCTTCTGCACTCAGCTTTCTTTATAGTCCAACTCTCGCATCCATACGTGACTACTGGAAAAACCATAGCTTTGACTAGATGGACCTTTGTCGGCAAAGTAATGTCTGTACTTTTTAATATGCTCTGTAGGTTGATCATAGCTTTTCTTCCAAGGAGCAAGCGCCTTCTAATTTCATAGCTACAGTCACTCACCATCTTCAGTGATTTTGGAGTCCAAGAAAATAAAAGTCTGTATGGAGGTTTATTAAGAAACTAAAAATAGAGCTACTATATGACCCAGCAATCCCACTCCTGGGCAAATATCCATAAAAACCACAGTACAAAAAGATATATGCATCCCAGTGTTCATCAGACACTATTTACAATGACCAAGACATGGACACAACCTAAATGACCATCAACAGAGAAATGGATAAAGAAGACGCACTACATATATACAATGGAATATTACTCAGCCATAAAAAAGAATGAAATAATGCCATTTTCAGCAACATGGATGGACCCAGAGATTATCATGCTAAGTGAAGTAACTCAGACAGAGAAAAATGAGTATCATACCACTTATATGTGGAATCTAAAAAAAAAAAAATGATACAAATGAATTTATTTACAAAATAGAAACAGACTCACAGACTTAGAAAATAAATTTACAGTTACCAAAGGGGAAACATGGCAAGAGGGATAAGTTAGGAGTTTAGGATTAACAAATGTACACTACTGTTTATAAAATAATCAACAAGGACCTACTGTATAGCACAGGGAATGCTACTCAGTATTCTGTAATAACCTATATGGGAAAAGAATCTGGAAAAGAATGGATATATGTATATGTATAAATGAATCACTTTGCTATATATCTGAAACTAACACAACATTTTAAGTCAACTATACACTAATATAAAATTAAATTTAAAAAAAATAAAATATGAAGACTACTTCCAGAGACCTGGCTATTAACCAAGCCATTCTGATTCTCATGGTTATGACCTGCAAATTACTACCCCAGAATCAGTTCTTAAATAAAAAATACATTGTTAATGCTAATTATGAAAAATATCAAATATATAAAAATCCAGAGACAACTGTATAACAAACATATAACTCAGCTCCAATAATTATCAAATTATGGCCAATCTTGTTTCATCTAGAACCTTAGTCTTCAATAATTGATTATATTGAAGAAAATCCCAGATATCATAATATCTGGAAACATTTTTGAGTTGGGTATCAGCATATCTTTTTCAATAACAGCTTTATTGAAATAGAACTCACATAATCATAAATTTTACCCTTTTAAAAAAATGTATGACTCAATGGTTTTTAGTATGTTCACAAAGTTGCACAATTTTTACCACAATCAATTTTAGAATATTTTTATCCCTCCCAAAAGAAGTTTCGGGGATTTCCCTGGCAGTCCAGTGGAAACAGGACTCCATGTTTCTACTGCAGGGGGCACAGATTCAATCCCTGGTCAGGAAATAAGATCCAGCGTGCCATACAGTGCAGCCAAAAATAAAACAAAGTTCCATAACCACTAAGACTCACTGCCCATCCCACAGGTTCCCAGCCCCTTGCAATCACCAATCTACTTTCCATCTCTATGGATTTGTCTACTCTGTACATTTCATATAAACGGGACCATGCTATATGTGGTCCTTTGTAGGTTAATGTTTTCAAGGTTCATCCATGTTGTAGGACTGATCAGTACTTCATTCCTCTTGATGGTTGCATAATATTTCATTACATGGCTAGGCCACATTTTGTTTATCCAACTGATAGAATTTAGGCTGTTTTCAACCTTTGGCTAATATGCATAAAGCCACCATGAACATTCATATACAAGTTTTGTGTAACACGTTTTCATTTCTCTAGGAGTGAAATTGCTAGGAGTGAAATTGCTGGGTAATATGGTAGCCCTTGTGGAGAATATATGGAGAATATGGAGAGTCTTCTTATGTGGCTGGCAGATTTAAACCAGCAGACTCACTTTGGGGCTCTTTTTGGAACTTTTTTTTTTAATATTTATTTATTTTTGGCTGCACTGGATCTTCGTAGCTTTTGTGTGGGTTTTCTCTAGTTGAGGCAAGCAGGGGCTACTCTTAATTGCAGAGCAGGCTTCTCATCGCGGTGGCTTCTCTTGTTGCAGAGCAAAGGCTCTAGGTACATGGGCTTCAGTAGTCGTGGGGCACAGGCTGTTGCCTTGTGCCATGTGGGATCTTCCCAGATTGGAGACCAAACTCTTGTCCCTTGCACTGGCAGGCAGATTCCTATCCACTGTGCCACACAGGAAGTCCTAGATCACTTCTTTTAATTCTAAAATATTTGTTCTCTCTTCTACCAATAGAATGTTTGCACACTTTGGTATCCTATTTTCTGCTTCATCATTGTTCTGCATACTTCCAACTATTCCAAACTTAGTCTCTAGCCAGACTCCCATAAACAGCTACTCTTTCTGAAGCAGCCCCTCCATGCTATGTTTTCTTCACAGTATTGGGTTGGCCAAAAAGTTCATTCGGAAAAACCCAAATGACATTTTAAGCCAACTCAATATTTATTAGTGTCTGAAATTATCGCATTTACCTGTTTATCATCTGTCTTTCCATACACACTCTGAAACTATCAATCATCCCTTGGTATCTGCAGGGGTTGGTTCTAAGACCACCATCACCACCCCCACTACATGGGTACAAAAACTCATGGGTACTCAAGTCCTTTATATCAAGTGGCATAGTATTTGCATATAACCTACACACATCCTCTCATATACTTTAACTTATCTCTAGATTATTTGTACATGGCAGAAAGTGAAGAGGAACTAAAAAGCCTCTTGATGAAGGTGAAAGTGGAGAGTGAAAAAGTTGGCTTAAAACTCAACATTCAGAAAATGAAGATCATGGCATCTCATCCCATCACTTCATGGGAAATAGATGGGGAAACAATGTCAGACTTTATTTTTGGGGGGCTCCAAAATCACTGCAGATGGTGACTGCAGCCATGAAATTAAAAGACACTTACTCCTTGGAAGAAAAGTTATGACCAACCTAGATAACATATTGAAAAGCAGAGACATTACTTTGCCAACAAAGGTCCCATCTAGTCAAGGCTATGGTTTTTCCAGTGGTCATGTATGTATGTGAGAGTTGGACTGTGAAGAAAGCTGAGTGCCGAAGAACTGATGCTTTTGAACTGTAGTGTTGGAGAAGACTCTTGAGAGTCCCTTGGACTGCAAGGAGATCCAACCAGTCCATTCTGAAAGAGATCAGCCCTGGGATTTCTTTGGAAGGAATGATGCCAAAGCTGAAACTCCAGTACTTTGGCCACCTCATGCAAAGAGTTGACTCACTGGAAAAGACTCTGATGCTGGGAGGGATTGGAGGCAGGAGAAGGGGACAACAGAGGATGAGATGGCTGGATGGCATCACTGATTCGATGGACATGAGTCTGAGTGAACTCCGGGAGTTGGTGATGGACAGGGAGGCCTGGCGTGCTGCGATTCATGGGGTAGCAAAGAGTCGGACACGACCGAGCGACTGAACTGAACTGAACTGAACTGAATGTGATGCAAATGCTACATTGTTGTTGTTATTGTTTAACTGTTACGTCATGTTAACTCTTTTTCGAGCCCAAGTACAGTAGCCCTCCAGGCTCCTTGCATGGTATTTCCCAGGTAAGAATACTGGAGTGGGTTGCCATTTCCTTCTTCAAGGGATCTTCCTGACTCAGGGAATGAATCCTTGTCTCCTACATTGGCAGATGGATTGTTTACCACTGAGCCACCTGGGAAGCCAGCAAATGCTACATAAATAGCTGTAAATACAATGTAAACACTATGCAAATAGTTGCCAGTGTGCAACAAGGTCAACTTTGTTTTTCGAACTTGCTGGAATTTTTTTCCCAAATATTTTTTATCTGTGGTTGGTTGAATGAAGAACTCATGGATACGGAGGGCTGACTTGTATTAGCCCCATGAGAGGAAGAGACCATGTCTATTTGTTTACCACTGTATCCCAGTGTCTGGAATAGAGACATAGCAGAAATTCAATAAATATTTGGTGATTGAATGAATAGTTAGATTGTGGAGTTCTTATTTGATTTTGTTATGCTATATTGCACATAAACTTTTCATAGCTTTTTGAAATAAATTGCATTTCCAAAGGACAGTCTCAAATACAGAAGAGTGAAATACATCACTTTTCATCACACATTTACAAAATGAAAAGATATCAGCAACACTCTAAATGCTTAATGTCTATAAACTGAAATATTGTGCAAGACTTTTAAACGATGTTTACGGAGAGACTGTACTACTACAAGCATGTTTGTTCCATTACATGAAAAAAAGCAGGATACAAATATATATGACATTATGGTTACAAAGGAGAAGGTTACAAAGGAGAAGGCAATGGCACCCCACTCCAGTACTCTTGCCTGGAGAATCCCATGGGCAGAGGAGCCTGGTGGGCTGCAGTCCATGGGGTCGCTAAGAGTCGGGCACGACTGAGTGACTTCACTTTCACTTTTCACTTTCATGCATTGGAGAAGGCAATGGCAACCCACTCCAGTGTTCTTGCCTGGAGAATCCCGGGGACGGGGAGCCTGGTGGGCTGCCGTCTATGGGGTCACAGAGTCGGACACGACTGAAGTGAGAGCAGCATGGTTACAAAAAGTAGTGTTTAATGCCTAGAGAAGAGGATTGTGAGGCAATAAACCAAAATGTGCACAGGGTTGTCTTTGGGTGATATAATTCAAGGCCACTGTTTTTTCTCTCTTCTTCTTTCCACTTTTACATATTTTCTATCATGAATCTGTTATTCTTATGATAAGAAACAAAAGTAATTTTAAGAAAAACTATGATATGAATAGAAAACTCACCATGAAAAAGGAGACATTTTTACTGATTTTTATACAATTTTAAAACAATAGCTTAAAAACAAAAAACCCACAATTGTTATTTACATTACCAAACTGAAGGGGAGTTTTCTCCTTATAGTTATGTTCAGGCTAATAAACAAACCTCAGAACGCCAGGCCTCAAGATTGCCGGGAGAAATATCAATATCCTCAGATATGCAGATGACACCACCCTTACGGCAGAAAGTGAAAAAGAACTAAAGAACTAAAGAGACTCTTGACAAAAGTGAAAGAGGAGAGTGAAAAAGTTGGCTTAAAGCTCAACATTCAGAAAACGAAGATCATGGCATCCATTCCCATCATTTCATGGCAAATAGATGGGGAAACGGTGGAAACAGTGGCTGATTTTATTTTTCTGGGCTCCAAAATCACTGCAGATGGTGATTGCAGCCATGAAATTAAAAGACACTTACTCCTTGGAAGGAACGTTATGACCTAGAGAGCATATTAAAAACAGAGACATTACTTTGCCAACAAAGGTCCATCTAGTCAAGGCTATGGTTTTTCCAGAGTTGGACTGTGAAGAAAGCTGAATGCAGAAGAACTGATGCTTTTGAACTGTGGTGTTGGAGAAGACTCTTGACAGTCCCTTTGACTGCAAAGAATTCCAACCAGTCCATCCTAAAGGAAACCAGTCCTGGGTGTTCATTGGAAGGACTGATGCTGAAACTGAAACTCCAATATTTTGGCCACCTGATGCGAAGAGCTAACTCATTTGAAAAGATCCTGATTTGGGAAAGATTGAAGGCAGGAGGAGAAGGGGACGACAGAGGATGAGATGGTTAGATGGCATCACCAACTCAATGGTCATGAATTCGGGTAAACTCCGGGAGCTGATGATGGACAGGGAGGCCTGGCGTGCTGCAGTTCATGGGGTCGCAAAGAGTCGGTCACGACTGAGCGAGTGAACTGAATAAACAAAAGATGAATGATAAAATAATCTTCAAGCCCTAATATATACCGGATCTAAGACATAACACTGTCTACTATGTGTCCCCTAATGGAAAAACACAACATAACGTTCAAGTAGTCTGGACAAAAATTTAACTTAAATCTGATCAAGCTTCTAGATTAAATGAAGTGTTAGTTGCTCAGTCATGTTCAACTCTTTGAGACCCTGTGGACTGTAGCCCACCACGCTCCTCTGTCCATGTGACTCTCCAGGCAAGAATACTAGAGTGGGTTGCCATTCCCTTCTCCAGGGGCTCTGCCCAACCCAGGGATCAAACCTGGTTTCCTGCACTGCAGGCAGATTCTTTACCATCTGAGCCACCAGAGAAGCCTAAAACCTATTAATCTTTTTATTTGTTTAATCATAATTTAAAATTCACAAGTAGATTGCATTTTATTTCTGTGGCAGTACTGATATTATTGGGGCTTCCCAGGCGGCGGTAGTAGCAAAGAACTCCCCTGCCAATGCAGAAGACACAAGAGACACAGGTTTGATCCCTGGGCTGGGACGATCCCCTGGAGGAGGGCATGGCAACCCACTCCAGTATTCTTGCCTGGAGAATTCCCATGGACAGAGGAGCCTGGAGGGCTATAGTCCATGGGGTCGCGAAGAGTTGGACACGACTGAGGAACTAAGCACAGCACAGTTCATTTCTCATTGCTTTAGGTATGACAGTACTATTACAGTTATGTTTTTAAAATAGTCCTTATCTTTTAGAGCTATATCTGAAATACGTAGGGATAATATAATATTGAGTTTCCCTGGTGGCTCAGATGGTAAAGAATCTGCTTGCAGTGCAAGAGACTCAGCTTCTATCCCTGGGTCAGGAAGATCCCCTGGAGAAGGGAATGGCTATCCATTCCAGTATTCTTGCCTGGGAAAGCCCATGGACAGAGGAGCTTTGCGGTCTACAGTCCATGGGGTCACAAAGAGTCAGACATGACTGAGTAACTAACACCCACACAGTATATCATGACTGAGGTTTACTTCAAAATAACGTGAAGGAAAAAAATAATAATAATAACAACGTGAAGGGGAAAGTAAATCAGGATATAAAGTTAGCCATGAGTTGGTCATGGTGAAACTGGGCAATGAATATGGGATTCAACTGCTTCACTTTTACATGTTTTACATTTTCCATGATAAAACACTAGGAGAGTGCAGGCGGCTACAACCTTAGCTTACTTAAAGAAGAGCAGGATGGTAAGTAGTCGGCCAGGTCACAGACCCCTCACCAATCATGCCTAATCAGACTCCATTACGCACCCCCACCCTCCCTCCGTCTTCATCCCTCTGCTATGCTCACACTCCTTTCCATTGTTTACCTTTCACTTTGGATAGTCAACCTTGACTTAACTCTCTTATCCCAAATCCTCTGGCTGATGGACCTTAACCTTATAATTCAGTTACTATTGTTGGGTAACAAATCACCTCAAAACTTGTATTTAAACAACAATTACCATGGTTCTGGGGTTTGACCAGGTTGAACTTGGCTGTTCTCACATACAGTCTGTCACATAGTTACAGTAAGTTTCCCTCATTCCTAAATCTGGCAATTGGTGCCGGCTGTTGGCTGGGATGTCTGCAGAGGTCGTCAGCCAGAACAACTACACGTGGGCTCTCATGGGCTCACATAGGCTTCCCCATAGCATGGTGGTGAGGTTCCAAGAGCAAGCATCCCTATAATATCCCAGGTAGCAAGTCTATCAGCTTTTTGACCTAGTTCAGGAAACATCACTTCAACCATAGTCACTAGTCATACACGTTCAAGGGGAGAAAACTAGGTCCCTTGTCTTGATGAGAGGAGTTTCAATGTCACATTGGGAAATGAGCATGTGGAATGAAGATTTTTGTTGCAGCCATCTTAGAAAATTCAATCTGCCATACTTTGGGTCCCCCTTGGCATGCACATTTGTTTCTCTGGCTCTGATCAGTTCCCAATTACTAGCAAGCCAAAGGGCACTTTCCCACTCAGAGGGCTTGTCCATCTGGCCCTATCAGCTTGCAGATTTCCCTTGGCATCAAAATTTATATCATTCCAGCACTGGTGTTACCTGCTCCCAGACTTCCACCTCCCTCCTCTCTTGCCCTTTCCAAAACATATAGGGACACAGCAGCAGATAACATAGGCCGTACACTCTTGAAAATATTCCACCTGTACAAACCTGGCCCAAGGAATACAGATACGAAATATGGTGGTAATAGACATGCTTAATTAAACTTTAAAACTATTCAAGATTGTGCACTCTTAATGTTGGTTTGTGTCATTATTATATAATAGATAATAAAAGGCCTCAATGTCAGTATCCTGAGAAAGCTCTTATTTTAAGTACCAGGTAGAAGAAAAATTATTCAGCACAAAACATTCCTATCACCAGAAACATTGTGGCACCCTCTGCTGTCAGGAAACAAACCTGAAGGTACACTGGGCTAATTCTCCCTGCAGGCTTCTCCAGTGTCTTTGTACCAAGGCTGCCAATCATCATAGGCAGATGTGAAAGCATAAATCAGAGAGGGGAGGAAAATTATGCGGCTTAATTTGAGCAAAATAGTAAAGAATGAAAATCCAATCAGGGTGTCTAGCTGAATGGTAATAATAGGAAAGGGAAAAGGAAGCCAGGCAGAGAATCTCAAGAGGTAGCCAGTATCAAGGACATCATAATATAGTCAATCTTTGTTTAAACCCTTTACGGAAGGAAGGTTACTCTCCATAAATAACCCATGAAACACAGAAAGGTTAAACAAGCTGCACAGGGTCACATAGCAAACAAATGTCAGAGCCAGGATACAAATCCCAGCCATCTGTCTCCACAGTCTATGTCCTTAAACACTCTGCTCTACTGCCTAAGATATAACTGTGACTACTGTGGGGAAGGAGGGCAGGGAGAGTTATTTTTTAAATGTATCCAGAATTATTACTAGATGGTAGCTAAGACAGTAAAGAATCTGCCTGTAATGCAGGAGACCTAGGTTCATTCCCTGGGTTGGGAAGATCCCCTGGGGAAGGAAATGGGAACCCACTCTAGTATTCTTGCCTGGAGAATCCCATGGACAGAGGATCCCGGCAGGCTACAGTCCATAAGGTCGCAAAGAGTCAGACACAACTGAGCGACTAACGCTTTCACTTTCATTATTGCTTTCACCTAGGAGAAGACTGATTACCAGGAAAATTACTTGTCCCAAGCTAAGCAGAGACATTAGGAAGCAATCCAAGTCTCCTAACCACAATAAAATCATTCTGAAGTTTAGAAGATTCTTCCCTTCTAAATTTAGGACTTTTTGCTCTTTTGACAAATCAGAATATATTACAATGACCCCAAAAGTAATGTCCCTCATCACAACCTCACTAAAATCCATCAGCTGCTTTTACAAAGAGAATGGATTTCCCCTATAACAAGTTCAAGGCCCATACAATCTGACTGCTTCATGCACCAACCAATAAACCAGCTGAGCAGAGTCACTGAGTATTCCAAATCTGAAGACTGGTTTACTTGGCAAGTGAAACCTGTATGGTGGGAAGAGGAGGAAAAACCCTCCCTCAGAAAGGACAGAGCAACTCAGTTTCAGTCACAGGAGATGTGGGGATATTACTGCAGTTCACTGGGAGCACATGCTGGAGATCATCTCAATACTGCAAACAGGAAGGGTATGAGCTTGGATGTCTACTGAAGGCCCAGTACACACAGGAACTGTTCTTAGAGTTTTGGACTTTTTATTGTATTTAAACCTCACCACACAACCCCTATGAGGCTGTCATTACCATCCCTATTTCACAGAGAGTAGTATGTCTGGGAAGAACTGACCCAAGGTCACATGCAAGTATCTGCTAGATTGACAGATGTGAACTTCTGTGTTTCTGCTTTCAAAGTTCAAGCCATTTCTCTTCCATCCAGTTGCTCATGCAACATACAACATACAATTCAAGACATCAGAAAACCCAAGAGTTGTTTCTGGCCACCTCCCCAAAATTTTAGACTCGCCTGAGTGGTCTGGATATACCTAGACTGCAATGCCCACTATGACACTGGTTAAGTACAGCTTAGAGAACACACTTTCTGTTTATTCCTCCATGTTTCCCGTCCTTCTCCCATATTCCTCACGTCTTCCTTCTCCCAACCCAGATCATCTCTCCTGGTCTATATGTCTAGGGTTGGTGTTTACAAAAGGGGACAACCCTATTCATTACTGCCTCCAATGATGTACATTATACATAGCCTCAGAAGAGATACTGATGCAGAAAATAACAAACTTCTCCTTTGCAGGCCTTCATGGAAAGCCTGGGCAAGTAAACTGAAGTTTGCTGGCCTTCAGTTTGATCAAGCAAAATAAGAGTGGGCTAGACTATACACTCTTCCAGCTATAAAGGCTATGATTTCACAATTTTTTCTGAAAGGTGTTTATCGTCACAATGAAATAGCCCCAAGAAGTACATAAACTCACAAAGGTCAAAAGAAGGAGACAGACTAATTCTAACAATACTGCTCTTTGCCTAGAATAGCAACATGATTTGACTGAAAAAAATAAAACATGCCCAGACATACTGTAGTAAGCACTGCTTCACTCTCAAGATGAGAGTGAACGGTAGGTCTTGCCTGGTATCCCAGCCCAGCATCCCTGGAGGTCAGGCCAATGGTGGCTTAGACAGTAAAGCTTCTGCCTGCAATGTTTGAAACCCAGGTTTGATCCCTGGGTCAGGAAAATCCCCTGGAGGAGGAAATGGCTACCCACTCCAGTATTCTAGCCTGGAGAATTCCATGGAGAGAAGTATAGTCCATCGGACACAGCTGAGCAACCAACACTTTCACTTCCACTTTTTCATAAGAGGAAGAGGTTATTTATCTCATTCTCTGTAAGTTCCTCCTTCACAGATCACAGCCTTGTTGTGAAAGGGTGTATGTAACTTAATGAAGCTACCAACCATGCCGTGCCAGGGCCACTGAAGACAGACAAGTCATAGTGAAGAGTTCTAATAAAACACGGTCCCCTGGAGAAAAAATGGCAACCCACTCCAGTATCTCGCAGTGATGAATAGACGCAGGGGTTAGGTCTGGTAGACAAAGTGCCTGAAGAATTACAGACAGAGGCTGGTAACATTGTACAGGTGGCAGTAACCAAAAAATATCCCAACAAGACAAATGCAAGAAGGCAAAGTGGCTTTCTGAGACTTTACAAATAGCTAAGGAAAGAAGAGAAGCAAAAGGCAAAGGACAAAGGGAAAGATACACCCAACTGAATGCAGAGTTCCAGAGAATAGCTAGGAGAGATAAGGCCTTCTTCAATGAACAATGCAAAGAAACTGAGGAAAACAATAGAATGGGAAAGCCTAGAGAGCTCTAGAGATACTGGAGATACCAAGAGAACATTTCATGCAAAGATAGGCACCATAAAGGACAAAAACAGAAAGGACTTGAAAGAAGCAGAAGAGATTAAAAAGAAGTGATAAGAATACACAGAACTATGCAAAAAATGTTTTAATGACCCAGCTAACCATGATGGTGTGATCATTCACCTAGAGGCAAAGATCAAGAAGTGTAGGTCAAATAGACTTTAGGAAGCATTACTACAACCAAAGCTAGTGGAAGTGACAGAATTCCAGCTAAGCTATTTAAAATCCTAAAAGCTGCTGTTGTTACAGTACTACATGCAATGTTAGCAAACTTGGAAAATTCAGCAGTGGCCACAGGACTGGAAAAGGTCAGTTTTCATCCCAAGCCAAATGGGTAAATGCCAAAGAATGTTCAAACTATCACACAATTGCACTCTTTTTACCAGCTAGCAAGGTTATGCTCAAAATCCTTCAAGCTAGGCTCAACAGTATGCGAACCAAGAACTTCCAGATGTATAAGCTGTGTTTAGAAAAGGCAGAGGAACCAGAGATTAAATTGCCAACATTTGCTGGATCATGGAGAAAGCAAGGGAGTTGAGGAAAAACATCTACTTCTGCTTCGTTGACTGTGCTAAAGCCTTTGACTGTATAGATCACAACAAACTGTGGAAAATTCTTATTAAAGAGATGGGAATACCAGACCACCTTACCTGTCTCCTGAGAAACCTGTATGCAGATCAAGAATAAACAGAACCAGACAAGGAACAACTGACTGATTCAAAACTGGGAAAGGAGTAAGACAAAGCTATATGCTGTCAGCCTGCTTATTTCACTTGTAGGCAAAGTACATTTTACAAAATGCTGGGCTGGGTCAATCACAGGCTGGAATCAAGATTGCAGGGAGAAATATCAATAACCTCAGATATGTAGATGATCCCACTCTAATAGTAGAAAGAGGAACTAAAGAGCCTCTCGATGAGGGTGAAAGAGGAGAGTTAAAAAGCTGTCTTAAAACTCAACATTCGAAATAACTAAGATTTGGGCTTCCCTGGCGGCTCAGCTGGTAAAGAATCCACCTGCAATGCAGGAGACCTGGGTTCAATCCTTGGGTTGGAAAGATCCCCTGGAGAAGGGAAGGGCTACCCACTCCATTATTCTGGCCTGGAGAATTCCATGGACTGTATAGTTCATGGGGTTGCAGAGTCTGACACAACTGAGAGACTTTCACTTTCATATGGCATCAGGTCCCACCAATTTATGGCAAATAGAGGAGGAAAGAGTGGAAGCAGTGACATTTCATTTTCTCGGGCTCCAAAATCACTGCGGATGGTGACTGCAGACATGAAATTAAAAGACACCTGCTCCTTTGAAAGAAAGCTGTAACAAACCTAGGCAGTGTATTAAAAAGCAGATATATCACTTTGCAAACAAAGGTACGGAGAGTCAAAGCTATGGTCTTCCCAGTAGTCATGTACGGATGTGACAGTTGGACCATAATAGAAGGCTGGGTGCTGAAGAACTGATGCTTCCAAACTGTGGTGCTGGAGAAGCCTCCTGAGAGTCCCTTGGACTGCAAGATCAAACCAGTCAATCATAAAGTCAATCAGTCCTGAATATTCATTGGAAGGATTGATGCTGAAGCTCCTGTACTTTGGCCACCTGATGCAAAGAACTGACTCATTGGTAAAGACCCTGATGCTGGGAAAGATTGAAGGCAAAGGAGAAACAGGTGGCAGAGGATGAAATGGTTAGACAGCATCACTGACTAAATGGACATGAATTTGAGCGAACTCCAGGAGAAAGTGGAGGACAGAAGAGCCTGCGTGCTGCAATCCACTGGGTGACAAAGAGTTGGACACAACTTGAAGATTGAGTAATTTGCAAGATAGGATGTGGGCTCTTTACTACTTGCATTTATTTTGGTTTACGACCAAAATTTTTCTAATTAAAAGAAAATTAAATGTGTACAATATGAAAATAGGTTTAAGGAAAAAAAACTTGAGTTCAAAATTAAAATCTATGACACCATAAACAACAGTACTACTGCAAACGAACTAAAGTTAATGTCATACAGAAATCCATATACGCGTTAAGAAGACTAGAAACTCCAAGAGGTAAAAAGTAAACAACTTGATACACATTTCATCAGTGACAAAAGGGGCCAACAAGCTTCTATGCACCAAGAAATTCATAAACATATTGAGTTATTGGTATTTAAATTAATATAATACATACAAATTCTGCAGCAAGGTATTCTTATTTTCAGGACAAGTAATTCTACCATACCACCATACACAAGGTCAGACTAAGCATTTAACATTCATTCCCACAAGCTTTCTAAAGTCTCTATGAACAAGAAAAGAATGAAGTTATCCATTAGAAAACATTAACAGTAGTAATCTCTGAAAGATTTTTTTTACCTTCTTTTCCTCTTTCCTATAATTTCCTACAATATAGCTATTTTTGAATCAGGACAAGCCAAAACATATTTTTAAGATTTTTCATTTTAAGTATTACATACTGACACTAAGGGACTTCTGCTTGTCAATGAGAACTGTTGAAGGATTTTAAGCACTGAATTGACATGTCATGGACAAACCCTTGAAGAAACCCTTGGTACCCTGACTTCGAAGGCATTTGAAAATTGCTTCATGCATATGATTAGATGTCATAAACAAGCTTTTACATACCAATTTTGCATTATTTCAGACAAATCTGGATTCTGAACTGAAGATATAACTAATCAGATTTAGAGTTAGAGGAAGACAGCTAAAAATGAAAGGTCTACAACTCAGGAGTTCCTCCATGACTTAGCTATCAAGAATAGTTCAGCAAGATGGAAGTTTGAATTAAAGCATGATATAGTGGGTTTGAGGTCATAGACTTGGACCTGATTCCCAGCTCTAACACTGAGTACCTTTCACTAACTCAAGCATTTCATCTCTGAACTTCAGCTTTCTCATCCATGGAATGAAGACAACACGTACCCTATAAAACTATCATTACAATTAATGCTAATACATAAGACTTGTAAACAGTAGATGTTCAAATCAGAGCTTTGTTACTATTACATACTCACTGCTACTCAAACAACCAATGAGTCTATGATTAAAAGCAATAGTATAGGGACATCCCTGGTAGTCCTGGGGTTAAGACTCCATCTTCCAATGCAGGGGGCACAGGTTTGACCCCTGGTCAGGGAACTAAGGTCTCATACGCTCCAAGGTGTGGCCAAAAAATTTTTTTAAATCCATATGATTTAAGTTTAGCAGATTAGATAACAGAAATAAAAAGTAACACAACTGGAAAACTAGTCTTTCCTTATCTGTACACTGACTTGTAATACCTAACAAGATAGCCCATTACTAGGTTATACAGGTCCAGTACTTTGGCCACCTCATGCGAAGAGTTGACTCATTGGAAAAGACTCTGATGCTGGGAGGGATTGGAGACAGGAGGAGAAGGGGACAACAGAGGATGAGATGGCTGGATGGCATCACTGACTCGATGGACGTGAGTCTGGGTGAACTCCGGGAGTTGGTGATGGACAGGGAGGCCTGGCGTGCTGTGATTCATGGGGTTGCAGAGTCGGACACAACTGAGCAACTGAACTGAACTGAAGCAGACACATTTCTCCACTGACAAGATATTCTTGTGATCTCGAGTCATCTTTCTCTTCGTGGTACAGAGGAGACCCTTACAAATGAAAACTTCCTTTATAAATGTAACTTTCCCTTAAAAACCTTAACTTCTATCGTGTTTTCAGAGCTTCCACACAGCTCTTTCGCAAAAATAATCAGATCAAAATAATCTTTATGCCTAAAAGGCATATTCTGTGATGGCGTATTCTGCTCTCCTTCACTGTATAATAAATCACCCAACACTCAGTGCCTTAAAAAGGAAAAATAAAAAAAGATATCCCATTCCTTCCCCAAATCCAGATCAGCACTCATGCTCTGCCCAGGCCGAGGAAATGGACCAAGGGACAGAACACAAGAAAAGCAGACAATATAGAATAAAGATCTGGGCCCAAAACCGGAAACCAATGCTGCTGCCTTAGCCAGGCAAAGAGATTTCAACAAAAGAAATAAATGTACGAGAAATGTTAGGATTTTTAAAAGACCACTTTCCTTATACACAGGCAATTCAACTAGATCAAAGTTGGAAACATAATTGGTGTTTAATAAAATATCTGTCAACCAATATATATACATTTTACTTCCTATCTAAAGCTTTTTATAAACAAGACTAAGTAAATACTGGGACACTGGTGTAAAAAAGTTCATTGCAGTTGCTCAGTCGTGTCTGACTCTTTGCAACTTTTTTCCCACGAACAGTATGAAAAGGCAAAAAAACGTTCAGGATCAAATATTTTTGTGTACCATGTTTCTAAATTAAGAGGTATATTCAATTCCATCACAAGTCCCTGAAAAAGTTACATTCTATGCCACTTTGACTCATCCATACCTACTTACAAGCACTGAGAAGAAAGAACCCATCCCATTCACAACAAAGATAACCACTGCATACATAAGAAAAACAAGGAAAAAGCTAGTCAAGTATAAGGAACATTAGAATCTGAGGGCAGGAGCTTTCATCTCTATTGTTCACTGTTGTCTCTATATTGTCTAGAAGCATACTCAGCACATAATAGCTGCTCACTAAATACCTGCTGACTGAATGAATAATTATTCTTTGAAAAAATAATTTGGGGCAACTAAAACAATTTTTTTCAATGTTGATTGTCTTAAGGCTTAGAAGAGTTATATTATTTTACATTTTTCCCAATTACTCTTATGGAAGAATACCTCAAAACAAAGAAAAGTGGATTTCTTTTACATCATTAGACTATAATGCTCTGAACCAAAAATAAACAGCATTGGAAAAAACTTTCTATAAAATACTGTTTCAATATATTTTTATTAGCAGTTATTACATCAAAATTCACAATTACAGGATCCGAAGGACTGTCTTAAAAATTCTCAAGTATATGTAATTAGATTTTAACAGTAAGATAGAACATATCCTCATTACAGCACAGCCCTTAAAAAGTCAAGGATAATACTAAGAATTAAGTACAGTTCTATCAAGAACTCGAAATTAATTCTGTATGCATAGTGTCACTTAAAACAAAGTTCAAGGAAGTATAAGAAGTCTATGGATGTGAATTTCAGTGGCAAACATCATTGACTTCCAAACAACTGACACCAAAGAAATTTCCAATCAAAACATAAGCATGGTGCCTTTCGTTCAATGTAGAGCTATGATAATTCTATAAAGAGACCCTGAATCCTTAAGTCTTATAATATGTTTTTATGCTGTGACACTAATACAAAACACGTCACTCTAATGTATAGATTGTGACGCATCATGACAAAAAGATAGCCTTTTTCTATCAGAAAATCCTGATTTTTCCAGTGCAATATAGGCTGTTCATTGCTGATCTATTGAAATTCTATATTTTCCAGCCTGAGCGGTATTGTAGGATTCACAAATATTACACTTCATGCCTAATATATGGAACTGAACTGTAGATCTTCCATTGCAATCATTGCAGAGAATCTGAAAAGAGATGAATTCAAATTAAGTAAATTAAACCTTATTGATAGAAAGTGGTACTGTCTGTTCAAAATCATTCCTCAAAAATCATACTGAAGAGGTATCTTCCTGGCAGTCCAGTGGTTACGATTTCGCCTTCCGATGCAGGGGGTGCAGGTTAGATCTCTGGTCAAGGAGCTAAGATCCCACATGCCTCACAGCCAAATAAAACCAAAACGTAAAACAGAAGCAATGCTGTAACCAACTCAATAAAGACCTTAAAACTGGTCCACATCAAAAAATCATTTTAAAAAACCATACTGAAGATGTGAAAACATATACATCTAAGTCTAAATATTTCCATAAATAGAATACCTTTTATTTGTTCACTGAAAGTTCTAAGAGGCTATTAAGGTAGCTCTAAATTTAGAAAATGAAAATGTGGATTTGCACTAAGAAGTCTTATTTTAAAAGTTCCCAAACAGCATAAATAGTACTAATACAAAAGTTAACACAGGAATACTCAAATCAACACTTATAATTCAAAACAACACACAATTTCATTATTTTTCACTGACACTTAGAAAATTATCTTAGTCAACAATTTTTTACATATTTATACTATTTTTGCTTGTTAATATATTAAGTTCCTGGTCTTAGATGCCTCAAGAATGAATTAAAAGTTCAAAAGAGTACTTTCTAAAGTTGAACAAAAGAAAAGAAAAGCTTTTGGTTCAACCCTAAAATGACAGTAAGATGCCACTTAGGAATTAGTCTCTTCTCATACTGAGATCTTGAAAAATAAAAAAGGGTGTTAACATGAAAATCAATCAATACATTACTATGTGAGGAAAGTATTAACTTTAGAAAAGCCACACCATAATAAGTAGAAAACATCCAAATTTTCTCTAAATTATACTTTTGAAAGTAACTTTTTTTTTTTCCTTTAAAGATTTTTCTTTGGACCATTTTTAAAGCCTTTATTGAATCTGTTACAATGTTGTTTATGTTTCGGTTTTCTGGCCCCGAGGCATATGGGATCTTAGTTCCTCAACCAGGGACTGAACCTGCACCCCTTGCTGCTGCTGCTAAGTCGCTTCAGTCGTGTCCAGTTCTGTGAGACCCCACAGACGGCAGCCCACCAGGCTCCTCCATGCATGGGATTTTCCAGGTGAGAGTACTGGAGTGGGTTGCCATTTCCTTCTCCAATGCATGAAAGGAAAAGTGAAAGTGAAGTCGCTTAGTCGTGTCTGACTCTTCGTGACCCCCTGCACTGGAAGGCACCGTGACCCCCTGCACTGGAAGGCAAAGTCTTAACCACTGGATCGCCAGGAAGTCCTCCTGAAAATTAATTAAGAATATGATCTAAATGGAGAAGGTACTCACTGCCGAGATTTAGAGGGTTAAAGAATGACTGCTAGTGGTTACAGTTTCCTTTTGGCGTGGAGAAAATATTTTAAAATTGATGGTGGTTGTATCTCCAAGAATACACTAAAAAGCACTGAACTGTCAGTCCATTTTCAATGGACGAGTTGTACAGTATGTGAATTATATCCCAATAAGGTTGTTACTTTAAACAATGATCTAAACAGAATATAGCATGCTATAGCCTCTAGTAAAACATAACGCAACTATCAGTATTACAAAAATGATCTTTCATCGACCTAACAATTATCCACACAAATTATGAAATGCTACAGTGTAAATTACACAGCAAGTGATTTTTATTTGGCTTTGTTAAGGGGTTTTTATCTTTTTATGTAGAAATATCTGGACTGAAGATTTTTGAAAATTTTTATGTCCAAAAATCATTAAAGCACCAGAAAGCTATCTACTTTTCAATTCTGTTCTGTAAGTGAATATGCTAGACAGCATATATTGAGACTAGACAGCAGCACGTCTCAATTAATGGAGAAAAGATGATCATTCTCCACAAGACTAAAGGACAGAAATACTTCTTACATTTTAGACTGCAGGCTAAGACCAAATTAAAAAGTCTTGAATAAAAAGCAAACATTAAAAAACAAAAAAGCAATCTTCAAAAAAAAAAGTAAACATGTTTGCCTTAAATAAAATTTAAAATAATTAAAACATAATCAAAATAAAATAGCAGACCAATAATGCACCTCTACTCAGTTATTATCAATTCACTCCGTTAAGTAATAAGTAAATAATTTAGAACGAAGTTTTTGCCTGCCATCTAGTGTTGGCAAGTATTACACGAAGATATTCTTAGATTTTCTTTTTTCCTCTGAGTTCAGAATAACTAAAATTTAAAGATTATTTGGTCCCTCCCATTAATCATCACAGTGACATCTATGCTGAAATAGTACTTTTTAGACAGATTTGAGCAAAAGGGCAAAAATAAACATGAACATCAACAAGGAACCTGAAAAGTCTTTTTAGGCATTGATTCTACTCACATCCACAGTCATGTTCTGATATTCTGAGGGCATAGGAGTCTGTGCTACCTCATCATCCCGTTGTCTCCAGGACCTACTCATATCTAAAGCAGAGCGCATACACAATGGACATCTGTAGCCTCTAGGAGAGATATAAAAGAGTTATTTTCCAAGTATTAAATGGAGAGTGTATCAACTCAGGCTAACTGGTACATAAACCATCTAAAACAAGCATTATTCTATACTTCAAGACCATCTCACAAACCTTTTCAATTAAATCTTGTATCATAGGGTATTTTTTAAACCTACTTCTTTTTCCTCAGTTCTATAAAATGGAGAGGAATTTCTTAGTATTCTTTGTAGAATATATGCAATATATTTTAAAAACCAATTAAACTGCTTTTTAGCTAAACAGCCTCGATTTCTTAATATATTCAAGCAAAGAAGAGATTGTATTCCTTAAAAATTATTCAGGTCATGTTATTTTCTTTCTAAAAATTCTGAAAATGTTCCCTTTTATCTGGCTCTTAAAATTTCTGCTCATCAGTTTGCAGGACCAAAATACATTTACACAATTTCCCCTTTTCTAACTATCTGCATCTCACTTTAGCATCCTCTCCCCACAACAAAATTAGCATTAGATAAATCTTAGTACGAGTTTTGGATTTTTTTGCACCTCATCATAGTGGGCTAATACAACAGCTAATAATTTTGAGCAACATGTCTCAGCATGTTTGTTTTTACAACGCTATGACTGTCTCAGGCAGAGACCAAGCTCCCCAATTAGTAGCCAGAGAATGAAAGGTATGTGTCTCAAACTGCAAATGAGGTATGGCATAACAGAAACATGAGGACAAAGGCAAAGTCCAGTGTTTCTCTCCCAACATGCTTTGCCCAATTTAACAGTACTCATCTACCCTACCCAACTCAAAGGAAATATCCACCATATCCAAATATCGTACAAGTAACTGGGAGGTTTGCCCATTTCCTTCCCCACTCACCTGCAAAAAAAAAAAACAAAAACAGACATCTTACAGTAACAATTTTTTATAATCCCATCAAACACTCACTCTTTCAACATATCTTCATAACATGTTCTGAAAGAAAATAAAACATTATTTTAATAAAGCAAAAAGTATCTCCACCATTTCCAAACATTTTTGAGGGAAAAAAACAAAGTTACTTTACCTATGTAGAAGATGTCCACATGGCAAGACTTGAGCAGCAATACGAGATGTGTGAATGTCCTGTGAAAGCAAATAAAGTTGGTGGTTAATTACATGAATACAATATAAATCCTGAGTATTTTAAATTCAAAAGGGGATATTTCCAAAGCAAAAAATATTTTAAGCTCACCTCCAAACATATTGGACAATTCTGCCGGGAAACATTTTCAATACACTGTTTAAAAGCAAAATTAAAATTACCAAAAGCTTAACTAGATGTTAATTATATAAACACAGCATTAATAATAAAAACTAACAAAGGAAACAATACCAACAATACTAACAATACCAATTAAATGTAATAATGAACATTAATATGTCTCTTATATGTCAGACAAGAACTGAACAGTTAACTCTCACAACTATTTCAGGCTTTGCACATTACCTGAAACAATGAAATTGTCTAATACATCTTAATTATTCAAATTATCTTCATTTTACAGATAAAGAAATAGTAATAGTTCATATTAAAGAGATTTTACTACATGCCATATGTCAAGTTCATTACCTGTATTATCTCAATTAATTCCCACAACACTGAAACACATACAATTATTTATCCCATTTTACAGATGAGGTATTTGAGGCCTGTGCATGCATTCAAGTGTGCTTGGTCATGTCCAAGGCTTTGTGACCCCATGGACTTATGGCCCACCAGGCTCCTCTGTCTATAAAATTTTCCAGGCAAGAATACTGGAGTAGGTTGCCATTTCCTTCTCCAAGGGATCTTCCTGACTGAGGGATTGAACCCACATCTCCAGCACTGGCAGGCGGGTTCTTTACCACTGCAAAACCTGGGAAGTCCCTTTGAGATCTAGAGAAGCTAAATAACTCCCCAAATTACATGCTATCAAGAAATAGAAATATATGTGTGCTCCAACAGGCTGCCCATTGAGCCTGAGTTCTTAACTTGACAAGACAAAGTCTGATTAGGTGTGAAGAGGTAAGAGAAAGCATCAAGCCACAAATGATACCCAGGTTTTTTAGCAAATACCTGAGTAGATGATACCACCACTTACTAACATAGACAATAAAAAATAACCGAGAAACAAAACAAAAATACCACAAGAGAAACTGAGTATATGGTTTTCTAAAGACAACATAGCATATCTAAAGGCAACACAGCATAGTTAGTCAGCCTAAACTCAAGTCTGTAAAACCAAATCCAATCTTATATCATCTCCAAAATCTATTAATAAAGTACTTAAAGCCAGGACTAAAATCCTTAGGAGTCATCTTCATTCAGCCCCCATTCTCTCCTTTATACTTGTCACTATAGTCTCTGTTTTCATTATTCACCTCAGTTTCTTTTACTACCTCAGTATTTTAGGCTGGCTATTATCTAGTAGGGCTTCCCTCGTGGCTCAGTTGGTAAAGAATGTGCCTGCAATGCAGGAGACCAAGGTTCAATTCCTGGGTCAGAGGATCCCCTGGAGAAGGAAATGGCAACCCACTCCAGTATTCTTGCCTGGGAAATTCCACAGACAGAGCTGGGCAGGCTAACAGTCCATAGGAATGCAAAGAGTAGGACACAACTGTGTGACTAACTTCCACTTTTTCATTATCTAGTATCTTTTAAAAACACCCTCATCAGATTCTCCATTCTCTCAATTCTTGGATAGAATCGGTACTATAAGCGATAGCTTATTAGATTTTCTCCTAAATAATGAAAAATAATTTTTAAAAGGCCTAGGACCATGATATAAAATTTCTACATCCAAGTTAAAAATATTTTTATTGAAAAGGAATACTCAATTATCTAGGAATGCTATATTAACAAAAGGTTACACTGCTCTCTATTTCTCCTGTACCATACATTTTAAAAGCTATTCTCAAAACCAGTTCCAATGATAAGAATCCACAGGCTAATTTAGAGGCTGTCTACGTTATAGTAACTGATGTTAAGTATTCTTACACCCTATAGAGAAGAAAAGGGAACTGTAGATCAGATATTCTAAGGTGTATACTTTAAAACATTTACTTAATACTGCTTAAAAATAAAAAGCAACATGACTATACTCAGTAACATATGAAAGTTACCATGCTTTTAAACAAATTAGGATTTTAGCTGTTTTCAAAAATAATACTTTTTAAATCATACAAACTGAAGTACATACCTTGTGCTTCCCTTGGAGATTCATTGCAAGGCATAAGTTACATTTCAAACAGTGGAAAAAATCTTCCTTTGGACCAATCCTAAAAAATAATGTGAAAACAAAAGATTATATATGTTTTTACTACATATTTACTCATTATATATAAGTTCAGATTCACTATAAACAAAGTCCAAACCACACTGAAGAATATGAGGTGAATCCCTACTTCCCCAACATCATTCCCCAAATGCAAGCCCTACAAACAGAACGGTATCTTTCTTTCTGAGTATTTTTTTCTTCTATAAAACTGCATACACACACACATACAGACACACACACTTTGAGTTTTATTTTTTACACAAATGGATTCTTTCTATCTATCCTGCTTTGCAACTTCTTCTTCACTTAACAGTATTCCTTGAAGACTATTCTATGTAAGAACATACAGAACCACTTTATTCTTCTTCAAAGTTACATAATATTAGATAATATGGATATATCTTAATTTTTTAATATTCTTTTACTGATAAAACTTACTATCTTTAGCTAATGAGATGACACAATAAATAACTCTTACAGACATCAGTCAACTACATATTGAGGATTTTTCACAAAATTCCTTGAAGTGGAACTGTAGGGTCACAGGGCAGTGCATCATCAGTTCTGATACTGCCAAACTGACCTCCAAAGACAGTACTAATTTATACTACCCCAGTGTGTAACAGCACCATGTTCCCACACCCTAGCCAATACTGGTTACCTATATGACAAATAAAAACATCACTTTTAATTTGAGTTTCTCAAATGATACACAGAGTATATTTTACTCTTTATGAGCTACCTGGACTTCTCTTGTGGCTTGTCTGTTCATGTGCTCAGTTCATTTTTCTTAATAGGGCATTTGTCTTTTATAATTTTAAAGAAGCTCTTTAACTCAAATATATACTTGATTTACAATATTATATCAGTTTCAAGTATGTAGCATAGTGATTAGTATTTTTATACATTATACTCCATTTAAAATTACTGCAAAATGGCTGTTTCCCTGTGCTGCACCACCCGGAAGCACAACTTCACTATAGTCAGTCCTGTCCGATTCTGTGACTCCGTGGACTACAGCCCACCAGGCTCCTCTGCCCAAGGGATTTTCCAGGCAAAAATACTGGAGAGGGTTGCCATTTCCTACTCCGAGGATCGTCCCCACCCAGGGATCGAACCCACGTCTCTCGTCTCTCACATCTCCTGCACTGGCAAGCGGACTATTTACCACTTAGCACCACCTGGGGAGAAGGCAATGGCACCCCACTCCAGTACTCTTGCCTGGAAAATCCATGGAGAGGAGCCTGGTGGGCTGCAGTCCATGGGGTCGCTAAGAGTCGGACACGACTGAGCAACCCACTTTCACTTTTTACTTTCATGCACTGGAGAAGGAAATGGCAACCCACTCCAGTGTTCTTGCCTGGAGAATCCCAGGGACGGGGGAGCCTGGTGGGCTGCCGTCTATGGGGTTGCACAGAGTCAGACACGACTGAAGCGACTTAGCAGCAGCAGCAGCAGCAGCAGCAGCACCACCACCACCACCACCACCACCTGGGAAGCACAATATATTCTTGCAGCTTCCCTTACCTCTATATCTTGCCCTCTCTGCTTCTCTCTCCACTAGTATCCACTAGTTTGTTTTCTATAACTAAGTCTGTTTCTGTTTTGTTATATATATTTACTATTTTTTTTAAAAGATCCCACGTGTAAGTGATAATATACAGCATTTGGCTCTGTGACTTCCTTCACTAATACTCTTTAGGTCTACCCACAATACTGCAAATGGCAGAATTTCATTCTTCACTATGCTGAGCAATATTCCAGAGTGTGTGTGAGAGAGAAGACAGTATGTGTGTGTACACATCTCCTTTATCTGTTGGTGAACACTTGTGTCGCTTCCATATATTGGCTACTGTAAATGATGCTATTATAAACTCTTGAGCAAATGTACCTTTTTGAATTAGTGTTTTCACTTTTTTTGGATATGTACGCAAGAGTGGGGGCGTCCCAGGTGGCGCAGGAGTTAAGAATCTGCCTGCCAATGCAGGAGACACAAGAGACTCGGGTTCAATCCCTGGGTCAGGAAGATCCCCTGGAAAAGGAAATGGCAACCCATCCTGCCTGGAAAATCCCATGGACAGAGAAGCCTGGCAGGCTAGAATCCATGGGGCTGCAAAGAGTCGAACAAGACTGAGCACGCAAGTGCACACACACAAATAGCACCCCGAGAATGGAACTACACACGGCATCATATGGTACTTCTACTTTTAGTGTTCTGAGGAACCTAATTAAAGGAGTTCTTTACATATCCTGGCTTCCCTGGTGGCTCAGATGGTAAAGAATCCATGCAGGAGACCTGGGTTTGATCCCTGGGTCAGGAAAATCCCCTAGAGGAGGGCATGGCAACCCACTCCAGTATTCTTGCCTGGAGAATCCCATGGACACAGGAGCCTGGTGGGCTACAGTCCATGGGGTCACAGAGAGTCAGACACAACTGAGAGCAACACTTTTATACATCCTGGATATTAATCTTTTTCAGTTGTATACATTAAAATTACTTTTTTGGTATGTCAACTATATTTTTTATATCTTTTATCATACATTCAATTCCTAGGTAATAAAAAGACATGATATTTCAATTTATGGCTTATGCGTCTCTTTTTTATTATTAATCTTTTTATTTTTTTGAAGGATAATTGCTTTATAGAATTTTGCTGCTTTCTGTCAAATCTCAACATGAATCAGCCATAGGTATACATATGTCCCTTCCCTTTTGAACCTCCATCCCATTTCCTTCCCCATCCCACCACTCTAGGTTGATACAGAGCCCCTATTTGAGTTTCCTTTGCCATATAGCAAATTCCCATTGGCTATCTATTTTACATATGGTAATTAAGTTTTCATGTTATTCTTTCCATACATCTCACCCTCTCCTCCCCTTTCCCCATGTCCATAAGTCTACTCTCTCTGTTTCTCCACTGTTGCCCTGTAAATAAATTGTTCATTACCATTTTTCTAGATTCTATATATATGCATTAGAATATGGTATTTATCTTTCTCTTTCTGACTCACTTCACTCTGTGTAATAGGTTCTAGGTTCATCCACCTCATTAGGATTCAAATGCGTTCCTTTTATGGCTGAGTAATATTCCATTGTGCATATGTACCACAACTTCCTTATCCATGCATCTGTCGATGAACATCTAGGTTGCTCCCATGTTCTAGCTATTGTAAATAGTGCTGCAATGAACAACGGGATACATATATCTTTTTCAATTTTGGTTTCTTCAGGGTATGCCTCTTATTTTGAAAAAACTTTTGAAACCCATTGGTCATATACATACTCTCCTATATACTTCTAATACTATGGCTTATGATTTGATTTGATATGATATGATTATATTTTTATTTCATCCATTTGAAATCTACTATGTGAGACTATGTAAAGGTGAGACTGCTAGTTGTCCCCAACTTTCTCTTATCTTCTTCCTGCACAATATTAGCTGGGCACAGGGCTGTACTGAATAAAAACTACTTCCCAACTTCTCTGGAAGTGTGAACAGAAGAGACAAATGAAAATTCTGTTTTGTGCCCCTCGGAGAAAAGGGCGTACCTTCCCTTCACCTATTTCCCCCTTTCCACTGACAAGAATATGAGTTCTTTTAAATTGTGTAGACAAGGAACTATCTTATAGATAGCAGGGCAAAAATAAGAGAAACCTGGGCTTCTGTTTAAATACATGGTTCAGACTTTTCCCTGAGAAACATAAATGTCTATTTTGAGCCAGCTGTTATTTAGCATTTCTGTTACAACATGCTAAAACCATATCCTAATGAATACATAGAATTTTAGTAATCATTTTTTTGTTTCCCGAATGGATTATCAGTTATCTTAGTACCTGTTCTCCTGATCTGAAATGCCATTTTTGCTATAAATTCGTACGTTAAATATGTGAATGTGTGCGTGCGCACACGCACGCACACACACACAATTTTTCCCTTTATTTATTTGTCTATTCCTATACAAAGAATACGGAGAAGGCAATGACACCCCACTCCAGTACTCTTGTCTGGAAAATCCCATGGACGGAGGAGCCTGGTAGGCTGCAGTGCATGGGGTCGCTAAGAGTCGGATACGACTGAACGACTTCACTTTCACTTTTCACTTTCATGCATTGGAGAAGGAAATGGCAACCCACTCCAGTGTTCTTGCCTAGAGAATCCCATGGACGGGGGAGCCTGGTGGGCTGCCATCTCTGGGGTCGCACAGAGTCAGATATGACTGAAGCAACTTAGCAGCAGCACACAAAGAATATACCATTTAAATTACTCTCACTTTGTCATGTTTTGGTTATGTGGAAAGGCAATCCCCTTGTTGTTCTTCCTTTTCAAAATCTGCTCATCTCTGTATATTTTCTTTTTCAGATGAAATTTACAATCAGTCTGTCCAATTCCACAGGTAAAACCCTGCAGGAGACTTCCACTACTGCCCAAGACAGAATAATAGACAAGAGACTGGATCTACCCTCTTACCTAAAACTACTACCACACAACCCAAACAAAATATATGAAACAAGTTTCACTGAACATCAAGCAATGAAAGACAGTGACCTGCAAGATACAGGAAACAAATTGAGTGAGCCCTAAAACTGCCCTAGTTTATTGCCTAGAGCACTTTCAGGCAGTAGGACAAGTTGGAGGAACAAAAGCAGAGCCAGAAAGATTAGCTGATCGAAAAGATGAGCTGAGAGTCCAAGGAACTCAAGATTGGTGCAGCTCACAGGATAGAGTATCAGAGAGGACAGAGCTGCACAGGGGAGCCCCTCAAGTATTTAGCAGGATACACATCAGCTCATGCATGTGAAGAAACCGCCCAAGGCCAGAGAGAGATCCATTCAAGAGAACTAGAAGGAACAGTGTTCAGCAGTCAGATACGGTATCAGTGTTTGCTCCGTTTGGCCAGACGGGAAAACCTTAGAATTCATGGGGTAATGGGCTGAGTACTCAGGAAGGTATTGCCTCAGTGGTGAGGAATAATTACTCCTGGAATAAGCACACCTCCAGATTCATCTAACAAGTTATAAAAGCAAGTCCCAGAAGTACCAAACTGTTCAAAGTAACTTAACTATATCCCAAAATAAAGCTCAAGAAGATTTGCAGGAATATGAAAAGTTCCCAATAAGGTAAAAATCACAATGTCTGGTATCCAACAATGACCAGTCACCCAAAGGCAGGAAAACCAACTAAAAAAATAATTGAACAATCAAAATCAATCCAAACTGACACAGAGGTTAGAATTAGCAGAGAAGAACATGAAACCAATTATTATTACTACATTTCACATGTTCAAAGAGTTAATACAGATGTAAAAAATTAAAAAAAGACCCAAGTCAAATTTCTAGACATAAAAACTAGAAAAGGGGGTTTGCTTATGATTGTCACATCTTTTGGTATATTTGTTATCCTTCCTTAAAAACACCTTTAGGGACCTCCCTGGTGATGCAGTGGTTTAGACTCCAGGCTTCCAACACACGGGGCACGGGTTCAATCCCTGGTCAAGGAGCTAAGATCTCACATGGCACAGCCAAAAAACGAAACACTACACAGAAATGGAAAGTGATTTAAAATTCTCCAATAGAAACAAGGAAAAGGACTGACATAGGACACTTGGAGCTCCAACACTGGTAACATTCTAATTCTTAAAAACAGTGGTTTGATATATTAGTATACTTTAAAACATACATTTGTTACATATATGCTTCTGGACAGAACACTTTAGGATTTTTAGAAAGAAAAAAATTCCTATATACCAACATGTCAACAATAGCTTGTCAGTGCAGGCTGGACCGAAGACTATTTTATTTTCATTCTTTCTACTTTCCTGTATCATCCAATTCTTAAGCCTATACTGATTTTATCAAAACTTTTGATAATTTTTTAAACTAATTTTCAAAAAGGAAAAATCTACCCTAATTTTCTACCTTAGCTTCCTACAAGCCACTTCATATAAAAGCATAATTTCTACCCCAAATTTAAAATTTAAATAGCCACACAATTGTTGATGGGCTAGTTAAATGATGAAGGCATGAAGAAACTTTTAGGGCAATGGAAATTTTTTTTTTAACCTTGATTTGTGATGATAGTAACATAGTAGATATATTTGTCAAAAGTTACTGAACTGAACATTAAAAATTGATGCATCCCATAAGATGTAAATTCTGAATGCCCTCTGTCCATGGAATTCTTCAGGCAAGAATACTGGTGTGGGTAATAGCCATTCCCTGACATAATTATATTCCAATAAGGTGATTTTAAAAACTATTATTGTTAAGATATATTAGAAATAATTTTAAAAGAACATTTTTACATACAGTACCTACAAATTCCACAGTTTTCACAATGATACTGTTTCTTGTCTTTGTCAAACAGATGGCATACACTGCAGTAATATTCTCCAAACAATGTGCTACATTCCTCACAAGTCTGTTGTGCCTAAAAAACAAAAAGGAACTAAAAATATACAATTTACCAAAACATTTTGAATTACTAATTTAAATGTCCAGATTTTTTCTTCATGTACATGTGGGTTTTTTTTTTGACACTGAAATACATTTTATTAATAAAGAACGTTGAGATAAGCACACCAACTTAAATACAAAAATGTTTTTAAACTCGACAGTCATTACACTAAAACAAATCTGACAATCTTATTCACAGTTATTATAGTTTACAGAACATTTAATTAATATTTCCTCTATTTATTCCTCCTCTCCATCCCATTGCATGGCTCACACCTCTCTGTCTGTTAAACTGGCGACCACGGATCTTTACATGTTTTCCTACATTTAAACCCAAGACACTGCATACTTTAAGAGCTATTGCAATACTCTTGATTAAATTTTCAAAACCACCTTAGTACAAGTTTAAAAAAAAAAATAGAAATATGTAATAAAATCTTACATGCTGAATTTTTTCACAGTTTATGCACTGCACTTCCTTTACTTTAAAGCGATCTAGCTGATGATCTTCATTGTTATCATGACACAATCGGCAAGTATAAAGCTTGTCACAGCAAGGTGCCTAATCCCCAGGTGAGGGGGAAAAAAAAAAGGTATAAGAAGCAAGACAAGGCAAGTTTGAAAAAATGCAAAAAGAAATTTCTTTCCTTCTCCTCCTCCTGGAACAAGGTCAAAGATTACAACCAATGGATCATTTGGTAAACTGATAACTACACATAACATTTCACTGTTTTCCCATCAACATCTGGGTCTCTATCAAGTTGAACACAACCCTGCAGTTCAAAACAAGAATTATGAAAGATGGCTGTCCCTAAACTGAAAAGTTAATCCCACAATACCCTAAACTCATTCTCAGCATTAAGTAGCAGGCAGGCAATTTCTACTTAAGACATTTCAGACAAATTCCTTTACCAACTTTAACACTGAAGCATTAAATACTATAATGATTATATTTTAGTCCACTTAAGTTTACCACACATCAATTCTGTGTCTTAAAGTTTGGAGAACACAATAAACGTAAAAGACAGTCCTTGTTTTCAAGATTGGCAAAGACTGCCAGTTGTCCAAGGCAAGAAAGCCGACTCTCTCCTTCTTCCTGGACACATGATTGCCCAGCTACGCTACTGTTTCCTTGCTGTTACTTCTGGTCAAATGACTTTAAGTTCTTAGCAACAGAATACGCACAGAATAAAATCAGTGCCTCTCCTGGGCCTGTTTATTAAGAAGCTAGACATGCCTCTTCCCCCATGCTCCCTTCTCCCTTTCCACCAGATGAAACCTGGGCAGCAACCCAGTTGATGACTGTATGCCCTAAAACATGGTTAACAACACAACAGAGAAAATTTGTCCAAGGAGTGGTCATGTGAAACAGCCTCATTACCAAACTAGATCATTCATTCACCTTGAATTGTGAGGTGAGGAGAAATAAACTTTTTATTCTTTAACTCACATTACTACTGGGTCTTTTTGTTACAGCAACTTAGCTTTACCCTAACTAGTACCTCAAAAAGTCTCTAGGCCAGTAAGCTAACCTTATATTATACTTTCCAGTACACTGTGAACTTTAAGATTCACTCATTCCTGAAGACTTCCTATGTCATGACTACCATAACATAGTTCATTCCTTCCGCTTTCATTTTCTGCCTGGCAGACTTAGGCCTACTCACGCTAAAATGAAGCTGGCAAGCTATAAAACTTATTTGAGATGAAAGTGTATTCCGAATCTCCACTCGCTTACCCGCCTTCTATTATTTCATCACACACCTGAAAGTGATCCTGGGAAAAGCCAGCACAGGCCCGGGGCTACCTCTGTCTACTTCCAGCACCAAAAGACTAAATAAATGAACCCCCTGATAGGCAAGGCCAGGTTTTTACCAAGCAAGAACTTCGCTTGCAAACTACAACACAAAGGTGGGGCCAGTGCTCGCCTTGACAAAACACGCTCTTTACGGCAAGAAGCCAGTCACAGGTAAAGTTATCCTGACAATAGCTTAGCCCTACAACAAACTTAAGCCCAAGCTTCACCTCCCGGCCCACTCCTACCCAGCCCGGCGGAAGCTCTTAAGAACCCAGTGAAATCGTCACCTTCAAGAGACATCCCCTGTCGTAATGCTCGCAGCCCCGCCGCCTTTGGGCTTGCCCGCGAGCGCCATCTTCCAGCGCCGAGAAAGCCATCGCCTCCACCTCCCCTCAAACTCCACGACCCCTTCCCCCAGGCCAAAAGCTACACTCAGAGAAGCAGCGCCGCTCTAGCCCACCCCGTCCCGGCGGCAGCAGCCTCCGGAGCCAAGATGGCGGCCGGGCACGTGACCCGGGGCAGCCGGATTTCCGGCGCCCGGGACCACGGGGCGGAAGCGAAAGGAGGCGCAGTCTCCGTTGTCGTCGTTAGTCGCTTCCTTCACCGCTAACGGTAATAATTCTTAGGTTGTCTCCCCTTTTTCCCCCATCGCTACCCGCCCACAGCCTGGGCGCGGTTCGGGGCGAGGAGGACCGCAGCGGCGCGGAGACGTCCGGTGGCCCCTGGAAGGGCCGCTCTCCGGCCGCAGCGACACCTGTGACAGGGCGACCCCTCCCTCTCCCGGCAGCTGCCGTAGCCTCGAGAAAGGGGCGGAGCTCTTGGCCTGGCCTCCCGGCTGGGAGCGAATCCTAGCGCGCGCGCGGCGACGGCCGAGTAGCCAGGCGCTCGTCAGCGACCCTAACGCCTTTTTGTCCCTTTCTTCATTACTTTCTCATCATTCCTTCAGTAGTATATTAACATTTACTATGTGCCAGTCACCAGCTACGCCATGGGAACGAAAGTGACCAAAAACGGTTCTGGGAACTCAGACTGGTGAAGGAGAAAGAGAGTCCACAGACACCCTGAAATAAATGTAGGTTTACAGCTTGAAGAAGTGCTAGAAGTGGAAGTGTGTGTTCCAAGAGAGCTAGTAGTAGAGGGAATCTGACTTAATCGGGTGTCAAGGAAGGTTTCCCTGAGGAAGAAACGCTTGAGCTGAGAGCTCAGAATGAGCAATCTAGGAGGCATCAGTGTGCCAGGATCTGGTGACAGAGGGAACACATGCCTGTAAGAAGTAGTGGGAGGGAAATGTACCCACCCCCCCCCTGAAACTGACATAAGGCCTAGCTGAATATGACCTGCCTTGTTAAAGAGTCAAACCCCTAGAAAATTTTATGAGCAGAGCTGCGGGTTTTGAAAGAAAATATTTGCCTTTGGCTTTCTAACCTCATGTAATGTTACGTGGAACGTACTGGGAAAGGTAAATATGTACGCCTTAGCTTTGAGGTTACTGACGCTTGCCCCCTTAATTTTCTTTCAGTTCTCGTGTGAGTTGCTGAAACCATGGTGAAATGTTGCTCGGCCGTTGGATGTGCCTCTCGCTGTTTACCAAATTCCAAGTTAAAAGGACTGACATTTCACGTGTAAGAGTCTGCTGTAGTTAAGCCAAGTACTCTTTGACTGTTAAAAGAAGCAAAAGACAGGTCTACTTAAATCTTCATTTTGCAGCCACTTGCTTTACCCCTGAGCTATACCCCCTAGATCTTTGATTTTGAACTTTAGGTCTCAACTTCTTTTTTAATAACCTTTTTAATTGAATTTGAAGTGACAATAATAATTTTACATTTTTATAATTAGTTCAGAAGCTTAAGATACCTGCAAAGGTATCACAGATTAACAAAAATATCATCAAACCTTTTTGCTAATATTACTATTTTGCATTTTAACATACCTTCAAAGAAATTGTGTTGTTTACATGTAGTTTACAATCCAAATCAAGAATCTCTGCCAGATATATTCTGTCCTTTAAAAATAAATCAGGCTTATGTTTATGTTGATGTTTAAAAATAGATTAAGCTTATGTTACAGAGAAAAGGGTATAAATTACAACTTCAGACCAAGTTTAGCTGTACTGCAGATAAATCACTTCAGTTCAGTTCAGTCGCTGAGTCATGTCCGACTCTCTGCGACCCCATGAACCGCAGCACACCAGGCCTCCCCCAGCTCCCGGAGTTTACTCAAACTCATCTCCATCGAGTCAGTGACGCCATCCAGCCATCTCATCCTCTGTAGTCCCCTTCTCCTACTTGCCACCGATCCCTCCCAGCATCAGAGTCTTTTCCAATGAGTCAACTCTTCGCATGAGGTGGCCAAAGTACTGGAGTTTCAGCTTTAGCATCAGTCCTTCCAATGAACACCCAGGACTGATCTCCTTCAGAATGGACTGGTTGGATCTCCTTGCAGTCCAAGGGACTCTCAAGAGTCTTCTCCAACATCACAGTTCAAAAGCATCGATTCTTAGGTGCTCAGCTTTCTTCACAGTCCAACTCTTACATCCATACATGACCTCTGGAAAAACCTTGACTAGACGGACCTTTGTTGGCAAAGTAATGTCTCTGCTTTTCAATATGCTATCTAGATTGGTCATAACTTTCCTTTCAAGAAGTAAGCATCTTTTAATTTCATGGCTGAAATCACCATCTGCAGTGATTTTGGAGCCCCAAAAAATAAAGTCTGACACTGTTTCCCCATCTATTTCCCATGAAGTGATGGGACCAGATGCCATGATCTTTGTTTTCTGAATGTTGAGCTTTAAGCCAACTTTTTCACTCTCCTCTTTCATCTTTCATCAAGAGGCTTTTTAGTTCCTCTTCACTTTCTGCCATAAGGGTGGTGTCATCTGCATATCTGAGGTTATTGATATTTCTCCCGGCAATCTTGATTCCAGCTTGTGCTTCTTCCAGCCCAGCGTTTCTCATGATGTACTCTGCATGTAAGTTAAATAAACAGGGTGACAATATACAACCTTGATGTACTCCTTTTCCTATTTGGAACCAGTCTGTTGTTCCATGTCCAGTTCTAACTGTTGCTTCCTGACCTGCATATAGGTTTCTCAAGAGCCAGGTCAGGTGCTGTGGTATTCCCATCTCTTTCAGAATCTTCTACAGTTTATTGTGATCCACACAGTCAAAGGCTTTGGCATAATCAATAAAGCAGAAATAGATGTTTTTCTGAACTCCCTTGCTTTTTCCATGATCCAGCGGATGTTGGCAATTTGATATCTGGTTCCTCTGCCTTTTCTTTTTTTTGCATATAGACATTGTATTTATTTTTTTATTTTTTTTTTAAATTTAAATGTATTTATTTTAATTAGAGGCTAGTTACTTTACAATATGGTATTGGTTTTGCCATACATCAACATGAATCCACCACGGATGTACACGTGTTCCCAATCCTGAACCCCCTCCCACCTCCCTTCCCATACCATCCCTCTGGGTCATCCCAGTGCACCAGCCCCAAGCATCCTGTATCCTGCATCGAACCTGGACTGGCGATTTGTTTCTTTTATGATATTATACATGTTTCAGTGCCATTCTCCCAAATTATCCCACCCTCGCCCTCTCCCACAGAGTCCAAAAGACTGTGCTATACATCTGTGGCTCTTTTGCTGTGTCACATACAGGGTTATCATTACCATCTTTCTAAATTCCATATATATGTGTTAGTATACTGTATTGGTGTTTTTCTTTCTGGCTTACTTCACTCTGTATAATAGGCTCCAGTTTCATCCACCTCATTAGAACTGATTCAAATGTATTCTTTTTAATGGCTGAGTAATACTCCATTGTGTATATGTACAACAGCTTTCTTACCCATTCATCTGCTGATAGATATCTAGGTTGCTACCATGTCCTGGCCATTATAAACAGTGCTGCGATGAACATTTGGGTACACGTGTCTCTTTCAATTCTGGTTTCCTTGGTGTGTATGCCCAGCAGTGGGATTGCTGGGTTGTATGGTGGTTCTATTTCCAGTTTTATAAGAAATCGCCACACTGTTCTCCATAGTGGCTGTACTAGTTTGCATTCCCACCAGCGGTGTAAGAGGATTCCCTTTTCTTCACATCCTCTCCAGCATTTATTGCTTGTAGACTTTTGGATTGCAGCCATTCTGACTGGCGTGAAATGGTACCTCATTGTGGTTTTGATTTGCATTTCTCTGATAATGAGTGATGTTGAGCATCTTTTCATGTGTTTGTTAGCCATCTGTATGTCTTCTTGGGAGAAATGTCTGTTTAGTTCTTTGGCCCATTTTTTGATTGGGTCGTTTATTTTTCTGGAATTGAGCTGCAGGAGTTGCTTGTATATTTTTGAGATTAGTTGTTTGTCAGTTGCTTCATTTGCTATTATTTTCTCCCATTCTGAAGGCTGTCTTTTCACCTTGCTTATAGTTTCTTTTGTTGTGCAGAAGCTTTTAATTTAAATTAGATCCCATTTATTTATTTTTGCTTTTATTTCCAATATTCTGGGAGGTGGGTCATAGAGGATCCTGCTGTGATTTATGTCAAGAGTGTTTTGCCTATGTTCTCCTTTAGGAGTTTTATAGTTTCTGGTCTGACGTTTAGATCTTTAATCCATTTTGAGTTTATTTTTGTGTATGCTGTTAGAAAGTCTTCTAGTTTCATTCTTTTATACTGAAGTGGTTGACCAGTTTTCCCAGCACCACTTGTTAAAGAGATTGTCTTTTCTCCATTGTATATTATTGTCTCCTTTGTCAAAGATAAGGTGTCCATAGGTGCATGGGTTTATCTCTGGGCTTTCTATTTTGTTCCATTGATCTATATTTCTGTCTTTGTTCTAGTACCATACTCTCTTGATGACTGTGGCTTTGTAGTAGAGCCTGAAGTCAGGCAGGTTGATTCCTCCAGTTCCATTCTTCTTTCTCAAGATTGCTTTGGCTGTTCGAGGTTTTTTGTATTTCCATACAAGTTGTGAAATTATTTGTTCTAGCTCTGTGAAAAATACCGTTGGTAGCTTGATAGGGATTGCATTGAATCTATAGATTGCTTTGAGTAGTATACTCATTTTCACTATATTGATTCTTCCGATCCATGAACATGGTATATTTCTTCATCTATTAGTGTCCTCTTTGATTTCTTTCATCAGTGTTTTATAGTTTTCTATATATAGGTCTTTAGTTTCTTTAGGTAGATATATTCCTAAGTATTTTATTCTTTTTGTTGCAATGGTGAGTGGGATTGTTTCCTTAATTTCTCTTTCTGTTTTCTCATTATTAGTGTATAGGAATGCAAGGGATTTCTGTGTGTTAATTTTGTATCCTGCAACATTACTATATTCATTGATTAGCTCTAGTAATTTTCTGGTGGAGTCTTTAGGGTTTTCTATTGTAGAGGATCATGTCATCTGCAAACAGTGAGAGTTTTACTTCTTCCTTTCCAATCTGGATTCCTTTTATTTCTTTTTCTGCTCTTACTTCTGTGGCCAAAACTTCCAAAACTATGTTGAATAGTAGTGGTGAAAGTGGGCACCCTTGCCTTGTTCCTGACTTTAGGGGAAATGCTTTCAATTTTTCACCATTGAGGATAATGTTTGCTGTGGGTTTGTCATATATATCTATTATTATGTTGAGGTATGTTCCTTCTATTCCTGCTTTATGGAGTGTTTTTATCATAAATGGATGTTGAATTTTGTCAAAGGCTTTCTCTGCATCTATTGAGATAATCACATGGCTTTTATTTTTCAATTTGTTAATGTGGTATATTACATTGATTGATTTGCAGATATTGAAGAATCCTTGCATCCCTGGGATAAAGCCCACTTGGTCATGGTGTATGATCTTTTTAATGTGTTGTTGGATTCTGACTGCTAGAATTTTGTTAAGAATTTTTGCATCTATGTTCATCAGTGATATTGGCCTGTAGTTTTCTTTTTTTGTGGCATCTTTGTCAGGTTTTGGTATTAGGGTGATGGTGGCCTCATAGAATGAGTTTGGAAGTTGACCTTCCTCTGCAATTTTCTGGAAGAGTTTGAGTAGGATAGGTGTTAGCTCTTCTCTAAATTTTTGGTAGAATTCAGCTGTGAAGCCGTCTGGACCTGGGCTTTTGTTTGCTGGAAGATTTCTGATTACAGTTTCAATTTCCGTGCTTGTGATGGGTCTGTTAAGATTTTCTATTTCTTCCTGGTTCAGTTTTGGAAAGTTGTACTTTTCTAAGAATTTGTCCATTTCTTCCACGTTGTCCATTTTACTGGCATATAATTGCTGATAGTAGTCTCTTATGATCCTTTGTATTTGTGTGTTGTCTGTTGTGATCTCTCCCATTTTCATTTCTAATTTTATTGATTTGGTTTTCTCCCTTTGTTTCTTAATGAGTCTGACTAATGGTTTGTCAATTTTATTTATTCTTTCAAAGAACCAGCTTTTGGCTTTGTTGATTTTTGCTATGGTCTCCTTTGTTTCTTTTGCATTTATTTCTGCCCTAATTTTTAAGATTTCTTTCTTTCTACTCACCCTGGGGTTCTTCATTTCTTCCTTTTCTAGTTGCTTTAGGTGTAGAGTTAGATTATTTATTGGACTTTTTTCTTGTTTCTTGAGGTATGCCTGTATTGCTATGAACTTTCCCCTTAGCACTGCTTTTACAGTGTCCCATAGGTTTTGGGTTGTTGTGTTTTAATTTTCATTCGTTTCTATGCATATTTTGATTTCTTTTTTGATTTCTTCTGAGATTTGTTGGTTATTCAGCACCTTGTTGTTCAGCCTCCATATGTTGGAATTTTTAATAGTTTTTCTTCTGTAATTGAGATCTAATCTTACTGCATTGTGGTCAGAAAAGATGCTTGGAATGATTTCAATTTTTTTGAATTTACCAAGGTTAGATTTATGGCCCAGGATGTGATCTATCCTGGAAAAGGTTCCGTGTGCACTTGAGAAAAAGGTGAAATTCATTGTTTTGGAGTGAAATGTCCTATAGATATCAATTAGGTCTAACTGGTCTATTGTATCAGTTAAAGTTTGTGTTTCTTTGTTAATTTTCTGTTTAGTTGATGTATCCATAGGTGTGAGTGGGGTATTAAAGTCTCCCACTATTATTGTGTTATTGTTAATTTCCCCTTTCATACTTGTTAGCATTTGTCTTACATATTGTGTTGCTCCTATATTGGGTGCATATATATTTATAATTCTTATATCTTCTTCTTGGATTGATCCTTTGATCATTATATAGTGTCCTTCTTTGTCTCTTTTCACAGCCTTTGTTTTAAAGTCTATTTTATCTGATACAAGTATTGCTACTCCTGCTTTCTTTTGATCTCTATTTGCATGGAATATCTTTTTCCAGCCCTTCACTTTCAGTCTGTATGTGTACCCTGTTTTGAGGTGGGTCTCATGTAGACAACATATATAGGGGTCTTGTTTTTGTATCCATTCAGCCAGTCTTTGTCTTTTGGTTGGGGCATTCAACCCATTTACGTTTAAGGTAATTATTGATAAGTATGATCCCGTTGCCATTTATTTTATTGTTTTGGGTTCGAGTTTATACACCGTTTTTGTGTCTCCTGTCTAAAGAATATCCTTTAGAATTTGTTGGAGAGCTGGTTTGGTGGTGCTGAATTCTCTCAGCTTTTGCTTGTCTGTAAAAATTTTGATTTCTCCTTCATATTTGAATGAGATCCTTGCTGGAAACAGTAATCTGGGCTGTCGGTTATTTTCTTTCATCACTTTACATATGTTTTGCCATTCCCTCCTGGCCTGAAGAGTTTCTATTGAAAGATCAGCTGTTATCTTTATGGGAATCCCCTTGTGTGTTATTTGTTGTTTTTCCCTTGCTGCTTTTAATATTTGTTCTTTGTGTTTGATCTTTGTTAATTTGATTAATATGTGTCTTGGGGTGTTTCACCTTGGGTTTATCCTGTTTGGGACTCTCTGGGTTTCTTGGACTTGGGTGATTATTTCCTTCCCCATTTTAGAGAAGTTCTCAACTATTATCTCCTCAAGTATTTTCTCATGGTCTTTCTTCTTGTCTTCTTCTGGTATTCCTATGATTTGAATGTTGGAGTGTTTAATATTGTCCTGGAGGTCTCTGAGATTGTCCTCATTTCTTTTAATTCGTTTTTCTTTTTCCTCTCTGATTCATTTATTTCTACCATTCTATCTTCTACTTCACTAATCCTATCTTCTGCCTCCGTTATTCTACTATTTGTTGCCTCCAGAGTGTTTTTTTATCTCATTTATTGCATTATTCATTATATATTGGCTCTTTTTTATTTCTTCTAGGTCCTTGTTAAACCTTTCTTGCATTTTCTCAATCCTTGTCTCCAGGCTATTTATCTGTGATTCCATTTTTATTTCAAGATTTTGGATCATTTTCACTATAATTATTCAGAATTCTTTATCAGGTAGATTCCCTATCTCTTCCTCTTTTGTTTGGTTTGGTGGGCATTTATCCTGTTCCTTTACCTGCTGGGTATTCCTCTGTCTCTTCATCTTGTTTATATTGCTGAGTTTGGGGTGGCCTTTCTGTATTCTGGCAGTTTGTGGAGTTCTCTTTATTATGGAGTTTCCTCGCTGTGGGTGAGGTTGTACTGGTGGCTTGTCAAGGTTTCTTGGTTAGGGAAGTTTGTGTCAGTGTTCTGGTGGGTGGAGCTGGAATTCTCTCTGGAGTGCAATGAAGTGTCTAGTAATGAGTTATGAGATGTCAGTGGTTTTGGAGTAACTTTGGGCAGCCTGTATATTGAAGCTCAGGGCTGTGTTCCTGTGTTGCTGGAGAATTTGCTCTGGAACTTGTTGGCCCTTGGGTGGTGCTTGGTTTCAGTGTAGGTATGGAGGCATTTGATGAGCTCCTATTGATTAATGTTCGCTGGAGTCAGGAGTTCTCTGATGTTCTCAGGATTTGGACTTAAGCCTCCTGCTTCTGGTTTTTAGTCTTATTTTTACAGTAGGCTCAAGACTTCTATACAGCACCATTGATAAAACATCTAGGTTAAAGATGAAAAGTTTCTCCACAGTGAGGGACACCCAGAGAGGTTCACAGAGTTACATGGAGAAGAAGGAGGGAGTTAGAGGTGACCCAAATGAGATGAGGTGGAATCAAAAGAGGAGAGAGCAAGCTAGCCAGTAATCACTTCCTTATGTGCGCTCCACAGTCTGGACCGCTCAGAGATATTCATGGAGTTACACAGAGAAAAGAAGAGGGAGGAAGGAGACAGAGGTGGCCAGGAGGATAAAAGGGGGAATGAAAAGGAGAGAGACAGATCCAGCCAGTGATCAGTTCCTTAAGTGTTTTCCACCTTCTGGAACACACAGAGGTTCTGAGAGTTGGGTAGAACAGAGAAGGGGGAGGGAAGAGACAGAGGCGACCTGGTAGAGAAAAAGGAGAGTCCAAAGGGGGAGAGAGCAGTCAAGCCAGTAATCTCACTCCCAAGTAAAAATGGGTACTGAAGATTGGGTTCTTAAAGGTACAAAATTGATAACAAATACCAAAAAGCAAAGATTAAAATTCTAGAGTAGAGGTTGGATTTTCAAAAATACAATATTAAAGAAAAGAAGAAGAAGGAAAAAAAAATAAAAGTCACAAAAATTATTTTAAAAATATATATATATGGTTTGCTTTAAAAAAAGTCTTTTTTTAAAAAACTAATAGTAGGTTATAAAAATGAAAATTAAAGGAGTAATAGAGGACTTAAAATTTTTTTAAGTTAAAAAGAAAAAAGAATGATAGTAAAAATAGTAAAAATATATCTAGGACTTTCTCTGGTGGTGTTGTGGGCAGTGTGGGGTCAGTTCATTTTTGGATAGTTCCTTGGTCCAGCTTTTGTTTCTCAAGATCTAGGCCCCTTCCTATGTAGTCGGTACTAACTACAGGATTTTAATCTGTTGCACTGTCATTTCCAAGGCGGTTCCCTCGGTGCCAGGGTCCAGCCCCGGCTGATCCAGGGTATTCGAAGGAGAGATGGCTTCGGCGACCTATTTATTTATTTATTTATCAAAGATATAAAGAGTAATAGAATGAGGATAGCTCAGTAGGAAAATTCAGTGGAGAAAAGAAGCTGAGTAGCTTGGTTTACGCAGAAAATCAGTATAACCCGTGACACCAGGTTAGCTCTGACCACGGAGGCCGCAGGCACCCTCTCGAATAGCGGAAGGTGCCCCACCTTAGACACCTTCTCGAGTGGGTCTTAGAAGCCCAGGCAAATAAATGGTCACAGAGGACCTCCGCGCTCCAGATGGAGACTCAGCTGGAAATTGAGGAGAAAATGACATGGGGAGACCAAGCTTTGGTGAGCAAGGCCCGTAGCTTTATTTCCAACAGGGGTTTTTATACCCTAAGTTACACATAGAGGATAATAGGGGATGCAAAGTCAGCAGTCTCTGATCCTTATCAAAAACCAGTGTTTCTTTCCTGCAAATTTATCGTATACAAATGGTTTAGGTGATTTACATCATCTTCTGGCCAGAAGGCCTATTAACATTTTATGACTCTTGACAAAGACTTATTTTCTCTAAGAGTAATTATTTTAAGGTTTGGCGCCATCTTCCGAAGGTGTTAGATAAAATTGCATTCCTGTAGGGTGGATGTGTAATGGGTTTACAACAAAGGAAAGAATTTATTACCTTAAGGGTCTAAAGTTACTAACACCAAGGCCACTACTTATTTTTTCTACATACCAACTATTAATTAATACATATTCAAGGATACAATACCGGGGATGTGAAAACTTGGCAACAAGCATTGGCTCATCAATGAAATCTTTTACTAGTTTTTATTCTGACAGTTTCTAACTCTCTGAGAGGCTCTAAGCTATTTGAATATCTTAAGCTTCTCGTGCCCCTCGAGGCTGGGAGACTGTAAACAATCGTATGCATAGCTGTAGGAGTCTGGGTAAACTTGTCAGGTGAATTAGAGAGCTATCTGAGGGGTTTGGATTTAAACACTACTAATTGCCCAGGAACTTTATTAATTGGAGCTGTAAGTTAACTCTTTGATAGAGAGAGCGAGATGGTGGTGGGGGACAGCCCCCAGTAAAGTCAGAGGTGAGAGCACAAAGCAATAAAGTAAGCAGACTCTGGTTTTTGGGGGGTAGATGCTCGAGAATATCCGGGGGACTCCTGAGGCTCAATCCCACCTTTGCGTATGCCGAGCCTCCTTCCTCATGACCTTTGTCACGAGTGGAATGCCTCTCGCCGGCTCCCGGCACCTCGGTTTTAGCTTCTTCTGTTTGCTGGTCTCTTCAGTGTCTGATTTCCGCCCTGACACAAGGGGGGCAGTGGTGGACACTTTTTTTTAGGCTCAGTTGTTCAGTCGCGCTGTGGGGAGGGACACTGCAAACAACACTGGCGTGTGCTCACAATGTCTCAGCCACACTGGGCCTGCCCCTGCTCACAGAGCGTGCACCCTGCCTGCCCACACAGCTCAGGCTCTAGGTTGCTCTGCCCGGAACCATCCGAGGCCGGCCCTGGGCTGCATGCACCTCCCAGGGCTAAGCCTCTCAGGTTCAGGCACTCGGGTAGTCCTCAGAGGTGCAGACTCCATTGGGCCTGCGTTTTGTGCCCTTCCCAGCTCCAAGCAGCTCGGGTGATGAGGTGTTTGGCGAGCGCGGTCACTGCAACTTATCGCCTCTACCATCCCTGCCACTCGGTTTTCTGGGTGTACAACGGGCGCACCTTCTCAGGCGGATAATGACTGTCCAAAACCCCAAGAAGTCTTAGTTAGCAAAGAAGCCTACTTGCAGTTTGGTAGATAATGTCTCTCTGGGGCTGCAATTGCCCCCTTCTGGCTCTGGCTGCCTGTCACCGGAGAGGGATGGTCTGTAGCCGGCTAGTTCTGTTCAGTGCTTTGTTCTCTGCATGGGCCTGGCGGTGTCTTAGGGCTTTTCATGTGGTAGCTATCCCACAGTCTGGTTTGCTAGCCCAGATTACTTCGCTCTGATTACCCTCGGGGCATTCAGGCCCGATCCTTACTCTAAGCAATGCAGCCCATGCCTCCCTGCCCAGCCCCTGCTTGCTAGTGGCGGGTGCAGGTGTCTGGGCTGCTTCTCCGCTGGGGGAGTTACCGTTGGGCTCGTAATCTGTGGGTTTTAATTATGTACTTATTTTTCCTCCCTATTATGTTGCCCTCTGTGCTTCCAAGGCAAGCCACAGACTTTGGCAGTGAGAGTGTTTCCTGGTGTTTGGAAACTTCTCTCTTTTTAAGACTCCCTTCCTGGGATGGAGCTCCATCCCTACCTCTTTTGTCTCTTTTTTTGTCTTTTATATGTTTCCTACCTCCTTTCGAAGACAATGGGCTGCTTTTCTGGGTGCTTGATGTCCTCTTCCGGCATTCAGAAGTTGTTATGTGGAATTTACTCGGCGTTTAAATGTTCTTTTGATGAATTCGTGGGCGAGAAAGTGGTCTCCCCATCCTATTGCTCCGCCGTCTTAGGACAGCCCCCTCCTCTGCCTTTTCTAAAACCAGCTTGAACATCTGGAAGTTCACAGTTCACATATTGCTGAAGCCTGGCTTGGAGAATTTTGAGCGTTACTTTACTAACATGTGAGATGAGTGCAATTGTGCAGTAGTTTGAGCATTCTTTGGCATTGCCTTTCTTTGGGATTGGAATGACAACGGACCTTTTCCAGTCCTGTGGCCACTGCTGAGTTTTCCAAATTTGCCGGCATATTGAGTGCAGTACTTTTCACAGCATCATCTTTCAGGATTTGAAATAGCTCAACTGGAATTCCATCACCTCCACTAGCTTTGTTCGTAGTGATGCTTTCTAAGGCCCACTTGACTTCACATTCCAGGATGTCTGGCTCTAGGTCAGTGATCACACCATTGTGATTATCTTGGTCGTGAAGATCTTTTTTGTACAGTTCTGTGTGTTCTTGCCACCTCTTCTTAATATCTTCTGCTTCTGTTAGGTCCATACCATTTCTGTCCTTTATCGAGCCCATCTTTGCATGAAGTGTTCCCTTGGTATCTCTGATTTTCTTGAAGAGATCTCTAGCCTTTCCCATTCTGTTGTTTTCCTCTATTTCTTTGCATTGATCACTGAGGAAGGCTTTCTTATCTCTCCTTGCTATTCTTTGGATCTGTGCATTCAGATGCTTATATCTTTCCTTTTCTCCTTTGCTTTTTGCTTCTCTTCTTTTCAAAGCTATTTGTAAGGCCTCCCCAGATAAATCAAGATGGTCCTAATTTAGTATTTTAGTCATTCTTCTGACAGCATAGGAAAGAAGGAGCAATAAAGTTTAATAATTATTCATTTGCTGAAGTTTTATTTTGTTGCTTTTGTGCCAGGTACTGTGCTATGTGCCAGAGAAAGATCTCCCAGCTACTTTGCTAAGTATAAGGAAATAAAAAATGAACATGTGTACCCCACTTTATTCCAAAAAAGACTTGAACCAGCTTGGAAAATTGGAAAAGATATGGCTATTAACCTCCAGATCTCAAAATGGTTCTCATCTCCAAAATTCCAAATTCCGCAGGTGTTCTCTGCATTCATTCACCAAGCATTTACACCCTTGTTTTGTATTAAATGTTGTACTAAACAACTTTTTGATGTTGATAGAACATTGGAACTACAAGTGTCTCTGTTCATCTGGGATAAATTCATCAGATAGGAAAAGGCCCAAGTGATATTCTTCATCATCTATAGATGAAGAAAAACCTTCAGTTGTGAATTTTACTCTAAGGTATTAAATGTCTTTGGAAGCTTTTCTTCTTTATAATATGAGAAAGAATTAAATGAGGGCTATTTGCCTGCAGCATGTTTGGTACAAAAATCTGAGTATTAAAACTGAAAGTTATAAAACCATAAATTGCAGTGGTTTCCTAAATATTCCAGTTTCAAGAGTAATAACAAACCAGTTAAAGAATCAATTTAGGCACAGCCTTTTAATTCAAGTATATGTGTTAAATTAAACATCAATACTTTATGTATTTTTTTTCTAGATTCCCTACAGATGAAAACATCAAAAGAAAATGGGTATTAGCAATGAAAAGACTTGACGTGAATGCTGCAGGCATTTGGGAGCCTAAAAAAGGAGATGTGTTGTGTTCAAGACACTTTAAGAAGACAGATTTTGACAGAAGTACTCCAAATATTAAACTGAAACCTGGAGTCGTACCTTCTATTTTTGATTCCGTATCTCACTCACAGGTTTGTTTATCAGATGCTGCTTAACCATCATTACTCACTTTTTAGGGACTATTTAAGAACCTTCACACACTTGCTACCATTTTTTACTATTTGCTTATTGATTTGAAAACCATTCTTTAAGTTTTTTTAGATTTGTAAACTGTGTAAGCTTTTCTAAAGAGTAGTAAGAGTGTTTTACCAGTAGCCCCTCAGAAATGTTAATATCTGTACCTTACTAAGGTTTGGTGAAGCAAACTTGAGTTAGTATAGCTCAAGATTTGGGTCTAAAAATTGGAGGAATGTTAGAGTTGAACTGAAGTTCCAAGCTGGCAGGGCGCCTCACACTGGAGCAAAAGTCAAGAGCAGAGCCGCAACAGACACAAAGTATACTTTGAGAGCCACATATTCACACTTAAAGCCTGAGTAGAACTGGAAGGTAGAAAACCAAAAGATGAGAAGGAAAGAAGAGGTCAAAAACAAGAAGATAAAAGGATTGTTTAAGGAAACTCTAGTTGTATTCTGTGGCTTTTCTCAATGATTTTAGTGCCATGGATGAGCTGCTTCACCCTCAGTATCTCTCTTGACTTCATATACCTGAACGCGTACTCACTTTCAGAAACTCTAGAGATTGACTGATTCCAATGTGGAAAATTCAGGGAGGGCCTGTGGTTCCCATACCAATAGGAATGAACCTCTATTGAAAGGTATCTCCTTCCTGACAGCTGAAAACAGGAAGTAGTTCAGAAGATCTACTCCCATAGGGGTCTTGGTCACATTTGCAGATGTTCGTACCTCAGTACTTGAGTTATATAGTGGAAACTGACTCAGTTTCTTCCATGTTAATAAATGTACAGTATCTTCTGCAATTTGCTCTAAAGGATTTGTTTCCTATACCATGGTGTCATCTATAGTCTTAAGCGAACCTTAAAAAATATGGACATAATAAGTCAAATAAGCAATAAATTACTAACTTCCAAAAGTTATTTCCTAATAACAAGGAAATCACAGAATCCAGAAGTAACACTGTTAACACTCTATGTGGATCTTTTCTGTCATTTTTATGTGTATGTTTGTATATAAATACATCTCTATTTATAATTCTTACAGAATACGATTATACTGTATATCCTTTTTATTTGCTTTGCTCTTTTTTTAACATTCATACAGTGCTTACTGGGTGCCAGGCAGTAATCTAAGCACTTTACATATATTTTGACTCTTTTAGTCCCCTAAACTACCATAAGAGTTAAATAATCTTATTCTCATTTGACCACTTGAGAAAATTTAGACCCAGAAAACTAGAATACATTCCCCAAGTCACACTGCTGTTAAATGGCAGAGGCTGGATTTAAACCCAGGTATTTTAGCTCCAAAGTTCACTCTTAACTATTATAATATTTTCCATGATGTTAAATATTTTTATATAACAATGGCTTTCAAATTTAGTCTACCTAAATATTATCCAGGGAGCTTGGCTTAAAATGCAGAATCCTAACCAGCTCTCCCAAAATATTTGATTCAGCAAGTTTGCTTTGGAGTCTAGGATCTGCATTTTTTGATAGGTACCCTGCATGATTGTGTTGCAGCTCAATGGATCACATTTTTAAGAGAAACCTATATGGAACATCAATTTTTTTTTTTAACTAAACTTTATACTGAAGTCAACATCAGTTCAGTTCAGTTCAGTTCAGTCACTCAGTTGTGTCCGACTCTTTGCAACCCCATGAAAAGCAGCACGCCAGGCCTCCCTGTCCATCACCAACTCCTGGAGTTCACTCAGACTCATGTCCATCGAGTCAGTGATGCCATCCAGCCATCTCATCCTCTGTCGTCCCCTTCTCCTCCTGCCCCCAACCCCTCCCAGCATCAGAGTCTTTTCCAATGAGTCAGCTCTTCGCATGAGGTGCCCAAAGTACTGGAGTTTCAGCTTTAGCGTCATTGCTTCCAAAGAAATCCCAGGGCTGATCTCCTTCAGAATGGACTGGTTGGAAAAAAAAAAAAAAAAAGAATGGACTGGTTGGATCTCCTTGCAGTCCAAGGGACTCTCAAGAGTCTTCTCCAACACCACAGTTCAAAAGCATCAAACAAATGCACACATCATAAGTGTATAGACCACTGGACTTTCACAAAGTGAATACACTCATGTAACTCCTCTCAGACCAAGACGGAGAAAGTTATCAATGCCCCAGAAGCTTCCCTCATGCTCTTTCCCAGTCCCTACACCCTCGAAAGTACCACTATCCTGACTTTTATTGCTGTCAGTTATTGTAAATGGAGTCATATAGTACATACTCTGTTCTGTGGCTGCTTTCACTCAACATCTTGCTCTTGTGATTCATCCACATTGCAGCATGTGGTACTTACTAGTCCATGTATTTTCTTTGCACTATAATATTCTATTGTATTTGTTGTTGTTCAGTGCTAAGTAATGTCCAACTTTATGTGACCTCATGAACTTCAGTGCACCAGGCCTCCCTGTCCTCACCATTTCCCAGAGTTTGCTCAAACTCATGTCCATTGAGTTGGTGATGCCATCCAGTCATCTCATCTTTTGCTGCTCCCTTCTCCTCCTACCCTCAATCTTTCCCAGCATCGGGGTCTTTTCCAGTGAGTCAGCTCTTCACATCAAGTGGCCAAAGTTTTGGAACTTCAGCTTCAGCATCAATCCTTCCAATGAATATTCAGGGTTGATTTCCTTTAGGATTGACTAGTTTGATCTCCTTGCAGTCCAAGAGACTCTCAAGAGTCTTCTCTAGCACCACATTTCAAAAACATCAGTTCTTCAGCACATTGTATAAATAAACTATAATTTCTATTCTACTGTTGATGAACATTTGGATTTTCACTTTGGAGCTATTATGAATGGTGTAACTACAAACATTTTTGTCCATGCTTTTTGATACACTTAAATGTACACATTTCTACAGAATATATGTATATTTATGTTAGAAGTGGAATTGCTGGATCCTAGGATCAGCTTGAGTAGATATCACCATAGTTTTCCAAAGTGGTTTTACCAACTTATACCCCTACCATCAGCTTATAAGAGTTCCTATGATTCTATATCCTTTCTCATATTTAGTGATATCATCTTTACAGTACATTTTTAATGACCATATAGTGATTGATCCAGTGTATGGACAATAAATACTTTATGTAATCAATCCTTACCGTTGTATATAGATTATCATCTTTCACTGTTTTTAAAAGCATTAGAATGAACATTATTATAGTTAAATCTATGTACATATCCTTATTTCCCCAAACTAATTTCCTGGAAATAAAATAGCTAGACCAAAACTTACACACATTTTTAAGTCTTTTGCTTTTGATACAAGCCTCCCAAAAGCCCGTCGTAAAGTTTGTATCAGTCTACTGCCCTACTAATAGTTATGCATTAAAGTGTCTGTCCATCCTAATCCTCAGTGTAAGTTGTGTTTTTAACCTTTGCTGAAATTGATAGGCATAGATGACATCTTATTGTTTTAATATATCTTTGAATATTAGTGCATTTATGCATTATTTCCTGTGTTCATTAGACAGTTTTACTTCTTCTTTCCTGAATAACTTATTCAAGTCTTCTAGTTTTATCTTTTTCTAAGCTGTTTTATAACAACAATAGATATTGAGGATATGAATCATTTAACTATGTTGCAAAAGAACTATTTTGTTCTTTGTCTTTAGTTCTAATTATGGTGTTGGTTTGTTTTGTGTGAAATACATTTTTTTAAGTAGTCCTATATTTTCTCTTGTGCTGTCTGATTTAAGATTTTATAAATATTTCCCATGTATTTTTCTACTTCCTCATTGTTTTCATTCTTACATGAATTTTCATTATGTAGAAATTCATTGTGATTTACTGTACATAAATGATAAAACTTTTTCATAATTAATTCATTTTTCATGACTTATAGCCTTTCTCCACTTATTTAGAATGCCGTTTTTTATCCTGAAGGCTCTTATCTACATGATCTACTCATATTTTTCTTAAGAGAATAGTCTTCTGACCCAAGGCTAGAACCCATATCTCCTGTGCCTCCTGCTTGGCAGGCAGATCTTTACCGCTGAACCATCTGAGAAGCCAAAAGAATAGTACACTATCTTAAATATTCTTTCCTTGTAGGATATTTTTAATACCTTGTAGGATATACCTTCCCTCATTATCATTCTTTTTTTTAAGGAAAATTCGTGTTTCCAGGTAAACTTTAAAGTTATTTTAGGGAAGTTCCTTTAAAGTAATCTTAGTGAATTTAAACTTTACTGACTGTTAAAAGCAATTTCCACTAAAAAAATATATAATAATTTTACTACAAAAAGTTAAGAAGGTTAAAAATTTACAAAAGGACAGAAATATCTACAATGATTGATTAACAATTAACTATTCTTAACAGGGGAAAAGAGAAAAGCTTCATTATAGGAAAAACTTCACCCTCAAAGCCCTTCCAGTTACAAACCACAATCACAAGCTTGTTGATACTTCCTCGTGTGTTGAAGAATTCCAGTCCCAGTTCATTTTTGTAAGTAAAATTACTGGGCTAAAGTTGATATTTTTAAGATGAACATGCCCTCTCTGTTAGGATTAAGCTTTTTAAAATCTTACTGAAAAATTAGGAGTTCAGGTTTTTGAGATTTTTTTTAATATGTAATAACCAAAAGTAATATTGCTTCCAAGGGCCATTATAATTTATATATACGTATTTAATTCAAAGAATGCTTTCACAAAAATATTTCAACCAGTCAGTTCAGTTTAGTTCAGTTGCTCAGTTGTGTCCGACTCTTTGTGACCCCATGAACTGCAGCACGCCAGTACGCCTGTCCATCACCAACTCCTGGAGTTTGCTCAAATTCATGTCCATCGAGTCAGTGATGCCATCCAACTGTCTCATCCTCTGTCGTCCCCTTCTCCTCCTGCCTTCAGTCTTTGCCAGCATCAGGGTCTTTTCCAGTGAGTCAGTTATTCACATCAGATGGCTAAAGTGTTGGAGCTTCAGCTTCAACATCAGTCCTTCCAGTGAATATCCAGGACTGATTTCCTTTAGGGTTGACTGGTTTGATTTCCTTGCAGTCCAAGGGACTCTCAAGAGTCTTCTCCAACACCACAGTCCTAAAGCATCAATTCTTCGGTGCTTAGCTTTCTTTATGGTTCGATTCTCATATCCATACATGACTACTGGAAAAACCATAGCTTTGACTAGATAGACCTTTGTTAGCAAAATAATGTCAACCAATAAAATACAATAAATAATTCCTCCCTTTAGTTATTGGTATTGTAGGTTCTATGTGGAAATATCTAATTTTAAAAATAGTTATGTCTTTAGGTTTTCTTGAAGGACTATCATACACACACAGTATTGAAGCTTGCATTTATTTATTCATCTGATTGCTTTTTCATGTTAGAATCAGGCCTGGAATCCAGATCTGTTTTACTATCTTAATTACTATAGTTTCATAATAATGCTTAAAATCAGGTAGTGTTTATCAGTGTTAAATCTTCCAACTTTGTTCTTTTTCAAAGTTGTTTTGGATAGTCTTGGTCCTTTGCATTTTTATATGAATTTTAGAATCACTTTCATAAGTTTCTACAAAATTCCTGCTAGAGTTTTGACTGGTATTCTGTTGAATCTACAGATCCATTTGGGAAGAATTGACATCTTAATAGTACTATTTTAAGTCTTCCAGCCCATCACTTCATATATTTAAACTTTTAAATTTTCTTAGCAGGGTTTTGTCATTTTCAGTGTAGTCTTTCGTTTTTTTTTGTCAGGTTTATCCCTAAGTATTTTGTATGTTTGGATGCTATTATAAACGGCATTGTTTTAATTACTGTTAGTATATGGAAATAAATTGACCTTTGTATATGAAACTGTATCTGTCAAACTTGCTAAACTCACATGTTAATTATCAAAGCTTTTTTGTAAAAGCTGTCAGGTTTTCTACAAAGATAATCATGATGTCTGTCATTGCTGCTGCTAAGTCACTTCAGTCATGTCCGACTCTGTGTGACCCCATAGACAGCAGCTCACCAGGCTCTGCCGTCCCTGGGATTCTCCAGGCAAGAACACTGGAGTGGGTTGCCATTTCCTTCTCCAATGCATGAAAGTGAAAAGTGAAAATGAAGTCGCTCAGTCGTGTCCGACTCTTAGCGACCCCATGGACTGCAGCCTACTAGGCTCCTCCGTCCATGGGATTTTCCAGGCAAGAGTACTGGAGTGGGGTGCCATTGCCTTCTGCGATGTCTGTCATTAAAAACAGTTTTAATTCTTCTTTTCCAATGTAAATACCTTCATTTCTTTTTCTTGCTTTATTGCACTACCTTGAACCTCCAAGGGTATGCTGAGTAGAAGTACTGAGAACTGATCTTTATGCTTTGCTCCTGATTTTAGGAGGAAGGCATCAGTCTTTCACCATTGAAGATATTCATATGATGTTAACTGTGGATTTTTCATAATTGCCCTTTATCAGACTGAGGAAGTACCTTTCTATTTTATTCTTTCAGTTTTAGTGAGATATAATCGACAATACATCACTGTATAAGTTTAAAGTGTACAGTAATGATTTAATTTACATTCATCATGAAGTGATCATCACAGTAAGTTTAGATGAACATCTATCATCTCATATAAGCAAAACTAAGAATTAGAAAAAACTTACAATGTGTGAGTTGAAAATTATATTGGAGAGAATTAATGGCATGTTTGAAGGCAGGAGGAAAAGGGGACATCAGAGGATGAGATGGTTTGGATGGCAGTACCAACTCAATGGACATGAATTTGAGTAAACTTTGGGAGTTGGCGATGGACAGGGAGGCCTGGCATGCTGCAGTCCATGGGGTCACAGAGAGTTGGACACAACTGAGTGACTGAACTGAACTGAATGGCATGTTAGATATGTCAGAAGAAAAGATTAGTTAAGGTAAGGATATAGCAATGGGAACTATCCAGAATGGACTACAGAGAGAAAAGGGAATGTTTAAAAAATGAAAAACATGAACAGAGCATCAGTGAGAAGTAGCACAACTTCAGACAGCCCAATATACATGTAATTAGACTCTCCAAAGGAAAAGGAAGAAAAGTTGAAATAGAAAGGAATATTTGAAGAAATCATGGCCATAATTTTTCCAGGTTTGATAAAAACTATAAACCCACAGATAAAAAGCTCAGCAATCCCAAGCACGAGAAACATGAATAAAACTAAACTAGGCTACATCATAATCAAATTATTCAAAACCATTGGAAAAGAAAATTCTTATGTCTTGATAAATTAACCCCTTTATTATTAAGAAATGGCCTTCTTTATCCCTGGTAATATTCTTTGCTCTGAAGTCTACTTTGTCTGATAGTAATATACCCACCGTAGTTATCTGTTATTAGTATTATCCTAGTTGAAACCTTTAGTTTCAACCTATTTGTGTCTTTTTGTTTTAAGGTGTGTTTTTTCTTGGTGGCATGTACTATTGGGTCTTGATTTTTTAAATATAACTTGGTTATTTATAATCACTAATCTTTTCTATATATAATTTCTGCCTTTTATTTGGATTATTTAAACAATAATATAATTATCATATTACTTTATATCAGATTATCTAATGGGATATGGTTTGATTTAAATCTGTCATCATACTTATTTCCTGTTCCATTTAGTCTTTGTTCTCATTTTCTTGTTTTTTTGTCTTCTTTTCAATTAATTAAATTTTTTTATAATTCCATCTTATCTCCTTTTTTTAATTCATTCACCATAACTGTTAGTTGCTTTTGGGTCTATAACATCCATGTTTAACTTACCACAGGCCACATGATAAGTAATATTATTCCACTTAGTGTATAGTATACATATCTTACTATAGTATACTTTTATTTCTCTTCTCCAACCTTTTTGCTACAGCTGTCATACATTTCACTGTACATATGCTATGAACCACACATTACATTGATATTATTTTTGTTTAAGCAGTAAATTATCTTTTAAAAAGATTTAAATAACAAGAAAAAAAGGTATATGCTACCCATGTAGTTGCCACTGCAGGGCTTTTCATTCCTTTGTGTAAATCCATATTTCCATCTGGTATCATTCTGTCTGAAGGACTTAACTTTAATACTCCTTATAGTGCAGCTATGCTGGTGATAAATTCTTTCAGCTTTTATAAAATCATTACTTAGTCTGCTAAATAGTCATTATTTAGTCTGGAAAAACCTGAACAATCATTTAGTCTTCATTTTTGAAAGATATTGACAAATTCTGGGTTGAAAGTTTGGGAGTTTGTTGTTTTTAGTTTTTTTAAGATGTTGCTCCACTATATTCTCATATGCATGCTTGCTAATTAAAAATCTACTATCATTCTTATCTTTCTCCTTTGCTAAAAATTTTTCTTTGCTGCTGCTGCTGCTAAGTCACTTCAGTCGTGTCCAACTCTGTGCGACCCCATAAACGGCAGCCCACCAGGCTCCCCCGTCCCTGGGATTCTCCAGGCAAGAACACTGGAGTGGTTTGCTTTGCTAATGGTTTTAAATAATTTGATTATACCATAGTTTAGCTTTGTTCATGTTTCTTATGCTTGGGATTTATTGTTTCTTTATCTGTGAGTTTATAGTTTTTATCAAACTAGGAAAAATTTCAGTCATGATTTCTTCAAATAGTTCTTTCTTCCTCAACTTTTCTTCCTTTTTCTTTGGGGAGTCTAATTACGTGTATATTGGGCTGTCAGAAGTTGTGCCACCTCTACTCATGCTGTTCATTTTTTTGTATTTTAAATACTCCCTTTTCTCTCTGTAGTCCATTCTGGATAGTTCCTATTGCTGTATCTTCACCTTCACCAATCTTCTGAAATTTCTAATCTGCCATTGCTGCTGCTAAGTCACTTCAGTCATGTCCGACTCTGTGTGACCCCAGAGATGAAATCCCCGTCCCTGGGATTCTTCAGGCAAGAACACTGGAATGGGTTGCCATTTCCTTCTCCAATGCATGAAAGTGAAAAGTGAAAGGGAAAGTCGTGTCCGACTCTTCACGACCCCATGGACTGCAGCCTACCAGGCTCCTCCATCCATGGGATTTGCCAGGCAAGAGTACTGGAGTGGGGTGCCATCATTCTCTTTAATATATTTTTCACCTCACACATAATAATTTTTAAGTCCAGGTGTCCTATTTGATTCTTTTTTATGTCTTTCATGTCTCTGCTTAACTTTCTAACATATATGATACAGATTAAATAATTTCATTAATTTCCTTGTCTACTGATTCTAACATTTGTTAGTTCTGGGTTGGTTTCTATGGATTGGTTTCTCTGTTATTATGGCTCATATTTTCTGCTGTTTTGCATGCCTGGTAAAATTTTGTGTGCCACTTACTATGGATTTTACTTCACTGGATGCTGGATATTTTTGTGTCCTATATGCTTGAGCTTTGTTATGAGGTGTAGTTATTTGGAAACAATTTGGTCCTTTCAGGTTTTGCTTTTTTTAGGCAGGACCAGAACAGTGCTCAGTCTCAGGCTATTTGTTCTCCACCACTGAGGCAAGACTCTTCTGTGTACTCTGCTCAGTTCCCCATGAATCTGGTCTGGCTGGTGGGAGTAAAATCTGTGAGCTCAGGGTACTCCTGATCTTTTCTGGCCACTCTTTCCTCAGCCTTGAGCAGTTCCCTACACACATACTCTGATCTTACTCAGGGCCATACTTGACAGGGAGCTTCTGAAGATCTCCAGGTTCTTCTCTCTCCTGTTGATACTTTGTTCTGTGAACTGTAGCCACCTTGGTCTCCCCAAGTACTTTGCACTACCTCCTCAACTCTGACTAACCAGCTCTGCCTGGGTTTCCTCTCCTTGCACTGACGCCTAGAACTCTCTCAAGGCAGTAAGTTGGGCAGTCATAAGGCTCATCTCTTTGTTTCCCATCTCAATCTCTGCCTTCCTTGCCTGATGTCCTTATGTGCAAAACATTTTTATACCTTTTGGCTGTGTGTTGAGGTCTTACTGCATCTACTCATTGCCACACATGGGCTTTCTCTAGTTGCAGTGAGCAGGGGCTACTCGATTGCAGTGCACTGGCCTCACTGGTGGCATCTCTCTTGTTGCGGAACACGCGCTCTAGGGCACTTGGGCTTCAGTAGCTGCAGCACTCAGACTCAGTAGTTGTGGCTTGCAGGCCCTAGAGCGCAGGCTCGGTGGTTGTGACACACGGGCTTAGTTGCTCCACAGCATGTGAAGTCTTCCTGGTCTTCTGCCTTAGCAAGCAGATAGCCTTTTACCACCAGGGAAGTCCTGGGTTTCTTTTGTCAATCCAGCCTCTTATTTCATCTTGGCTGAAAGCAAAGTCATTTTCACTAATTTTCACAAAGCTGAAAGCAAAGTCATTTTCACTAATTTTAAGTAACAGCTTTTCAAAATTATGTCAGTGGTGTTTTTGAATGAAAAAAGTATACCCAACAAATATACCATAACCAAAATAAGTACTGAGTGCTTAAATTATCTCTTTATAAATCCAAGACCAGAGTCCTCTCTAAATCCATAACACCCAGCCTGAGGACCTGCTTCAGTGCTTTCCTGTCATCCTTTATAAAGTGAAATATTCATCAAATAAAGCAATTCCCTTAAAAGGTTAAAAATGTAAGTTTTTTGGATAGGTAAAACTTAAACTTAGCAGCCCACACTTAGGGACCAAAACTGTTATGGTCACGTGAGTGTCATGCTGTTTGTTCATAAGCAGATGCCTACCTCCAGGTGAGAAGTGCCTTCCACCCCTAGGATTCTGCCCTCCTTGTGTATGCCAGACCTTAGACAAACAAAGATGGGGACTCTAGGCACCTGAAACATCCCCATCCTCTCCCTGTGGTCTTTGAACAACTCTTAGTATCACCAACTTAAAAATGTTCTCTAAGCATAGTATTCGGAGAAATAACTGAGGCCTAGTTATAACTTTTTATCTAACTGCTTGTCTGTCTGGTTTAATAACTTGGTGTTTATGTTTTTAGGAACATAGCTACAGTGTGATGGACAGCCCAAAGAAACTTAAGCATAAATTAGATCATGTGATCAGTGAGCTAGAGGATACCAAGAAAAGTCTGCAGAATGTTCTAAACCGAGAAAAACGTTTCCAAAAATCATTGAGGAAGACAATCAGGGAATTAAAGGATGAATGTCTCATCAGTCAAGAAACAGCAAAAAGACTGGAAGCTTTCTGTTGGGACTGGTGTCAGGAGAGCATAGAACAAGACTATATTTCATGAAATAATTTCATGTTATGTTCTACTTAAAATTGGTAAAATTGATATTGGCTTTTAAGGAAATAATTCTCATTTACCATCATTAAATGATGTCCATCATTCCATCATTTAGAGTGCCCTTTGGGTCCTCTGCAACCTGATGCATTAGAGTTATTATCCAAAGGCTTTTTTTAAAAGATACGCAAAATTTTGTGCTAGTTATCATGTTTTGGAGTAACTTCTGAGAGTTATGTTTTTATAGGCCTAAACTATATGGGCTTCCCTGCTGGCTCAGAGGTGAAGAATCTACCCACATTGCAGGAGACCTGGGTTCAATCCCTGGATTGGGAAGATCCCCTGGAGAAGGAAATGGCAACCCACTCCAGTATTCCTGCCCAGAAAATTCCATGGACAGAGGAGCCTGGAGGGCTACAGTTCACGGGATCACAAAGAGTCAGACATGACCGAACAGTGAACACTTTTAGACCTAAACTAGTACCAGGTCACTATTTTAAAATGTTAAGAGATCAAGAAAATTCTGTAGGACTAAGGAAATGATTTTAGATCAGCTACATTAAGCTCTAGTAGTCGAAAGTGGACACTTAAGCAGCATCAGATTTTTGGCTTCAAAGGAGTATCTTTGCTTATAATACATGTCCATCTAGAATCCAAATCAAGGTGCTTTTATTATCAATAACACCAAAAGATGTTTTTACAAGGCATCCCATGGTAGTAACCTTGAGAACAACATAAGGTGCAGATCTTTTGGCCTTTAAGGTTGTTCAGAGCCAAGTTAAGAAGACCCCTGATGAGGTCTTATTTTTTCAATACAGTACATCATTTCTCCTCACTAGGAGCACTTTGATGTAAACCAGCATCGCTTTAACACATTTTTAAAGAGGATCATAAATCTGATTTTTAAATGGTTACTGACAGTTCTTCTGAACATTTTGTTTCATGACTGTTATTTCATCATAAAGGTATATCTCCAAAATCTGAATGCCAGTAGTAACTGGATACTTTTAATGTTGTTTTGTATTTTACAGAAAGTAGTATTACTAACATTTTTTTAAGGTATAAAATACAGAAAAAAACATTAAAAATAATGATGTGGCTCTTCTAGTTAAAATAGGAATTAAAAAGAGGGTTATAATATTTTCCTTTAATTAGGAGACAAGATTGCTCTCCAAGATTTCATTTAGAGAAATAGATAAGCAACAATTTTAGAATAGCTTCTTACTGAATTTACAGATGAATAACTTTTAGTTATTTTCTGACTGATCCAAGAGTCAGAAATTTAAGTTTATCTCCTAATTTCTTAGTAAAAACAACTGAAATTAGTCATAAATACTGTGCATTAGAATAAAAAGTACTAGCCCCAAAGCAAGTTCTACTTTGAAGCATATGTATATACGTAAACTCCATTCATATGTGTGTGCTATAATAGTTAGAATTTGAATATCAGTTATTTCAATATGTTAACTAGAAATGAACTGCATTTTGTGTTAAAATGTTCATTATAATTTTATTTGTGTTACATTAATATCAGTAAGGATACAGTCGCTTGAATTTTTTATATTCAAGAAATATATAATGCATGTTATATTTTTATGTAAGATTCCAAACCTTCCCACTAAATGGGATTTTACCCACATTTGAAAGATTAGCATTATGCTAAGAAATCATTGAGGTGCTATCTTTTTACTACCTTTAAAGTATTCTTTAGCTACCTATTATTTATTTGAGTTATTTAATTGTGCATTCATGGTGGACATGCTAATAGAAGTTTGGTATGATCTTAGGTTTTTAAAGTCAGTGGGCAATGGAGAAAAATAAAAGGATAGATCCAAACACTGCGTCCAAATTCTAGATCTCTCCTGGCTGCTTAAAATAAATCAAGCCCAGTAGACCTTTCCGAGAATCAGTTCCCAGTTTCTGCCACTATCATCACAGTTACCACAGTCACTTTTATTACTGGTATTCCGTGTTCATAGTGAACTAAGATTTTGTCTTCTTTTTCACTGGTCTCACTGTCATTGAGAAAGAGTGAGCTGTGGGCAAAGTATTGCTATCGTCAAGAATCCAGAGCTGCCCATTTGCCCTTACGGAGAAAGGATTACCAGTAGAAATGTGACATAACTAGAGTCCTCCCCACCTACCATCCAGACAAATGCCTGAACGTGTACACATACCTCAGTTCCCTATAGCTCAGATATAAAGAATCTGCCTTCAGTGCAGGAGACCTGGGTTCAATCCCTGGGTCAGGAAGATCCCCTGGAGAAGGAAATGGCAACCCACTCCAGTATTCTTGCCCGGAGAATCCCATGGACAGAGGAGCCTGGTGGGTTATAGTCCATGAGATCGCCAAGAGTCAGACACGACTGAGCAACTAACACACACACACACTGTTCCCAGAGATTCCAGCTTAGCCTGAGGACGAGCCATCCTGTGCAAAACAGAACCAGGCACCCCTCACCCCCATCCGGAGGATCCTTAAGCAGCCAAGGTCAACCTAAGGGTTTCACTTTGCTTTCAAGCTTACAATAGCCTCTGGATCCTGGAGCAAACCATTACACCAGTTCAACCTCAGCACCAAATCAGGTACAGTGGACTTGATACAGTGTTTTTCTCATATCAAGTTCAAACCTCTGGAAATAGACTTTGGTTGCTAAAAGATAATCACAATTATACCATTGTCATTAATTTGAGAAAAGATGAAATTATTAATATTTATATATATTTAGTCTTAATAAAAAGATAAAAGAAATAATTGAGAGTAAAGAATCCATTATGTATTTGAAAAATAAAATATTTTTTCTAGTAATGTGCTCTATGTTGGTTTTATACACTCAGTTCAATAAAATGAACAGCGAAAAATCAAGAGTATGTATACAGTGGTTTTGCTTTCATTTCGCCTGCATTTTTCCCTCTACCAATAACTCTGCTGTCTTTTAGAGTCTGCTAGATTAGGTAACCCAGGTGGCAGGCCTGCTTCCACCACAGTATGCATCTGCCATAGACCCCTTTCAGCCCTCTCCTTTCAGCCTCACTCAAAACTGGCAGCCTTCATGTTACCAGCAAGGGCAGTATTCTTAGATTTGAAATGTGCTACCATCAGAACCTAGAGATGCTTATTAAGCATCATGCTTCCTTATTCCTAGTGGGGGCTTCCCTGGTGGCTCAGACAGTAAAGCGTCTGCCTACAATGCGGGAGACCGGTGTTCAATCCCTGGGTTGGGAAGATCTGGAGAAGGAAATGGCAACCCACTCCAGTATTCTTGCCTGGAAAATCCCATGGACGGGAGAATCTGGTAGGCTATAGTCCATGGGATCACAAAGAGTTGGACACGACTGAGCAACCTCACTTCACTTCCCTGGTGGCTCAGCTGTTAAGGAATCCACCTGCAATATGGGAGACCTGGGTTCAGTCCCTGGGTTGGGAAGATCTGGAGAAGGGAACAGCCAATATTCTTCCCTGGAGAATCCCATGGACAGAGGAGCCTGGCAGGCTACAGTCCATGGGGTCGCAAAGAGTCAGACAAAACTGAGCAATTTTCACATTCACATTTCACATTCATAGTGGGAGATAGAAGTTGTACTACTAAATTTGTCTTTTATTCAGAAGGGATGGTCTAGCGTGCCCCTGGTCACTGGACTCCTCCCCTACTCCGCCTCAGATTTTCCTTGTGTGGTTTAGTTGGCTAAATCATGTCTGACTCTTTGCGACCCCGTGGACTGCAGCATGCCAGGCTTCCCTGTCCATCACCAACTCCCAGAGCTTGCTCAAACTCATGTCCATCAAGTCGGTGATGCCATCCAACCATCTCATCCTCAGTCATCCCCTTCTCCTCCTGCCTTTCCCAGCATCGGGGTTTTTTCCAATAAGTCAGTTCTTAGCATCAGGTGGCTAAAGTATTGGAGCTTCAGCTTCAGCATCAGTCCTTCCAAAGAATATCCAGGACTGATTTCCTTTAGGATTGACTGGTTTGATATCCTTGCAGTCCAAGGGACTCAAGAGTTTTCTCCAACACCACAGTTCAAAAGCATCAATTCTTTGGCACTCAGCTTTCTTTATGGTCCAACTCTCACATCCATACATGACTACTGGAAAAATCATAGCTTTGTCTGTACTGACCTTTGTCAGTAAAGTAATTTCTCTGCTTTTTAATATGCTGTGTAAGCTGGTCATAGCTTAGCAAGAGTCTTTTAATTTCATGGCTGCAGTCACCATCTGCAGTGATTTGGAGCCCTCAAAAATAAAGTCTGTCACTGTTTCCATTGTTTCCCCATCTATTTGCCACGAAGTGATGGGACTAGATGCCATGATCTTAGTTTTCTGAATGTCGAGTTTTAAGCCAGCTTTTTCACTCTCCTCTTTCACTTTATCAAGAGGCTGTTTGGTTCCCCTTCACTTTCTGCCATAGGGTGGTGTCACCTGCATATCTGAGGTTGATATTTCTCCCAGCAATGTTGATTCCAGTTTGTGCTTCATCCAGCCTGACATTTTCTCCTGGCAATGTTGATTCCAGGTTCTACTTCATCCAGTCCTGCATTTCACATGATGTACTCTGCATATAAGTTAAATAAACAGGGTGACAGTATACAGTTTTGATGTACTCTTTTCCCAGTTTGGAACCAGTTCACTGTTTCATGTTCAGTTCTAACTGTTGCTTCTTGACCTGTATACAGGTTTCACGGGAGGCAGGTAAGGTGGTCTGGTATTCCCATCCTGTTAAGAATTTTCCACAGTTTGTCATGATCCACACAGTCAAAGGCTTTGGCATAGTCAGTAACAGAGAAGTAGATGTGTTCTGGTGTGGTAGACCCCTGAATTTCATGAGTTTCATCTCACCCTCTAGAGCATACTTTATCAAGTCTTCAGATTTACTAGTCACAGCTTGCTCATCCCATTTGATTAACATAATCTGTCAATATAGTGATTTTCTATAGAATGTCTACATGGTCTAGGTCTCTTTCAATTAGAGGCAAGAGAGTTATAACCTAGGCTGTTAATGTTGCTTTTTGTTAGTTCCATGTTAATATGATCTGTTTTCTGATCCTGTTTGTGTGTGTGTTTTTTTAGTAGGGATGGTAAAGCAGGCACCCAGCTGATCACTGAGTCGCCTACCGTGCACCCAGAGCCATGTTAATCGACTCTAGCAAGATGTCACAGCTGGCACTCGGCCATTGTCAGGCCTACTCCTTGGTTGAATTTGCTTTAGGCCTCTGTCATCCTGCAGCCTCTGTCTAAATTTTGCAGGAGCCAGAGTGGTGAATTAAATGGAGATAAAATGGGAACCACTTCTCCTACATCCTGTAAGATCTGTAAAAGTTTTACCAACCCCACCCACAAATCAGAAGCCAAGGGGTCTGAAAAAAGGGATTAACATAACAGGCCTGAGACTGCTATCCTTAGAAAGGCCTGACTGTAGAATTGACTCTCGGCTAGCATCTGGGAATTTGGATTTCAGGAGGATTTCCATCATTCCCTAACTGATAAGAGGGCCTCTCTGTGCCTTAAGAGTTTGTAGATACAATGTGGTTTATGAAGAACACCTGCTTTCCTTCTGGGAGTCTGGAATTTGACAATGTTTTAGGCAAAGAGTGCCCATATAACCAGCCTCCAGTAAACCTTATACACTGAATCTTTCATGAGCTTCCCTAGTAGAGTTTCATACATGTTGTCACAATTCCATGCTACACTGAAATGACTCTTGGAGGATTACACCTGATTACCTCCAGACTTGCTTCCTCAAACTTCATTTCACCACACTTCTAACACTCAGGAGAAACAACGATGCCCACACTCCCACATCCCTTACCTTCCTCCCAGCTGTACTTCCAATCACAGAAGTATACCCGATGCAAAGCAGGAGCTGGAAGAGATGAAATTAGCAGAAGAAAACATTGGATCAGGACCAAGGAACCCAGGAGCAGTAGCCAGATACAACCTGTAATAAGAACCACATGGGGGTCCATAACAAGCACCAGTAACAGCAGTTTAAGAGGAAATGCTGAGAACTTAGCACAATCAACACGTATTTTTCAAGTTTCAGGAACTGAATGCCAGAAAATACACTAGGCCCTAGATAACCAATAGAGAAAACACCAGTTCCTGTCCTCAAGGTTAGAGACTAGTAGGAAGTTCCAAAAGCAATAATCTGAGAATGCCAAGGAGTGTATTTCAGGAGAGTGGGCTCCCTGGTGCCTTTCTCCTCACTGTGCACTGCTTTATTATTAATAGTAGATGCACATGTGCAATAGAATTCATACCACAGTATCTTAAAGTTTAAGTGTTTGAGTCTCGGTCTCCTTCATTTAATATTTACTTCAGCTGGTGGCTCAGCTGCTAAAGAATCTGCCTGCAACACGGGAGACCTGGGTTGGATCCCTGGGTTAGGAAGATCCCCTGGAGAATAGAACGTCTACCCACTCCAGTATTCTGGCCTGGTGAATTCCATGGGCTGTGTAGTCCATGGGGCCGCAAAGAGTCAGACATGACTGAGTTACTTTCACGTTCACTTTTTAGGCACATAAAGAAATTTATAGACTAGCAAATTTAACATCATAACCCATTGAGTGTGCTGCTTTCAAAGCCCCATACAGTATTGTGAGGGATGCAAAGATGACAAGGTGAAGGCATACGCAGCCTACAGGGATGCACACATATATGACGCAAACAGAAGTAAGCAAGGTGGCAGGACCGTGGCAATTAAAGTAGGTGACTGTGGAATGTATGGAGCCTCCAAGCTCCAAAATGGAACTCAAGTGTGTCGATGTAGACACTTTTAAAGTTCTGTCACAGGACTGGGACTCTATTAGCAGTGTCCTCAGATGTAAGAGTAGGAGACCAAACCACCTGGGGAGAATCAAATAGACCCAGGTTCAAGTCTCAAGCCTGCCGGTTTACAACATATGGGACCTGGGCCAAGTTACCGAACCTCTATGAGCATTCACAAAGTGGACCGTATACCTTCCTCATCAATATAATTGATGAGAATTATATTTAACTGGTTGTAAAACATAGACCATACAATGAGCTTTCCATGCATTGTTTTTCTTTCTTTAAATCCTATGGCAAGATAATGGGGAAAGGAGATAAGAACAGGAAGAAGGGCAGAGCACAAGAGGGGAGAAATGCTCTTGATAGGGAATAAGAGTAGTACAAGCAGCAGTGGCCAGGTGATCTATTTGTGCCTTAAACAAACCTTCCCTCTCTGTGGCAGCTCAAGGACGAGCAAGGAACATCGTCCCACTGAAAGTCAGGAAAATTTTATTTAATCACATCCTCCCATGTCAACTCTGAAAAATCACTTAATCCATCTTAGATATGTCTCATTCACTCATTCATTCATTCATTCCATTTCATAAAGCACTTGAGACAGTGCTACTCATCAAGTGGTTCAGAGACCAGTGTCCAAGTAAAGGAGTTCACATAAGAAAAGAAGTCAACTACATTGCCAAGCCCATTATTTAGTCAACATATTTTCATAGTAAGATTTTCTCCATGAATAAAGCAATGTGTTTTAGGATATATTTGTTTTTTGGCCAGAGCATGCGAGATCTTTGTTCCCCAACCAGGGATTGATCCATACCCCTTGCCTTGGGAGCATGGAGTCCCACTGGACCACCAGGGAAGTCCCACTGAAACTACGTGTTGATCTACATTCTAGGACAAGTACCTCATCTCACTCTGACCTGGCTACTTTGAGTTAGCACTGTCTCATAGTATCTGGTCACTTAGTAAATAGATACTTTGATTAGCAAGGTGAAAAGACAGCCTTCAGAATGGGAGAAAATAATAGCAAATGAAGCAACTGACAAACAACTAATCTCAAAAATATACAAGCAACTCCTGCAGCTCAATTCCAGAAAAATAAATGACCCAATCAAAAAATGGGCCAAAGAACTAAATAGACATTTCTCCAAAGAAGACATACAGATGGCTAACAAACACATGAAAAGATGCTCAACATCACTCATTATCAGAGAAATGCAAATCGAAACCTCTATGAGGTACCATTACACGCCAGTCAGAATGGCTGCGATCCAAAAGTCTACAAGCAATAATTGCTGGAGAGGGTGTGGAGAAAAGGGAACCCTCTTACACTGTTGGTGGGAATGCAAACTAGTACAGCCACGATGGAGAACAGTGTGGAGATTTCTTAAAAAACTGGAAATAGAACTGCCTTATGATCCAGCAATCCCACTGCTGGGCATACACACTGAGGAAACCAGAAGGGAAAGAGACACGTGTACCCCAATGTTCATCGCAGCACTGTTTATAATAGCCAGGACATGGAAGCAACCTAGATGTCCACCAGCAGATGAATGGATAAGAAAGCTATGGTACATATACACAATGGAGTATTACTCAGCCATTAAAAAGAATACATTTGAATCAGTTCTAATGAGGTGGATGAAACTGGAGCCTATTATACAGAGTGAAGTAAGCCAGAAAGAAAAACACCAATACAGTATACTAACGCATATATATGGAATTTAGAAAGATGGTAACAATAACCCTGTATACGAGACAGCAAAAGAGACACTGATGTATAGAACAGTCTTATGGACTCTGTGGGAGAGGGAGAGGGTGGGAAGATTTGGGAGAATGGCATTGAAACATGTATAATATCATGTATGAAACGAGGCGCCAGTCCAGGTTCGATGCACAATACTGGATGCTTGGGGCTGGTGAACTGGGACGACCCAGAGGGATGGTATGGGGAGGGAGGAGGGAGGAGGGCTCAGGATGGGGAACACATGTATACCTGTGGCAGATTCATTTTGATATTTGGCAAAACCAATACAATATTGTAAAGTTTAAAAATAAAATTAATTTAAAAAATAAAATAAATAAAAACAGGTGAAATATAAATTAAAAAAAAAAAAAAGGAAAGCTAAATAGATACTTTGAACTTAACCATGGCTCCATGGCTCCACAGAGTCCCCAACAGATTTGTGTCAGATAATAAATTTCCCAAATCCTTGTGGTAGAGCTTGTGCTGTTGAAAAAAAATACCTAAGATCACATCTGCCTCGGCAAATCTAGGTCTCATGCTTTTTAAAACGGACATGTTTTATTAAACAGAGATAGTGAAGCATACTCTGTTAGTGCAGGACACTAACCACAAATACTGGAGATGAGCACCTTGTGGAGACGGGCACCAGCTGCAGACTTGCCAGCAAAGTGTACTCAACATACAATTTAAGTAGAAGCAAAAGGTATCAGTGCTTATAAAAGAGGTAGACTTTATAATGGTACACAAAGTGTTGCCAGCCTATACAGCTGAAAGGAACTACCTCTGAAATCCTGAGCATTTAAAAAAAATGTTTTGGCTGCAACTCTCTCTCTCTGACACTTGTGGGTAGGTCTTAAGAGTATTGAGATGTACGTTTCACCTTTCTGTGGCCTTCACCATTATCTGGATATATCCTTGTTGAAAGGATACGAAATGATGTTAGCCAGCAATAAAATGTGGCTATCCCAAGGATCCAGCCCACAAAGTGCCATAGGGACCAGAAAACTAGAATGAAATGAAGATAAATTCTACAATTTAAACCTAAAAACAATTTCAGCAAGCTACTTTTAAATGTACCTTACGGCAAATGCACTCTGCATGCGCCCTATGGGAGGATTGTTTATAAGAGCACAAAATGGAAACGAATTCAAATTCCATCAGGCAGAGAATCGATAAATAAAACTATGGTGCACCCATACAAGGCAATAGTAAGCAACAATTCAAAAGAAAGAGATCCATCTATATGAATTGGCATGTGAAGAAAAGACATTTAAGTGAAAAAGAAATAATTTAGAACGCAACTCAAAATATTATCCCATTTATAAAAAAATTTTTAAACCCATATGCAAAACAATTTTTGAGTGTGTGTGTGTGTGTGTGTGTAAATACATAGAAAAAGGAATAGAAGGATATGTGGCAAATTGTTAAAAAGTGGTTAATTATTGGACTTCCCTGGTGGTCCAGTGGTTAAGAATCACCTTCCAATGCAGGGTACATGAGTTCCATCCCTGGTCAGGGAACTAAGATCCCACATGCCGCAACTAGAGAGAAGCCCACACCCTGCAGCAAAGAGCCTGAGGGCCGCAACTAAGACCCAATGCAGCCTAAACAAGTAAATAAAATGTTTAAAGTGGCTGGTTCTATACAGAAGGAAGAAAATATTTCCAGTAGGGTAGAGGGAGTGGGAAAAGAAAGAAGGTGTGGGGAGAAGGAGAGAGAGAAAGGAGAGGGAAGGAAAGAACAAGTTTTAACAGCATTCTACAAATTTAAATCAAAGCCATGCCATTTCTGAAAAAACTAGTAGCTGCTTGTCACCATTACCCTCATCATCTCCTGGAGACATTGGTGAATGTTAGATACAAGTCTTAAAGTATTACCATTTCCTGTAATTCCTGAATATTTCAAAGAACTCTCTCAAACCCCTGCCAGCTTAACTACTGCAGTTTATAGAAACCATTGTCTGGGTAAGTATGATGACAAGATTTTAATTAGCTTGCCTATGACTAGCCACCTAGCAGAAACCTAAAGAAAACCGCCTTCATTCCTGTTGAGAACCTTCCCATTCAGCTTTCCAACTGACTCAATACCTCAGAAAATTAAAAAACAGGACTTCAAAGTACTGCTGTGTGAGAGGTATTGCACACGCTCACAAGTCACAATTTTCATAAATCCTCATGTTCTGCCTTTTCTTAGTTTTGTTTCAGATATCCAGGTTCTAGAAGAAACGTTTGTCTGAAACAGAAAGTTATTATTTTTTCAAGAGTAATTATAGTTGATATTTACATAGCCCCAATTTCCACTGAAAGTGTTTAAATGGCATTAACTCATTTAAACTCACAACAACCCTGTGAGGTACGCACTATTATTATTCTCATTTTATAGAGGAGAAAATTAAAGTTGGGTAATTTGCCCCTTGGTCTTACAGCTTGTATAATGATACATATTCTCACAAAGAGATACATTGTTATCAACCCCAATCTACAACCCAGAGATTTCAATTCACTAAATACTGAATTGCTCACTGAAAACACCTAAAGGCCAGACTTCACTCCTGAATGGAAATTCAGGAGTTCAAACTGGGGCAGTTTACGGTTGAAGGATAAAATCTATACGCACCCTGTGTCTGAAGCTGGGGAAAGCCCATAGTGACTCATCACCGCAACCTGGATCTGTCTGATGCTACTGCCAGGCATAAACAGGGCGGCTGAGCACACAGGATGAAGTCACCTGACCGCATTCGTAGCCAAGACACTCAGGTATCCACAGCTTCCACCTGCGGGGAAGTCTGTCTAGTCACCCGGCTTCTCTCAGCTCTCAGGAAGAACGCATGGAATGATAAAAAGAATCATCTTAATTTCTTCAAAGGCCTTACCTTACCCAACCACTGGAACTGACATAGTTTTCTACTCCCTATTTCTATAGTTTGTAAGCACATACAAGAATATAAAAATTAATAGCTCTTCTTTCCATTTAACAAGCAACACTAGACTAGAATCTTTATTCTCTATGCGATTTACTACCGTAAGACTGTGCTGGTAATACTTTAGAATCAATCTTACCATACCGCATGCAGTGCACTGGGTATGGCCGCAGGTATAGCTGGATCCAGGGGGTCAAATGATGTCAGAATCTGCTCTCTCTCCAATCGGTTTTATTGAGCAGACTCTCTTTGTGTAGGTATGTCTCTCCCCAACTTCAAGTCCAAAGGCAAAATTTATGTGCCTCTTTTCCAGTCACTTATACAAAAGTTCCAGGATTGGTTTTGACTGGGCCCCAGTTGATTTGGCTTGAGTCAAATGCCCAACCCTAAACCAATTTCTGTGGCCAGAGAAAAGCAATGTGATTTGCAAGTGTAGGATACAGACAATCCTGAAGCCAGGGAACTTAGGCTAATCAGTAGCACTGGGCCAGATGTTGGGCAGGGCAGGCAAAAGATAACAGCAGTGGGACTCAGAGCAGTGTTGTCTCTGAGAGGTGTGAATAGTGGGGATATGGCTTCAGAGTGGAGGTTTTAGTAAATCTTTTCGTGTACTTTGTCTACCAGGATAAGGCGGGAAGGTGTAGGAGTATTTTGGTCCTTATGACAGTGATAGATAAAGATACCTTTAAATGCACAATTTGGTTAACTGGGAAACATACAGAATCATTTCATCATTCTATTTGACCTAGAAATTAGATTCTGTTTCTGATCTTATGACAGACTGGTTTTCCAGCTCATCGTGGGCCAGATTCATTCACATTCATTCATCCATATGTTCATGCATTCATGCAGGCCAGAAGAATCCACTAAGAGTCTGCCATGTAGGAAGCACTGGGGTCACCCTGAAATCAATGGTACCCTAGAAGGGGAATCTCTGAAAGAGCATCCAACCCCTTCTCTCCCTATCAGCTGTCATTCTCCCCACCAGCCCTGCAAAGTAGGTCCATGGGGCTCTGACATCATAAACCCAAATACACCCCTCACCCAGCTTAAATCATTATTAAACATGGACAATCTTGCTTCATCTATACTCCCACTCCCCATCCTCTGATTATTTTGAAGTAAATCCCAGACAACATACAACCTGTAAATATTTCAGCAACTATCTCTGAATCCATCTTTATCTTTTTGTTAAAATCATTTATCACTATCATATTTGCAATAATTACTTAATATCATCAAATATCCAGTCAGTGTTTACATTTCCCCAGTAGTATTTTCTTTAACAATTTGTTTATTTGAAGCAGGACCCAAATAAGGTCCAAATGTTGTAACTGTTTATGTGTCTTAAATCTCTTTTAATCTGTAAGTTCTCCCTCTACCTCTTTTTATTTATTTAAGCCTTGAAAAAAAATTTACGTTAACAACCAGCTTTTGTCCTACAGTGCATGCCTGAATTTTCAGGATACTTTCACAGAGCCTTTATAACAATAAGCTGACAACCAGAGGGTCAGAGTCCACCTAGCACAGCGATTAGAGTATGAATTCCAGAGCCTAACTGCCCGTGTTCATATCAAGGCTCTGCCACTTAATAGTCACATGAACTGACCTCTCTGTGCCTCAATTTCCTCATCTTTAAGTGGGGTTCACAATAGTACCTTCCTCATTGGGTTATTTTGAGAATTAAATGGCTTGATGTATGCACAATAATTAGAATAGTGGTGCACAGAACACAGCAAATGATACATTATACAGATGAAACTGAGTCAGTCAGGCTGACAGGTCCAAGGCCTCACAGCTAATGGGTGGCAAGGCAGAGACTAGCACCCTGATTTATCCCACTGGCTTGATACTGTTTCAGACCATTGATAAATGAAAGCTCTCACGGGGTGGGCATCACTCCGCCCCTGGCCAGGATGTTACTGCCTTTCTGTTGTTAAATCACTGGGATGACTTTAGGAAACTTCTCCAGGTCTCATCTCAGTCTCCAGATCCGCAAAGTGGTGGAGATGGAGATAAATCTCAGGTGCCTGCAATCCCTTTTAGGAGAAATCCCAGCAGAAGACGCCCTTAGCAAGCCTAGCAGGAGAGTCATACAGTCTGCTCCACGTTGGCGCCAACCACAGAAGCCTATAGATTCCCGAAAGGAGTGTGATCCACCCCCAGGCCTCCAGGAAATGAGCCTCGCAGCGCTAACCGCTACTCCCTCAGCCTGACTCAGGGGGCAGGCCGGTACCCATCACTCTCCCCAGGTTATCCGTAATCCTGACTCACGGCGGCCCTGATGGCAGCTTTCCGGCTTATTCACACGGCCAGGTAAGGGGAACGCCTCCCCCAGACAGCTTCAGCGGTTTCTGCAGCAGGAAACCAGCCTCATTGGACGTCTGTCGCGCCTTTGGTTACCTAAGGCCTGGCAGCAAAACAGGGACTTCATCTCATCAGGACTGCGGAGGTGAGTGAAGCTAGGTGCTGCTGATCATCCGCAAGCAGTCGTGCTGGGGTCCTTGAGCATGTGATAGGCGGCTCTGCAGAGTGCCCCTCAAAGCCGCAGACGGACATCCAGCAGTTCTCAACTTGTAGGGTCTGAACAACAACATGCAAATAAAGACCAGCAGTAAAGATATGTTAGAGGGACTTCCTGGTTGGTCCAGCTGCTAAAACTCCCCACTCCCAATGCAGGCCACCTGGGTTAGATTCCTGGTCAGGGAACTAGATCCCACAGGCCGCAACTAAGATCCAGCGTAGGGCTTCCCTGGTAGCTCTCTGAAAAAGAATCTGCCTGCTAATGAAGGAAACACGGGTTTGATCCCTGGTCCTGGAAGATCCCACATACGATGGAGCAACTAAGCCCATGTGCCACAACCACCGTGCTCTAGAGGTTGGGAGTTGAAATTCTGGAGCCTGGGCACCCTAGAGCCTGTGGTTGCCAACAAGAAGAAGCCACTGCAATGAGAAACCGGCACAGCATAACTGGAGAGTAGACCCCTACAACTAGAGAAAAGCCCACAGGCAGCAAGGAAGACCTAGCACAGCCAAAAATAAATCATTTTTTTAAAAGACCCTGCTCAGCCAAATAAATAAATAATAAAAGTTTGTTTAAAAGATATGTTAGGATTTTCTGTCGAATAAAAATTCGATGAGGGACTTCCCAGGCAGTCCAGTGGTTAAGACTCCATGCTTCCAAGGCAGGAGGCATGGGTTCCATCCTTGGTCAGGGAACTAAGATCCTGCATGCTGCTCAGTGCAGCCAAAAAAAAAGAATTGTATGAAACTTTAAACATTTTTGTTCCTTTTGAAGTTTTATTTCTTTACTTCATAAACTTCAGGACAACAAATGCAAACAGAAAAAAAAATTCTATTACCATTTTGCTTTTGTTACTTATTTTCATCAACATTTCAAATGAAAGGTCATCAGAAATCCAATACAAAAAGAAAGAGGAACAGAATAAATAATACAAATGTCCATCATACAAAATATTTGGCTAAATAGTTTGCAGTAAATCCATAAAACACAACACTGGCAGTAGTTACAGAGAGTACGTGGATCTAATTTTATTGGCATGGCAATGTGATTCTAATACAGAATACAAAGTATTAATAGTCTACGTAATACACACCCATTGGCGTAAAGCTATGGGTGTCTCTGCTTTGCAGCCCCCAGTGCTTTTTTTATCTTAACACTCAAACCTTTTCCTGTCATTCCTTAATTAATATTTAATGTCCCTGCCAGACTAGACACTCCATGAGAGCAGGAACTCCATCTTTAGCCCGAGCACCTATACCAGCCCGAGACGTGGCACAGGACATGTGGTCAACAGAACCGAACCATGGAATCTCAGGAACTAAGCTTGTCCCTGCTTCCTTTCCAAATTGCTGACGCATCGTTGACTTAACCATCTATTTCGAGAATTTTTGCCTAGGATTATCATCAAGTCTGTGGAATTTACCATTCTTCTAGTTGGTGAGTGTTTGCATTCTTATTCACTTTGGTTCTCAGTTTGCACAGTCTCTCTCATTAGATTGCCAGCCTTTTGAAGCCAGGGACTGTGCTCTGTTTTGTTCTTTCTGCAATGGCCAGGAAAATGTTCTGCTCAACCATTTGGTCTTTGAGCTATCGAATGAGTTGGCAAGTATAAGCTCCTAAGAGAACAAAGAATTGAAGTCACTGTAATTTAGCTGCAATCACAACTCCCTTTCTTTTTTTTTTTTTCACTTTTGTATTTTTATTCTTGTTACACCTTTTATTTAATATTCGTTTGCAGAGCCAGTGTGGGCAGGAAGAGGGGAGACAGGCTTTGGATTCACACCAACTTAAAAATCTCAGCTCTGCCACCCCTCAGTGGTGCAACTTTGGATACATTGCTTGAGTATTTCTCTGGGCCTTGGTTGCAATTTTGGATACATTGCTTGAGTACTTCTCTGGGCCCTGGTTTCCTTGTAGGTAAAATGAAGATGATAACATTTGCCTCGTGGATTATGGACATTCAGTTATACAATGCAAGCTACAGGCTTAGCACAGTGCCTGACACATAATAGATGCTCAATAAACGTTATCAATATCTATATTGACACAGTAGAAGACGGTCTCTTAGCCAGTTCAGCAGCTTAAAGGAGGCTTCCAGTCCTTATACAGAGCAGTCTGGTGGGTACCCGCAGCATGTTGAACATTTGAAACCGGAAGCTTCTCTGTAGCGCCTTCATGTACGTCTGCTCCAACTACCTGAGTTGTTTTTGTCTCCAAACCTGCTCTGTGTTGTCCTCAAACCTCTTTATCCCAGCTGAACTTGTCCTTGTAATTGAGTGATTTTTTAACTAATTAATTAATTTGGGATGGGCTGGGGAGGTGGGTTCAGGATGGGGGACACAGGTACACCCATGGCTGATTCATGTCAATGTATGGCAAAAACCACCACAATAGTCTTAAGCAATTAGCCTCCAATTAAAAACAACTCGCTTTCTTGTGCCGGGCACTGTGGTTGGAGCTCTGTGTCAATTACCTTTCATTCATCACAACAATCCTCAGAGGGAAATACTACAAGCCCCATTTTACCCCTGAGGCTTCAAGTCACCCACCTAGTAAGAAAAAGAATCAGGGCTGGAGCCAGTTTTTCCTGACTCTGAAGTCCATACCTTTTTTAACCTTTATTTTATTCAAGTATAGTTTATTTACAATGTGTTAATTTCTACTGTACAGCAAAGTGACTCAATTATACGCCTATATACATCATTTTTCATATTCTTTTCCATAATGGTTTATCACGGGATAGTGAACATAGTTCCCTGTGCTACACAGTAGGACCTTGTTGTTTATCCATTCTCTAGATAAGTTTGTATCTGCTAATCCCAAACTCCCAACCCACCTCTCCCCCTATGCCCCACATCCCCTTGGCAACCACAGATGTGTTCTCTGCATTTGTGAGTCTGTTGTTTCATAGATAAGCTCATTTGTGCCATATTTTAGATTCCACGTGGATTTCGTATGATATTTGTCTTTCTGACTTACTTAGTATGATCATCTCTAGGTCCAGGGGCCATGCTTTTAATCACTTGCGACCATGCCCTCCCATTCCTCCAGTAGCTGACAAGAAACAAACTGGGCATCTTTGGGGCAGTTTGATGAATCAGAGGGAGTCCTGAAAGGACAACTCACTAAGTTAACCTCCCAAAATTTTCATGTCTGCTTAGATAACGACCATGACGGCTACTAGAGAAGACAGTTTTTCAACTGTTGCTCTTGGCTCCTGAACCAAAGCAGAAAAGACATAATCCCTGATCTGAAACCTGTGAACAGCCTCGTCAAACCGCTTCAGTCCCTGAGCCTTTGGATAACCCCCTCCCCATCCCGTTTGGCTTTGCGAGGTAAGCTATACGGAAGGAAACAGTGTGGAATATTTCCTGGACAGATCCTTTCTCTTGCCGAGGAGACCTATGAACACAAGTAAAGAGAAGGCACTAAGAGAAAAAGATTTAAAGGAATTAGAAGTATAGCGAAGGTGTGATTGTCCACAATCCAGCTCCAATCAAGGATGGATAGATGATGTTTGGCCGTCATTATAAGAGGCTCTGGTTGATAAATACTGTCTGGTATTTCCTTGCTGACTTCTTACCCTCACACCACAGGCCCTGATGGCTGTGGTCCATTATGCAAATACAACTCCCTGAATCAAGCTGTGGGTGACTCACCCACCCCCTTTAAAGCCACGTTGGGTTCGAGGCAGTGACTGCTCAGGGTAGAAGCCATGGCTCACAGACCCTGCTTCTCCTACTGGCTATTGGTCTGCTGGTTGGTGGTAACTGTGGCAGAAGGTAAGGGTTTTGCTTTTATTCTCCTGCGGGTCCACTAATTAATAAGCTGTGTAAAAAGAATGAATTTGGCTCCATGATTATACATATCCATGAATTGGAAACATTTACGTCAGCTTCCATCAGCATATGTGTTTAAAGAGAAAGACACTGAATTTTATCATCGGAAGATGTTGGTCCTAGTCTCAGTCCTAGCTATATGACTTCAGATGCACTTAACTGCTCTGAAATGCATTTCCTCTTGTGTAAAGTGACGGCATGAATGACATCCATTATTATGGGGGTTGTTAGGACCACATGAGCTATCCTTCGAGAAAAGCTCTTCAAGCTTCAAGCACTATATGAATACTAGTTATTATTGCCGTGGAGCTAACAATATCCGCCCTGAATTACAGCAATGTCCACCTCTTTGATTTCCTAATCATGTCTAGTCAGTTGTGTCCTGGTGCTGTGGAGGTGAGCCTAGACTTCTTGCTTTGAGATTCTATGAGATTCAATTTCTCCACTGCTCCTTTCTCTTTCCTTTTCCCCCACTACAATATTTCCAGATGGCCTGAGCTAGAGAATTGGTTTGCAAACCCTGGGGACAGGCAAGAAAAGGAGGAGAGCCCCAGGAGTCATACCAGGCCCTCCACCCCTTTCATGTGGCCCTGGAACTTTGCAGGGGTGCAGCCAGACCCTAGTGAACCCTAGTCATCCCCCAACCAGTTCACTGCGCCCATGCACCACAGCTCATAACAGAGTGGAGGGGAGCCGGGCCATTGGAGCTGGTGGTTCCAGAAAGTGAACCACTCTTCAGGAAACCCTATAAACATGTAGCTAAATAAGTTATAATGAAATTAGAGGTTTATTCACTTTTTTTAAGCACCACTAAAATGTGGTTTCTGTTTTGGGCTCCCTCTTCCCCACTGTCCCTCAGACTGGCCTCAAAGTCCTTCAAATGCAGCTTCACTCTCTCCAGGCTGCCCTGGTTCCAGGTCATCACTTGCTTACACCTGTCCTGGCTCTGCCAGACAGGATCACGTGTGGGTCCCTGAACTCACCCCATCCTCTCTCATCTCCATGGCAGCAGCAGTGGCTAGCGCTTCCCCTGCTTTCACCCGTTTATTACAATTCTGCTTCATAGGATGTCATTTAGTGTCACTATGGTACTATGTGTGTCATAGAAGTCACTATGTCACCTTCACAACAGTTTTCTTAAGATATGTAGTTTTAAAATTGCAATCTCCTTCTATCTGACATTTTTGAATTCTTACAGCAATTCACACATCGCCCACGGTACTTGCTGCGTTATGCTCTGTATTGTAAATCCACGTATTTGTAGCATCTCCCCATAGGCCCTGTTTCTTCATCTCTGCCTTTGCCGCAGCTCCTAACACAGTAACCTGCACACTGTTGAGTTGACTAGACTCACAGCACAGGATTGAAAGAGGCCTGTGTGAACTTGTGTGAAGTGGGCTCCAAAGTCTTTATCTGTAAAATTAGGGACTTGACCAAAATAGCTAGTCATTCTGTGAGTCTATGCAGTGGATTAAGTTGCAGTTATTGTGAGCAAGTTAATCACAGGACTTATATTTCTTTTTGGTTCGCCTCTGAAGGCACCTGAGAATGTATAAAAGAAGAACTGCATACTTATACATCAAGCATAAAGCTTACTTCTCTTAAAAATCAGGGTAGCGCACTACAAAACAGCTATTGTCTGCCCAAACAACCACAGACTACAGGTAATTATATTTTCTAAAAAGAGGTCATCTCATCCTTACTTTTTTTTAAAAGTACTAGTTGGTGTACTATGAATTTCATGTCTAGACTATAATAAACCCACTTAAAATTGATGTCCAAACTCCAGCAATAGTTTGGCTTATTTTATTATCCTCTAATTTTGAATGTAAATTATTTTTGAAAATTTTATGGGTTTGGCAGGACTTCCTTGGCAGTCCAGTGGTAAGACTCCACATTTCCACTGCAGGGCACATAGGTTTGATTTCTGGTCTGGGAAATAAGATCCCACATGCCATGTAACCAAAAAAAAAATTTTTTTTTAATTTTTTTCTGAGACTAGAATGAAATATTCACTTAGACTTGCAAAAATCTGCAGAAATGTACTCAACACCCATTAATACAATCCTCACCTGCCTGCCTGGCCACTCATTCAACTCATCTGTTATGTACTGGGCATAAGTACTCATGCTAAGCGAAGGACTGTTTATAGCAATGACCAATAGGGGCTTCCCGGATAGGACAGTTGGTAAAGAATTCACCTGCAATGCAGGAGACCCCGGTTCGATCCCTGGGTTGGGAAGATCCCCAGGAGAAGGGAAAGAATACTCACTTCAGTATTTTGTCCTGGAGATTTTCATGAACTGAATAGTCCATGGGGTCGCAAAGAGTCAGACACAACTGAGAGACTTTTTCACTTTCACTTTCAAGGACCAATAGAGTCAACAGTCCTCCTCATCTTCATGGAGGTTCAATAACCTACTAGCTCAGTTCAGTTGCTCAACCCCATGGACTGCAGCACAACAGGCCTGCCTGTCCATCCCCAACTCCCAGGGTTCACTCAAACCCATGTCCATTGAGTCAGTGATGCCATTCAACCATCTCATCCTCTGTCGCCCCCTTCTCCTCCCACCTTCAATCTTTCCCAGCATCAGGGTCTTTTGCAATGAGTTGGCTTTTCGCATCAGGTGGCCAAAGTATTGGAGCTTCAGTTTCAGCATCAGTCCTTCCAATGAATATTCAGGGTTGATCTCCTTTAGGATTGACTGGTTGGATCTCCTTGCTGTCTAAGAGACTCTCAAGAGTCTTCTCCAGCACCACAGTTCAAAAGCATCAATTCTTCAGTGCTCAGTTTTCCTTACAGTCCAACTCTCATATCCGTATCTGAGCACTTTACATATCTTATTTTAGACACTACAACAAGCCAATAAGGAGCATTGTTTTCTCCATTTTAACAAATAAGGAAAGGCAGACTTGGAGGACACTATCAATTAAGTTATGGAAGCTGTCAATAGTCACACAATTATTAAATGGTGGAGCTCATATAAGTCATAGAGCTCAGGGATTCTATGCTGTTTTTAAAAATTATGAAAGTATGATAACATTTACAAGTGACTTGGAAAATGCAGAACAAAGTTATATATAGTTCCACTGTATATTACAATTATTTTTTAAGTAGATAAATTAAGATTTTTAGTTGGAGTTAAAATAGAAAACTCTCAAAAATTAATAGAATGAATAGGCATAAAAGTAGAAGGAGGTAGTGGACCTGAAAAGCATTTTGAACAAATTCAATGTAATTATGGTTTATACAATTTTCACACAACAGCAGAATACAAATCCTATTCAAGTTCCCAAAGACTGTAAACCAGGAGAGACTGGAATATATCCAGGGGTGTGAAACAAGATCCAAAAATTTCATGGTCTAAAGGTACTGAAATCATACACAGTCTGTTCTCTTAAGGGATCCTGTGCTTTTAAACACTATGCTATTCTCTCAAAATGTTTCCAATCTGCATTTAAATATTTGACTGACTTTAATCTAATTAAGATTACAGAAGAGCTCTCATTTTTGATATTCAGTATCTTTGGTGTCATGTCAGTATGCTACATAGTGAGAAATATTTGCTTATTAATAATCACATTATCCCTGAGAGGTAGGAAAGTGATAACTTTTGCAATTATGGAAGCTGAGATCTCTCTCCGTCTGGTCAAGTCCACTGTAGGCACAGTGCTAGTGATCAGGAGACCAGGTATGCATGATGATCTCGCAGGTACATCAGTGGAGGAGGAATATAACCACTGAATACTAATCACATAACCGATAAATATGGTGAAAGTGGACTCACGGGTGCTGTGGAAGCATATTGCTAAAGGCCTTAAGCCAGCCTCAGGGCAGGGAAGACCTCCTTGAGGAAATGAGACGTGAAATCTGCATAGAGATAAACCAGGCAAAGAGAGCGGGAAATGATGTTCTTGGCATCTGGAACCAACTTTTTAAAAGCCCAGGACCATTGATGATTGCTGTCAAAGTATTTGTCAACATTTGTCAGAAGAGAGCATTGACTAATACTGGACAAACCAGGGATTTCTCTGGTGGTCCAGTGGTTAAGACTCTGAGTTTCCAAAGTAGAGTGCACGAGTTCAATACTAGTGACAACACTAATACTTATTTGTGGGATGGCGGAAACAGAGTCAGATTCCTATGGATTAAATAGGGTGAGGGAAAGGGAGTCAGAATGTGTAGACTTCTCTTTGAAGTGAGAGAAGTAGAAACAAAGAAGTTCATGGCAGATCACCGAAGTTTTCTCTCTGCAATATGAAGCAAAGTAATCTGCTTAGAAAGGCCAGGAGAATTGTGAAGAGAATTCTTCATTAGAAAAGTCAGGAGAATTGCGAAGATAATTCTTCAAATGAATGAAGAAGAATGAGAATGTTGAAGGGGCTTTGAAGAGACTATGGGAGGTTTAGAAGACAGAGAGAATGGATCAGAACAAGGACAGAGAGAATTCAGGAGCAGTATTAACTCTTCGGAGACCATGAATGGCATCAACCCACTCACTCAGATGTATGGCCTGAACCTCGTAAAAAGCCTGTGACAGTTCCCCAAATAAGTCCCTAAAGTTCCCACATGTTACAACACTTGAGCTAGCCAACCAGGAACCTGCAGTAGTCACCACGTGTGTAGTCTGCTGGGGGAATGTGGTTCTACGTGAGCTAGTTACTGGGAGGAGCATATATCTTGACCTTGAGTACCGAGAAATTCCTGGAATAAGACAGCATTGACTAATATTGAACAAACCAGGGACTTCTCTGGTGGTCCAGTGGTTAAGACTCTGAGTTTCCAAAGTAGAATGCACAAGTTCGATCCTTGGTTGAGGAATTAAGATCTCACATGCTGCGTGGCATGGTCAAAAAAAAACAAAATAAAAAAGTTTTTTTTAATTTTAAAAAACACTAGACATCCCAGAGTCAGAGAAACACTAACAACTCTAACACCCCAATGTCAGGAGGATTTGGTAAGTAGCCTCAGTTTTAAGAAGTAAAATGAGCACAAAGGGTGGATATTTTTAAAAGCTAGAATCCAATTCACTGAGTGGCAGAGCCCAAGACCTAGCTAAACCTTATCTGATAGCAAAATGTCCCAGTGGAGCTCAAGAGTAAGGCTAGCTTCCTCTCTAGCAACTGGATTCTCAGCAGAAAGTTTTTATGTTAAAAAGGTTCATAATTAATCTGATTGTATAGGAGGAAAGAATGAGTGATATGGCATTAAGTCATCTTCTGTAGTTTGAAATGTCTTCATCTAGTTTCAACCATAACATTTTAATACTCAGTAGCCTGAGTGGATATGGGAGAAAGAGTCAGTATTTAATTCACCCATTCAAGCTGGATTAACAAAATAATAGAGGTGATTATTATAAAGATATTTCCAAGAAACTTAAGTACAGCCAGCCCTCAAAAAGACCAACCCTGGAAAGTCAAGAGCCGAGGTTACTCTCACAATCACCCTGTTACCACATAGGTACTTGTCTCTTTTTCTCTTTGAGAGGCCTTCCCCATTTTACAGCTATGGAAAGACTGGCTCAGCTGGCCAACTCCTGACTCTCCAGCCTCTCCCCTACACCTTCTCCTTACATCCTCCACTGTGTCACTTTGTTGAAATTCTTGGATGAAATCTGATTTGTCACTGGCCAGTCAATGAAAGAGTTGAATGTCTAACAATAGTCCTGTGAGGAATTCATTTTTTCCATCATTCACACTCAGCTGCCCTTTCCAGACTTGTATTGGCAAGTTTCTAAAGGAGAGAAGGGATAATTTTCTAAAGGAAATCTTGCTATTTCATAGCCAATTTGATTAAATGATATAGCCAGAGGAAAGACCTTGACACTGGATATTGATCCAAATTTCTTCTTGGAAACTTGTCACCTGGTCCTCACTGCTCATTCCTCTGCTGCCTGTAGATTCTCCCTCTGTCCTCTTCAAGGAGCAATTTCACTGCTGGGGAAGTGAAGCAAGTTCTTTTGGATTAATAGCCTTCGGGGGGACAGTTACTTTTCTTAACATTGCATTTTTTTCCACCAAATTTTCTTATTTATTTATAATTTATGCACAATAAAAGGGCAACATCTTAAAAGTGCAGATGAATCACTTTTTACATATATGCATATGTGCATATAATCATATGTGTGTACACATATATTTTTGTGTATATTTATATGTATGTGTATAAATATAAATGTGTATACATATCTCCATATTTATGTAACAACCACCCAGATCAAGATCGAAAGAATTCACTGGTTCCTTTCTCCACTAAATAACACCTACACATAACCCTAAGCTGTTTTTCACTTTTTTTTAAACCATTCAGTTCAGTTCATTTGCTCAGTCGTGTCCGACTCTTTGCGACCCCATGGACTGCAGCATGCCAGGCCTCCCTGTCCATCACCAACTCCCAGAGCCTACCCAAACTCATGTCCATCACATTGGTGATGCCATCCAACCCTCTCATCCTCTGTCATCCCTTTCTCCTCCTACCTTCAATCTTTCACAGCATCAGGGTCTTTTCCAATGAGTCAGCTCTTTGCATCAGGTGGCCAAAGTATTGGGGTTTCAGCTTCAGCATCAGTCCTTCCAATGAATATTCAGGGTGACTTCCTTTAGGATGGACTGGTTGGATCTCCTTGCAGTCCAAGGGACTCTCAAGAGTCTTCTCCAACACCACAGTTCAAAAGCAACAGTTCTTCGGTACTCAGCTTTCTTTATAGTCCAACTCTCACACTCATACATGACTACTGGAAAAACCATAGCTTTGACTAGGTGGACCTTTGTTGGCAAAGTAATGTCTCTGCTTTTTAATATGCTGTCTAGGTTGGTCATAACTTTCCTTCCAAAGAGTAAGCGTCTTTTAATTTCATGGCTGCAGTCACCATCTGCAGTGATTTGGGAGCCCTCAAAAATAGTCTCTCACTGTTTCCATTGTTTCCCCATCTGTTTGCCATGAAGTGATGGGACTAGATGCCATGATCTTAGTTTTCTGAATGTTGAATTTTAAGCCAACATTTTCACTCTCCTCTTTCACTTTCACCAAGAGGCTCTTTAGTTCTTCTTCACTTTCTGTCATAAGGGTGGTGTCATCTGCATATCTGAGGTTATTGCTATTTCTCCTGGAAATCTTGGTTCCAGCTTGTGCTTCATCTATCCTGGCATTTCACATGATGTACTCTGCATAGAAGTTAAATAAGCTGGGTGACAGTATACAGCCTTGACATACTCCTTTCCCAATTTGGAACCAGTCTGCTGACCTGCATACAGATTTCTCAGGAGGCAGGTCAGGCGGTCTGGTATTCCCATCTCTTTAAGAACTTTCCACAGTTTGTTGTGATCCACACAGTCAAAGGCTTTGGCATAGTCTATAAAGCAGATGTAGATGTTTTTTCTGGAACTCTCTTGCTTATTTGATGATCCAGCGAATGTTGGCAATTTGATCTCTGGTTCCTCTGCCTATTCTAAATCCAGCTTGAACATCTGTCATAGATTAACATAATTTTCCTTGTTCTTGAATTTCATATAAATGGAATAATACACTACATACTCTTTTGTGTCTAACTTCTTTGGCTCAACGTAGCATCATAGGATACATCCATGTTGTTGTATTCATAATTCTTGGTCTTTATTACTGAGTAGTATTTTATTATATGAATACATAGTTTATTTATCCTCACCTATTGATGCTTTCTGTGTGTATGTACTTAGTTCCTTCAGTCATGTACAACTCTTTGTGATCCTTTGTACCATAGCCCGCCAGGGTCCTCTGTCCATGGGATTCTCCAGGTGGAATACTGGAGTGGGTTGCCATACCCTCCTCCAAGGGATAGTCCCAATCCAAGTCTCCCACAATGCAGGCATATTCTTTACCATCCAAGCCACCAGGGAGCCCACTGATGGTTTCCAGATTTAGATTAATATGAATAAGAGTGCTATGCAGATTTCCTTTGTGGTTAAGACTCTGCACTTCCACTGCAGGGGGCCCAGGTTTGATCCTTGGTCAGAGAACTAAGATCCCACATACCCCACAGTGTGGCCAAAAAAAAAAGCTGCTTAAAAAAAAAAAATTCTTGAACTAATCTGTAGACATACGCACTCATTTCTCGTGGATAAATTCTCCAGCATGGAATTTCTGGGTCACAAAGAATGTCCATGTCTCATTTTACTGACCTAGACAGTTCTCTCAAACATGCTTTAGGGAGACTCTAGAATTCTCCCTTCCATTCTTTCTCCTCTGCTACACCTGATGACTCTCCCCTCTGCTCCTGTCATCAGGCCTATTTCCTGACATGCACTTTTCTCCCCACAGGACAAGAAGTGGTCACGCCTCCTGGAGACTCACAAAATAATGCAAACCCTACAGACTGCGAGATCTTAACACTCACCCCTCCCCCTGCCACAAGGAACCCAGTGACTAGGATCCAGCCCATCACCAGGACACCCAGGTGTCCCTTCCATTTTTTCCCGCCACGATGGCTCCGAGTCTACATTAGGTTTCCATACAGGCCTTATCCTCCTCCAACGTGGAACCACCATTTTCAATTCCATCCATATTTTTGTCGATACAGTCGCCTTCCTCCTTATTACAATTACTTCCCCAGGAGAAGACTCTGGAGAGGAAGTTCCTCTGAGGAAAGCAGAGAAAAGAGAGAAGCCCCAAATGTGCTGAAGTAAAAGAAGCCAAGGCCTCAGAAAAGACTAGGAAAAGATTTGTGCTTTCAGTTTTCAACTAAAACAACTGGGTTGGAAAATTATGCATCTTAAACTCCACTGACTGGAAGTTGTTCTCCTTGTCAGCAGTGATCGTATTGGTTTATAGGTTATTCATGATAACAGAATAGAAGCAATAATGACATTATTCTTATCCTTTACTTTTTATGATCAAAGCATGTTTATGCAAGAAAAGTTCTAATATGAGTGGTTCCCATAATTCCTATCATCCTGCAATACCGGAAGAATCATCTCCATCTTCTAAATCACAGTGAAGAGCATTTAAATAAATCGAGACTGCTATAAACCAAATGGAGACATTAATGACACCCTTTTATGCTTACTGGAAAACTCACAAAGCAAGGCATATTTACAAAGTGATCTTTAAAAGAAATTATAAAAGACAGAAAGTTTTGTTTTATTCTGTTTGGCAGTGGTTATTCATTCACTTTTAATTGACATGATATTATATTAGTTTCAGGTTATTTAACACAATGATTCAATATTTGTATATATTACAAAATGATTACCACAATAGTTCAGTTAACATCTGTTACCATACATAATTACAAAACTTCTTTCTTATGAAGAGAACTTTCAAGATCCACTCAGTTTTCCAACAACAACAAAAAATTATAAATATTAAAACAAAAAGCTATGGGGAGTTTAACAATAGGTACTATTTTAAAGATACTATAAACTAAATTACCTAACCAAAAAAGTTCTTTTTAAACTGCAATATCTAAATATACTTTAATGTTAACTATTTAAGCCACCAATGAAAACTAGTTTGATATGTATCTCACTGTTTCTCCTATTATCTTCGTATGCATGCTAAGTCACTTCAGTCGTATCCAACTGTTTGTGACCCTATGGACTGTAGCTCGTCAGGTCCCTCTGTCTGTGGGATTCTCCAGGCAAAAATACTGGAGTGAGTTCCCATTCTCTTCTCTTCATATAGATACTAGTTTAAATTATATACTTCCCCTAAAACTTTCAACAAGATTCTAGGCTCAAAATTCAAGTACGGAGATGTTCTAGTAAGTCTAGAACTCCACAGACACAAATTCAGTCAACTATAGTTCCAAATAGGAAAAGGAGTACGTCAAGGCTGTATATTGTCACCCTGCTTATTTAACTTATATGCAGAGTACCTCATGAGAAATGCTGAGCTGGAAGAAGCACAAGCTGGAATCAAGATTGCGGGAGAAATATCAATAACTTCAGATATGCAGATGATACCACCCTTATGGCAGAAAGTGAAGAGGAACTAAAAAGCCTCTTGATGAAGGTGAAAGAGGAGAGTGAAAAAGTTGGCTTAAAACTCAACATTCAGAAAACAAAGATGATGGCATCTGGTCCCAGCACTTCATGGGAAATAGATGGGGAAACAGTGGAAACAGCGTCAGACTTTATTTCTTGGGGCTCCAAAATCACTGCAGATGGTGATTGCAGCCATGAAATTAAAAGACGCTTACTCCTTGGAAGGAAAGTTATGACCAACCTGGATAGCATATTCAAAAGCAGAGACATTACTTTGCCAATAAAGGTCCATCTATTCAAGGCTATGGTTTTTCCAGTGGGCATGTATGGATGTGAGAGTTGGACTGTGAAGAAAGCTGAGCGCCGAAGAATTGATGTTTTTGAACTGTGGTGTTGGAGAAGACTCTTGAGAGTCCCTTGGATTGCAAGGAGATCCAACCAGTTCATTCTAAAGGAGATCAGCCCTGGGATTTCTTTGGAAGGAATGATGCTAAAGCTGAAACTCCAGTACTTTGGCCACCTCATGCCAAGAGTTGACTAATTGGAAAAGACTCTGATGCTGGGAGGGATTGGGGGCAGGAGGAGAAGGGGACAACAGAGGATGAGATGGCTGGATGGCATCACTGACTTGATGGACGTGGGTCTGAGCGAACTCCGGGAGTTGATGATGGACAGGGAGGCCTGGCGTGCTGCAGTTCATGGGGTCGCAAAGAGTTGGATATGACTGAGCGACTGAACTGATAGGAACCTTGTATTGTGAGAAGGCAATATCAGCAACAAATCCCACAGGCTGTGTTCATTTGTTATTGATATTTCTTTAGCCATTCTGTAAAATACTGCCTCCTTTTTGTGTGTTCACCTTGCCTGTAGTATAGGAACCTCGGTTTCTCATATGTGGTCAGTGGCTTACATCTGTTCCTCCCAAAAACTATGTGCAAAGTTGCTGCTGCTGCTTCTACGAAGGAAAAAAAGTAGGAGTTTGGGGGCACACAAAGTCACGGAGATGCTGGGAATGCTGCCTGGGAAGTGGAGAGAGATATAAAGTCATCATGCTCTGTTTCCTCACTATATTAAAAGATAAAAAGAAAAACACTGTTTTCTTTACTACATAGCAGATTTTCATCCTAAGAACAGATATTTGCTTAGAAATCACAAGCTTAAGTAAACCTGTATTTGAAATCCTCATTAAGTTAAAAAAAAATCTATATTTTGTAATAAACTTGCTCACTCATTTGCTTTCTTTTTGGTTGATGGGGCATAATCTGAAAAGGGCCAACCTTGGGCAAACATGAAGACAGATCAGTGCTGTATTTGAACCTCACCTCCCTCCCTGGACCTCCTGCTTTATTATCTCTCACTCTCACCTCTCACTGCTCACCCAGCTGTTCCGTGAGCTCACCACACTCCACCGCCCAAAACCAACCTGGTTCTGACAGGCCTTTCTCTCCCCAGACATTTGAACTGCAATCCAGTATCTCAGCGTGGTTCAGTCGCTTAGTCACGTGCGATTCTTTGTGACCCCATGGACTGTAGGCATCGCCATTAAATCTGCTCTGAAATCCAATCCCTGAAGGCCTTGTTGGTGATCTATAGACCTCAGGAAAACGAAGACAAACTAAAAAAGGTGTAACAGCTTCAGTGCATCCGTTACAGAAAGTGGGCTACTCCTGGGGTATTTCACAGTAAGACCCTTTCTCAAAATGGCCTCAGATAAAATTACATCATTTCTCACCCTTGAACATGCATAGAATAGCCTACCTGAGAAACAGCCCACAACCACAATTAAAAGTATAGGCCTTTGTGAGTTTCCAAATCCAAATATTACTGCTTCATCATGTCTGACTCTTTGGGATCCTTTGGAGTATAGCCTGCCAGGCTCCTCTGTCCATGGCATTCTCCAAGCAGGAATACTGGAGTGGGTAGCTGCTATTCCCTTCTCCAGGGGATCTTCCCAACTTAGGGATCAAACCCAGGTCTCCTACATTGCAGGCAGATTCTTCACCCACTGAGCCATCGGGGAAGATCCTTGTGAGTTTGGGTTAGTACATTTTTCTTTTAAAATATGGAGGTACCTAGTAGGTTTATTTGCCTGGAAAATCCCATGGATGGAGGGGCCTGGTGGGCTGCAGTCCATGGGGTCACTAGGAGTCGGACACGACTGAGCGACTTCGCTTTCACTTTTCACTTTCATGCATTGGAGAAGGAAATGGCAACCCACTCCAGTGTTCTTGCCTGGAGAATCCCAGGGACAGGGGAGCCTGGTGGGCTGCCGTCTATGGGGTCACACAGAGTCGGACACGACTGAAGCAACTTAGCAGCAGCAGCAGCAGTAGCAGGTTTATTGACTTAGGGGGATCATTTTCAAGTACTAATATGTCAAAATGAACTAGTTTACAGGTGTTCCTCTCAGCATATAGATGGGATTGTCTGCTTCTGCAGCAATGGCAGTCTGTTGGGAACATGTGACTGTTTTAATGCATCTTTTATACATGCTTTAATACATCTTTTGCTTTGTGGCAGAAATAGCCTATGCAAGTCTAAAGTTCTAATTATACTAAAAAGGCTTAACCTGAATCAAATCATCCAGTGCCGGGACTCGGCATATTGCATACTGAGTGCATATTGCATATTGCATATTGAGTGCAGCACTTTCCACAGCCTCATCTTTCAGGATCTGGAATAGCTCAACTAGAATTCTATCACTGCTGGGAGCCAGCGTGAGAAACTCCGCCCATGGCAAAGGTCATGAGGAAGGAGGCTCGGCATATGCAAAGGCGGGATGGAGCCTCAGGAGTCCCCCTGAAAATTCTCGAGCATCTACCCCCAAAACCAGAGTCTGCCTACTTTCTGCTTTGTGCTTTCACCTACACCTCTGACTTTACGGGGGGCTGTCCCCCACTACCTCTCTCTGAAAAAAGAGTTAGCTTATAGCTCCAGTTAATAATTCCTGGGTGTGACAGTGTTTCAACCTACAAACTCCTTTGGAAATCCTCTAGCCTGCCTGAATAGGTTTTTCCGGCCACATGTGATTGTTCAGAGCCTCCCAACTGTGAGAGGCGGGAGATGTTCTAAACTGTCTAAACACAGATTCCTTTGAGTAGTTAAAAGATGGATTAGAAATTGTATTGGTGAAGGGTTTTTCACTTGTTGGGCCAATGTTTGCTGCTAAGTTTCCATATCCCTTACCTGCTGTGTCCCTGGCAGTGTATTGATTAATATGATTGGTGTAAGTAGTAGTTTTAATGTTTGTAACCTTGGACCCTTGAGTTAATTCTTTTTCTTGTTGTAGCCCACCACACCTTTGCCCTATAGGAATGCAACTTTATCTAATGCTTTTGGAGGGTGGCTCCTGACTAGTCACCTTTAGAGAAAAATAAGTTTTCTGAAGAAAGGGTCTTAAAATGTTAACAGGCCTCTGGGCCAGAAGATGATGCAAATCACCTAAACTTTTGCATATGATAAGTTTGCAGGAAGAAAGCCTGGCTTACTGCATGACTCTACCCCTTCCCCCATTGTCCTCTATGCATAACTTAAGGTATAAAAACTACTTTGGAAAATAAAGTGCGGGCCTTGTTCACCGAAACTTGGTCTCCCCATGTTGTTCTCTCTCTCACCTTCTCGCTGAATTATTCAGCCTCTTTTCTCCACTGAATTTCCTCACTGAGCTATCCTTATTTCAGCCTCTTTTCTCCACTGAATTTCCTCACTGAGCTATCCTTATTCTATTACTCTTTATATCCTTAATTAACGTTTAATTAAGCAGTTGTTTCCTGATCCTCGCCGACGCCGTCCCCGCTTCGAATTCCCTGGATCCACCGGGGCTGGACCCCGGCAATCCAGCAAACCCAAATTTACAAAACAACTGCTCTGTAATTTCCAAAATATGTGGATGTCAGGGTAGACAAGTGTAAAGACGATTAAAGAGACGTGACGGCTAAATGTAACATGGCCTGGAGCTGGGACGGAAAGGGAGATATTGCCATAAAGGGTATTATTGGAACAACTGGAAAATTTTTATGTGAACCATGTTTTAAGTAGTAGCCGTATATCAATGTTAAATTTTCTGAGCTTGATAATTATGTAAGAAAAGATCCTTAGATAAAAATCTGAAGGTAAAGGAATATGTTTTATGCAACTGTCTTAAATTATTTGGGGGAAAAAATGTGTGTGTGTGTGTGAGAAGGAAGGTGGGGAAGGGAGATAGGGGGAGAAAAGGGGAACATGGAGGGAGGCTGGGAGGGAGAGTGAAAAAAAATCATGGGGAAATGTTTTTATAATTGATATATTTGGAGGAAAGGCATATGGCAGTTCTTTATATCATCCTTGCAACTCTTCTGTAGCTTGAAATTATTTCAAAATGAAATTAAAAAGACATTATTAAAAACAACACAGGACCTAGCAATAGGGGTTTAGTTGTCGGGGAGGAACTGGCCTGTTTAAGGTCTCAGGAAACAGATGAGGGAGATGACAGTTGAGACTGGGGAGCGGGTACAAAAAGAAGGAAGATTAAAAAGAAGATCTTGGGGGAAATATCCTGCATTCAGTGCAATGACTGCACTGAAAGTGGTCACAGTCATTTGGGGAGGACAGTGCCCTGCAGGCAGGCTGTCCCTGCTACCCCTCCTCCCCCCAAGAAGGCGCACTTGACTTGTGGGAGGGGCTATGCCTACGTGGACTTTAAAAGTACCTAAGATTCTGGTGTACACTCAAGATGAGATGTAACTCATATTTTTGTTCACTGAGATATTTTGTGATTAAAAACTCTGAGCAAAGTGGAAATGCAGTAATTTTAAAGGAATTTTATGTTGAGTTCTGCCAAGTGAACACATCTTTAGGTTTTATTGTGTTTGTGGTCAGTATGAAGAAAACAAAACCTCTGCTTACTGTATCTTTTCATAGTCATTGTAACAAGAAGCAAACAGTCTTTTGTGGTCACTGTAAAATGACTATAATGTTTGGTAGCAAACAGAATCCATGTACTCTTACTAAGGTTAGATAATTTGTTGTATCTTCAGTCCAAGGTTTCTTTATGCTTTTTAAATAATCCAGTAGTAGAGTAGAATCTATTAGCTAAAATCAGTTTGGGAATTAAGAGCAAAACCTGGGGTGGGAGAGAAAAGGGTGGACTTTTACAAGATACAATCAGTAAAAATTCAGGGAAAGATCTGAAAACCCTGTATGATAATTCATACTTGTTCCTGAACTGTGCCCTGAGTTGGTAATGTGGGCCTTCCCTGGTGGCTCAGACGGTAAAGCATCTGTCTATCAATTCGGGAGACCTGGGTTTGATCCCTGGGTCGGGAAGATTCCCTGGAGAAGGAAATGGCAACCCACTCTAGTACTCTTGCCTAGAAAATCCCATGGACAGAGGAGCCTGGTGCAGGCTACTGTCCATGGGGTCGCAAAGAGTCGGACACGGTGGAGTTGGTAATACCAGTAGCTTTTTATCATATCCTTCTTGTCCTTAAATTTTATTTTAAAAAATTTATATCCCAACACTTTCTGCCCTTGGAATTTTTCTGTCTTCTGAGTTTTTGTTTTTATTTTTTTTTAATGTTTAAAAATATGTCGGCATGATGTCCAATTTTTAACTAGTGACTTGGGCAAGAGGAGAAGGGGACGACAGAGGATGAGATGGCTGGATGGCATCACTGACTCAATGCACGTGAGTCTCAGTGAACTCCGGGAGTTGGTGATGGACAGGGAGGCCTTGCATGCTGCGATTCATGGGGCTGCAAAGAGTCGGACACAACTGAGCAACTGATCTGGTCTGATCTGGGCATGATACAATTACTAGAATTTAAAGAGTGGTAGTCACGCCCATATGGGGAAAGATGTTTGGGTGTGTTCTTTTGAAACTGAAACTGTAAAAGTAGGTGCTTAAAAGATCTTGTTTGCTGCTCTGTATGGTAAAAACTAATTCTGTTGTATCATGTACATAGTTACTCATCACAGATGAGTAAATTCACAGAAAATTAACCATGTATTTATTCTTGCCTTGAAGCTAAGTTAAACATAAAATTCTATTCCTACAGCCCACAGTATGACCGACCTTGTAGTGATTCATATGTTGATTATAAGAGTTATGGGGCATCTAGACTGGTTCAGCTGAAACGCATGTTCACTGGTATCTGGGGAAGACAGTTTTTAATTGGGTAAGGAGAGGGAATTCAGTTGGAGGTTGGGGTCTCAAAGGGAGAAATAAAAGATATAAGATGGCATGTCCTTCCACAACCACCACCTGGATTGAACTGGAGCTGGGTGATGAGCACCAGATGATGATCAAAATGTCTTTTTTTTTTTTTTTTTGGTTACTCAGCGTGGCATGTGGGATCTTGGTTCCCCAACCAGGGATCAAACCTGTGCCTGGATGCCAGGGAAGGGCCCCTGCCAATGTCTTTAAAAGAAATTTTAAGGTCTTCCTTGGTGATGCAGTGGCAAAGAATCCTCCTGCCAATGCAGGAGACGATGGGGCTCCGACCCCTGGTCCAGGAAGATCCCACATGTTGTAGAGTAACTAAGCCCCTGTGCTCCAGAGCCCAGGACACAATTACTGAGCCCACATGCTACAACTACTGAAGTCTGTGAGCAGAGAGCCCATGCTCCCCAACAAGAGAAGCCACGGCAATGAGAAGCCCTCACACCACAGCTAGACAGCAGCCCCTGCTGGCTACAACTAGCGGAAAGTCTGTGCAGCAACAAAGACCCAGCGTAGCCAAAAGTAAATTTTTAAATAATATTTTTAAAAAAAGAAACAGGGTCCCAGAGTCCTTGCACACATTCTCTGTCTTCTCTTTCCCAGCCTAGCCCAGCCTCACCACAGTGGACACCTTCATGGGTACCTGGAAGTTAGTGGATAGCAGGAATTTCGATGACTACATGAAGTCTCTTGGTGTGGGTTTTGCTACCAAACAGACGGCCAATATTACCAAGCCTATCACAGTCATCGAAGTGAATGTGGACACAATCACCATAAAAACACAAAGCGTCTTCCAGAATAGGGAGGTTAGCTTCGAGCTGGGAGTGAATTTCAATGAGACAACAGCAGATGACAGGAAAGTCAAGTCCATCGTGATGCTGGATAGAGGCAAATTTGTCCACGTGCAGAATTGGAATGGATAAGAGACAACACTTGTATGGGAAATAGTTGATGAGAAACTCATCCTGCTGCTCACCCACTGCAGTGCAATTTGCAATCGTACTTACAAGGAAGAGGCATGACCTGTCCACTCCTTTACTGACTGCTCTTCTGCCAGTTGGCTACTCATGGACTCGGCACCAGATTGCCTCATTTTTCTCCCCTAGCATTTTATATAAATCTACCTTGATTGCAGAAATTTTCCTGGTGTCAGGTGGCATCAGCCTAAATCCAGTTCCAATCTCATTGTGTATGTTTGGTTTTTTAACTGCATCCAAAGGGTGCTGCTCTGAGGTCAATAACGCAGAGTCAAGGCCAAAAAAAAAAGAAAGAAAGAAGCCTTTAGGAGCCTCTGAAAAGAGCAGAGCTGCTTTGGGATCAATGTGACAAAGTATCACACAGTTTTAGGAAGGGGGCCCTTCTATCCAGAACTTCTTCTCTGCACAGAACTTACTCCTTCTCTGGAAAATAAAAGCAACTACTTTAGGGAAGTCAGAAGGTGGCAGCACTCTCATACGTGGTTTCATCACAGTTGGGGGGTGTGTTCTGGGGATTTGTGGGCAGTAGGTGTCAGCAAGGGACATTCAAACCAGGAAGGAAGTTTGGGTCTGAGTGATTGGGCTATGGCACATTCCAACACTGGGATTAGCTAAATTACTGATTAAAAATGAAAAACTAAGAGCCAACTTCTTTTGTAAATGTTACCTTATGGCATTTCAAAAATTATTTGAAGAAGTGTACTAGCTTGCTTGCGTTGCCTTTATAAAGGCTGGGTGGCTTAAATAATAGAGACTTATTTTCTCTGAGTTCTAGAGGCTGATGGTCCAGGATCAAGGCGTCAGCAGGATGGGTTCGCTCAAAGGACTCTCTCCTTGGTTTGCAGATGGTCACACACTAGCTGCCTTCTCCCATGGCCTTTTCCCTGCGCCTGTGTGCCTCTGCTGTCTCTCTTGTGTATCCACATACTCTCTTAGTAAGGACATCAATCAAATTGGATTTGGACCCACCATAATGGCCTCATTTTAACTTCCATCACCTTTTTTAAGGTACTGTCTCCAAATATATCACATTCTGAAATCCAGTGGACAAGGCTTCAACATAGGAATTTGAAGGGGGTGAGTTCAGCCCATAACAGGAGATATCCAATTTTGATAGCAGTAATTACAAACTTTCAGGAGAGCTGCATAATCTAGAGAGAGCTGCTTCCAACTCTAAAGAAAACAAGGGTTACAATGCTTAGGTACTTTCTTAAAAATTGAAGTATAGTTGATGTACAATATTATATAAGTTACAGATGTATAATACAGTGATTCACAATTTTAAAGGTTATCGGTTCAGTTCAGTTGAGTTGCTCAGTTGTGTCCGACTCTTTGCGACCCCATGAATCGCAGCACGCCAGGCCTCCCTGTCCATCACCAACTCCCGGAGTTCATCCAAACTCATGTCCATCGAGTCGGTGATGCCATCCAGCCATCTCATCCTCTGTTGTCCCCTTCTCCTCCTGCCCCCAATCCCTCCCAGCATCAGAGTCTTTTCCAATGAGTCAACTCTTCGCATGAGGTGGCCAAAGTATTAGAGTTTCAGCTTTAGCATCAGTCCTTCCAGATCTCCTTTAGAATGGATTGGTTGGATCTCCTTGCAGTCCAAGGGACTCTCAAGAGTCTTCTCCAACACCACAGTTCAAAAGCATCAATTCTTCAGTGCTCAGCTTTCTTCACAGTCCAACTCTCACATCCATACATGACCACTGGAAAAACCATAGCCTTGACTAGACAGACCTTTGTTGGCAAAGTAATGTCTCTGCTTTTCAATATGCTATCTAGGTTGGTCATAACTTTCCTTTCAAGAAGTAAGCGTCTTTTAATTTCATGGCTGCAATCACCATCTGAAGTGATTTTGGAGCCCCCAAAAATAAAGTCTGACACTGTTTCCACTGTTTCCCCATCTAATTCCCATGAAGTGATCAGTTATACTCCATAGTTATAAAATATTGGCTAGGACTTCCTTGGTGGTTCAGTGGTTAAAAATCTGCTTGCTGGGACTTCCCTGGTGGTCCAGTGGTTAAGAATCCACCCTGCAATTTAGGGGACACAAGGTCAACCCCTGGTCAGGGAACTAAGATCCCACATGCCATGGAGCAAAGATCCTGCATGATGCAATGAAGATCCTGCGTGCCGCAACTGACACCCTATGCAGCCATAATTAAAAAAAAAAAAAGAATCTGCTTGGCGCTAAAGGGCACACGAGTTTGACCCCTGCTCCAGGAAGATTCCACATGCTGCAGAGCAACTAAGCCCATGAGCCACAACTACTGAGTCTGAGCACCCTAGAGCCCAGGCTCTGCAACAAGCAAAGCCCCTCTCACCACAGCTAGAGAAAGCGGGCATGCAGTAACAAAGACCCAGAGCAGCCAAAAAATAAATAAATACATTAAAAAAAAATTGGTTCTATTCCCCATGTTGTATCCTTGTAGCTTATTTTATACCTAATAGCTTGTAGCTCCTACTCCCTATGCCTATATAACCTTTCCTCCCTTCCCTCTCCCCACTGGTAACCATTAGTTTATTCTCTATATCTGTGAATCTTTTTGTTATAGTCACTGGTTTGTTGTCTTTTTAAAATTCTACATGTTAGTGAAATTCCACATGTTAGTGATATAATATTGGAGAAGGAAATGGCAACCCACTCCAGTGTTCTTGCCTGGAGAATCCCAGGGATGGGGGAGCCTGGTGGGCTGCTGTCTATGGGGTCGCACAGAGTCGGACACGACTGAAGCGACTTAGTAGTAGTAGTAGTACTGATATAATACAGTAGTTTTCTTTCTCTGTTTGACTTACTTCACTTCACATAATGCCTTCCAAGTTCAACAGTGTTGCTACAAATGGTAACATTTCATTCTTTTTTGAGGGGCTGAATATATATGTACTGGGGGCTTCCCAGCTGGTGCTAGTGGTAAAGAACTCCTCTGCCAATGCAGGTGGACTTAAGAGATGCAGGTTCAACCCCTGGGTCGGGAAGATCCCCTGGAGGAGGCACAGCAACGCACTCCAGTATTCCTGCCTGGAGAATCCATGGACAGAGGAGCCTGGTGGGCTACAGTCCACAGGGTCGCAAAGAGTCAGACATGAGGAAGCGACCTAGCACGTACATATGTACCACATCTTCTTTATTCTTCATCTGTTGATGGACACTTAGGCTGCTTTCATATTTTGGCAACTGTAAATAATGCTGCTGTGAACATTAAGGTGCATGTATTTTTTTTGGTTTGCTTTTTCTCCCCAGATACATACCCAAGAGTGGAATTGCCAGTGTATGGTAGTTCTATTTTTAGATTTTTGAGAAACCTCCATACTGTTTTCTGTAGCGGCTGCACCAATTTACATTTCCAACAGCAGTTTACAAGGGCTCCCTTTTCTCCACATCCTTACCAGTGCCAGTGCAGACTAATTCTCCAATTTTCATTCATTGTGAGCATCAGCTTACATTTGGCTACTTGTAAATCACACTTGGAAACTGTATTTCCAATTCATTCCAAAGATGTTCAGCACTCTTTTGGGATTAGCATTCTTCGAAGTGGGCTGATCCGCCTCCTGCCACTCTGCCTTTACCCTTCTGCTCACCTTTCATCATTGTGAGGCAAATTTACTTTCATAATTTTCCAAATTCTTTTCTTTTACTCAGGCTTCTCAGTGAAATCCACAGCTCCTCCTCCCCACAGGAATGCTCCCACCAGCAGAGCTCTCCTCCAGCCCCTGCTTCTGCCTCACTGACCTCTGAATCACCAGCAACTTGCTGACCTTAGGGGAGAACCTGATCCAATCAGAGACAAAGTCCACATACCTTGGGTCTCTTCGGCTCCCTCTATGCTTCTTAGAGCCCCTCGTGCTCAGATGCTAAGTCGTGTCCGACTCTTTGCGACCCCATGGACTGAAGCACACCAGGCTTCCTGTCCTCCACTATCTCCTGGAGTTTGCTCAGGTTCATGTCCATTTAGTCAGTGATGCTATCTACTTGTCTCATTCTCTGCTGCCGTCTTCTCTGTTTGCCAAATCAAATAGATTAAGCAATCCTCAACACTGGGCCCTTAAAAATGGGGAGAGAAGACCATTTATGGCATGGACAAAAGGGCAGATAATACCCCTCAAGTGAAACTCATCACAGGTTTTAGCACTTTTCCCCATAGGACGAAAATCGCTTACAGTGAACGGGGTTTTACTGCCACCTCCTGGATCATGCTTGGCAGCACTGGGCAGCCATGGGCGGAGCCAAAGGAGTAGGGGTCACCATAGCGAAGTGGATGTAATGTCAACTACAAAAACTCCCGAGCTCAGAACTTTCATAACTCTCCTTAAATAACTTCCAGCCATCCAGGCAGCACTGACTTCTTCATTCCTCTACCCTAAAAGGGAAAAATGCCTCTCTCTCATTAACTTATTTTCTCCCAAGACTCAACAGAAGAAAGGGGATCTGAGATCTGACCACCTTACCTGGGATGACAAGTATAATTAAACAGAGGCAGAACACACGATGACATAAATCAAAGCAAGATCCTCTATGACCCACCTCCTAGAGTAACAGAAATAAAAACAAAAGGAAACAAGTGGGACCTGATTAAACTTAGAAGCTTTTGCACTATAAGCTACCATAAGCAAGGAAACTATAAGCAAGGTGACAACCCTCAGAATGGGAGAAAATACGAGCAAATGAAACAACTGACAAAGGATTAACTTCCAAAATATACAAGCAGCTCATACAACTCAATACCAGAAAAACAAACAACCCAATCAAAAAGTGGGGGAAAGACCTAAACAGACATTTCTCCAAAGAAGACATACAGATGGCTAAAAACACCAAGAAAAGATGCTCAACATCGCTCATTATTAGAGAAATGCAAGTCAAAACCACAATGAGATATCACCTCACACTGGTCAGAATCGCCATCATCAAAAAGTCTACAAACAACAAATGCTGGAGAGGGTGTGGAGAGAAGGGAATGCTCTTGCACCGTTGGTGGGAATGTAAATTGATACAACCACTATGGAAGATGGTATGGAGATTCCTTAAAAACTAGGAACAAAAACACCATATGACCCAGCAATCCCACTTCTAGGCATAGAAGGAAACCTGAAGAAACCAGGGTTGAAAGACACATGTATCCCATTGTTCATTGCAACACTATGTACAACAGCTAGAACATGGAAGCAACCTAGATGCCCATCGACGGATGAATGGATAAAGAAGTTGTGGTACATATACACAATGGAGTATTACTCAGCCATAAAGATAAATGCATTTGAGTCAGTTCTGATGAGGTGGATGAACCTAGAACCTATTATACAGAGTGAAGTGAGTCAGAGAGAGAAAGATACATATCATATTCTAACATACATATACAGAATCTAGAAAAATGGTTCTGAAGAATTTATTTACAGGGCAGAAATGGAGAAACAGACATAGAGAATAGACTTAGGAACATGGGAGAGGGGAGGAGAGGGTGAAATGTATGGAAAGAGTAACATGGAAACTTACATTACCATATGTAAAATAGATAGCCAACAGGAATTTGCTATATGGCTCAGGAAACTCAAACAGGGGCTCTTTATCAACCTAGAGGGGTGAGATGGGGAGGGAGGTGGGAGGAAGTTTCAAAAGGGAAGGGATATATGTATACCAATGACTGATTCATGTTGAGGTTTGACAGAAAACAACAAAATTCTGTAAATCAATTATCCTTCAATAAAAAAATTAATTAAAAAAATACATTCTCCAGGCTGCATTGTATTTCCCAGTTTAAAATAATTTTTGATCTACAATATACTTTGTACCAAACTATGTTATCTGAATCTGGTGTTTGCCTTTGTTTTCAGGAGGTGGGAAACATACCTACAAAGGAAAATCTCCAATAGTAGAGCTGAAATCTGCTTCAGTTTTTCTTAAGACCTTTAATATTTTTCATTAACTAAAGCATAGTAACTCCAATACTTTGGCCATGTGATGCGAAGAGCTGACTCATTTGAAAAGACCCTGATTCTGGGAAAGATTGAAGGCAGGAGGAGAAGGGGACAACAGAGTATGACATGGTTGGATGGCATCATCAACTAAATGGTCATGAGTTTGAGTAGACCCCGGGAGCTGGTGATGGACAGGGAGGCCTGGCGTGCTGTGGTCCTTGGGGTCACGAAGAGTCGGACACGACTGAGCGACTGAACTGAACTGAACTTTCACCCAGTTTGGTCCCCATGGTAAATTTTTCTAAGATTTACTCATTTATTTTTATTTTTGTCTGTGCTGGGTATTCGTATAGAGTGAGGGCTTTCTCTAGTTGCAGCGAGTAGGGGCTACTCTTCACTGTGAAGCATGGGCTTCTCATTGCAGTGGCTTGTCTTCTTGCGGAGCACAAGCTCTGGGCACATGGGCTCTAGAGCACAGGCTCAGTAGTTGTGGTGCATGGGCTTAGCTGCTCCAAGGCATGTGGGATCTTCCCAGTTCAGTCCAGTTCAGTCATGTCCAACTCTTTGCGACCCCATGGACTGCCAGGCCTCGTGTCCATCATCAATTCCCGGAGCTTACCCAAACTCATGCCCATTGACTTGGTGATGCCATCCAACCATCTCATCTTCTGTCATCCCCTTCTCCTGCCTTCAATCTTTCCCAGCATCAGGGTCTTTTCGAATGAGTCAGTTCTTTGCATGATGTGGCCAAACTATTGGAGTTTCAGCTTCAACATCAGTCCTTCCAATGAACACTCAGGACTGATCTCCTTTAGGATGGACTGGTTGGATCTCCTTGCAGTCCAAGGGACTCTGAAAAGTCTTCTCCAACACCACAGTTCAAAAGCATCAATTTTTTGGTGCTCAGCTTTCCTTATAATCCAACTCTCACATCCATACATGACCATTGGAAAAACCATAGCTTTGACTAGACGGATCTTTGTTGGCAAAGTAATGTCTCTGCTTTTTAATACACTGTCTAGGTTGGTCATAAATTTCCTTCCAAGGAGTAAGGATCTTTTAGTTTCATGACTGCAGTCACCATCTGCGGTGATTTTGGAGCCCAAGAAAACAAAGTCAGCCACTGTTTCCACTGTTTCCCCATCTATTTGCCATGAAGTGATGCAATTGGATGCCATGATCTTAGTTTTCTGAATGTTGAGCTTTAAGCCAACTTTTTCACTCTCCTCTTTCACTTTCATCAAGAGGCTCTTCAGTTCTTCTTCACTTTCTGCCATAAGGGTGGTGTCATCTGCATATCTGAGGTTAGTGATATTTCTCCCAGCAATCTTGATTTCAGCTTGTGCTTCATTCAGCCCAGCATTTCTCATGATGTACTTTGAATATAAGTTAAATAAGCAGGGTGACAATATACAGCCTTGACGTACTCCTTTCCCGATTTGGAACTGTTGTTCCATGTCCGGTTCTAACTGTTGCTTCCTGACCTGCATACAGATTTCTCAAGAGGCAGGTCAGGCGGTCTGGTATTCCCATCTCTTTCAGAATTTTCCAGTTTGTTGTTATCCACACAGTCAAAGGCTTTGGCATAGTCAATAAAGCAGAAATAGATGTTTTTCTGGAACTCTCTTGCTTTATCAATGATCCAGCAGATGTTGGCAATTTGATCTCTGGTTCCTCTGCCTTTTCTAAATCCAGCTTGAACATCTGGAAGTTCATGGTTCACATATTGTTGAAGCCTGGCTTGGAGAATTTTCAGGATTACTTTACTAGAGTGTGAGATGAGTGCAGTTGTGTGGTAGTTTGAGCATTCTGCCTTTCTTTGGGATTGGAATGAAAACTGACCTTTTCCAGTCCTGTGGCCACTGCTGAGTTTTCCAAATTTGCCAGCATATTGAGTGCAGCACTTTCACAGCATCATCTTTTAGGATTTGAAATAGTTCAACAGGAATTCCATCACCTCCACTAGCTTTGTTCATAGTGATGCGTACTAAGGCCCACTTGAGTTCACATTCTAGGCACTTGCATCAGCAGGCAGATTCTTAACCACTGGACCACCAGAGAAGCCCCATGGAAACTATTAGTAGTATTTTCTAATATGGTCCAGTTGTAGGGAGGTACGTTCTTATACACTGTTGCTGGGAATGTAAATTGGCATGGCATTTCTGGAGGACAATATGTCAGAATCGATCAAAATCTAAGAGGAAGCATACCTTTTGCATTTTCAAAATATCCCTGGTGAGCACTGCGACTGTTTCTCCAGCATCCATTCCTTGTTTGCCTCCAGCTGGGTGGAAGCCAGGTGGTCATTAACCTAGACCAATCAGTATAATCCCGTTTCCTTTTGCTCTTTCATTAATTCAAAGAAATTTAACAGAGACCCAAGCCAAGCAGTGCACACCATTCCCCTGGCTACAATGTTTGATTCAAGGTGAGCAGTATCCAAATCTAATTCAATTAATGTGAAGTTTTGTTTACGGCTGGAGAAACATGCTTCCTCCTCTGTAAATGGATGAGGTTACTTGTAGCTCCAGGAGTCTAAGCTCCAAAAGTTTATATTATCTAAACAAAATACATATATATTTTTTTTATTGATTCCAGATCTAAGTAATCATGTTGTTGTTCAGTCGCTCAGTCATGTCCAATTCTTTACAACTCCATGAACTGCAGCAAGCCAGACTTCCCTGTCCACTATCTCCCAGAGTTTGCTCAAACTCATGTCCTCAGAGTTGGTGATGCCATCCAACCATCTCATCCTCTGTCACCCCCTTCTCCTCCTGCCCTCAATCTTTCCCAGCATCAGGGTTTTTTCCAATGAGTTGGTTCTTCACATCAGGTGGCCAAAGTATTGGAGCTTCAGCTTCAGCATCAGTCCTTCCAATGACTATTAGGGTTGATTTCCTTAAGGATTGACTGGTTTGAACTCTTTGCAGTCCAAGGGACTCTCAAGAGTCTTCTCAACAAACACCCACAGTTCTATCATTTATTAATTGAGTGACATGATAAATTTCTTAAGCTTTTGAAGCCTATACTTTGCCTGTAAACCATGACTAACATTCCTACCTTCATAGGGCTTCTATTCCTATTGTCAGATAAAAATCACAGAGCTAGATGGTTTGGAACAGAAAGAGGTTATAAAAAAGATGTGGTTCGCAATCTTTAAAGACACAGACATTTTGGCGGCGGTGGCGACTCTGGATATTGACCTCGCCCGTCTGTGTGCTTTCAGAATCTGGCCCTGACTCTCCCGGAGGGTCTAGAAGTAACTCAACAAACAGCTTTTCTATTTGAAAAATATATAGCGGAGGAGACAGACAGGTAGGTATGTGTGTAAGCAAATGGACTGATCATCAAAGGAAGGAGACTAATTGTAGGTTTGACAGGGACAGAGTAAAGGGACAATGTAAGTGATTAGTTAATCTTACTAGGGGAGTGTAAGTAGGAAAAATATGGAAAATCCCTGTAAGTTAATGATAGCTCAAGAAAGCAAGTTTGCCTAACCATAAAACCAAGCAGGCTTTCTTAGCAACAAAACCATGTAACAGAAGCACGAGACATGCCCCAAAGCAATAAAACAAGGGTGGCATGAGGCCCACCACTTGCCCAGTGAACTCAGTAAGTTAATGATCCCTAGGACATGCTCTCTGCACACATAAGAAACAACAATAATTTGTGGACCTAGATGAACCACGTAGGGACAAGAAAATTCCCCTGCTCAACCTGGAGAAGGAACTGATGATAGAAGCACAGAGTCTAGTCAAGAGAGACAAGGAAGTTCTTCTCCCCCTCCCCACTTTTCCTTTGACTGTAAAATTGTAGCCCAGTAAGTTCTCGGTATGCAGCATTTCTTGCCCACCCACTTGTAAGCCTCAGAAGCGTCCTATTGTAATAAATCACTTATCTACCACTTTTCTCTCACTGAATTCTTTCTTGTGCTGAGACATAAAGGACTATAGTACCAGACCTCGTCAGAACCCCTGAAACACCACCAAACAGTTTGGGGTTCAGGAGAGAAGTAACCAGTGGAGACATTGTTGTGGGACAGAAGGACTGTTTTCAATTCAAGCAGCAGTTAATGGAGGTCGTTTTCCAAATTTAGAGGCACATGTGTGTGTGTTCAGTCACTTTAGTCATGTCCAACTGTTTGCAACCCTAAGGACTGTAACCCTCCAAGTTCCTCTGTCTGTGGAATTCTCCAGACAAGAATACTGGAGTGGGTTACCATTCCCTCTTCTAGGGGATCTCTTGACCTAGGGATCAAACCTGTGTCTCTTGTGTCTCTTGCACTGACAGGAGGATTCTTTACCACTGAGCCACTGGGGAAGCTCTAGAAGCATGAAGATAGCTAAATGGAGATAAACTGATACAAAAAAACCTGTTCTCTTGACTGATTGGAAATCCTTCCCTAATGTAAGGAGAAGAAAACATGCTGAATTGAAATATTTTGGTTTCACCTTCCTGACTCCTCATTTAATTCATGTTAACCAATAACACAGTTTCCAAAATTTGGCTAGAGCCTTCCTCACTTCTACAGGAGATGATCCTACACGCCAAAGTAGAACAAGAAGGGATTAAATAAGGCTATGCAATGGAGGGAAATAAAATTTCACTGAAAGCAAAGGAAAACAACATTTTGTCGGTGAGTTTTTGTTTTGTTTTCAGTTTCTCAGTATATAATAACATCACAAATATCCACAATAATAATATCCAAAAATATCTACAAACACAAAGCTCTAAATCACAAGTTACTTACAAGTGATGACAAGTGATTTGTGGTAAGGTACTTCTCAGAAAGACATGTTAAGAAACAGATAAGCTTTATCATAATTATGAGCTTTTCTGGTGGCTCAGTGGTAAAGAATTCGCTTGCTAATGCAGGACACTTGGGTTCTATCCCTGGGTCAAGAAGATCCCCTGGAGAAGGAAATGGCAACCCACTCCAGTATTCTTGTCTGGGAAGTCCCATGGACAGAGGAGTCTGGAAGGCTACAGCCCACGGGGAGGCAAAAGAGTCAGAGACCACTTAGTGACTAAACAACAACATGGTAATTACACTTTCGAGTTACTTCATGTCTGAAGCTACAAAGAGAGAAAATAAGACCTTTTAAAACATAATGTGAGAACATACTTTTTCATTCACATGGAGGAGTGTTAAGGGTTCATTTCTAATGCTAAAACACAACACAAAAAAATGGGAAAAAATTCATTTAGTCCAATTTTCTAGGACCAGCCTTAAAACCTGAAAAGCAGTGATGCTGAGGTCTCTAATTCCTGCCAATGGTTCGGTTATAGGAAGCAGGGCTTAGCAAACAAGTCAAGTACATTTTCCCACCTAGTGTAACACACAATTTACTATAGATTCAGCCTTGTAGCAAAACTAAAGTGAAGGAACCAATGATGAGAGTCACAAGAGAAAACACATCTTCTGTGTCCCCATTTCTATAGGATGTTAGCTATCCTAACCAAGCAAGGCATTCTCTCTTACCAAGCAAGGTATTCTCAATCAAGAGAACCAGCTTCTAAGATTGAGTTTGTCACAGTTTTTACCAGGTCGTCTTTACAAGACAGGTAAAGGACAAGACAGGGCCAGGCTGCTTGTATCACTGGCTGTACAAGAAAATTAACTTGCTATCCATTTCCTAAATTTTGAAAAGAAAATTAATGGATTATTTCAAACTTATCTGTTAAAACTATACAGTGCTGCATGCATTATTCATGGTCGCAAATAAAAATCAAGCAAAAACCATATATGGAGCTCAGTAAGATATAATATTTATTAATTTTAAAACATACATACACACAGCAAGCCCATTTCCCCCACCAGTACCTACATATATTTTCTATTAGTAAGTGGCTTAATCATATCCTTGTGGGTGAGAAAAAGTTAAAAGTAACCTCAAACTGAAAAGAGGGATTATTTTGGTTCAGTATCTATGGCCCCAATTTGCAAAATCTTCTTTTTCAAGTAGTTCTGCAAGTTCTAACCAGATAAGATCCTCAAGTCTCAACCTGGACTTACAGTAAATCATTTTTAGTTCCTTAACTCTGAAGTTCACAATATGTTTTAATAAACAAAAAAATGCCCAAAAGCAAATATAGAAATGAGAAGGTTATTGATCTTAGATCCTTAGACACTGAGATGATATTTTCACACTGATCTATAAATTAAAATAACATAGAAATAAACTAGAGAAACACTTGGCTTTTTAAGTATCATCTGCTTTCCATGCTGTAGAGTCTCTTGGCAATATTTTTCAAAGTAAAAATAAAATAATATTTTAATGTACTTACACACAAATTTTCTTCAGCATGTTAGCCATAACAATCTAGTCAAATACTTGGTCAGAGGTTAAAGATAGAACCTCAGAATCAAGACCAAATTTTAGCTGAACTACCAACAGACTCCACATTGGAGCCTCTTATTTTGCCTCCTCTGGAATGTCCTATTCTTTTGAAGCCCAAGTGTCTAAGGTCAGAATTTCAATATTAAGCTCTTTAGAGTAATAGAGAAAAGTGCTAGTTAAATTTGGGAGGCATTCTAGCCAATGCCTTTTGGAAAAAAACAATATGTTGTTAATAGGTTAAGGCAAAAAAAAAGTGTCCACACAAATTCTGGTCCCCTTAAAAACCATTCTCTAAATGCAGAGCATGACTTACAACCCAGAAACCAAAAACCTGCAGTCCAACTGGTTTAACATTACCACCTAAAAGTTTGGACCAGAGCACTAGAAAAGATGTATGCGCTGATGGTAAATGATTTTGCACCTTGATAAAAAGTTTTGGGGAAGGCCTAAGTATTTGAGGAAACAAGGAGAGAGGAACATCTCTAGGTTCTGTCTAATGTCACCTTCAAACTATCAGTGGGACAAGAGAGAAGTCCTCACAGTCGACATTCCCTCCCTAAAGCATTTCCAACTGGGGAGTTTCATAGACACTGAGCCAGATAAGAGTAATCAGCCTGAGTCGACTGGTATAACGCAGTTTCAGCCCTGAAACTCTGTATGGTTACCTCTGTTTTTTTTCAAATGAGAAGCACAGTACTCAGCTCCAGGATAAACTTAACGAAATTCTTCTTCACCACTCATTTCAATCACATTCCTACACACAGGAACATTAGCACTAGAATCTTACAAAACAGAGGACTGTCCAATGCCAGAATCACACTAAGTTATTAGAAATAATGGTTTCTTTGCAAAATTTGCTTTAGTGTGGTTCTTAGAAGATCAGCAGAGGCCAAAATTCCCACAATAACACTGATCAAACATTAACAATAATCACAGAAACCAAAGATACACTTCTATCCATAGAGAGTTGTTACTTTTCTCCTTAAAGCATAGAAACAAGCAAGATTTTTAAATTTGTTTTATAATTAAGTTTGGGTAAAGGAAAGAAAATCTTTTTTATCTTTTTTTTTTTCATTTTCTTCAATTGATCCTAGTTTTGATCATCTACCTCCACTGAACTCACTTCCAAATAAATGTACACATTTATATAGATAGCAAACAAGATTCAATGCATAAATAACAAAACCTTTTAAATGCTTCTCTTTTATTTTTACTCACTTTAAATACACAATCTACTAATAGTAAATACACATTCATATAACAAGAACCCTATCACTATGCTTTCATTTGATACATCTTGAAATAGCATCAACGGACTTGAAATGTGAGGGGATAACAGTTATTCAATCTTCCTGTGAAACACATGGATGATGTCTTTTCTTCTGCTGTAAGGCTTTTCTTAGAAAATGCAGGCAGTTCAGAAGTCAATGCTCAAAGCCATGAATCTCTGCTCCTAGAATTCTGTTGCACAAGAATGTTCTCTCAGGTACCATAGCAGCATCTAAAAGCAAAGGGGGATATATGCCACCCAATAGTTCATATAAATTCCTGCTAGAAATTGATTTCTACCTCTCTTGCCTTCTTACCCTGTATATATTGATAGTCTTGGTAGGTATTACATGGTCTAAGAAAATCATGAGTATCAAAAACAAGATTTTAAAGACAGTCTTCAGGATAATTACTCACCAAAACTATCACGTGTAGCACATCCACTTTTATATAAATAATGACTAATTTTGACAAAACAGATCCAGGTTTTAAGAGAGCTTGAAGTTTACACAGTATGTATAATGAATGCATTGTAATGACTTCCACTAGGGCCTTGGAAAGGACCTCTAAAAATGAGAAATTAAAATTTAAAATTTGTTCACGTCACAGTAAATTCACATTTGGTGTCACAGACATTCAAAATACTTTGTGGAGGTTGAAAGATTAATTCTAACAACACAGTTATGAGAATGTGGGATTTTATTACCAATACATTTCACAGAGTTAATGAGATACTCAATTTTGAATGACGTGTGTGAGCTCACATAGAAAAGTATCACCCCCAAAAGGTCTGATTTGGAGGGGGAGAAGTTTTAGCATTAAAAAGTTCTATTTAAAAGGAAAGCAATCACTGGGTTTAGTGCTGATACCTCTTTATTAGGAAAAGGATTATCTAGCAGTCATTTGCTCTTTCTTGTTTTACAAGCCCAAAGGGCATATGACTGATAAGAGAGATAAGTCCGTATCCTCCTGGAACATTTCTCACCCTAAATTCACATTACTGTATCCAATAAAATACAGCAGATTAGTTTAAAAGCAAGAGATGTAAACTCTATGAAAAAGGATTTCATCCCAGAGACAAATGCTACTTCTATTTTTTTAAGTGGTACAATTCTTTGTCTATCAGGAGTTCCCACAGAGCCAAACATGGAAGAATATTTTGGCTGGGAATCTGTAACTTTAGCAAGCTATTAACACAAAACATTTCCCATGAAAGGTAACACAGCTCCAAGTGTGAGAAATCAGACCTACCCAGTTCAGAATCGACAGGCCACTCAGTGCTGGTGTTCCACGGGAGGCAAATCAGCCTCTGAATCATCTGACAGGGGAGATTTTGATACCTAGAAGTTAATAATTGAGCATAATAGATTCTCAGTAATTGCCAAAGTCCTACTTCCCCCAAAGGGTTAACTATTCATATGGATAGCTCAAGCTGCTTATACAGAAAAAGATGAAGTAAGGGCTTCATCTTACTCTCTGACCTCGTTGTTGATATATATGCTAAATGATACTTCTGATGTGCCAGGGCAATGTAAACCTGCTGTAACCCATGTTTACTACCTATCAACAAAATAAACAAATCAAAACCGTTTGAAAAAAATACAAAAAAAACAACTGAGGATGAAGGACAAGAGTCAAAACTTGGAGACACAACCCTTCGTGTGGGAGTAAGTTTCCAGTTTTGTTTGTTTTTCACCACTGTGACTTTGCCCAAAGGGCAAGCCCTGCTATCAGAGTAGTGAGGAAGTGCAAGATAGATCAGTAGAAATTACTCAATCTGAAAAACAGAAAAAAAGATTGAAGAAGGTGAAAAGCCTCAGGAACCTGTAAAAAAAAAAAAAAAAAAAACCTACCCAAAGGTCTACCATATAAGTCACTGGAATTTCATAAAGAGAAAAGAAAGATATGGCAGGAAAAAATATTTGAAGAAATAATGACCAAAACTTGCCAAATTTGGTAACAGAGATCAGTTTGCAGATTCAAGAAGCTCAGCAAATTTCAGAAGGATACACTCAAAGAGAACTATGCCCAAACATAAGATATTCAAGCTAATGAACACAAAAGACAAAGATTAGATAGTGAAAGCAGCTAGAGAAAAATGAAACACTTCATACAGAGGAACAATTCAAATACCTGATAATTTTCCACCAGAAACTGTAGTGACTAGAAGACAGAGAAATAATTATCTTTATAGCACTGAGAGAAAAAAATTCTTTTTTAAAAATCTACCAACTCGTGCTCTATATCCAGTGAAAATATATTTCAGGAAAGAAGGCAAAATAATAATGTGATTCCCAAATGAAAGAAAAGTAAGAGTTTGTCATTATCATACCTGCTCAGTAAAAATCATTACAGGAGGTTTTCCAGACAGAAGGAAAATAATATCAGAAATTAAAACTGTAATCTTTATGAAAGAAGGAAGAACAACATTAAAAGTCAGTAGCTAGGTAAACATAGAAAACTACTTTCTTTGCATAAACTGCTTAAAATACTTATTATTATTTATAGATTATTTATAGAACAGTCTTTTGGACTCTGTGGGAGAGGGAGAGGGTGGGATGATTTGGGAGAATGGCATTGAAATATGTATAATATCACATATGAAATGAGTCGCCAGTCCAGGTTCAATGCACGATACTGGATGCTTGGGGCTGGTGCAATGGGATGACCCAGAGGGATGGTATGGGGAGGGAGGAGGGAGGAGGGTTCAGGATGGGGAACACATGTATACCTGTGGCGGATTCATTTCGATATATGGCAAAACCAATACAATATTGTAAAGTTAAAAAATAAAATAAAATAAAATACTTATGATTATTTTAGCAAAAAGATAATATAGTGTAGTGAGGCTTTCTATGTATGTGAATAAAATACATAACTCTAACATAAAGTTCAGGTGTGCAGAAGAGAAATAGGTTTTGAAAGATTCTACATTTTATAAGTGATACAATACTTATTCTAAGTAGACTATGAAAAAATTAGTTGTATACACTGTAATCCTTAGAGAATTCATTAAAAAAATAATGCAGAGATTATCACCAAAGAACCAGTACTAAAAATACCTAAATACAAAATAAGACTGGAAAGGGAAAACAGAGGAACAAAAATAACTAATAAAAAAATAGTGCTAGATCCAAACACTTGAATAATCACATTAATGTTAATTGGCCTAAATATTCAGTGGTAGGAAGGATTCTAAAGATATTCCCCTAAGATATCTGTACCTGGTTAGTCAATCGAACTCACTTAGCTACTTCTGTGAAAGAACTTTGAAATTAATGAACATGAAATTAAAGAACATGAAATTAATGAACATGAAATTAATTTAGCAATTCAGCTGACCCTCAGAGAGATTATCCCAGTGGGCCCAAGGAATCACATGTGCCCTTAAAAGCGGAAGAATGTCAGAGAGGTGAGGCAGATGAGTTAAGAGTGAGTCAAAGGAGTAAGAAAGTTTCAACCACAGTTGCTGGCTTTGAGGCCTGTGGAATTAGGCCATGAGCCATGTGAATGGCCTCTAGAAGCCAAGAACAACCCCCCAGGTGTCAGTCAGAAAGGAAACGGGACATGAGTCCCACAACCACATGGAACTAGATGCTGCCAACTACTTGAATGAGCCTGGAAACAGATTCCCCCTCTAGAGCCTCCAGAGAGAAACGCAGCCCTGCTGACATCTTAATTTCAGCCTATGAGACTCTTAAGGAGACCAGCAGCTGTACCTTGACTTCCAACCTATGGAAACTGTGAAGCTGAACACATGGAGATTGTTTTAAATTGGTAGTAACTTGTTAGAAGAAATAGAAAATAAACAGACGTTCCAATTAAAAGAATCAGAATTGACAAAATGGATACAAAGGGAAGATCCTAATTTATCTGCTGTTGGCAAAAGAAACACTTAAAACATAAAAACCAGATAAGCTGAAAGTAAATGAAAGTATTGATAGAAAGACACACTATGAAGCCAAATAACTGTAAGTACACTGGAGTGAAGGCTTCCCAGGGGGCACTAGTGGTAAAGAACCCACCTGCCAGTGCAGCAGATATGAGACGTGGGTTTGATCCCTGGGTCAGGGCAATCCCCTGGAGGAGGGCATAGCAGCCCACTCCAGGATTCTTGCCTGGAGAATTCCATGGACAGAAGAGCCTGGTGGGCTACAGTCCACAGGATTGCAGAGAGTCAGACATGACTGAAGTGACTTAGCACGTACGCACGCTGCAGTGACTATTTTAATCTCAGATAAAATAGACTTTGAGGCACAGAGCACCAAGAGAGATAAAGTGAGAGACTTCAAAATGATAAAAGAGACAATGTATCAGAAAGACAAAACAAGTATAAATGTGTCTGTACCTAATAAAACAGATTTTTTAAAATACCTGAAGCAAAAATAAACAGAAAAATAGACAATGCCACAATCATAGTGAAAGATCTATCAAGATCTTTCAGGAACTGATGGAACTAAACAAAAAAATCATAAAGAATATACAACGTTTGAACATTATCAACCTTAATCGAATTTCACATTTATAAAACACTACATCCAACAACTAATTATATACATTATTTTTAAGAGAATAAGGTTTATTCACCAAGACAGACCATGTGCTGGGCCATAAAACACATCTCCATGCATCTAAAAAAATCGAAATCATACAGAGTATATTCTCTGATCACATGAAGTTAAAATTATAAATTAATAATAAAGTATCTAAAGAATAACCAAGTGTCTGTTAAACAACACATTCCTAAAAAATTATTGGGTTAAAGAAAAAATTACAAGGGAAATTTTTTAAATGTTTGACCAGAATGATAAAGAAAATATAACATATGGAAATTTGTGGGATGAAGCAAACAGTGCTTAGAGGAAAATATTTGAAGTTATGTCTGTAAATATAAAATGTGTAAGCATGGGGTGGAGTGAGGAGTGGAGACATATTCCAAGGATTAAGCAATATTTCACTTACAAAATCTATCTTACAGATTGTTCCAGAAGGTATATAATAGACTTTTATAAATGTGAAAATGTTATGTAGTTCAGTGCATTGATGAATACCAGAAAGTAAGGGTGCAAGGCAGGTCACAGCCTCAGAAGGCAGGCCCTTGGCTTTCAGTCTCCAGTTAAGTCTCTTTCCACCCAGATTTTCCACACACAAATTCATGTTATTTTGGTGTTAATCTGTGCTTTTTCAATACACCTACTTTCTCTTTCATTGTATTTTAAATACAAATGGAAACTGAACAAATAACTTGAGAGGAAAAATGCAGAACCAGTTTTCAGATATAAAACGATTAGTTCAGAATGAGAAAGAAAAATATTGAAGAAGGGGGAAGGCAGCCAAAGCTTTTCTTCCATTGCATGCAACTAGATTGAGCTGCTGTTGCTGCTGCTGCTAAGTCACTTCGGTCGTGTCCGACTCTGTGCGACCCCAGAGACGGCAACCCACCAGGCTCCCCCATCCCTGGGATTCTCCAGGCAAGAACACTGGAGTGGGTTGCCATTTTCTTTTCCAACGCATGAAAGTGAAAAGTCAAAGTGAAGTCGCTCAGTCATGTACTGACTCTTCGCGACCCCATGGACTGCAGCCTACCAGGCTCCTCCGTCCGTGGGATTTTCCAGGCAAGAGTACTGGAGTGGGGTGCCATTGCCTTCTCTGTAGATTGAGCTATGTTGACCCAAAAAGTGCTTTGAACAATAATGTGCTCACAAAGAGCAAGTGGGAATTTTTGCCTTTAAAATCTGCTTTACATTTAAGCTTAGACGTATACAAGGAATTTCCCGCAACACTGTAGTTCCTAAAAATAAAATCTGTGGCCATGCTTCATCTTCACACAATAGGAATTTGTTTAGCTTTAATGATGTTGCTCCCGAAATGGCTGGCAAGGGATAAGGCAAAAAGCAACAGCTGTCTATAAATGTTTTTCTCAGAATCACTCGGTAACTGCCTCTGTAATTTGTTATCCTCAGCAACAGCATTCCCCTTGTTTGCAGAGTTGTACAAATTATTTCAGGAGTAACAGTAGGAAAAAGTACCCACATAGAGGAAGAGGGTACGTACAGGGGCTGTTTATGAAATGGAGATACTTAAACAATCGGGATGGGGAATTCCAAAATAAAAGTTGCATCAAGCAGAAGTGAAAACTTGTTTGAGGAACAAAAGTGGGGGGAAAAAAGAAGTAAAGGGAAAAATTCAGTGATGCATGTCTCAAGTTTGTTGTTAGTTATGGATGGCCCAAGAGATTAAAAAGTTGGCCAGTTTTCTTAGGGATATGACTGTTGTTGATATGAAAGGAGCAAAAACATAAATATTCTGGAGAGATACGAGAAATTATAGAAAAAGACTATATGGAATAGAAAATCTCTAGCATGAACCTAGAGGGGTGGGATGGGGTGGGAAGTGGTAGGGAGGTTCAAGAGGGAGGGGACATACGTGTACCTATGGCTGATTCATGTTGATGTATGGCAGAAACCCACACAATACTGTAAAGCAATTATCCTTCAATTAAAAATAAATAAATTTAAAAAGAAAATCTCTAGCATGGATGGAGCAGATTGCCCTAGGGAAAAGTGTCAAATAAACAATACATTTTAAGAGGATAAAAACAATTCCAGAGTTTAACTCTTTGAAAGATGGGTAATATTAATAATTTTGGTATTATTGCAGTGAAATGCCATAACCTAAAATAAAGAATAGGTATATTAAAGCCACAGCTAGGCTAAATACACACATACACACACAATTTTTTAACCTATAAAAAACTGATCACTGTAAGCTGGGAAATGTTTATGTAAATATATATGTAATAAGGGTGCTTAATGCAATGAATCATAAAATAAAATTTAACATGCAAATTTTATGCTGCTGCTGCTGCTAAGTCACTTCAGTCGTGTCCGACTCTGTGCGACCCCATAGACGGCAGCCCACCAGGCTCCCCGTCCCTGGGATTCTCCAGGCAAGAACACTGGAGTGGGTTGCCATTTCCTTCTCCAGTGCAGGAAAGTGAAAAGTGAAAGTGAAGTTGCTCAGTCATGCCCGACTCCCAGCGACCCCATGGACCGCAGCCCACCAGGCTCCTCCATCCATGGGATCCTCCAGGCAAGAGTACTGGAGTGGGGTGAGATACCACTAATAAACCTACCCAATCAATAAAAGCAAACTCTCCATATGACACTTTAAAAGGAAGTATGTGTGCGTCCTAAGTCACTTCAGTTGTGTCTGACTCTTTGCAACCCTAAGGGCTGTTGCCCACCAGGTTCCTCTGTCCACAGGATTCCCCAGGCAAGAATATTGAGTGGGTTGCCATTCCCTCCTCCAAGGGATTTTCCCCACCCAGGGATCGAACCCACGTCTCCTGCAGTTTCTGCATTGTAGGCAGATTCTTTACTGCTGAGCCACCCAGGAAGCCCAAAAGAAAGTATGAGAGAAACCCAAGTTCCATGAAACCTACAGACAGTATTTCTTTACCTGCTGTAATGCGATACTGGGGGTGTGCAAGTCAATTGTGGCCAGAGACGGAATTCGAGATTCTGAAAGATTTTTGTTCTCTTTCTTTATTAGCCTGGAATTCCGAGCTAGACAAAGATAACCATAAACAGTGAGAAAATGAGACGTTTTTGTTTGTTTTTCACATTCTATATCTGTCCTTCAGTCTGTAGTTATTGTACATAAGTCTACATTTTCACATACTTAAAGATGTAAAGTTACTAAACATTTTTAATATTGTTAGTTTACTTAACATACATTTTAAATAACGTATACAAAAGGGCTAAAATAGGAAAAGCATTATAAACATACCGATGCCTTCCAGGGCTTTTAGTTCAGGGAGATGATTATAATTTAGTTCAGGCAAACGGACATCTGTCTTTGAGTATTCCCTTCTTTTCTTATTTGCCTGAAGTAGGCTCTTTTCACTAGCAACCTAATATCATCAGAATGGTTAACACAAATGAATTAGCTTCCAGGTAAGCTTGTTCCCTTTTCATAACTATTATATTCATATCTTAAAATTTATGGAATTCAAAAGCTGGAATAATATACAAAAGCTGGAATAATATAAAGTTTGAGGAACACTAATAACAAATGAAACAACTTCACCCAGTTATTTCAAATCTCTTCCTATTAAATTTACTAAAATTGCTAACAAGTGGGGTGCTTGGTTGCTGAGTTTCTCCTTCTCCCTCCACCAACTGGCAAGCGTCACAAGGTTAAAAGATGGGCATCAGTGTCCTTTCAGGCCAGCAAGGTCAGGCCTTATGACACTTGCTGGACTTTTATGCAAATAGTTGTTACTGACACCTGAATTGTGAATAGTTCATCTTGTTACAGATCACATCGCCTAGCACACTTTTCACTTTCCCAATGGTAATCTTGTTACTCATTTTTTTACATTTGTCCTTGTCTCCTTCCTCAGCATTAGCAAATGATACTATCTTCCTAGAAATGCATTTTATTAAGGTATAAAGGATAAAATTATTATTCAAATTATTTTCCTAATCTTTCTTAGTACTATTACTTCATATTTTATAAAGTCTGGAAAAATAATAAAGAACAGCAGTAGCACTTCAATTCTGCATCTTTGTGAGTTTGACATTTCCCAATCTGTTTCCTTTAAGAAACACAGAAACTCTACAATCTTTTCCACATTTTCAAAACAGATGATACACAGAGATATTATATGATTTGCTAAAAGGAAAAAACTACATATAGATGATGAAATCATATGTATGTCCATGTATATACACATACATGTATAAACAGTGAAATATACACACAAAGACTATAATGACAGTGTTAAGCCCCTGAGGGTCCAGATGTCTTGAGTTTAATATTCTGTGAACTACTCTGCCTCCCAGAAAGTCTTCAGAAGTCCTGTAGTGAACTTTTGAGTTTCTTTATTTTGGATGTTTCTATTTACTCTTTTAATAGAATTAGTGCTAAGCCTCAAGTTTCAAATCAACTATAAAATAAAATAATTAGTTTAAAAAAAAAACTATCCACAAGTAAAAAACAATAAAATAATGAGTATAAACTACTAGATTTGTATATTCAAAAAGTGACAAGTTAAAATACATAAGAGATGTTTATAATAATATACTTATCTACATCTCAGAATCAGGGTACAAAGCATGGGAGAAGGGTATTGATATTCAACCTAGAAGTTGAAGAAAGTGTATGCTTAGTTCTGCCTCTGTTAATTTTCATTAAGAAAAGACCCCATGGGTCTTCTCCCCACTAATCTTTACCTCCTTTCTTGAGTCCCTGTTCCAAAGGAAGATAAACAGAAATGAGATCTAAAATTATCAGCCAGCATTGATTATGTAATGCCTGAAAGAAGCCTGATATCAATGGCAGCAAAACGGTGTTGAGCCAGCTACTTTGAGAAGCCTTGCTGATTAAAATAGTCTTCCAAAGGAGATCAGGAATGTAAAACACACAAAAAAATCCATAAATAAATGAGCAGAGTATAGCAAAAAAAAAAAAAAAAAGGAAAGTACTATGGATACAGAAATTATAGGCTAAGAATAGTTAAAAGAAAAATAAATGCAATGTCTCAATCATGAGAGATAGGAAAAGAAGGGTATACTTTTCAGCTCTGAGGATGATGAGAGGTAGAGAAGGGAAAATCATGAGAAAAATACTCCTTTGGAAATATACATCCATACCTCCCTGTTCCTGGCAGAAGAATCCATTCACCACATTTCTTAAGCAGTTTAAATGCATGTGACACTATTCAAGGTGTGGGGCAGAACAGTGATGAAAACAAAGAAAGCACAAATTCCTCCTGGGAAGTTTCCATTCAGGGAAAGGGGTAGCGGGGAAAGACATTACATAAATAAGAGAATACAGAGGATGTCAGGTAAGGCAATTAGGGGTGGGGAATTAAACAAGGGGAGGGGAGAAAGTAATAGGAGACAAAATGAGTTAAAACATTTGAGAAGACTTCACAGTAAGATTTCATGAAAGTCAAGAAGGAGAGAAAGCAAAGTCTTTGGATTATCTGGGGTAAGGATACTCTAAAAGGGAGGAAACAGCAAGTGCAAAAACCCAACTGTGGGAGCATGTCTAGCCACGTTCTAGGAATAGCGAGGAAATCAATGTGATTGGACTTGTTTAGTTGCTAAGTCATGGCTGACTTTTTTGCAAGCCCATGAGCCCCCTGGGTTACCATTTCTTACTCCCAGGGATCTTCCCAACCCAGGGACTGAACCTGTGTCTCCTGCATTGGCAGGTAGATTCTTAACCACCGAGCCATCAAGCTGGATGGACTGCAGAGATCAAAAATGAGAGTAGCCAGGAGTGGGATGGAGGGATGGCGAGGGTAAATCACTCAGGGACCAAAAGGCCCTGAAAGCACTTTGTTTTTTCTCAGAGATAAGAAGCCAATGGAGGGTTTTGAGTGGAAGAGCAATGATGATTCAACTTAACTTTTAAAAGAAGACTTCTGGCCTGATAATATTCCTCTCAACCTTCAGAAGACCTCTGAACCTTGACATGATTCTACTACTACAATCTGACACTATGTTTTAATTTGTTTATTCTCTACCAGACCACAAGCTCCTTGAAAAAAAAGATTAACTTATTCTTCTCCAGTGTTTTCTGCTTAATGGATAATAAATATGTTAAGTGAATAAATAGAATATTTCTACCAGAAATCTGATCTGGGTGAGATAAGATAATTTACCTTTTCAAATCTACTCTATAAAAGTACTGATCACCAAACATTAGGTTAAGAAAATTTATGATTACTGAAAAAAATTAAAGCAGGTCATTTTAACAATAACATCTTTTTGACTAAAGTATAGTTGATTTACAATGTTGTGTTAATTTCTGCTGTATAGGAAAATGATTCAGTTATATATACATTCTTTTTTATATTCCTTTCCATTATGGTTTATCTTAGGATATTAAATACAGTTTCTGTGCTATACAGTAGGACACTGTTGCTTATCCATTCTGTATAATAATAACATCTTACATTTAAATTTCTAGATTTATAAAACTTAAACTTGACTTTGATGGTCTGGGATGATATATATATAGTTAAGTTTCTACATTATGATGTATCTCCCAACAAAACTCTCAGTTCTTCACTATCATGTTTAATATTAATAAAATATAGAAATGACTAATGCTTGCTCTTCTACCACTGAGAACAGTTCACTTACCAATGTGGTCACATTAATATTATAAGCTCCTGGTGGAGAATGTTTATTTGGTTTAACAAATGGAATACAATACTTCTTGGTTTTCTCATCCACTCTGTAACAAAAACAACAAAAAAATTTACATTAGAAGCAGTAGTAATTATTTTTTTCAAGCACAAAATTAAATGACCCAACACCAAGTGACATGAACAGACATGAATTTGAGCAAGCTCCAGGAGATAGTAAAGGACAGGGAAGCCTGGTGTGCTGCAGTCCTGGGGTCGCAGAGAGTTGAACATGACTTAGTGACTGAACAAAAACTTACCACCCAGTGACATGCAGTTTAATCAGAATTTACTGCCTATTCTTTTCATTCCAATCCCTGAGAAAGGCAATGCCAAAGAATGCTCAAACTACTGCATAATTGCACTCATCTCACACACTAGTAAAGTAATACTCCAAGCCAGGCTTCAACAATACGTGAACCGTGAACTTCTAGATGTTCAAGCTGGATTTAGAAGGACAGAGGAACCAGAGATCAAATGGCCAATATCCGCTGGATCATCGAAAAAGCAAGAGAGTTCCAGAAAAAACATCTACTTCTGCTTTATTGACTATGTCAAAGCCTTTGACTGTATGGATCACATTAAACTGTGGAAAATTCTGAAAGAGATGGGAATACCAGACCACCTGACCAGCGTCTTGAGAAATCTGTATGCAGGTCAGGAAGCAACAGTTAGAACTGGACATGGAACGACAGGCTGGTTCCAAATAGGAAAAGGAGTACGTCAAGGCTGTATACTGTCACCCTGCTTATTTAACTTATATGCAGAGTACATCATGAGAAATGCTGGGCTGGATAAAGCAAAAGCTGAAATCAAGATTGCTGGGAGAAATATCAATAACCTCAGATATGCAGATGACACCACCCTGATGGCAGAAAGTGAAGAAGAACTAAAGAGCCTCTTGACAAAAGTGAAAGAGGAGAGTGAAAAAGTTGGCTTAAAGCTCAACATTCAAAAAACTAAGATCATGGCATGTGTTCCCATCACTTCATGGCAAATAGATGGGGAAACAGTGGAAATAGTGGCTGACTTTATTTTGGGGGGCTCCCAAATCCCTGCAGATGATGACTGCAGCCATGAAAATGAAAGACGCTTACTCCTTGGAAGGAAAATTATGACCAACCTAGACAGCATATTAAAAAGCAGAGATGTTACTTTGCCAACAAAAGCCCATCTAGTCAAGGTTATGGTTTTTCCAGTAGTCATGTTTGGATGTGAGAGTTGGACTATAAAGAAAGCTGAGCACTGAAGAATTGATAATTTTGAACTGTGGTGTTGGAGAAGACTTGAGAGTCCCTTGGACTGCAAGGAGATCCAACCAGTCCATCCTAAAGGAGATCAGTCCTGAGTGTTCACTGGAAGGACTGATGTTGAAGCTGACACTCCAATACTTTGGCCACCTGATGCAAAGAGCTGACTCATTTGAAAAGACCCTGATGCTAGGAAAGATTCAAGATGAGAAGAGGACGACAGAGGATGAGATGGTTGGATGGCATCACTGACTCAATGGACATGAGTTTGAGTAAATTCTGGGAGTTGGTGATGGACAGGGAGGCCTGGCATGCTGTAGTCCATGGGGTCGCAAAGAGTCAGACATGACTGAGGGACTGAACTGACTACTAAATGCCCACAGCCACACCATGCAACAGCAGACATGCAAAACCAATTATTTCTTTTATTATGACAACCTCTTTTTGTGTTATTAAACTAAATAGCTATAGAGTCTCTTCACCTTAAATAATACAACTCTATTTTCTTAGGACTCGGTAAATTTTTTGATCAAATGCTAATAATTTTCATCACACTGGCCAAGAAGTCTTTTGAAACAGCAACCTGACAAGAAGCAATAGCAGGGACTTCCCTGGTGGTCTAGTGGTTAAGAATGTGCCTTGCAGAAGATAGGAAATGAGGACAATCTCAGAGACCTCCAGGACAATATTAAACGCTACAACATTCGAATCATAAAAACAACAAATAACACACAAAATCCCTGGATAACAGCTGATCTTTCAATAGAAACTCTTCAAGCCAGGAGGGAATGGCAAGACATACTTAAAATGATGCCTACAGCAATTTCAGATTAAGCAGGATCCAATCCAAGGCAGGAAAGAGACGAAGATCACTACATAATATCAAAGGATCAATCCAAGAAAATAGGATACAACACAAATAGCAACATATCCACTACAACATGGGAGGCAGATATAGACAACTAAAGTATGAAAGGAGAAGTAAAAGTGCAATACGTAACAATAATATAATAGGGGGAGACTTGGTAATACCCCCTGAACACTTATGGATAGATCAACGAAACAGAAAATTAAGAAAAAAGAAAATAAGAAGAGGATTTATTGTTGATGTAACCAATAAAGTGTGTCCATGGTCAATCCTAAAATAGTCTGCTTTTCTTAGCTTCATAATGTCAACAATTTGGATAAGCAATATTTGGTTCACAAAATGTTTCTGTGGTTACGGTCAAACAATAACCATAGTTGTGGTTTGAGCAAACTGAAGTAATCTTTTTTGGACAATAATGATTTGCTGAATGGATGAATGAAATGAATGAAGCAAGACAATCAAAGATCATTCAACTTAAATTATTTAACGGTATGTAAGGAATTAGGTTTCCAAGACATAGTGACTTATATTACTCATACTACATTCAAGAAAAAAAAAAAAAAGAATGTGCCTTGCCTTTCAGGGGACGTAGGTTCAATTCCTAGTCAGGGAACTAAGATCCCACATACTACAGAGCAACTAAGCCTGTGCACCTCAACTCCTGAGCTGTGCCCTCTAAAGCTGGTGTGACACAACTAGAGAGTCTGTGCACTGCAACAAAAGATCCTGTGTTTTGCAAGTAAGACCTGACACAGCCAAATAAACAAATAATTTAAAAAAAAGAATGAAGAGTATCCAGAAGTCTGAAAGTAATAATGCAGGTCGTTGGACTGATAAATATTTGCAGCTTGTAAATATGTAAGAACATTTTGTTCTTATTTTCCTAATTCATACCTGTAACTCTGAATTCCTGAGATAGTTCCCATTCCAGAAGTAATAGTGGGAGCTGTTGCAGAAAGATTGTGTGTGAGTGGGGGAATTGCCATGCCTGGATTTCTTGTTTGGTCCACGCTGCCATTGCTGCAATCTCGGAGGCTTGTTGAAGGCACTATTTTGACGGGGCTCATCCCATTGTCATTGAGACAGCTGGCATTTGAAGCTCGACTCGCTTTTTCCACTTTTTCTCCATCTGTTTTTGATCCTTTTATTTTAAATACTTTAGAATCCTTAGTTTGGGGATCAGCATTGGTATCCTGTTATAAAATATTAACAACATTGATGATCTGAGGAGAAGGAAAAATCACCTTTTCCTATGAAGTACTTGTCAACAAAAGCAGAATTCCAGAGACAACACCTTCTTGTGCTCCAGTTTTTTCTTATTCTACCTATGGAACTAAAACTAAACCTGGGATTCTCAGACACCTATTTCAAATGAAAATGCAACTCACACGAACTCTGACATATATATATCAGATTTAATGATGTATACATAGAACTTCCCTTGTGGTCCAGTGGTTAAGAATCTGCCTGCCAATGCAGGAGACACAGGTTCAGTCCCTGATTCAGGAAGATTCTACTTGCCAAGGGGTAATTAAGGCTGTGAGCCACAACTGCTGAAGCCCGAGTACTGCAACTGCTGAGCTCGTGCCCTAGAGTCCATGCTCCACAGTAAGAGAAGCCGCTGCAGTGAGAAGCCCACACACTGCAACTAGAGACAGCCCACACGCAGCAAAGAAGACTAGCGCAGTCAAAAATAAATTACTTTAAAAAAAATTATATATACACATAAGCAGGTATACACATATCAAATTACAGTTCAGTGGAAAGCAATGAAAGAGGACTCAAGCATGCTGACTTTTGTTCTCATGTATTTAGAGTCAGGGAACACAAAATTGAGTCCTCTTTCTTCTTTGGGTTCATTTGAGAAAATGTGAGTGAGTTGGTGGTAGATTTGAATTATCTTACTGAGAACAGATTCTGGATAATTTACCAAGAAAAGCAAATTTCAAATAAACTGAGTACCCAAATCTCAATTTTTAAATGCTCTACTTTATATACAATTCTAAAAATTATATTTTTCTCTCCTATTATCTAAGGGGGAAAAATGGTGTATATATTTGCATATGAGTGTACACAAGCATGTCTAAATGTTCTTGAATGAGTATGATTTCCTGACAAGCCCTATTGTACAGATTTGTGTACAGTAGGCACTCAGTACATGATATCCTAAGATTTTTTTTAAAACAGGTAATGTCTACAGAAAATACATTTTTATAACTAAGCTAAAAGTGAACTTGTTAACCACTCAGGAAACTTTTAAGATCTTCAATATCCCATACCCCCCTCAAATTTAAGGATATATTAAACTTAAAATTTAATATGCATTAAAACATGGAAATTTACCTGTACCACAAGTGTTTTTCTCTCTTCACCCAAGGACTCATCCTTTTCCTTTTCCTTCTTTCTGATTTGAGATTTTTTAGATAAAGAAATGTTTCTGGCATCTTTCTGTACTTTTAACTGCAGTTCCTGAGGAAACCTACATAAAAATACATTTGTCAATAAGACTGTATGAAACAGTAAATTTAGTAAAAATTGGTGTTCAAGATACTTATCTTTAAGAATTGAGTATTAAACTAGACTGTGTTATTCAAAATGAGAAATGAGGTTTCTGCAGACCACTGGGGATCTCTGAAAATCTTTCAGGAGGTTCATAAGATCAAAGCTCTTATCTTATTATGAAGGTGACTTCTTTTTCACCATCTGACATTTGATGAAACAAAAAGCAATGGGGGGTAAACTGCAGGCACCTTACCAAGATTGAAGCAGAGGCACCAAACTTTACAGAGGTACAAAATTTTACAAACCTTACACAGACTTTATTATATTCTTTTAGTCACAAATTCTTAAGTTTAAGTTGGAGAGGGGGCAGTTTTGTTTAAGAATGTCCCTGATGGAACAGTAAATATATATATATATATATACACACACACACATATACATATATACACACACACACACACACACACACACACACACATTATTAAATCTATACCCCTGAAAAGGTACCTCTGCTGCAAATTAAAGTGCAATGGTTGTCTTAAGAAAAGCACTTGTGTAGCTGGTTGAGTTACAAGCTAAACTAGCCACTTTCTTCATGGAACATTATTACTTGAAAAACTGACAGAAACATTATTACTACTCAGACTTGGGGGTATTCAGCAGATATTTTCTTTTAAAAAATGAACAAAGGAGTGTGTTACTTCAAGGAAAAATCCAATATATTTGTGTTAATGATAAAATTCACATTTTTATAAAAAATTAGAATTTCATTCAACTTGTATCCACTACTGTCAACTTAGCAGTTCCTAATACTAAAGGTTTTTCTGATGAGAATGTGACTTTTTTATATAGTCCAATGAAATGTCAACATTACTAAAGTTCTATATAAGTTAGCAAAAGAGTATTTTCCAAATGACTAAATTGATGCTTTTGAATTGTGGTGTTGGAGAAGACTCTTGAGAGTCCCTTGGACTGCAAGGAGATCCAACCAGTCCATTCTGAAGGAGACCAGCCCTGGGATTTCTTTGGAAGGAATGATGCTAAGGCTGAAACTCCAGTACTTTGACCACCTCATGCAAAGAGTTGACTCATTGGAAAAGACTCTGATGCTGGGAGGGATTGGGGGCAGGAGGAGAAGGGGACGACAGAGGATGAGATGGCTGGATGGCATCACCGACTCGATGGACATGAGTTAGGATGAACTCCGGGAGTTGGTGATGGACAGGGAGGCCTGGCGTGCTGCGATTCATGGGGTCGCAAAGAGTCGGACATGACTGAGCGACTGAACTGAGCTGAACTGAATGAATGATTCTACAAAAGCATGCATGAGTAAAAGATCTACTCAAAGTGTAAGACAGACAAGTGGATTTTCATGTAATGGGAAAAGAAGTTCATTGATATGGTTTCAGATTCCACAACACAAGCAACCTTTAAGAAACACCACTGTCCAGTTTTGGTACAGTATCAGAGTTTTTTGGTATGGAATCAAAGAAAAATACCCACGGTGATCTAAAACAACTATCAAAATTCTCTTCCATTTTCCAACTACATATTTATGTGAGGCCACAGTTTCTCTGTATACTTCAACCAAAACAACATATCATAAGAAATCAAATGTGGAAGCAAATACGAGGATCCAGTTTTCTTTTACTAAGTTAATAATAAATAGATTGGCAAAAACATAAAGCAATGTCATTGCCACTTATCTCACTAATTTTTGTTTCATCAGCTACACTGATGCCAGCAGCTGGAGCAGCACAGGAGACTATGCCAGCTACTCTGGCACACACAGGTTTGGCACATCAACATCTCCATGTACATCCAGAGAGTCAGCAGTGTCATAGGACTGGGTATGGTGTAAGTTCAGCAGCAACAGGAGATGACACCTTTGCAAATACATCAGGACCCAAGATGATAGCATCTCACAGCTGGTAGCAAGACCAGAAATCAGTGACCTGAGTGACAGAGGTCATCACAGGGAGAGAAAGAATGGCATGAAGGGACTGTTTCGTGAAAACCAAGAGCCCTAAGTTAGCGAATGCAGGGGACCACTCCTAGGAAGGTGTTGTTGCTAAGGGCGAATGGAGGTAGGGTGGTAAATATTTGAGATCCTATTAGAACAGGTGGGTAAAGAAACACTGTTTGTTACTGTTATGTACTGCTATGGGGGCCTTACTTTAACTCTAGGTTGATGTGACATACAACACATGGTACCGTACCTCTCAGCAAATCCATCCATATGGAAGAAATCATGGTGCAGGAGCTCAGCACAGAAGGGCCTTTTGTCTGGGTCAATATGTAAGCATTTCTGGGAAACCAAGGAATATATATAGTTCATATCAAAGAAAAACTGCCTACACTTACATGTCTAAACATAGAAAATTCTTCTTCAGAGTCAATGAATTTTAGACATCTATAATAAGTGATAAGGAATAAAGCACAAATCTAGACAGTGACCACCAATGACTGCTAGTATCACAGAAAGAAAGACCACCGGACATTCAGTGTCTCTGAATATACAAAAAGCTCTTATGAAGTATCCTTGCCAAAAACTCAACCTAATTCCGATCAAGCTCTAGCTCTACTATGAGTTTATACAAAATATGGGACATGGAGGAACATATTAAACTATACTATGTGAAAAATTCTATGGGAAAAACAACCTGTTTTCTTTAACAGATAAATGGCAAGGTTTAAACAAAAAACAAAGAGGTGAAGAGGAGCTTGTAAATTAAGTGTCTTAAGAGACATATCAACTGATTGTGATCTCTAGACTTCATGTGGATCCTAATTCAAACTATAAAAAGGAATTATGAAAAAATTAATGAAACTTTGAGCACTGATTAGACATTTTACATTAAGAAATTTTTGAGAATTTTTAAAATTTACAGTACTTGCAGAATGGAAGGGAAGGGAACTACTCTGTGCTTATTATTGTGCTAGATACTTGACATAGATGATTTCATTTTATCTTATTCTTTCATTTTCATATAGATTTTATTATATCTTGTTCTGTCCCTGTGGAGCCACTCACAGCTAGTTAAAATAGAAGGGACTCAATAAGTAGCTTTACAATAACAAGAAAATTATACAAATAATTAAGGTATTTGTAAGTGAAATATCATAATATCTGCAATTTGCTTCAAAATACTCCAAAAAAATGTTGCTGAGGGAATTCCCTAGTGGTCCAGTGCTTAAGGCTCTGTGGTTCCACTAATGGGGCACAGGTTCAACTCCTAGTCAAGGAAATAAGATCCCACAGGCCACACAGTAAAAAACTGATGAGAAAAAAAAATTCCTAAGTGTGTGGATAGGATAGATGAAATACTTCCCAAAGATTTTTAACCATTGTAGCTAATGACCAGCTTATGGGGGTTCATGACACCACTATTTTTTCTACTTCCTTTTCTATGTTTAAGATTTCCTATAATAAAATGTTCAAAAAGTCATATGATTCTACCATAAGGGACATAAGCTGGACAATCATTTTACCTTTATTCCTTTTAAATTTCTTTATAGACAGATCATAAAGCTAGTCTAAATAAAGAATATTTGGATCTGTTACATTAGGTAGAAAAATAACAATGTATTTTTCTAAGAACTTGTAACTATTCATAAGCTTACTAAGCTTTTTTTAAATGAGTTATTTAAAGAAGTAAAAAAGCAAAAAATATCTTAGCTAAATGTTATGTGACCCTGCTCTTTTAGAGATATTTATTTTATCGACACTTTAGGACAGGGACCTCCCTGGTCGTCCAATGGGTTAAGACTTCGTGCTTTCACAGCAGAGGGCATGAGTTTGGGTTTGATTCCTGGTCAGGGAACCAAGATCCAACATCACACATGCCACATGGTGTGGGCCACCCCTCAAAAAAACAACACTTTAGGACAGTCCTTGGAGAAGGCAATGGCACCCCCATTCCAGTACTCTTACCTGGAAAATCCCATGGGCGGAGGAGCCTGGTAGGCTGCAGTCCATGGGGTCGCCGCTAAGAGTCGGACATGACTTGAGCAACTTCACTTTTACTTTCCACTTTCATGCATTGAAGGAAATGGCAACCCACTCCAGTGTTCTTGCCTGGAGAATCCCAGGGACGGGGAGCCTGATGGGCTGCCACCCATGGGGTCGCACAGAGTCGGACACAACTGAAGCGACTTAGCAGCAGCAGCAGCAGCAGGACAGTCCTAACTAATGAGGGTTTTTTGAGCTAATAATTCCAAAAGGTCCACTTTTAGAAACAACTTGATCCAGTGAGAATGTCCCTAATATCTTCCTCAATTAAATACAAGGCAAAGGGGATGATCATCTAAAAATTAGCTTCAGTGAATCTAGTGGTTGAACAAAACCGCTTTTTCACAATATACTATAGGATCATGATCTGTAGACTTTAATACTTTAAATTGAAGCCCTAGACTTTAATACTTCTCTACTTGTCTTTTCATTTTCTTATCCTATTTTCTTCTTTTTTCCACTTATACAAGGCCTGCATTTTAAATGTTAAACATTAAAAACACATCATTATGGGACTGTTTTCACACTTAAAACATGCTAGATAATACAAAATGATTTTTTTTTAAAAAACAAGCAAAATTTTCAGGACTTTATCTCTGACATTCCTCCATCTCTGTTCCCACCAAATCAAACTCTTTCTTAATGTTGTTGTTGTTGTTCAGCGGCTAAGTTGTATCCAACTCTTTGTGACCCCGTGGACTGCAGCACACCAGGCTCCCCTGTCCTCCACTGTCTCCCCATGTTACCTCAATTCCTGTCCATTGAGTCAGTGATGCTGTCTAACCATCTCAACCTCTGCCACCCCCTTTCTCCTTTCTTAATGTACAAAAATTTAAGTTGTCAGAGGAAACTGTTGACCGAAAAGATCAAGTAGACCAGGAAAAAAAAAGAGAAAATCAAATCCACATAATGTAAATTCCCTGTCAGAAAGAGCAAAAAAAAAAAAAAAAAAAGTATTGATTACCTTTGCTAAATCAATCACAACTTCAGAGAGTTTGGGATAGCGTCTTTCCAGAGGTACAGTTTCTTTGATTTCAGGCAACCTTACTCCAGCAAACACAGGATTTTTATAAAACAGCTCCTGATGTCTTGGAATTAGATTCCCTGGCAGTGAGAATGGCACACATCTCTGTCATTATGCATTATAGGACAGGTGGTGTAGAGTAGAGATGAGAGGAACTCAGTATGTAAAGTGGGGACTCTCTCAGCATGCAAAAGCAACCAAAGACAGTGCTCTTATTGTGGTGGTGCCTGGCAGTCATTGTGGTGGTTTTAACACAAAGTCAACTCAAAGGAAATTGACATTCATATCTCAACATACTCATTCAGAAAAGTTCCCATGCCACTGTGTAGAAACTTGAAGACATGAGGGTGGAGCTTAGGAAAAGGACAGGTAAAGAACACTGTATAATTTCTTTTAATTGTATAAAAAATACTTTATTTCCAACAACAAAGCACAAAATTGCTGACCCAAACTGCAAATACTAATAGTTGTATGGTCAGAATCTAATCTAAATAAATAAGTTCCACTCTTTAAGAATGTGATTTTTACCCAAGTGATTTTGGCCTGATTTAATCACTTTTGTCTTTACTCTCAATTTTAATACCTAACCTAATATAAATTACCCAGATAACCACGATGGTGTGATCAATCACCTAGAGCCAGACATCCTGGAATGCAAAGTCAAGTGGGCCTTGGGAAGCATCATTATGAACAAAGCTAGTGGAGGTGATGGAATTCCAGTTGAGCTATTTCAAATCCTAAAAGATGATGCTGTGAATATGCCAGCAAATTTGGAAAACTCAGCAGTGGCCACAGGACTGGAAGGGGTCAGTTTTCATTCCAACCCCAAAGAAAGGCAGTGCCAAAGAATGCTCAAACTACCCACAATTGCACTCATCTCATACCCTAGCAAAGTAATGCTCAAAATTCTCCAAGCCAGACTTCAACAGTACGTGAACTTCCAGATGTTCAAGCTGGATTTAGAAAAGGCAGAGGAACCAGAGATCAAATTGCCAACATCCGCTGGATCATTGAAAAAGCAAGAGAGTTCCAGAAAAACATCTACTTTTGCAGTATTAACTAAGCCTAAGCCTTTGACTGTGTGGATCACAACAAACTATGGAAAATTTTGAAAGAGATGGGAATACCAGACCACCTGACCTGCCTCCTGAGAAATCTGTATGCAGGTCGAGAAGCAACAGTTAGAACTGGACATGGAACAACAGACTGGTTGCAAATCAGGAAAGGAGTACGTCAAGGCTGTTTATTGTCACCCTGCTTATTTAACTTCTATACAGAGTACATCATGCAAAATACCAGGCAGGATGAAGCACAAGCTGGAATCAAGACTGCTGGGAGAAATATCAGTAACCTCAGATACGCAGAAGACACCACCTTTACGGCAGAAACCGAAGAACTAAAGAGCCTCTTGAAAGAGGAGAGTGAAAATGTTGCCTTAAAATTCAACATTCAGAAAACTAAGATCATGGTATCTGGTCCCATCATATCATGGCAAATAGATGTGGAAACCATGGAAACAGTGAGAGATGAGAGACTTTATTTTGGGGGGCTCCAAAATCCCTGCAAATGGTGACTGCAGTCATGAAATTAAAAGGCACTTACTCCTTGGAAGAAAAGCTATGACCAACCTAGACAGCACATTAAAAAGCAGAGACATTACTTTGCCAACAAAGGTTTGTCTAGTCAAAGCCATGGTTTTTCCAGTAGTCATGTATGGATGTGAGAGTCAAACTATAAAGAAAGCTGAGCACCGAAGAATCGACACTTTTGAACTGTAGTGTTGGAGAAGACTCTTGAGAGTCCCTTGGACTGCAAGTAGATCCAATCAACCTATCCTAAAGGAAATCAGTCCTGAATATTCACTGGAAGGACTGATACTGAAGCTGAAACTCCAGTACTTTGGCCACCTGATGAGAAGAACTGATTCACTAGAAAAGACCCTGATCTTGGGAAAGATTGAAGGTGGGAGGAGAAGGGGATGACAGAGGATGAAATGGTTGGATGGTATCACTGACTCAATGGACATGAGTTTGAGCAAGCTCTGGGAGTTGGCAATGGATAGGAAAGTTGGCCTGCTGCAGTCCATGGGGTGACAAAGAGTAGGACACGACTGAGTGACTGAACTGACTGACTGACTGGATATAAAATACACATATGAAAATTCTGCTGTAAGAAACCACTGTGTTGTTTATGGAATTTCTAACCTAAACACTTAATCCTCAAGATATTTCCCCTCATTTCCATTTTCCAAACTCCTTCACCCAACAGAAAGTTGACATTTCTACAAATATGAGAAGACTTTGATAATGTCACTTTGAAATTCTGTCCAAATAGCAAAAGTCCTAACTGAAGCAAGATTAAATTACCTTGGAAGTCCCTGTGCCACTCAATGTAAAGATGAGAATGAGGTAATAGTCATATTATATCAAATGCTTGCTGACCCAAAGATAATATGATCCTTTGTATTCTCTCTACGCACGACTTACTGAATGCAAAAGTGCAGAAAAATTTCCAATGTCTGGTCTTTTCTTTAGAGGGGAGCTGGGCAGAAGGACAGGTAAAAGCATTATTAGGATCATATGTCAGATAGACAAAAGCCAGGCAGAGGATGAATGAATGAATAAATACATCTATATATATTTTTATATATATATATATATAAAGGACAGAAATGGTATGCACCTACCAGAAGCAGAAGATATTAAGAAGAGGTGGCAAGAATATACAGAAGAACTATACAAAAAAGATCTTCAGGACCCAGATACTCACGATGATGTGATCACTGACCTAGAGCCAGACATCCTGAAATGTGAAGTCAAGTGGGCCTTAGAAAGCATCACTACAAACAAAGCTAGTGGTGGTGATGGAATTCCAGTTGAGCTATTTCAAATGCTGAAAGATGATGCTGTGAAAGTGCTGCACTCAATATGCCAGCAAATTTGGAAAACTCAGCAGTGGCCACAGGACTGGAAAAGGTCAGTTTTCATTCCAATCCCAAAGAAAGGCAATGCCAAAGAAGGCTCAAACTACCACACAATTGCATTCATCTCACACGCTAGTAAAGTAATGCTCAAAATTCTCCAAGCCAGGCTTCAGTAATATGTGAATCGTGAACTTCCTGATGTTCAAGCTGGTTTTAGAAAAGGCAGAGGAACCAGAGATCAAACTGCCAACATCCACTGGATCATGGAAAAAGCAAGAGAGTTCCAGAAAAACATCTATTTCTGCTTTATTGACTATGCCAAAGCCTTTGACTGTGTGGATCACAATAAACTGTGGAAAATTCTGAAAGAGATGGGAATACCAGACCACCTGACCTGCCTCTTGAGAAATCTGTATGCAGGTCAGGAAGCAACAGTTAGAAATGGACATGGAACAACAGATCAGATCAGATCAGTTGCTCAGTCATGTCCAACTCTTTGCAACCCCATGAATTGCAGCACGCCAGGCCTCCCTGTCCATCACCAACTCCCGGAGTTCACTCGGACTCAGTCCATCGAGGCAGTGATGCCATCCAGCCATCTCATCCTCTGTCATCCCCTTCTCCTCCTGCTCCCAATCCCTCCCAGCAACAGAGTCTTTTCCAATGAGTCAACTCTTCGCATGAGGTTGCCAAAGTACTGGAGTTTCAGCTTCAGCATCAGTCCTTCCAAAGAACACCCAGGACTGATCTCCTTTAGAATGGACTGGTTGGATCTCCTTGCAGTCCAAGGGACTCTCAAGAGTCTTCTCCAACATCACAGTTCAAAAGCATCGATTCTTCGGTGCTCAGCCTTCTTCACAGTCCAACTCTCACATTCATACATGACCACAGGAAAAACCATAGCCTTGACTAGACAAACCTTTGTTGGCAAAGTAATGTCTCTGCTTTTGAATATGCTATCTAGGTTGGTCATAACTTTCCTTCCAAGGAGTAAGCGTCTTTTAATTTCATGGCTGCAGTCACCATCTGCAGTGATTTTGGAGCCCCAAAAATAAAGTCTGACACTGTTTCCACTGTTTCCCCATCTATTTCCATGAAGTGGTGGGACTGGATGCCATGATCTTCGTTTTCTGAATGTTGAGCTTTAAGCCAACTTTTTCACTCTCCACTTTCACTTTCATCAAGAGGCTTTTGAGTTCCTCTTCACTTTCTGCCATAAGGGTGGTGTCATCTGCATATCTGAGGTTATTGATATTTCTCCCGGCAATCTTGATTCCAGCTTGTGTTTCTTCCAGTCCAGCGTTTCTCATGATGTTCTCTGCATATAAGTTAAATAAACAGGGTGACAATATACAGCCTTGATGAACTCCTTTTCCTATTTGGAACCAGTCTGTTGTTCCATGTCCAGTTCTAACTGTTGCTTCCTGACCTGCATACAAATTTCTCAAGAGGCAGGTCAGGTGGTCTGGTATTCCCATCTCTTTCAGAATTTTCCACAGTTTATTGTGATCCACACAGTCAAAGGCTTTGGCATAGTCAATAAAGCAGAAATAGATGCTCTTCTGGAACTCTCTTGCTTTTTCCATGATCCAGTGGATGTTGGCAATTTGATCTCTGGTTCCTCTGCCTTTTCTAAAACCAGCTTGAACATCAGGAAGTTCACGATTCACATATTACTGAAGCCTGGCTTGGAGAATTTTGAGCATTACTTTACTCACGTGTGAGATGAGCGCAATTGTGAGGTAGTTTGAGCATTCTTTGGCATTGCCTTTCTTTGGGATTGGAATGAAAACTGACCTTTTCCAGTCCTGTGGCCACTGCTGAGTTTTCCAAATTTGCTGGCATATTGAGTGCAGCACTTTCACAGCATCATCTTTCAGCATTTGAAATAGCTCAACTGGAATTCCATCACCTCCACTAGCTTTGTTTGTAGTGATGCTTTCTAAGACTCACTTGACTTCACATTTCAGGATGTCTGGCTCTAGGTCAGTGATCACACCATCGTGATTATCTGGGTCATGAAGATCTTTTTTGTACAGTTCTTCTGTGTATTCTTGCCATCTCTTCTTAATATCTTCTGCTTCTGTTAGGTGCATACCATTTCTGTCCTTTATAGAGCTCATCTTTGCATGAAATGTTCCTTTGGTATCTCTGATTTTCTTGAAGAGATCCCTAGTCTTTCCCATTCTGTTGTTTTCCTCTATTTCTTTGCATTGATCGCCGAACAGACTGGTTCCAAATAGGAAAAGGAGTACGTCAAGGCTGCATATTGTCACCCTGCTTATTTAACTTATATGCAGAGTACATCATGAGAAACGCTGGACTGGAAGAAGCACAAGTTGGAATCAAGATTGCCGGCAGAAACATCAATAACCTCAGATATGCAAATGACACCACCCTTATGGCAGAAAATGAAGAGGAACTAAAAAGCCTCTTGATGAAGGTAAAAGTGGAGAGTGAAAAAGTTGGCTTAAAGCTCAACATTCAGAAAACGAAGATCATGGCATCTAGTCCCATTACTTCATGGGAAATAGATGGGGAAACAGTGGAAACAGTGTCAGACTTTATTTTTTGGGGCTCCAAAATCACAGCAGATGGTGACTGCAGCTATAAAATTAAAAGACGCTTACTGCTTGGAAGGAAAGTTATGACCAACCTAGATAGCATATTTGAAAGCAGAGACATTACTTTGCCAACAAAGGTCTGTCTAGTCAAGGCTATGGTTTTTCCTGTGGTCATGTATGAATGTGAGAGTTGGACTATGAAGAAGGCTGAGCACCGAAGAATCGATGCTTTTGAACGGTGGTGTTGGAGAAGACTCTTTAGAGTCCCTTGGATTGCAAAGGGATCCAACCAGTCCATTCTGAAGGAGATCAGCCCTTGGATTTCTTTGGAAGGACTGATGCTGAAGCTGAAACTCCAGTACTTTGGCCACCTCATGCAAAGAGTTGACTCATTGGAATCCCTGATGCTGGGAGGGATTGGGGGCAGGTGGAGGAGGGGACGACAGAGGATGAGATGGCTGGATGGCATCACTGACTCAATGGACGTGAGTCTGAGTGAGTTGGTGATGGACAGGGAGGCCTGGCATGCTGCGATGCATGGGGTCACAAAGAGTCGGACACGACTGAGCGACTGAACTGAACTGAACTGATATATATATATATAGAGAGAGAGAGAGGGAGAGATGTTTTCCTATTTGCTCCCTATATTCATTCAAAACACACACATCATCTTTAGTGTACCAACAACTTGCAAAATCAATACAAAAAGAAACACATAGGAAAAAATTACTAAAATTTAAAATACAGATGCATAATCTTACCTAAACACACCATAATATGATATAACTGATCAATATCAGAATCTCCAGGAAAGAGGGGCTCCCCCATGAGCATTTCAGTTACCAGACAGCCGATGGCCCACACATCAACAGCCCTGAAAGAAAAGCACGGTGATGTAAAATTCGGGATCCTGATATGTTTCAGTTCAGTTCAGTCGCTCAATCATGTTGGACTCTTTGCGGTCCCATAGACTGCAGCACTCCAGGCTTCCCTGTCCATCGCCAACACCTAAAATGTTTACTATGACTGAATCTGTTCTGCATATTGTTGCTGTTGTTGTTCAATCACTAAGTCATGTCTAACTCTTTGCCACCTCATGGACTGCAGTGAACCAGGCTTTCCTGTTCTTCACTATCTCCCAGAGTTTACTCAAACTCATGTTCATTGAGTTGGTGATGCCATCTAACCATCTCATCTTCTTCTCCCAGAGTTTACTCAAACTCGTGTTCATTGAGTTGGTGATGCCATCTAACCATCTCATCTTCTATCGTTTGCGTATTACTATTTTTGTATTCTTGGTATCAAGAAAAGTAATAGTAAGCCTTAAATTATGCTCCCCCCAATTTTTTTCTTTTATAAACTTAAAGTATTAACTTCCAATATTATATAAATCAGATTTCAGGAAACTTCAAGCGTGTGATACAAGGCTTCCAAAGAGTCAAAATGCTTGTTAAGTATACTTTACTCTGGAAATAAGCCTTCTGGGTTTGTTTTCAGAGGCTACTCATTTTTGTTTACACATAATTTGAACAAGGTTCCTCAGTCTATCCAACTAGACACTGAAAACAGCATATCAGAACGAGATGGTTACTGGGGACACAAGCAACAAGGAGAACAGAAAGCTAATATGGAGAAAACAGAAAACCTCTCTTAAAGAGCGGTCACAAGAACTTAGACTATTCTGGCATCATTACCGTAGGAACAACTACCTTGAAATTGCTTAAGGCCATAGCTGGTACAGAAATTACAGTATGGCAGTAAAATGAGAGCTCAGAGTAATCAAGAAAATATTAAATGATATATGCTCTAAAAACAGAGAAATTATAGAAAATATTTTAGAACAATTTCTATTGAAACTGGTTCTTCTTCTTTGAAGAATTCATTTATGAAGACGATTTGTATTTTTAAAATGGTTCACTTAATTCCATTTGTACACCCACCCTTGCCCACTCTACTCAGCCTCAATGCCAGTGTCAGACTTACCTAATCAATGTTACCCCTCTTTTACAAGTGATAAATATATCTATTTCTAACTTACTGTTAAAAACAGACCATTTACTCACCTTGATTTCTCTACCTCTAAAATAATCATACTCATACCAACCCGTTTCACAAGAATGTTTAAAAGGGAAACACAAAAATGATTACAAATCACTTTCTAAAGTTTTCCAAACTGAAAACTTCCTTTCAGTATTAGAGGGATTTTTTTTTTCTTAACGTAAGAAGTGGGATTTATTTAGAGAAACACACTCCACAGACAAGGGTGCGGGCCATCGCAGAGGGCGAGTGTTGAGTCACTAAGTCATGTCTGACTCTTTGAAACCCCAAGGACTGTAGCCACCAGGTTCCTCTGTCCATGGGATTTCCCAGGCAAGAGTATTGGAGTGGGGTGCCGTTTCCTTCTCCAGAGGATCTTCCCAAACCAAGGTATTGAACTCGTGGCTCCTATATTGACAGGCAGATTCTTTACTGCTGAGCTACCAAGGAAGCCCAATTAGAGGGATTGTCATTATATTGAAAACATATTCCACTTTATCAAAAAAAGAGAGTCAAGTCTGCCCTCTGCACCCCCACCTTGCTGACGACATCTTACTTGCCATACTTGACATCACCAACCAACAGCTCTGGAGCTCTATACCATCGCGTTGCCACGTAATCAGTATACACCTCCCCAGGAGCTGCCAGTGTCCGTGCAAATCCAAAATCACATAGCTTGACAACGCCAGACTGGGAGACTAATATGTTCTCTGGCTTAATATCTCTGTGTATAATCTATGAGATAAAAAGCAGAGTATGAAATATATTGATCAGCACGTCAAGTTAAGCGAGTTAACTTTTTTTTAGCACTTGTTATGTGCAGGGCACTGGCTTTGTCCCTATAATGAAGACAGATAAAAGCAGATAAAGTTGTTCCTGCGTTTAAAGAACCTGAGACCTAGCTGGGGAAAAAAGAACATTTATGCTTGAAATTTTATTTAAACGATTAATGATATTGGATGAAATATATGTTGCTGTTGTTGTTCAGTCACTAAGGCATGTCCAACTCTTTGTGACCCCAAAGACTGTGGCATACCAGGTTCCTCTGTCCTCCACTATCTCCTGGAGTTCACTCAAATTCATGTCCACTGAATTAGTGATGCTATCTAACTATCTCATCCTCTGCCAGCCCCTTCTTCTTTGCCTTCAATGAATTTCCAATCAATTGCTCTAATAATGAGGGCTCTCAAGACTAAGAGAATAAAGCTATCACTGAAGACTGCGGTGGTCAGGGAAAATTTTTGAGGAAAAAGGTGGGCTCTAAGACAGGTGTTTAACACTAGTGTGACCTAGATAAATGTAGAAATGAAAGGGCAATCCAAGTGAAGGGGACAAAAAGAGCAAAAGAGTGAGAATGGGAGTAGACCAGTAGCCACTAGGGAAATGTTTTTCCTGGAATAGAGGTTACTTACTAGGTTATGCCTCAACTGCCAGCCTGGGAAGTCTGAGCTCATGTCAAGGTGATGGGAACCCATGGGAACCCATGACATGACCCATATGGTGTTTAAAGAAGATACTGAACATTTAAAGAAGATAAAGCATGAACAAGATAAAGCAAAGAGGGCAACTAGAAGTGGGGAGAAGGGCAGTGGGACAAATAGGAGGTGAAAGATTGAGGGTGTGAGGAGAAGAGGACAACAGAGGATGACATGGTTGGATGGCATCACCAACTCAAGGGACATGAGTCTGAGCAAATTCCAGGAGATGGTGAAGGACAGGAAAGCCTGGCATGCTGCAGTCTGTGGGGTTTCAAAGACCTGGACGTTTCTTAGCAACTGAACAACAAAAACAAAAGGCCTACGCTAGTCTGGTGCTCAAAGGAATGGAAAGGAAGAGGTGGAGCGTGGGAATATTCTAAATCAACAGAATTTAGGAAGTAATCTCAGACACTTTCCTTAAACCTGGGAATCTAAAAGAATGGTGGGTCCATTAACAAAAATAGAAGAGTCTAGAGAAGGTTAATTTTGGTTAAGAATAATTAGCAGTTTAGTTTCAGCAATATGTGTTTTTAGGTGGATTTCTGAGCACCCAAGTGGAGGCATACATCAAGCAATTATAAATGTAAAGAGGCAAAAAATATAAATTTTTACATTTGTAAAAATTATAAATGTAAAAAAGGTCAGTTAGTTATAAAAGAGAGACTATGGAAAGAGAAAAGAGGACACTGGGAAACAATAGTAGAAATTCTAGACCTAGGCAAAACAAATTATTAGGTCTAATTCTCTAATACAAGTAAATTTTATTTTGAAAATTTTGAAAATATATTTATTGTAAACTATGTAAGCTATGCTACTAACTTCTATTATATCCTAGATATCCACAGTAAAGGCTAGTTAATAACATGCATAGCTCAAGCATATAGAGTTGAAGTAAACTGATGTCTGTAACTTACTTTCAAATAATGCATAAATAAATCAGGCAGATTAATAAGTAGACAAATGGAAGAAAAGATGAATAAATATTTCATAAAACAAATATAACAAAATGTTAGCAAGTATAGAATCCAGCGATAGGTATATGGGTGTTCACTGTATATTCTCCCAACTTTCCAACTTTATAAATTATTATTTAAACTGAATACTTACATTGTGACTGTGACAAAATCCAATCCCATTGATAACCTGAAACAAATACTTTTGAACTAGTTGGTAGTCTAGTCCATTTGGAGAGAGCTCCAGGTCATCAAGAACTGTATGGTCAACAAATTCAAAGACTAGGTACCATCGCTTTTTTTTCTTACATACTTCCAACAAATTCACCAGATTTTCATGCCTTAGTTGCTATCAAAAAAAAAAAAAGTGAAAAATAATTTTTTTGAGGACCAAATTATTAGTAATAGTCACAGTCTAAAACAGATCTCAGCACAAGAAAAACATCTAAATAAAATGCATAAACAGTATAAATTGTGAAACTATATCCTGGCTTTTAAAATATGGTAAAAGACCTTACTGCTCCATTCTCCTCTCAGAGAACACAACAAAGCCAATAAGAAAAAGAAGGGTAGCTTCATCTTTGATGAAATTAAGAATGATCTAGGACCCCAACCCCCAAAAAATGAGGTGGCGCCATCAAGGTCAAACAGGAGTCTAGGGAGATACCATAAGATTATCTGTGGTTACAAAGCTGGCAGAGCAGAGTTTTCCAAAGCTGATGACATACCCTAAAAAGAAAAACAAAACCAAAAAAATACCCTTCTTTGATATAATGAGAACAGGGTTCACAGACTGTCAGTGAAAGCGTCCTAAGAACTGAATGGCACCAGGAAACAAGAGGGGAGGGGTGAACAGTCCCATAGAAACTCATCTGCTAGAAGCAGTCTGTCAGTGAAATCAAATGGAAGGCAAAACGATTCATTATGAACAAACCTGCAATTACAAGTTTCAGAGAAATTAAGGAGAACGTAAATAAATCCCACACTAGGGCTTCTGTTGTTAGGAATGTCACTGTGAACCAGGGTGGATTCCTGCTAGCCTGGAACAAGACCATGGCTACTCCTGAAAATGAACCTCCTTCAGAGAGCTGGCCCAGAAGGGTCTCACTTTGTTGCAAGATAAGAAACAATCAAAAAGGAACAAATTCAGAATCTATTCAGAGATACTCTGTAATGTAATATGGGAAAATAATATTTTTAAATGATTGTATGTATATGTATAACTTATACATATATAAGTGTATAATAATACACTTATAATAATAATATATATAATTATATATATTTATATATAATTATATAATATAAAAATATATATAATTATATAATAATATATAATAAGTGTATAATGATTCACTTTGCTGTACACCAGAAACTGACAGAACATTTTAAATCAACTATTTGTTGTTGTTTAGTCACTGAGTTGTGTCCGACTCTTTGCGATCCCACAGACTGTAGCACATCAGGCTCCTCTGTCCTCCACTATTTCCCCGATTTTGCTCAAACTAATATCCATTGAGCCAGTGATGCCATTCAACCATCTCAACCTCTCTTGCCCCCTACTCCTCCTGCCCTCAATCTTTTGCACCATCAGAGTCTTCTCCAATGAGTCAGTTCTCATCGTGTGGCCAAAGTATTGGAGCTTCAGCTTCAGCATGAGTCCTTCCAATGAATATTTAGGGTTGATTTCCTTTATAATTGATTGGTTTGATATCCTTGTAGTCAAGGAGACTCTCAAGAGTCTTCTCCAGGACCACAGTTAGAAGGCATAAATTCTTCAGCACTCAGCATTCTGTATGATCCAGCTCTCACATCCATGCATTACTAATGGAAAAAACATCAGTTCAGATCAGTTACTCAGTCGTGTCTGACTCTTTGTGACCCCGTGGACTGCAGCATACCAGGCCTCCCTGTCCGTCACCACTCCTAGAGTTTACTCAAACTCACGTCCATTGAGTCAGTGATGCCATCCAACCATCTCATCTTCTGTCGTCCCCTTCTCCTCCCGCCCTCAATCTTTCCCAGCATTATGGTCCTTTCAAATGAGTCAGCTCTTCTCATCAGGTGGCCAAAGTATGGGAGTTTCAGCTTCAGCATCAGTCTTTCCAATGAATATTCAGGACTGATTTCCTTTAGGATGGACTGGTTGGATCTCCCTGCAGTCCAAGGGACTCTCAGGAGTCTTCTCCAACACCACAGTTCAAAAGCATCAATTTTTTGGCACTCAGCTTACATCGTAGTCCAACTCTCACATCCATACATGACTACTGGAAAAACCATAGCTTTGATGAGATGGACCTTTGTAGGCAAAGTAATGTCTCTGCTTTTTAATATGATAAGTTGGTCATAACTTTTCTTCCAACGAGCAAGCATCTTTTAATTTCATGGCTGCAGTCACCATCTGCAATGATTTTGGAGCCCCCCAAAATAAAGTCTCTCACTGGTTCCATTGTTTCCCCATCTATTTGCCATAAAGTGATGGGACCAGATGCCATAATCTTAGTTTTCTGAATGTTGAGTTTTAAGGCAACTTTTTCACTCTCCTCTTTAAAGAGGCTCTTTAGTTCTTCTTCACTTCCTGCCATAGGGTGGTGTCATCTGCATATCTGAGGTTACTGATATTTCTCCCAGCAATCTTGATTTCAGCTTGTGCTTCATCCAGCCTGGTATTTCTCATGATACACTCTGCATAGAAGTTAAATAAGCAGGGTGACAATATATAGCCTTGATGAACTCCTTTCCTGATTTGGAACCAGTCTGTTGTTCCATGTTCAGTTCTAACTGTTGCTTCTTGACCTGCATACAGATTTCTCAAGAGGCAGGTCAGGTGGTCTGGTATTCCCCTCTTTCAGAATTTTCCACAGTTTGTTGTGGTCCACACAGTCAAAGGCTTTGGCATAATCAATAAAGCAGAAGTAGATGTTTTTCTGGAACTCTCTTGCTTTTTCAATGATCCAGCGGATGTTGGCAATTTGATCTCTTGTTCCTTTGCCTTTTCTAATTCCAGCTTGAACACCTGGAAGTTCATGATTCACATACTGTTGAAGCCTGGCTTGGAGAATTTTGAGCATTACTTTACTAACATGTGAGATGAGTGCAATTGTGTGGTAGTTTGACCATTCTTTGGCACTGCCTTTCTTTGGGGTTGGAATGAAAACTGACCTTTTCCAGTCCTGTGGCCACTGCTGAGTTTTGCAAATTTGCTGGTATATTGAGTGCAGCACTTTCACAGCATCATCTTTTAAGATTTGAAACAGTTCAACTGGAATTCTATCATCTCCATTAGCTTCCTAGTGGAGATATGATGCTTCCTAAGGCCCACTTGACTTCACAATCCAGGATGTCTGGCTCTAGGTGAGTGATAACACCATCATGATTATCTGGATCATGAAGATCTTTTTTGTATAGTTCTTCTGTGTATTCTTGCCACCTCTTCTTAATATCTTCTGCTTCTGTTAGATCCATACCATTTCTGTCCTTTATTGTGCCTATCTTTGCATGAAATGTTCTCTTGGTATCTTTAATTTTCTTGAAGAGATCTCTAGTCTTTCCCATTCTATTGTTTTCCTCTGTTTTTTGCACTGATCACTGAGGAAGGCTTTCTTATCTCTCCTTGCTATTCTTTTGAACTCTGCATTCAAATGGGTATGTCTTTCCTTTTCTCCTTTGCCCTTTGCTTCTCTTCTTTTCACAGCTATTTGTAAGGCCTCCTCAGACTGCCATTTTGCCTTTTTGCATTTCTTCTTCTTAGGGATAGTCTTGATCACTGCCTCCTGTATAATGTCACAAACCTCCATGCATAGTTCTTTAGACACTCTGTCTATCAGATCTAATCCCTTGAATCTATTTGTCACTTCCACTGTATAATCCTAAGGGATTTGATTTAGGTCATACTTGAATGTTCTAGTGGTTTTCCCTACTTTTTTAAATTTAAGTATGAATTTGGCAATAAGGAGTTCATGATCTGAGCCACAGTTAGTTCCCAGTCTTGTTTTTGTTGACTGTATAGAGCTTCTCCATCTTTGGCTGCAAAGAATATAATCAATATGATTTCGGTATTGACCATCTCGTGATATCCATGTGCAAAGTCTTCTCTTGTGTTGTTGGAAGAGGGTGTTTGTTATGACCAGTGCGTTCTCTTGGCCAAACTCTATTAGCCTTTGCCCTGCTTCATTCTGTACTCCAAGGCCAAATTTGCCTGTTACTCCAGGTGTTTCCTGACTTCCTACTTTTCCATTCCAGTCCCCTATAATGAAAAGGACATCTTTTGGGGGTGTTAGTTCTAGAAAGTCTTGTAGGTCTTCACAGAACCATTCAAATTCAGCTTCTTCAGCATTACTGGGTGGGGCATAGACTTGGATTACTGTGATATTGAATGGTTTGCCTTGGAAATGAACAGAGATCATTCTGTCATTTTTGAGATTGCATCCAAGTACTGCATTTTGGACTCTTTTGTTGACTATGATGGCCACTCCATTTCTTCTGAGGGATTCTTGCCCATAATAGTAGATACAGTAGTCATCTGAGTTAAATTCACCCATTCCAGTCCATTTTAGTTTGCTGATTTCTAAAATGTCGATGTTCAATCTTGCCATCTCCTGTTTGACCACTTCTAATTTACCTTGATTCATGGACCTAACATTCCAGGTTCCTATGCAATATTGCTCTTTACAGCATCGAACTTTACTTCTATCACCAGTCACATCCACAATTGGGTGTTGTTTTTGCTTTGGCTCTGTCTCTTCATTCTTTCTGGAGTTATTTCTCCACTGATCTCCAGTAGCATGTTGGGTACCTATTGACCTGGGGAGTTCATCTTTCAGTGTCCTATCTTTTTGCCTTTTCATACGGTTCATGGGGTTCTCAAGCCAAGAATACTGAAGTGGTTTGCCATTCCCTTCTCTAGTGGACCACGTTTTGTCAGAACTCTCCACCATGACCTGTCTGTCTTGGGTGGCCCTACACGACATGGCTTAGTTTCATTGAGTTAGACAAGGCTGTGGTCCTTTGACTATACTGACATTTGTTAGAAAAATGATGTCTCTGCTTTTTAATATGCTGTCTAGGTTTGTCTCAGATGGTAAAGAGTCTTCCTGTAAACACAGGAGACCCAGGTTCGATCCCTGGGTGGGGAAGATCCCCTGGAGAAGGGAATGGCAACCCACTCTAGTATTGTTGCCTGGAGTATTCCATGGAGAGAGAAGCCTGGTGGGCGACAGTCCATGGAGTAGCAAAAAGTCATACACGACTGAGCAATTATCATTTTCATACTTTCCTTCCAAGAAGCAACGTCCTTGAATTTCATGGCTGTAGTCACCATCCATAGTGATTTTGGAGCTCAGGAAAACAAAATCTGTCACTGTTTCCACTTTTTCCCCTTCTATTTGCCATGAAGTGATGGGACCAGATGCCATGATCTTAATTTTTTGAATGCTGTGTTTCAAAACAGCTTTTTCAATCTCCTCTTCCACCCTCATCAGGCTTTTTAGTTCCTCTTCACTTTCTGCCATTAGAATGATATTCCTTGCATATCTGAGGTTGTTGATATTTCTCCCAGCAATCTTTATTTCAGCCTGGCATTTCACAGGATATACTCTGCATATAAGTTAAATAGGCAGGGTGACAATAGATAACATTGTGTGCTCCTTTACCAATTTTGAAACAGTCAGTTGTTCTGTGTTTGGTTCTAACTGTTGCTTCTTGACCCACTTACAGGTTTCTCTGGAGACAGGTAAGGTGGTCTGGTACTACCATCTCTGTAAGAATTTGTCACTGTTCTGTAATCCATAGAGTCAAATGCTTTAGCATAGTCAATGAAGCAGAAGTAGATGTTTTTCTGGAATTCCCTTGTTTTCTCCATGATCCAACAAATGCTGGCAATATGATCTCTGATTCCTCTGCTTCTTTGAAACCATCTTGTAAACTATAAGTTCTCAGGTCATGTACTGCTGAAGCCTAGCTTGAAGGATTTTGAATACAACCATGCTAGCATGTGAAATAAGCAAAATTGTACAGTAGTTTGTACATTCTTTGGCATTGCCCTTCTTTGGGATTAGAATGAAAACTGAACTTTTACAGTTCTGGCCACTGCTGGGTTTTCCAATTTTGCTTACATATTGAGTTCAGGACTTTGACAGCATCATCATTTAGGGTCAAGAAGCAGCAGTTAAAACCAGAGACAGAACATCTGACTGGTTAAAAATTGGGAAAGGAGTACAAGAAGGCTGTATACTGTCACCCTGCTTATTTAACTTATATGCAGAGACATCAAGTAAAATGCCAGGCTGAATGAATCACAAGCTGGAATCAAGATTTCTGGGAAAAATGTCAATAACCTCAGATATGCAGATGACACCACTCTAAAGGCAGAAAGTAATGACGAACTAAAAAGCCTGTTGAGGAGAGTGAAAGAAGAGATTGAAAAAGCTGGTTGAAACTCAATATTCAAAAAACTAAGATCATGGCATCCAGTCCCATCACTTCATGGCAAATAGAAGGGGAAAAAGTGGAAACAGTGACAGATTTTATTTTCCTGGGTTCTAAAATCACTGTAGATGGTGACCACAGCCATGAAACTCAAGGACACTTGCTCTTTGGAAAAAAAGCTATGACAAACCTAGACAGCACATTAAAAAGCAGAGACATCGTTTTTCCAACAAAGGTCCATCTAGTCAAAGCTATGGTTTTTCCAATAGTCATGTACGGATGTGAGAGTTGGACCATAAAGAAATCTGAGTGCCAAAGAATTGATGCTTTTGAACTGAGGTGGTGAAGACTCTTGAGAGTCCCTTGGATAGCAAGGAGATCAAACCAGTCAATCCTAAAGGAAATCAACCCTGAATATTCATTGGAAGGACTAAAGCTGAAGCTGAAACTGCAATACTTTGGCTACCTGATGCAAAGAACTAATTCATTGGAAAAGATCCTGATGCTGGGAAAGATTGAAGGCAAAGGAGAAGAGGGCAGCAGAGGATGAGATGGTTAGATAGCATCATCAACTCAATGGATGTGAATTTGAGCAAACCCTGGGAGATAGTGGAGGACAGAGGATCCTGGCATGCTACAGTACGTATCCACAAAGCATTGGACACAACTTAGTGTCTGAGCAACAACAACAAAATGCACCTAACAAGAAAGAATCAAACTATATGATGCAAAAATTGAGAAGTGCAGGGAGAAATACATGAATCTTCTATCATAGTTGGAAATGTCAACATTTTCAGAAATAGATCTAAGTAGGCAGGTAATCAGTAAGGCCTGAGTTGAACTCAAGAACACAATCCAACAACTGGGTAGAACTGCCATCTATAGACTACTTCATCCAACAACAGAAGAAGTAACTTTTTTCTCAACCTCATGTGGAATATGCACCAAGATATACCACTCTGTGGGCCACAGAACACAGTAACAAATTGAAACAAAGAAATCATGCAATGCCTTCTGTCAGATCAAATGGAATTAAACTGTAAATCAATAACACAGAGATAACTGGAAAATCTCAAAATAGGTGGAGATTGAACAATATACTTCTTAATTAAATTAAAACACAGGCTATCTGTTTCATATTATCCCCCATCCCCCTCTCTCTTCCTCTATTGCTCTGCTTTTCTTACTAACAGACCAAAGCTGAGATTCAGACTTCATTAGAGAAGGCATGGCTGCCATAGCAATGTACAGACTGCCAGCGGTGAAGACATGTGCCACAGGACGTCAGCCAGCCACGTGGAGAAAGTGCAGGTGCACCAGAGGTGTTCCATGAATGATGCTGATACAAGCTACCAAGTCCACCATGTGATCTGCTCCCTTCATGACAAAAAAAGGACCCACCAGGAAGGGAAGCCTCTACTGACAATGCCTAAAATCATACAAGCTGGCAAAAGGAGAACTGTTTGCAGAGGCCCCCTCCAGTTTCACAAAGCAGAGCAAAAAGGAGTGATTCAAAGCTGAAAGTTGATATATGGCACAGTAGCCCATGAACATAGAAGAAAAAAAATCTTGGGAACAAAACATCTTCACTCTAGCCTCAAATTATTCCTAAAAAAAATAATGTTTCAAATGTAATGTCCAGAGGAAAAAATAAAGATAACCAGGGCATGCAAAGAAATGTTACTATAAGTAAAAAAAAAAAAAAAATCAGAAGATAAAGTTAATCAAAAAAGATGCAATATGAGTTCAGATATTGGAATTATCAGATATAAGCGACTATGCATAAAAAGTCAATGTCAAAAAACTGAGGGAACCTGAAACCATAAAAAGTGATACAATAGATTTGAACCCAAAGAAAAATTCTAGAACAGAAAAGTTCTAGAAAATTTCTGAATGTTAGTGCCACCAAGCACCCTTAAGGGTACCCTCAAGAGCCTCATTTAAGCAAACATAACTTCTCTCAGAGGGTAAGATAACATCATCCAAAATCTCTATAGAACTTTTAGAAATTAATACTGGCATATCAAGAGATAAGACTCAATCAAAAACCAAGAGAAAAAACAGACAATGGAAATAAACATGTGGGAGATCTATTTACTGGACACAGACTTTAGAAAAGCCTGTGATTTAAATAGAAAGCAAAATAGAGGGTCTGGCAGCAAAATGGAAATTATAGGGAAAAAAATCAAATAAAAAATTAGAACATTAAAATATGTCTTTAAGAAATCAGTGGGTGAGCTTAACAATAGATTAGATATAGCTGAAACAGAACTACTGAACTGGGGCTTCCCTGGTGGCTCATTGGTAAAGGATGCCAATGCAGGAGATGGGAGTTCGATCCCTGATCTAGAAAGATCCCACATGCCTCGCAGCATCTAAGCCTGTGTACCACAACTGCTGAGCCTGTGCCCTAGAGCCTGGGAGCTGAAACTCTTTGAGTCCACATGCCACAAGTACTGAGTGCCCTAGAGCCCATGCCTCACTAGAGAAAAGCCCACGCAGCAATGAAGACCCAATACAGTCAGAAACAAATAAAATTTTAAAAAAGAACTACTGAACGGAGGATAGGTCAAAAGAAAATCTGTAGAATGAAGCAAGGGAAAACAAAAGGATGAAAAACACAAAAGAATATAAGACACATATAAGGAAGGTCTCATATATGAAACTGAAATCTTATATGGAAAAGAGAAAGAATGGGACCGTAGCAATATATGAAACAATAATAGCTGAGCATCTTCTAGAAGTGACAAATGACATTATTTTATAGATGCAAGGGCCATAAAATCCAAGCAAGATAAATATAAAGAAACCCACACTTAGGCATATTATTGTAAAAGTGTTGAAAGCCAAAGTCAAAGAGAAAGCTTCAATGCACCCACTAAGGAATGTCTGACCTTTCAATAGAAGCAATGCAAATGAAAGCCAGCAGAACAGTGTAATGTTATCTTGAACATATCAAATGTAACTGCCAACATAGAGTTCTATATCCTGTGAAAACACTCTCTTAAACAGAAAGCAAAGACTTTTTTTGAAAGACAAACACAAACGGACAACATTCCTTACTAGCTTCAAAGAAAATAAAAGGACATGATTTAAGTACAAGAAAAATGATCCAAGATGGAAGCTCAGAAATGTAGGAATAATTGATAAATAACGGAAAAGACAAATATTAGGTATTTATTAAAGGAATAAGAATCTTACATAGTACATACTCAGATCACAGGGCAATTGTGTTAAAACTAAATAATCTAGGGAGAAAAACCTAGAAATTTTCCACACGTTTGGAAATGAAGGAAAATGAGAAAACATTTTGCACGGCTAATCAAAATTTCTAGGACACATACAAGCTATTCTTAGAAGGAAAATGACAGCCTTAAATGCATATATGAGAAAAAAAACAACAACCTAGAAATAAAAGAAGTTAAGCGTATAACTCAAAAGATTAGAGAAAAGAACTATAAAATAACCCACCCAAAATAAGTAGAAGGTATAAAATGCTAAAGAACAAAAATTAATGAAATAGAAAAGAAATACACAACAAGAAAGACCAACAAAGCCAAACACTGGTTCTTTCTAAAGACAAAACGGATAAACTTCCAGTTAGATTGATGTGGGTGGGGTGGAGGAGGGAGTTAACATAGCAGGTCTGAGATTTTTATCCTTAGAAAGTTGGCTTGCAAAGTGAGCCCTTGGCTTGTACCTAGGTACTTGGATTTCAGAAGTGTTCCTTCATTTCTAGAACTGATAAAGTGACTCATGGTGCAAACAATATGGTGTATGCTGAATACCTGCAGTTCTACTAAGAGTCTGGAATTTTGGTGCAAGCAAAGCAGGGAGTACCTCTATGACAAGCCCCGTAAAAAAAACTCGGCACTGAGTCTCTAATGAATTTCCTCACTAGACAATCACACGTAGTGTCATAACTCATTGCTGGAGGAAATTAGCGCATCCTGTGTTAAGCCACTGGGAGAAAAGTGACAGATTTCCTCTGAAATTCACCCCATGTGCCTTTTCCCTTTGCTGATTTTACTGTATATCTTTTTACTTTAACAAGTCATAGCCAAGAGTACAACTATTTGCTGAGTGCTGTGAGTCCTCCTAATCACTGAAACTTGGGATGGTCTTTAAGACTCCCAACACAGCTGTTGGTAAATAGATAGGCAGACAGATAGAGAGAGGGACAACAAATACTTTTAAAATTATGTTCTGGGACTTCTCTGGTGGCCCAGTGACTAAGACTCTGGGCTCCCAATGTGTTGGAGACCTGGGTTCGATCCCTGGTCAGGGAACTAGATTCCACATGCCACAACTAAAGATCCTGCCTGCTTGCAGTAACTAAGACCTGGAGCATCCAAATAAATAAATAAATAATAAAAAATTATGTTATGGATAAATGAAAACTCAGATGTAATCCTTCTGTTTATTACCAAAAGAGAAACAAAAATCTATACTTTAAACTTACTTATGGAAATAAAACAAATATTTAAAAAGCACTTTCTAAAACTGTTGACCAAGAAACAACTCTTTTTTTTTTTTCAATTCAATATACATGTTTACTCACCTTTAGTAACTTGATTTCTCGCATGGCAATTTTTTTAACCATTTTATCATCATCACTTTCTAAGAACTTCTTGATGGCCACAATTCTTCCACTATCTTTATTCCTACACTTCATCACCATTCCATAGCTCCCTTCTCCAACCAATCCTAGGTTCTCATATTTTTCCATTTTAATTCAAAACCACCAGGAATTTTTCTCTCTGTGGGAACTGAAATATGGCATTAATTATGTTGAATACATTAATTCCTCTACCCTCCCAAATTAATTCTTCCCCACCTGTTTTCCATATTAGAGCAGACACTGCATTTATAGCTGTCCTCTGTATTTATTCCCATCTAAGCTATGTTTTCAAAATATTCACATACATTTCATAATAGACAAGGCAAGTGGAACTGAAGCCATTAACTTCAAATTTAAATAACTGAATGTCATGTTAATGAAATCTCAATATATTTTTAATGCAGATAAAGCAATGCTTGAACTATTATACAAAACAATTACAGTCTACCTTAGAAAAATACAATTCCTTTTCACTCAGATGTGAAAACCAAGTGAATCTGGTTTTAGTGAAGATAAAATTTATTTTTTTACATCAGGTTTAAAAGATCAAAATTGAGGATCTTTATAGTCTTTCTACTCAGTCGAGGGAAATATTACCAAGTTAACACTAACAACTTCTGATAAACTTTTTTTTTTAACTTTTCTTACCATAGTAATTAAATTCTTACATTGAACATACTAAATAACAGTCACACAGTATGTAAGATTTTTAAAAATTAAATGTTAATGTTCCAAATATTGTATTTCAAAAATCCTTTTAATGATTAATCACTAGAAGTATGATTATTTGAATTTTGTGTTTAGAATTATTGTACATCACATTATATGACATTTTCTGAAAAAAGGCAATCCTAACAAATTCTGTCTTACTTTACCAATGATTGGTGAAGGACTAGCAACCATTCCACTTGATATTTTGGAATAGAAAGAAACTTTTCAGTCCAGATACAGTTAGGTTTTAATTCATAAGTTTTGATTGTCAAGAAATATAAAAACTAATAAACTACAACCTCAAAGTTAAATTTATTTTTACATGTGTTTTGGAAATTAAATTCCAGAAGCAGAAAATAAAAAATATTGCTTTTAATTCCAATGTGATTCTAAAAGTTTTGGGAGGAAAAAAAGTCTTTGGTACTATATTCCAGCTTCCCTGGTGGCTGAGAAATAATCACCTGCCAGTGCAGGAGACACAAGTTCAATCCCTGGGTTGGGAAGATCTCCTGGAGAAGGAAATGGCAACCCACTCCAGATTCTTGCCTGAAAAAGAAAATCCCATGGACAGAAGAACCTGATGGGCTACAGTGCATGGGGTCACAAAAGAGTCAGACACGACTTAGCTACTAAACAACAAAATATATATTCAAATGATGATTCATAATTGAAATTTTTTAACCTGACAACATAGAAACACTCATTCATAAAACTCGGAAAGAAACAAATTCTTACCTATAACATTAGTTGTGTACTTATGGCAATCTAAAATTAATTTACCCACCCAGACTGTGAAGTGTGATATTTTCCTTTCTTCCCTATTGGTACACTAATGACTAAGACAAATATTCTCTTTGTTCTAGCAAACTGTGAAAACCCAATGTATACATTTTCATCAGTTTACATTTGACAATTTAGGATATATATATATATATATATACATATACACCAGCTATTTTTGTCCTTGGTATGATAAGCCTAAAGTCTAGTCTTTAGTAACATATGCTGTCTTAGTGATAGGAAAAAAATTAAGGAAAGAAGAAAGAGAGAATTACACTGATAATTTTTTCCAAACACTGACATTTTATTTGAAAGTTAATAGAGGTTAAATGAAATATATATATATGTTGATAAACATGGAAAATCAGAAGATTGATCTTCGAAAGGAGAAAAAATAAATCCCAGTCAACACCAACCCAATTATGTCATTATTTTACTACCAGCTCTGATAGGAGGTTCTCCCATAAACTGTCCCTGACACTAACTTGCCATACATTTGACATTTTAACTTCCATTTAACTTCTATTAACTATTTTAAAATAAAATGTCAGTGTTTGAAAAAAATCAATGTAATTCTCTCTCTTTCCTTAATTTTTTTTCCTTCCACTAAGACGGCATATTTTATTAAGGACTAGACTTTAGGCTTATTATACCAAGGACAAAAATAGCTGGAATCTATAACTTGAACCATTTAAAAAAAATTTGTAATTGGTGTCCTCAATATTTGGAAATGCAAAGTGAACAAAATTAAAATTACCTTAAGCATGTCACAAGCTAACATTCTGCAAGTTAACTAATCCACATGTACTCTCCAACCAGCTGCACACTGGGTCACGGTACATTGAACACACTTGCTTTTTCAAGTGGCACTGCCCACAAATACCTTAAAAGTATCAAGGCTGAAAAAGCTTCTTGTTTCGTGAAACGGTTACTCATAAACCATAACTTCTCATGCCTTCTACTTGTAAATGTAAAGGGTGATACAAACTAAAAGGAAATCTGACCAATTGGCAATGCTGTAGCTCTGGACATATGCCAAGGAAGCATAGGGTTCTTCTACCAATAATTTAGATAATAAAAATAACGCTGTTTTATTGTGTTAAAGACACAAAATCTATTATAGGTGAAAGAACGAGATAATTGAAGCTTTAAAAAGTATTGTACTTACTGTTTGTTTTAAATCTTTCCGCGTGGAAAGTCCCAAAGGTTTTCAACTTGGAGACAAAATTGAGGTGAAGAGCATCTTCTTCGCAGGTCTAAAAGATGCTGACTAGCAAACTAGCAATTCCACAGCTGTCTTTATTTCTTCTGCGGACGCAGTCACGGGTCCCAGGTGAAGCAGGCAGGTAGGCAGATTGGCCTCAACCCGCCGCAAGCTTACACTCAGGAGAACCGCGGGCCGCATGCTGTCGTCGTCAAGGCAACGACCTCACTCTGTCCCCAACCATAGGCACAAAGTCTCCAGAGAGAGATACGGCCGGGGTCGAAATGCGTCCACGGCAGGCACCAACACCTGTTAAGGCCAAGGCCTGTACGGAAATTAGCGAAGGTGAGAGGGCACCGCCCCGCAGCTCTTAAGATGCTTGGTCCTTGTAGTCAGTGAAACGGCTCAGCTCTGGCAAGCCCTAAGCGAAGGCGTTGGCCTCCAAGCTGCAAGGGGGCGGATCCTCACCCGCCCAGGCCCGCCCCCGAGTGCGCCAAGCCGCCCGTGTTCTGATTGGTTGAGCTCTGTCGTCAAGATCTCTGATTGGCTTAGCATCACCCATCCAGCCAGTTCACCTGGGGCTCGGCTCTCGATCTAATCTCTGATGCGCAGACGCTAGTATCAGCATACACCTACGTCCTCAAGTAAGGGAGCACCTTTCCTTCTTTCCTTCGGTGGGAGATCTCTCCTCTAGACTGGGAGCAACAAGCGATTCTGGTGCTCACGGAGAGGCTAAAAGTGGTGGTGGTTTTGTAGGATTGGGTGAAAATGGAAGGGAGAAACCGTGAAAATAGTGCGATGAAGCGTTCTTCAAACTCCTCCACTGAGCCGGGAAGTGGGCTCTGCAGCCCTCGCCCGGGAATGTTCGGGCTTGGAAGCGATTCGACGCTTCCTTTCCGGTCTGGGCAGTGGGGCCAGTGTGGGACAGGTAGATGAGAGTGACAATATAGGAGGTGATAAGTAAACGAGGCAAGGTGAAGGTAGGTAAGTGACGACAGAACTGACGTTAGAAGGGACCTTGGGGAGGACAGCCTGGGCACTGAAAGTGAGGGAAATATTTTGGAGATAACGAAAGGGGAAGGGAGGACAGGGATGAAATAACAGGAAAGTGGCTAAGACGGTTGGGGAACTAAAAGACATGAGCAATACTGGCATATGACAGACAGCCAAGCAGGGTGCAGTTAGGAATGCTATGTTTAAGGCAAAGACTAAGTCAATCCATGATTAGGCAAAACTGGTAGGTCAGAATCATGCAGATGCTTAAGTCACACACACACACACACACACACACACACAAAACAGGGTTTTTCCTCATTCCATACCTCTGCAAGGTAAGGTATGAGGATGCCTTAAACTCTGTTATTTTCACATTAAATCATAAAAACCATTTTATAATGGAATTTGGTCTCTGTAATTCCTTGATCCAGTTAGGAGTGTGTCCTGGATAGCAGAGCTACTAAAAACTGAATTGTACACTTTAAAGGGGTGAATTTTATGTATGTGAATGATATTGCAATAAAACAATAGACATACAGGAGGAGAAGAAATTCATAGCTGGCCCAGAAATCTTTTTCAGTAAATTTATATATTTTAGCTTTGAGCAGCCCAATTCTTCCTCACCTTAGCAGTCATCTGTTAAATAACTCGGCAACAATCATTCTCTATGTATCTGGATATCCCAAAACAATGTGCTTCAGTCAGTTTCTTGCAAGAAAACTTTAAAAAACCTCTCACTTAGGTCTCATGAGATACTGAATGATCATGGGATTTTGGGATCACTTCAGTTGAGTTACCAAGTGAACGGAAGGGCCATAAAATCTTCAGACTAAAAAAGTAAGGTTATCTTCAGTATTTTATGGCTCATGCAGCTATGAATGCATTCTATCATTCTATTAAAACAGACTGACTCATTTTGCAGTTCTTGTTCTTTGATGGAAGGATGGACATTTGTCATAGAAAAGATAATTCTGTTCACAATGTAGTAGTTGATTCAGTGACTCATCGCCACATTTAAAAGTGTTTAAGACAAATAGATTTGGAAACCTAAAGTAGAATACTTGGTCAAATTCAATATACACCATATTTGATCTGTCAGTCACCAACACAGTTATATCATAATAGTATAAACCTGGAATCCATTCCTCAAATGTTAAAAATAGCATATTCTGTTTGCACTGATGACTCTTACAAACTCTCCCTTGATGTTCCCTCTCTCCCTCCAGCCTCTATCCCCTTCCTCTGTTCATATTCATAGCACTCATGCATGCTAAGTTGCTTCAGTTGTGTCTGACTCTGTGCCACCCTATAAACGGCAGCCCACCAGGCTCCCCAGACCACAGGATTCTCTAGGCAGGAATACTGGAGTGGGTTGCCATTTCCTTCTCCAAGATATTCATAGCAAACCTACATAAAAAATTGTTAATTTCCTGTTCTCTCTTGGGCTTTCATCCTTTTCACTTCATTGGAATAGTTCTTCCCAAAAGTCATTACGACCTATATAAAGCCATCTGTGTGTGGCAGACTACTGGACACTCACAATAAGCTGGCTCCTTTTTTCTCTATGTGTGGCTCGCTTATTTTCTGAAATTTCCATTGCAGTTAGGGGTGGTCATGTGACTGAAGTCAATGGAATATGAGATGTGTACCATTCCCAGACCTTGCCCATGAAAATCTCCATTCAAGATCCTCCATGTTACTTTTGCCTTCCATCTAGCAGTAATGGAGATGATTATAATGTGATCTTCAAACCACACTGTGAAGCTGGTAGAGCCTTCATTCATCTAGGTCCCTAAATGATTGTGTGAGGGAGCGACTATTGACCTCTTCACCACCACTCCTTTTTTATATGAGGGGGGAAAACTATTGCGTTTGAACTATTACACATTTCAGGGTCTGTTTATTTTAGCAGTTGTGTATTATTCACTCAGCCATGTCTGACTCTTTGCAACCCTATGGATTGTGGCCCGCCAGCCTCCTCTGTCCATGGAATTCTCCAGGCAAGAATATAGGAGTGGGTAGCCATTCTCTTCTCCAGGGGATCTTCCCGAACCAGGGACTGAACCTGGGTCTCCACATTGCAGGCAAGTTCTTTACCATCTGAGTGTCCATCTAATTATTTGACCTCTCAGCAGCATTTAAACAACTTACTATACTTTGCAAGACAAATTCCCAAAACTTAGCTTCCCTTGACACCAATATTTGCCACATTTTATCTGTTTTCTCTGCATGTTCTCCTGTTGTAGAACCCTAAATGCGGGGATTATCTGAGCGCTGTCCTCAGCCTCTTCTGTGCTCTCTTGCTAGATGATCTCATCTAACCCAATAGCTGCAAAGACCTATACTGACCAATCACAGCATAGCACTCTCAGAATTCCAATATCATACTGCCTTACATTTTTTCTTGGATATTCAATTGGCATACAAAACATGGATACAACAGAACTGGTATTTTGTTTGGGCTACACCATGTGGCTTTTAGTTCCACAGGGATTTTAGTTCCCTGTGGCAGTGACAGCCCAAAATCCTAATCACTAGGCCACCAGGGAAATCCCTAAGAGAAATGTTGATTTTTCCCTCCACATTTAATTCATGCTCCTTCATCTCCTTCTCTATCTCAGTAAGAGTACTGCCTTCCACCCAAGTTGCTTCAAAATCCTAGGAGTTATCCTTGAATATTATCTTTCCCTCACATTCAAAATTCAATCCATAATGGAATTTTCCCAGTAGTCCAGTGGTGAAGACCCCACACTTCCAGTGCAGGAGCAAGGGTTCAGTCCTGATGGAGGAACTAAGATCCCACATGCCATGTGGTGCAGCCAAAACAAGAAGAAAAAAAAAAAAATCAAATCCATTATAGTCTTATAGGTTGTATCCCAGTTATTAACTGACCATTTATCACCATCTTCACTACTCCAAGAGACCACTGCTATAACACAGCATCCCTTCCTGACAGGCTCCTCACATCATTTCCTTGCCCAGATGCCTACAATCCCAGTTCGAGAGTAAAATCCAACTACAGGGCCATCCTCAATTTAGCTCTTACCTACCTCTTGACTGGAGAAGGGAACAGCTACCCACTCCAGTATTCTGGCCTGGAGAATCCCATTGGCTGTACAGTCCATGGGGTCACAAAGTCAGACATGACTGAACGACTTTCACTTCACTACCTCTTGATATCATCTGCTTACTATCATGGCCACACTGGTGTTAATGTCCTTAAACACACCAAGCTCCTTGCAAGCACAGCATTGGCTCCATCTGGAATGCTCTTCTTCCTTAAAGCTGCCATCTCTTCATTTCAGATCTCAAATGTACCTCCTGAAGCCTTTCATACCACCCCTGGGAGTGATGAAGGAACAGCCCATCTCCAGTCACTATTACATCCTCTACTAGCTCTATCTACTATTAACCATATGCTATTGGAAAAGCAGTCAACCCCACTGTGCCTGAGTTTAATTCATCTGTAAAATAAATAGGACTCCTCACAGGATTCAGTGGAAACAGTGTCAGACTTTTTGGGGGCTCCAAAATCACTGCAGATGGTGACTGCAGCCATGAAATTAAAAGATGCTTACTCCTTGGAAGGAAAGTTATGACCAACCTAGATAGCATATTCAAAAGCAGAGACATTACTTTGCCAACAAAGGTCCGTCTAGCCAAGGCTATGGTTTTTCCAGTAGTCATGTATAGATGTGAGAGTTGGACTGTGAGGAAAGCTGAGTGCCGAAGAATTGATGCTTTTGAACTGTGGTGTTGGAGAAGACTCTTGAGAGTCCCTTGGACTGCAAGGAGATCCAACCAGTCCATTCTAAAGGAGATCAGTCCTGGGTGTTCTTTGGAATGAATGATGCTAAAGCTGAAACTCCAGTACTTTGGCCACCTTATGCAAAGAGGTGACTCATTGGAAAAGACTCTGATGCTGGGAGGGATTGGGGGGCGGGAGGAGAAGGGGACCTCAGAGGATGAGATGGCTGGATGGCATCACCGACTCTATGGACGTGAGTCTGAGTGAACTCCAGGAGTTGGTGATGGACAGGGAGGCCTGGCGTGCTGCAATTCATGGGGTTGGATAGAGTCACACACGACTAAGTGACTGAACTGAACTACCTCACAGGATTGCTATTGGAACTAAATGAGTTGTATTATGCCCAGGACTAATGAGGACTGAAACTGTTTGTCTGTTGCCTCCCTCAAAAACTACAAGTTTTCTGAGGGTAGGCTGCATCAGCTGTATTGCCAGCCAGCACCCAGGGAGCAGAGTTTCTGGCACATGTGTTAAGTCATTCAGCCATGTCACTTTGTGACCCGCATGGACTGTAGCCCGCCAGGCTCCCCTGTCCATGGAATTCTCCAGGCAATACTAGAATGGGTTGCCATTCCCTTCTCCAAGGGATATTCCTGACTCAGGGATCGAACATGGGTCTCCTGCATCACCACTCCAAGCAGATTCTTAACTGTCTGTGCCACCAAAGAAGATGCTAATATTCACTAACTGCTGTACAAATCTTTCTCACTGCCTTCACACATATTGGTAATTTCACTGCTTGCTTTGAAACATCACTAATCCTTCCTGGTAAGCTACATTCCAACTGAAATGTCTCACATCTGTTTTCTATTCCAGGTCACTATCCTCATTGCTACATGTCAAGTAGAGCTTTGTTTTCACCTCTCCAAGCTTTAGTTCACCTCTTTAAAAATAAAGGAAAATCAGATTATCAGAGTAAGTTGTAGTAACCTAAATAAAATAATAGGTCCTCAAAATTTTTCTCACAGTATTTAACAGGTATTTAGTTTCTGTTCCAAGTCTACACCCTGCCTCATTACTTTAATTAATGCTGAACTTCCTGAATGTTGTAGTTCCTGATTAAAGGATCGTTAATTTTAGGCCTACTCATGCTGGAAACTGATATTTTTCAATTTTGTAAAATAAAGCCAGAGTAAAATTCACTGCAAAGTTTAAACTCTCACTGCTTAAAACTCATCTTTTTTCTAAAATTACTTTTTGAAGCAGAGCAACACTTTTAGCTAATCCAGTATTTCAAATTACTTCATGCTTGTGTAACTATATACACTTTATGAGCCTCCGTCTCATTGTCCATAAAAGATAACTACACCTGGGTTTGCCTAAATATTAGGTCAGATATTGGAGAAAACTCAATTTTGAGAGATGAAAATGGGTGTAAAGATATCTATTTTACTGGTTAGTTTTTATCGATTTGTATACTTACGCTATTTAGAACTTGCCTCAATTCCTTTCAGACACCTAATGTCAGCTGCCAAAAAATAACCTAAATCTATTTCCCTCCCCCTCAGATATCACAACAGCCTCCAGTTTCCATTCTTAACCTCCTACCTAACCTGTACACAGCATATCACTCACATGATTAACTGTCTTCATAATTAATGGCTTCATGTTGCAATTGAAGGAAATGGCAACCCACTCCAGTACTCTTGACTGGGGAATTCCACGGACAGAGGCTGGCAGGCTATGTAGTCCATGGGGTCACAGAGTTGGACATGACTGAGTGACTAATGCTTACTTACTAAACAAGTTTTAGGATTTTTTTTTTTAATCCTATTTTGTGGAAAATGCCATTGGAATCTTGAAACAGACTGCACTGAATCTGTAGATTGCTTTAGGTTAGTATAGTATATATGTAGCAATTAGTTTCTCCAAATAAACTCAGTATGTGGGCTGCTTACATGATCCAGTCTAGTTCACCTCTTATCACTTTGCCACCCCTTGAACCCCAATTCCACCTATCCCAGCTTCTCATCAGAGAAGGCAATGGCACCCCACTCCAGTACTCTTGCCTGGAAAATCCATGGATAGAGGAGCCTGGTAGGCTGCAGTCCATGTGGTAGCTAAGAGTTGGACACAACTGAGCAACTTCACTTTCACTTTTATGCATTGGAGAAGGAAATGGCAACCCACTCCAGTGTTCTTGCCTGAAGAATCCCAGGGACAGGGGAGCCTGGTGGGCTGCCGTCTACGGGGTCGCACAGAGTCAGACACGACAAGCGACTTAGCAGCAGCAGGTTCTCATTACCCTCTTCACTTTTCTAATTTCGTAGGCTTTACATTAGTTGGTCCCTCTGACTGGAGTGCTCCTATATCCCGTGTCAACTCTAGGTGACTGGGGAACAGTCTCTAAAGTTGCCACTCAGTTGCTTTGTATTATCTTCTTTTACATCTTATTTACTAAGGAACTTCTTGCTCATGTATCCTCAAGAACAGGGCCTGGGGCACACAGGTGCTCAATAAACACTTGACAAACAGTGTTAAGTGGTCTGTCTTCATTAAAACAATTATGAAGGAAAACACACCCCCACACCCACCAAGCTGTTTATAGAAATCATCCATGGGTTACACTGTCAAGTTCATTCTGTGGGATTATCTGTACTTTCTACAATGGGCACAGCATGCTTTTTTGTGTTAAAACACAGTACATAAATCATTCTATATACTCTTTTGGAAATTAAAAGGCACGAGTCTAAATTACACTCTCCTATACAGCTTCTTCTTTTAGGTCCACTTCATATCAAAATCCAAGAGGGTTCCACTAGCACTCCTGCCTCCCCATCAAGAAAGCATGGTTTTTTAAAACATACACTTTTTTAGAACACTCCTGCCTCCCCATCATGAAAGGCTGGTTTTAAAACTTTCTACATATCACTTTGCTTTTGTAGTTATGCAAGGGAACAACTTTGGATTCTTTGATACTACCTTTTTCCTCACCAAGACCACGCTGTTTTACCCACAAACTCTTTCAAATTGTTTAGGTTTCTAACATCACTCTAGTCCAAGCTAGTACAACCACTCTACTATCATGGCTTACTGAAATACAGCATCCTTTCATCCAACTTACTCATTAACTCCTTCACTTTGCTTACTCTGTAGCCAGGTATTTCAAAATAGAATTACCATCCTACCAAATAAACCAACTTCCTATTGTTTTTGTCATGAAGACCAACCTCCTCACAGTCGGCTTCCTAGTTTTTCCTTAAAAAAAAAAAAAAAAAGGATGGAACCTGAGCTCCCCCGGAGGTGGGAAGCACGGAATCTTAACCACTGGACTGTGAAGGAAGTCCCCTTAGCTACCTTAAATATGCAACCACTGTTTCAGACCTTTTAACCTGAGAGCAGGGAACCTTGTTTTATTTCATTATTTATCAACAGTACCTAAAACACACCTGGCACGCAGAAGCTCAATCGTTAATGAATTAAATAAGCCAGTGAAAGTTAATCAGAATAGCATGAACAAATGCTATTTGTTCCTCATCCTGAAAAATGGACAGAAGGGAGACAAAGAGAAAATATTAAGCAGAACAGATGAGACTTCAAACATTTTTAGGCTAACAGAGATGTTCACTATCACAGAATTAGGTATGCACACCACTTAGAGAAGCATGGCAGTTAGAAAACACATGGCTTTGGACTTCTGAATTTTGAATTTCAAAGGGCTTGCCTCATAGCTCAGTTGGTAAAGAATCTTCCTATAATGCAGGAGCCCTGGTCGGGAAGATTCTTGCCTGGAGAATCCCATGGACAGAGGAGCCTGGCAGGCTACAGTCCATAGGTCACAAGAGTCAGACATGACTTAGCAACTAAACCACCACCAGGACTTTAAAAGGGGACAAGGCAAAATAGGATTAAAAAAAGAAATGTTTGAAACATAATTATCGGTAGACAGTAGAAATTCAACTGTATAAAAAAAAGTAACAGGCAACACTTAACTGAACGCTCCATACACTGTTCCAGGAGCTTCATGTATTAACTCACTGAATCCTCACACTCCTCCTCCTTAGTCTACAAATGAGTTAAACAGGAGCACAGAAAATGGCTAACCACTGAATGGTGGAGTTCCCATTCAAGGCCAGGCTATCTTCAAAGCCCACTTCTTATCATCACACTACATGAAATTTACTGAATGGACAATATACTGAAGCTAAGGTAATTCCTGGCCTAAATGAAACCATTCAGAGAAAACTTGTGGGGAAAGAGGCTGAGGACAGAAAGGATAGGTATGTGTGTAGGGGGCAGGTGGTGGTGGTTATGGGGTGATGAGTTTATTGTCATAAAACTGAAAGCATTCCAAGTAGGCAGCCAGCTTTATCAAAACTCTTAGGAGATCAGGGACAAGAGTAGTAATCTTACTGTGAATGTTTAATTCTAAACTCTCACTTATAGTATTTTGCCCAGTATTTGGTAATGCTAAAAACCAATTTCATTTCCTATTAATTCTTAAGTATAAGGTGTGGTTACATACTACATAAACAGATTGGAAGACTTCAATTGTCAAAAATACCTTGAAAACTGAAGGAATTCTGACTTAACTATGCAAATGGCTTTAAACAAAACTACTGACATCTTTTATGATCTATTAAACTACTCATATCTTTTATGAAGGGAAATCTTTCAGAACATAATAAAACATAATTCATTTACCCAGTCATTTAAGATACTTTAGAATTCTGGCATTAAAATGATCAAGACAATAATTAGAAAGTCTTATGAAAACAGACTGAAAAGGAAAAAAAAAAAAAAATCAAGTATTCACCTGAAGTTGAAATATAAATTATGATGAGCAAGTTATCCTGAAGAAAAAATATGAACATCTATTCATTACATTTTCATTTACTTGATACAAAGACTATATTATATAACACAATTGAAACGAAGCATCATGTGTGGTTCAACTTTCAAATATTTTGTTCCATATTTCCTGGACCAAACGATATTTTACTTCTTCAAATTTGTTTTCAATATAGTATGGTACATACATTTTATCCCTTCTGAATGTTTTTCCATAGCCATAAAATTAAATGTTATTATACATTATAATTGAAAGTGAGCCTAATAGACACTTAAAAAATCTTAAGTCTTACTTCCTAAAAGTACTTGAATAACAGTCTAGCTTTTCTCCAGTACAAACTAGTAAAGATTGATTTACGGAATCTTCATACAGTGTTATAAATATATCAGGAAAAATTCACTTGTACTATCCCTGTTAACAAAGTAAAAGTCTCAAGTTCTAAAATTACATATGCCTTATGATTTTATTTTTCATTTGAAGAATATATTTGTTAATTATGACTGAATGATTCTTTTCCCTTTTAATATTCTTTTAGAGCTTCACAAATTTGTTCCAATTGCTGAACTGGTCATGTCCATAACTTCAGATCACCTCGATCTTCCCATCCTCTCTTCCTTCTGAGATGAAGTAGCAATCCTTTGGAAAACCCAAGATTATTAAAAACAAATAAATAAATGTTTAGTAGTCTGCTTCTTACCTTCCTCACCACTTATTATTCTGGTCTAACATTCTCTATCTTGTTTATCAGCTATCTAACTGAACTGGGATCTATCTCAGTTCAAGTAATTATGTTCAAGTCTTACTTAAATAATTTATGTATCAAATTTCACAAATAATAATCAGTTGATTTTAGAACAATTCCTTATTTTACTGAGGTTGTGTGAAATGCCACTGGGAGAAAATATTTCAGAACACAAACCTATAGATTAAATTAGGGACATAGATAAAATGCTGCAGACATCAGTAGTTTATTGTTTGTTTAGTCCAAACACATTCAAAATGGAAACTCAAAGAATACTTTCCACCTGAAACAATTAAACTAGATACTACTAGCATATAATGCTTAACACATTACAGCAATAAAGATGGTAATCCATTGTCTTCTATACCTACTAAAGCCAAGATGGTAAAGCCAATTTGGTTGCAATAGTGTCATAAGGATAGAATAGAATATTACCATCCAAAAAATAAAAACAAACAAACAACAACAATAAAAAAACCCAGCAAATAACAGTTATGGTAGATGAATATTTTTACTCTGGTTCACTGAAAAGGGGACAAAATGTTAAAAGTCCACAGTACTGCAGGTGAACAATCACCATGTAAACTTCTCCATGTGATGTTTTAATGTTTTATTCATGGTATGTAGAGACTGAAGCTGAATGGCTCTTTGCTTTAATTTTCTATTACACTTAACATTTATCATTACTTTTGGTGCCAGAACAGTTTTCATGGGCGGTAGGGCAATATCTTGGATTGAAAATTTTATATATATATATATCAAATGAAGGAAGAGAAAGAAATGAAAGAGGAACAATATGCTATATATATAAAAAAAAAAACACTGACAAGAAACCACTTATTTAAAAGCAGTTTGAATAAAAGCTTCAAAACTCAAAAGTAATTTTCTTGTAAGAACTTCAAGTACTATACATTAGAAAGCGTAAATGTATTTCAAACAGGAAAAAAAATCCTTAAGCCCCCCAAAATGGAAATTGAGAAATCTGTGTCCCCAAAATATATCCAATAGTGCAAGACTTTTCCTCGAACATGGAAGACCTCATTCAAGGGGGGGAAAAAGGGATAGGCTTAATTTTACTTACATTGCCCGGTACATGGAAAACAAAATATGTGCATCATTTGCTAGTTTACTAAATAGCAAACAGTTTCATAATTAAGAAACAGTTTGCTATTATGTCAAGTGCATTTTTTGTTTGCTTTTACTAAGACAGAATGGAGAAGTCTTCCATGCTACAAGCAGCTTTAAGTGGTCACACTTATTTACCCCACTCCTGGCCTGAAACATCAGAAACTGGTAGGTACCAAATACTCCAAGCATAAAATCGGATATCCTTTGTCATATTTGTGGTTTACCGGAACTTGCTATAAAGACAGACAATAATCCAGCAGCTACAAACTTTGCTCACAGAATTGTTTAGAGATTCATGTAAAAATAAAAGATGTCGTCCCAGACTTAAATTCAGAGCCACTCGGGTGCTGACATCAGGTCAAGAATTGTGCAAAATGAATGACAGTTCCCTGCCCCCCCAAATAGAAAATGCAAACACTTAAGAGCTGCTGTTCTTTTCTCCGAAAATTGCAGTATCCTCACTTCAGGTTTACGTGCCATTTATGGAATCTGACTGCTTTTAAAAGGTCACTAAAAATGTACATCAAGTTGACTGACTTTTCCAAGCACCTCTCAAGTGATACGCTTCAACGTTCACCTTCAGGTTAAGAGAAAAGTCAACAAGAGACTTTGACTCAAATAACTGACTTCCTCCTTCACTCTCCCTCCCAAACACACAAGACTCCCTCCCACAGAGAACACAAAGTTGTTAACTCAAGAACAAGGTAAATAATATTCTAGTTAATTTTACTGATTTTAAAGATACTGCAATTTTTATATACTTCAATGATTTCTCAACATTTTGCAGCTGTTTGGCTTTGCAGCACAGCAATTTATACACTATACTGTACAAAATTACCAGCAAGACTGGAATGATGTATTAATAGAAGGCACCATCATGCGTATTACATTACCAGAGAACAAAAATACAGTAAAGACAATTTTCACTGTACACAGCTTAAAGAAAGGAAAAGGGGGAGGAGGAGTGTGTTGAGCAGCCAGCCATCCCTGTACTGAAGAGGGGCAGGTAGAAAAAAACCTTAGATATGGAGCTACTAAATCTGGTCTAATATTCAAGACCGTAGCATTTGAAGTTCTGATCTTTATTTAGTTCATAACTAAATGACTTCCTTCTGGAATATACTTGTAGTCTTGTTAAGGTTTATGTGTACACACGCTGGTCACAGCAAGCAGGTAAAAATGCCCTCATCATTTCACAAACTATGCTCTACTGGAAAAAAAGATGAAAGATTTTTTTCCCCTGTTGCCTCCTGTTGCAGATGTCAAGGTTAATGAGTTCAGAGTACCCATTAGTGCATTCTGATGAGTGCATAACAAGTTTCTGTTGGTTTGTATTTTTGGGGGGAGCCAAGAAAAAAAGGCAAGATTCTCCAATTGCACAAATTGCACTATTTGTGTTTCCAACAATAGGCAGAAACAGTAACACTTAAACAAAATGTGCAGCAGAGGATTTTTTTGACTCAAAGGACCTGAATTCAGTTGGGCATGTCCTTTTAAGTTCATTTTGTTGTAGACAGTTTAAGATATGGTCATTTCTCAGTCCTTAATTCTCCAAGTCTAGATTTATAAATTAACAATGCGAATCTTGTTGTAAAATTGGGGAAATAATGTCCACCTCAATTTAACTGATAACTGAAAGATGCTTTTCACATCAAAGAAATGATCAAAAAGGCTGTGTCACATTCCAAAGCCAAAAAAAAAATTAACAAGAATGCAAACACGATGAATAATGTACCACTGCCAAGACTCTGCCAAGAGTGGAGCCTCAGCGACGCTGTCCTGTGAAGCGGCCTTCCATCTGCCCAGCTCCTCTCCCAGAGCCAAGTTTCTGTGCCATGCCACCTCTCGGAGGGGGTCCTCTTCCATCCCGGTCGCGCATCATTCCACCGCCCACTATTCCCCGGGGACCACCAGGACCTCGATCACTGCGCCTAATATCCCGGCGGTCATCACCACCACCTCGAGTTTCTCGCTCTCTGGCAGCTCTTGTCTTTTTCTCTTCCACATTTAAACGTACTTCCCCTCGAAACATAATTGGCTTTAAAAAGGAAGAAAAAAATGTACATGGGCAGGTTAGACAGTAATAGTGGTGTAAGAAATAGTGATTTTCTTACTTTCTTACAGAAGTAAGAAATCACTTACGTAAGAAAGTAAGAAAATCCTAAAAGACAAAAAAAACTTTCAAAATTCTCAACATGCAATCTATTCTCAATATCCAACTTTCTTTACCAGCGTAAATAATGAAACAAATTTATTTTAAAATGACCCATACCTCAAATTTTAAAACTACTAACACATCTTTATTCTTTGCATAAATACTAGTTCATAGTAAACTATTTTTAACTGTACCATTTAAAAAAGACTAATGCACATTAAATACAACAGGAATAAGAAGGTATTCAATCATGCCATTTAAGTCACTTACTTTTGCAATTAAGATTCTCTGAACTGGTTCAGAGTCATCAAAAACCACAAAACCAAAATTTGGAAGCTTTCCCCCAACACCCTTGGTATTGATGCGAAGTTCCACAACATTTCCAAAACCTGTGAAAATATATATTACACAAAGGATAAAATAAAATATTTTAACAGGATATTTTGTAACTTTAACAGTTCAGAATGAAATACCTCATTCTCCTGATCCATTTCAAAACACAACTTGCAAGCTGCTATAGCCAGTGCACATTAAGATACTTTTCACTCTTACAGGTCATTCACTTAAAATGCCAACAAATAGCCTATTCTGTTGTCCTGCATCTTTATCAGTCCATTCAAAAGGAAAAGTTACCTACACATTTTAGAGAGACAATTTTATTTTCTATATTAGATTTGTATTTGCCAGATGAATCCCATTTCCAAATTTAAGACTGATTCACTCAGCTCTCTCTTCTAACCTCTACAGAACCAGGTCAATCAACACTAAGTACAGTCACTGGGAAACATCTGATATAACCTTATACTCCTGACCAATTAAAGGTGGCTGGTACCTAGAGATATACATACTATGTACAGAGGTAAATGTTTTTTTAAAAATCATATTATGAAAAAAGAACTCTCCTCAGTGTAGAATATATATACAATAGAATACTACTAAGCCATTAAAAAGAATAAAATAATTCCATCTACAGGAACATGGGTGGACCTAGAGATTACCATACTGAGTGAAGTCAGACTGAGAAGGAGAAATATCATATGACATAATACATGGAATCTAAAAAGAAATGACACAAATGAACTTACTTATGAAACAGAAACAGACTCACAGAGAACGAACTTATGACTGTGGGGCGGGGAGCAGATAAAAGGGAAGGGATAGTTAAAGCAGTTTGGGATCAACATGTACATGCTGCTATATTTAAAATGGATAACCAACCAATAAGGACCTACTGTATAGCTACATGGAACTCTGCTCAATGCCATGTGGCAGCCTGGATGGGAAAGGAGCTTGAGTGAGAATGGATACATGTGTATGTATGGCTGAGTTCCTTCACTGTTCACCTGAAACTATCACATCGTTAATTGGCTACACCCCAATATAAGATAAAAAGTTTAAAATAAAAATGGGTAACTAACAAAGGGGAAGAAGAGTCTAAAAAAAATTTTTTTTAAAAAACTCTAGAATCTACAGCAAATCAAAATAGTTGTCAAAAATATTTGGCATTACCGTCAATTATCTGGAATATAATGTTATGTGAAAATCCTGATTATAACAACAGAATACTTCTCCGAAATAAAAGTCAAGAAGAATAAGTCATGATTAGAAAAAAAATTCTCTTCGCCTCCTGCTTAATTTTACCATAAAGCAAAGTAAACCACTTACTCATGAAGAACTCTTTTAGTTCATTTTCATCAATATCATGTGGCAAGTTACCAACAAAGAGTTGATGACTATCTGGATAGCGAATTATTCTACGGTTGTCAGATTCATTCTGTTCAATATCTCCTCTGCCTGAGAAGAGGAACAGAGCAGATATTAAAGCTTACAATGTCATATAATAAAAATTAGTTCAAAGCAATGAAAGTTAAAAACCCTAACACTTGATATTCTTGTTTTAGTTTAATAAGATAATAAGCTCCTTTGAGTTGTGGAACTGCCTATTATTAGTAGGTTAGTTAGAAAACAACATGACACTGAAGTGTTAACCGAGGGTACTGACTAGACTGCTAAAGTCCCTTCTTCGAGATCTACTGGTCTGATCATGTGAAAGCCAAGTATCAGAAGTATAAGTATTTCTCCTTAACCAAACTCTTGCAATCACCCAGGCACCAAACTGCTTTTAGATAGTGAGATGTGTTTGTACTAAATATTTGTTTAGTACTTTACAGTTCACAAATTAATCTTGTATAAAAGACTGTTGTATAAAATTATAGCCAAATCAGTAAATTTAACAGCAATAATGTCATTTATATAACCTTTTATACACCTTAGGGTGCTCATATATACATATATAAAATCTTATATGATCCTCCCACTAACACAAGGAACAGAATGAGGCATATAAAGAAAAGGCATCACACAGAAAAAATTTGTGTAGTAACTGAATGGTTTAAGAGAATGTCACAATTTAAGGGTCTTACCCAAAATAACAAACTCAGTGACAAGGCTGGGATGAATCCCAGCTCCCATAACTCCTGGTTTAATAACACACTTTTATTAAAAAAGTATATTTTCTAAATATGATGTATACTATCTCCCACCTCCTCCCAAAAGCAATCTAAACATATTCATAGAATTCAAGTAGAGGTTCTACATATATTAGCTAACAATGGAAACAAGTCAAAAATCATGGCAACTTACTTAATACCTAAGACAATCAAAATAAGAAGAATCAGGGTGTGCTTATTGTTTATCTGTGAAGAGATAAGAGTGCTAAGTAAGAGAGTAGGTTATTGGCAGCTCGGTTTTGAATTCTTAGAACCAGTGACAATAACCAAAGAAAATGTGTCTCAAAATTCTCTTATTATTTTCAAAATACATGTCTCTATGGCATGTCAACTAATTTCCCCCTCAAAGTTGTTTTACCCAGGCTGTATATATATCAGATTACTTTAGCCTTTAAGCAACTTGGTACTAAAAGGATTTGCATATAAAATACATTATAATTAAAAAAAATTTTTTTTCAGTTCAGTTTTCTCTAACTTTTCAACTGCTAACTGCTGAAGATCACAGAAGGGGCTGACTCACCTGGTCTTGGTCCTCTAGGAGGGAAACCAGGTCGTTCTCTAGGTCGTTGTTCACGCACACGAGGTGGCTGAGATTGAACTTCTGGTTTAGCTTCTACTCTCGGCTAAAATACAAGGGAAAAAAACACATTATAAAGAAACACATTCCACAGGAGAAAAACAACCAAACTAAAGCAACAACCAAGTCACCAGCAGGCATTATGGTAATTTTAAGTCTAGAATATTTTTTAGTGTATGTCCTATATATGTAAAACATAAATTTTTATAAAGATATTCTGTACCAATCTAGGACTGTAGGGTAAATTTTGTTTTCTCACTCTAGGTTATAATTCATAATAAGCTGTTTTTTACAACCATATTTTTTCAATAAAGTTACATCCACATTGAGACAGATACTGCTACGAAAGTAAAAAAATGCAAGATGAGCCATTTCATGTAAATACATATACAAAATAAAAAGCTGTCTTTATCTTTGGAAGATAAAAATATATGATACATACTTCTAATTATCTAGTTTGCTGCCCTTCAAATTTAGTGTTCATATAAACTCCACATCATGAATAATTTTTTAAAATCAATATTTTGGTAATTCAAAATATAAAATTTAGTATACTCTGGCACCTAAAAATACTACCTTAAAGTTAAGATGCACACAAAAAACAATATAGGAACATGTTTATAGCATCTCAAACAGTCACAGAAGTCCTTTAGCTCCCTGTTATTCTTCCTTATGAGAGAGGTATGCATTTAAGGACTGACCCCAACAATGTTTCTCAACTGTTTCTTGAGGGTGGTAGAAGAAGTAATAGATCATTTTAAGTTACCCTCCAAAAGTTTCTGCTAACTGCTAAATACATGTAATTAAATAACTATGTTAAAAATATAACATGACATCTACATCTATTACCTTTTCCTTCATACATGGCATTTTCAGTATTTCCAAATTCTTCAGGCAGTCTATTGCCCAAATATTTATGGTCCAAGGAAGAGAGAAAACATATGCACCTTCAAAGAATGCTGAAAACACTCAGCAGGAATATGGAGAATGTGTCTTCAAATCAGAAAACTAGCTGTCTTTATGGCTGACCACTTCTGAGTACCTCAGCCCAAGAGTGGCTCAAACTCTTTCATAATTTATATAACTGGGATACTATGATTTGCAAGGACAAATTTTGATACAAAGAGCTATGTTTTTTCCAAAAACAATTTATAGTTTCACCCACTGTAACCAAAAGGTATATTATCTCCTATCCTAGCAGTCTTTAATAAATTTGCCTATCTCACTCAGTTATTTTTCTTCTAGATTTTCTACTTCTCTCAAAATGAAATTGCTTCCCATGTTCTAAAATTTTTAGCTAAAAAAAAAAATTTTCAATGTCTAACTCTTTCAGGTATTTAAATTATTTATGTGTATTTATTCCTACAAGGACCATATCTTATTTCTACACCAGAAAAAGTACCAAGTACAGTGCTATTAAACACAGATGTTCAGTAACTAATGGTTCATTTAAAGTTAAATTATATTTAGTTCTCTAATTCAAAACATGTAGAAGAATGTTCTAGCCTGACCAGGGAACCAACATTACAGCCCTGAGACCACTGCTATCTGTATTTAGAATTTAAGACTACATAATAATTTGAGGATATGATGCCTGGAAAAGGCAAGTTATTTAGAAATTTCAACTGAGGAGGGCAGGGCCTAAAAGCACAACTTTAACAGTATGAATAAAAAACCTTATTAAAGAACAAATATTTTCTAAAGTTTGATGAAGCTAGTACTTAAGGAACAAACATAGAAAATCACACTTTTTAATTTAAATATCTAGAAAAACCTCAATTCATTCAATCCAAGAAAAAGAATTCTAGCTGACTGATTCAGATTCTTTTCAAAAGATTACTGAAACAAAAATAACTACAAGTAGCAAAACAAAAAGGTTCTTATTATCCTTTAAGGATTTAATATTAAAAACACAAGTTTAAGTAAATTCCAACATCTTACAAATAACCCATACATGAATTTAGGAACTTTTTAGATATTTGATGTCAGTACAAGAAAAATATGAGACAAAAAAAAATTATCAATATTTCTTTCAATATATGTCAACTAAGCCAGCTGTGCACTTACAATTCTTCAGGACTAATTTCATGAAAAATTCTTGCTCCAAGGAGATAAAGTAACTAAGACAACCACATACAACCTTCAGGGCCTGAAAATTAATTCCATGCCACCAGAAAGTGTGCTCACATGACAAATTCCACAAATGAAAGCAAACAGAATATGAAATAAAAATGAAACCATCAAATCAACTCAGGAATAGCAGGTAAAACCACAACTAATGTGTACTTCAACCAAACAAAAGCTATTTAAATGAACTGATCAACTTCCAACAAATCTTCCAAGAAAATAACTACTTCTAAATTAATGCCTACCAATACTTTGGAATTACATTTAATTCTCCTTTTATTAATGTGTGCTAAGTCGCTTCAGTCATATCCGACTCTTTGCAACCCCATGGACTGGAACCCATCAGGCTCCTCTGTCCAGGGCAATCTCCAGGCAAGAATACTGGAGTGGGTTGCCATTTCCTCCTCCAAGGGATCTTCCTGACCCAGGGATCGAACCCATGTCTGTCTCCTGCCTTGGCAGGTGGGTTCTTTACTACTAGCACCACCTGGGAAGCCTTTTATTAATAATCGATGCTCAAAGTGTTAAGGAAATGGATACTATACCAAAGTGACAAAATAAAACTGAATGGTTTATTAAATCAAAAGGAAAACAATTATGAATCCATTCTTATACAGCTTAAGGAGATCAGAAACTTATTTTAAATTATAAATGTTTAAAATTCTGTCTTAATAAGGGGATAAGTTATTAAAACACAATCCAGTCTCTTACTTTTTTTTTTTCTTAAAATTTTATTTCTCTAGACAAGAGGCTAGGATCTAATATAATGTAATATATAGACATGACTTAGATACAGCACTCCTCTTCTTTGATGTAAACACTCTTCTTTGATGAGCAGAGATACACTGCCCTCCAAGGCCTGAAGAAACCTACAGGCTTGCATGGGTATCCAACTGCATGAATTCGAAGCCCTGTTGTTTTATTTATATAGCTGTCTGACCTTAGGTGAAGTACTTGAGGTCTCAATTTACTTGTCTGTGAAACAGGAATAATAATAGTAACCATTCTCACAAGGTGGTTGTAGGGATTAGGTAAGAATAAATAAGTACTTTGCACAATGTGTGGTGCCATACTAAAGGCATAATAGGCATTAGTTACTCTAACTTTTAACTAGCGCTAAGTTTAAAATAAATGTAGCCAACTCTCTGAAATTCAAGTAATAATTCAAAAGATTCCAAACACAAATCTGGTAAGAAATCAAGAATTCCAAAAGAAAATTCAGAAAATCACTTATTGAGTCTTCAGATGGGTAGAAAAGTACAATCAGTACTTGGCAAAATAATTTTCTTCATTAAGACAGACTTCTAGTTTGTGATCTGAGGTAATTACTCAGTATTTCCTGAATATCTAGCTGGAAAAAAAAAGAAAAGCTACCACAAGGCCATGTATTCTATTACATAGCTAATTATGTGTACCAACACCAGGCAGACTGCCTAATAATTCCTAGCTACTTTTGAAATCTCACACTTTCAATGTTTAGAGCACAGAAAGAGGTGTATAAACACAATTTTATGTGCACTAACCATTTTACATGTAAATTTTATACCAGAATGAAGCTTGACTCAAAATGTAGGAGAAGTACTGGACACCCTTTAACTGTGCCTATTTACTTTAGAATTGGGTTAACTCTAAAGTATACTAATGAACACATTAGGTAGCCAGTGTCTTTATTTTTCAATGTTTTTGAAAGCTCTGAGGTGGGTAAGATGATAAACAGACAAAAGGCAGAATACTAGAATGATCAGTTAAGGTAAACACTACAGTCATAAGTTGGTACAGGCTTCAATTAAACAGTATGAACCACTTACAGACTGAGAGCTTAGGCAGTGGTTTTTTGTTTTTGTTTTGTTTTTTTTCAGTTTTCTGTTTTAAAAAAAAATAACAATGATTCTTTATAATGCCATACTACTCTGTGGCTTTCAAATTTTTTCCCTAAAATATTTTTGCTAAATGATATTTTAAACTTATAAAAAGGACTTTTTTGGTTATTTTAAGAAGGCTTTTAAATGACAATATATATTGTTAAAACTAACTAAATCTGTATTTCACACACCCATACCCCAAATACCACCTATGTAGATGATGAATGGAGATCTGGCGCTTAAAGTGGGTGCAAGTGACATTTAATACAATTTTTTTGTATATTTAATCCATAATTTCTGATTGACTCATTTTAAAAAATATGAAAAAGATAAGCAATTGGCAATGTAACAAGGATACAATCCAATGTGTTCACAGATTGGTTACCTGTGAGACTGGTGCTTTAACATGGGGTGGAATTCCAGAGGAAGAAACAGTGCCACTAGGAGGCAGGTTTTTACTGGTCACTGAAGCCCAGGAGAAAGCCTGCAGGAAATGCAACAAACCTAGACTACTAATCATGGAAAACCACCAACATTCCTATAGGGAAACTTCCAAATATATATTTTCTTTTCATTTCTGAACTATTGCTCTATATTGGAGGACTCCTAAAAAGAAAGGCACACACACACATGCCAGTCTATGTGCCAGGTTTCAAAATCTCATTATGCAAGATTATGACTGTCTGAACTACTAAATAAATCCACAAGCAAGTTCCTATATACTCTAAGTAGATGAGCAAGTGGCAAGCAAAACCACTAACAACTACACATGCTAGAAAAATAAGAACCTAATAGAATCAATTTATTTCCCCTTTTGGGGGGAAGATAAGGTGTTGTGATGGCGCTAAGGGGAGAGAGGAAGGACAGGAAAGAAGAGAGTACTAGCTGGAAACTTTAACAGACATTCACAAATAGAACAAGCAATCTCCTCCTCTCACTACCCAAATATACCTACTTTACAGAAAGATAGAAGATGTTTTAGGTAGGTTTAAACGAAACACTATGGGTATCACTCATCTTTCCAAGACAGTTTAGTGTAGTAAGGAAATTGTTCCCATTTAAAACCAGAAATAGCACACATATCACTTGTTTTAACAATAGGCCAATTTGTTTTAAGTTGGGAAACTGCATGACTCCTATTTGCATCCATGTGTAGAGGACTTAACACAGAATGGAAGAGCAACTCTCAGCTTTATTACATGGACTCGAATAATTTCATGTATGGTACTAAACACTGCACACAGATAAGAATCAATCTTAAATTTTATTCTGAGGGGTGTTTTTTAGGGGGTGAAGTACGATTTCCTCAGAATTACCAAAAAAACCCACAGCTTCTTTCATACACATAAAAAAGCATAGTTTACTATTCAGCAATTAAACACAACAGAACAAAGGTCATGCTTCATTAATGGCACCGTATGAAAGCGTGATGTTATGGGTCTAAAGAGTTCCTCTGATCTAACCTTTGGTGGTTCCTGTGGCAGAGAAACAGGCTCAGCAGGCGGAGGAGAAGCAGACTTCTCCTCTAACTCTTCCAAGTTCTTCTCCTCCACTGGCGGTTTCAGCTCTTCAGTCTTTGTTTCAGATTCGGGCTCAGGTTCAGGTTCATGCGAGGATTCTTCTAAAGGCTCCTCTATGCCATTACTACAACAAAACATTTCGTTCCCTTTTCAGTAGGAGTGAAATGATCAACTTAAATAGGAGAAAATCCAGCATTTCTCTAATTAATGGGCAGAACAAGTAATAATACACGAAGTTCACTAAGAACCAGAAGGCAGAAGAACAATACTCTCAAGCAGCATTTCTTTAACCTAAATGTAAAAACTGGATTATTCAACATGTTTACTTTAGCACTAACTATTAGGAAATAAGGAAATAAAGAATAAGGAATAAGGAAAACCCATTATTTAAAAAATAAAATGCCTACTCTGTGTTGTCCCAAACAGTACACATTATTAGCAAGTGATTAGTTTTAGGCCAAACCATGTTCAATTTTTGAATTAAACGTTTTAAGAATGCTTTCCAAATTTCTTGCATATAACATGGTAAATACTCAGGCACTGGCTACATAGCTTTATCAAGAATTTACTTTCAGCAACAATTCTAGGAACAAAAACCACTTGCAACTACATGATATGAATAGTTTAGGTCAAATTTGGCCTTGCAAGCACTATTCTTACGTCACAGGGTGAGCTTCATAGTAACCACTGTTAGCATTCTCCTGCACAGGTTCTGGAGACGGTTGTCTTTCCTCTTGTTCTTCCTCTACTTCATCTTCTGATTCTGACAACACAAAATATACCACATCTTTTTTTAGGAGGCTTAATACACAATTTCATATATGTATTTTTAATGTTCAAAGAAATCATAAAATAGTTTAAAAACAGCGTGTTTCTTGACAGTACAAAGGCACTTAATATTCCTTGTTCTCTTAAAAAAAAGCAAGCAAGATGAAGTTTGGAATTATGCTATTTTTTAAAAAGATCTATTAGTAAGAAAAGGAAAGGGTAGGAAAAAATGGTCTTTTTTTTTTTTTTAATATTATTTATTTGGCTGTGCCATATCTTAGTTGCAGCATGTGGGTTCTAGTTCCCTGACCAGGGATCAAACCCGGGCCCCCAGCACTGGGAGTACAGGGTCTTAGTCACTGGACCATGAGGAGAGTTCCCAGAAAAAATGGTCTTAAAGTCATAACTCGGTTTCCTTTGCCACATTAATTCAATGAAGCAATAATGACAGAGAATCAGAAACGCGCTGATGTATATCAACAGAAGATTAAATAATTATGGTACAGACAAAAAAATATCAACAGCTAACAAAGATACATTAGATGAAAAAAAAAGGCCTAGCTTTGAATCAGCTACTTCCACTTTTAGGAAAGTATCAGTTGGTATAGAATACAATAAAATTCTGTAGTAGGCACCAAATTCTTGGTTATCTATAGAGAATGACATTGAGGGAGATTTTTTTCCACTTTCTGTGTATGAATTTTATATAAAAAACATCTGTTTTTTAAACAAACAAAAAAAAAAGAAAAAGGAGCAAAGGGGCTTTGACTCAGTTACAGAGTCAAATTTCTGTAAGTTTCACACTTTACATGTCATTAAAGAGTACTGATACCAACAAAACCCTTGTATCTTAAAAGTAACCTCACCTTCATCAAGTTCTGGTTCAGAATCACCAAATACTTCATCTTCATAACGAAACATATCATTGTGAACATAAAACTTATTTGGAACAGATCCCTATTAAAAAAAACACCCAAATACTCCATAAATACCCATAAACGTGGTATGACATAAAGAGAATAAAGTTTTTATTTTAATACAGAAATAATATATACTGAATATAATTTTCCAAAGCTGAACATGCTATAATGTTAATATAAAGAAAATCACAGAATACCTAAACTCAAGAAATGACTACTTTCAAACTATTAAATAACATACTTTTAATATTATTTCTGTAATCTTAATCATCTGTTTGCACATCTGTATCAGGATCTCATTTTTTCTGCTAAATAAAGCACAGAAAGTTCAAATAAACGAACAGGTCCAACACAGATTGCTCAAAAACAGCTACATGCATACCTATACCTATAAGAGGAAACTCTAGCCACTTCAAGCAACTAGTTAACTGCAAAATGAAATCACATAAATGAAAATTAATTGAAATGAAAACTTACTTCAGGAGCCAGAACAAAGGTTTGCATAAACTTCCTCTCTGGTTGTCCACTGTTAGACAGCAAACCCATGACCTGGACCACTACTCCATCACTCAAGGTTGCATGAGCATCCACATGACGAATTTTAGTATGACATTCACTGAAGTTCAGAGATAATACTTTGTGGTGTATATCCTTTATTAGGAGAAGGTGGAGAGGAAATATAAACTCATGATATTGCATTACATTTTTAATACTAAGTTACCTATTCAATACTACAGACTTCCACCGATTTCCTAACAACTCTAGAATACTAACTACTTAATCTCTCTGCCTCATTTGAATCCATTCCACCATGCTATGCATTACTGACAGACCCATGCTCCATAAACTATGTTGACTACTACATGACCTCACATGTGGTTTTACTTTACTGCTGTCTGCATTTCTTCTTTCAATTTCCTCTTGTTTGGTAAGGCCAATCCTATAATTCAGAGACTAGCTGAAATCCCACATCCTCTACAAAGTCATAAGGAATATATTTCTACTCACTCCTGTAACATAAGGTTTAGCCCACATTTCTATAAATGTTATACACTGTCTCAACTGTTTCAGGTATAAAATACACCAGTGATATAAAAATGTCCCATTTTCTCTTTTGTATCCATGCCAATGTTAATACTGTGCTTCCTACAAAATCAATGTTTATAAGAACTCAAAGCACATTTGACAAGTGTTGCAACATAAATTTTAGCACAGCTAACTGATCACACTCAAGAAGAAATCCATGGGCACAAGAAGGCTATTTTCCAACTCTCTAACTTAAAATAATTTAACTTAAACAAGTTAAAGTTTAAATAAGTTAAAATAACCTTAAATATGTATATGAAATTGACACTTACATTTTGGCCATAGACAGCCTCCTGGGGCTTTCCACTAGCATCTACACCACCATGAACATAAGAAGAATTCCTGCCATAAAACCTGAAAAAGCATTGATAATGATTAACATAAAGTTATGAAGAGAAAGAAGTCTAAGAGGGAGTAGAGTCCCGGTATTAACCAGAGCTAGTTTCCAGCTCTAGCTCTGTCACTCATTAGCTGTGTAACCTTGAGACTTACAGTCTTCAAGTTCACTTTCCTTGGTAACTTGGAACAAGAGTGACTTCTCCACAGAGTTATTATAAGGATTAAATGAGCAATGACATAGAATTCTTAGTGTGCCTGGCTATTAGTTATGCTGTCTTTAGCTATTCTCATCTTACTGTTATCTATATGCTGTTAAGTGGGAAAATGAGACATTCAAAATATATTCTAAATACTGATGCTGCTATTTATTTACCCATTTTTGTCAAATATAAAAACTCAGTTGTTTAGATCTGTTTGGAATCAGATACTATTTAACATTCATTCTACTAAGAGTTCCAAATGACTACTAATTCCAAAGGCTAAGGTTAAAAGTTTAGATTTAAATTAATTGAAATAATTCAGAGATCAAGTTTAATATATATATATATAATTTTAGCATCTAATTTCTCAATATTTTTATACTGCTCTTAAGTACATGATAAATTAGTGTTTCTCTGGTATTAACATAAAGCAACTAGGAGATCTTCCTAAATTAAGGTTATCAAATATGCAAAATTAATTTTCTCATAAAGAGAACTCAGCTCCTACTGCAATAAAACATGAAGACTTCCTCTATGACAAACAACATTCTCAGTGCACTACACATGTATTGATTCATTCTAGTCTAACAACTTCAGGACTAACCTAAGTGCTGTTATCTAAATGAACAAACTGAAGTTCAGAAGAGGTTAAATTAACTCCTCAAATGTTACACACCTATCAAGTCAGAGCAGCTGACTCCAGAGCCCATGCTTTTAACCACTACCCATATTTTTTTTTCTGTTTACACTGTTCTCTCCCATGTACTACTGGCAAGCATGTATACAGTTATCATCTGGACAATTTGGCTGTTAAGTGTGCATAAGAAAAGCTTTAGAGAAAATCATACCTTTGATTTAACAGTTCTATTTCTAGGAAGTTATCCTAAGGAAACAACTAGAAAGATGCACAAAAATGCACGTATAAGAAAGGATATGCACTACCGTGTTAGTAACTGAAAAATTTTAAACAAACTTAAATTTTTTATTAATAGGGAAATCTGCTATACAAGCTAAGTATAAAACAGAAGTCTGTGCTGTTACCTGAAATTATGGTAGAGAGTCTTGTTTCTCCTTATTATAAAAAGGAAAAGTTAAAAATGCTAATACCTACACTGTGAAGACAAAATTTCAGATAATGAAAAGCCTTAATAATTCCATTCTCCCTCAGACTCACATATACTGTCAACAGGAATGTTTCTATTTTTATAATCAGAAAAATGTACAGGTACTGATTCTTTGGGGGGGGGGGGGGGCGGGCAGTGTTAGTTATCTAAAAATGTCTCCTGGAATAACATAGGGAATATTACACACATGCTTAACAATGGCAGGGCACAATGCAAAATAGAACTTTAGAATGCCCAGCACATTTATAAAGAGAACCTATATATAAAAGAGAAAAGTCCTTTAACATTCTTTCCCATACGAAGCAGCAATGACGTACTTCTCCTTAAGTACACAGAAGTACACATCTGGCTAGTGTGTTCTACAATAAACGCTGGCACAGCCTAATCCTTACAAAGGTCTCACTTATCTTTGACCTACTAAAAAATACAACAGGTAGAACAAAAATTATAAATACTACTCATAATATAAATCAATTTCATTTCAATCTCCAGAAAAAAGTAAGCTCATACATGTCTTGCCAAACTAGTAAACAAGGCTACTGTTGCCATCTCACAAAGGAATATTCTCTTGTGAATCAATCTGAAGGAATTTTCACAAATGAAATCAATTAACTGATTCATTTCCTAACACTGCTACAGAGAACTTTTAAAAACCACACAAAAACCAAACGAAACAACTTAACCTGTGATTTCCATCAAGACTAGAACCCATTAGTTGGTAAAGTCTGTGGTTTAAAAAAGAAAGAAACATAAAATACCAGACTATGTAATTGTGTATGTGTAAGTGGGTATATAGATGTGAATGTGTTATATAATGGGATCTGGTAAGTGTTTTTCTTACTGTAGATTTCATTCAAAGAGGAAACTTGAAAAAGATGGGTTTTATGTCATCAGTTTGTTAAAATATTGCATGAGCTTTGTAAAGATACTTGTCAGGACACGAGGAGACAGGAAAGACAAAATTTATATGTAGTCATATTCAAGAAAATAAAAGTAAATAAAAATAGTAAATAATCCAATTAAAATTTACCTGTGTAAATATTCTGGAGCTTTATTCAGCAAAGTATAATATTGCCTCACAAACTCCCGCCCTACAAGCAGCGGACTGGGCTTCTCCATAACCATTTCTTTGCTGCACAATGTCAAATACTAGGGAAACAAACATAGGAATAATAATTCTTAAAAGTCATCTTTGTTAAATACCATGAAGCAAATTTTCTTAGACATTCAAATGAAAACAAAATATCACTTATTAAAAAATAACAGTAAAATAATAAATTCCTAATAACTACTTATAACCTCCAACATTTGCCATTTCCTCTTTATCTCTATGTCTCTATTTCTTGATCTCCCTATGTCTCAATACAAGGGGAAGTGGCATGTCCAGTGCTGTCTCAGACTAGGTGGCACCATAATAAAGTCTTTTTACTCATGGTATATTTTTCCTTTGGGGAACATTATCTCCTACATTCTTAGACTCTAATGGTTTGTTTTTGGAAACTAGGCAGAGGGCACAACTCAGGGCTTGGGAGATCATACTTATAGACAGCACTAGCTTTTGTCTTCTTTATGTAATACTCTAGCCTTCTAGGGATTAATTGCACTGTTTCAAAATGATAACAATTACCATTAAAAATCAGCAATACTCTAAATACTCAGATAATGGTGTTTCACATTTTGTGTGTGTCTTTTCAACCTTTCTTGCTATTAATTATCTAACTACATGTCAGGCACTGTTCATAGGAAGTGGGATACCTCAGTGAACAGGACTCTAGCCCTCGGAGTTTATAATCTATCATGGAATACAGACAAGCAAATAGGGAACAGAATGGGTTAGGTGCGACCTAAACGTACCTCTAAGCCCCAACTCTCAAAGATAAACAAGTAAAAAATAAAAATAGAAACATAATCTTTCATCATTTAAAGTAAATAATTTATGTCTATAGCCCTCCAAACAGTAAAAGTCGTAACACTAGGAATTAAGAGAAATGGGAAGAAAAAAGAGAAAATATGACTATCACTAGTTTAAATACATATATACACACGATTGTGTGTGTGAAATTACTGAGCAAATCAAGATGCAGTTTAAATTCCTGTTAACAAATAAACTTCAACATGGGTTTTTCTGCTGCACTAAACTTGCTGGATCTTAGCTCCCTGTCAAGGATCAAACTCATGCCCTCGGCAGTGAAAGCGAGAAGTCCTAACCACTGGACTGCCAGGGAATTCCCTCAAAGTAGGTCCCCCTTTAAAAAATTTCACAAAGATAGCCCACCATTATCATTACAACTGTGATGCTTTTTAACAAAAATCAGATACCAGCCATAAAGGAACCTACAGATAAAACTCTATTAAATTAATCCTGGTGACTCCCAACTCAATTTTTACACAATGCTGTATTAGTTTCCCTGTTTCTCCTTTTGCGATTGTCTTGAAAATCTCAGTTGATATTAAAAAAAAAAAATTCTTTTCCAGTGCCAGGGTCTGGGGGGAGGAGCAGTTGCAAGAAGTCCTTGAAATAGCCGAGAAACAGGCAAAGGAGATGGAAGAGGAAGGTAAGGCTTCAAGCAGTAACAAAAAGAGGAGCAGAGAAGCTGGAGGAGCTAAAAGCGAAGGCCATGTGGAAGGTGCCCTGGGCCACAGGCAGAATTTGGAAATCTGGCAAAAAGCTGTTCCTTATGCCTCAGGTGATGGTAATCCTTACTTCCACTGCTGTTTAAACCCTGCATTCTCTTCCATAACATTTTTTTGCCACCTATAACTAGAATAAAAGGCTTCCCTGGGGGCTCAGTGGTAAAGAATCCATGTGCCAATGCAGGAGTAGTGGGTTCAATCCCTGGAACAGGAAGATCCACTGGAGGAGGAAATGGCAACCCATTCCAGTATTCTTGTCTGGGAAATCCAAACCCCATGGACAGAGGGGCCTGGCAGGCTACAGTCCATGGGGTCACAAAAGAGTTGGACATGACTTGACAACTAAACAACAAATAAGCTAGAATAAAATGCTGTCTTGGAGCCCGTGGCACATTCAAGAAAAGAAATGTTCACAGTGGCTTATCCCTTCAGTTCTCCTTTAGTCATTTCTATCCTAGTTGTGAGGTCAAAGTAAACCCAGCCTAGAATCCAGGCAGTCTGTTCTTCAATCTTTGCTCTACCTTAAATTTTGTGCCACCTACAATTAAATCAACTCATTTAAAAAAATTAAAGCACAAAGCAAAGTCAGACACAGTCATTTCAGGTGCCATTAGTTTCCCCCAAACCTAAAAACCTCCAACAATAAGAATTAACAAATCCTGATGCATAAAGAGACTTACTTGCTATGTTTAAAGAAATGAAGCAGGGACTTCCCCCCATGGCTCAATGTTTGAGAACCCACCTTGCAATGCAAGGGGATGGGGCTGATCCCTGGTTTGGGAACTAAGATCTCACCTGTCACAGAGCAACTAAGCCTGAGCACTGCAACCATTGAGCCCACGCACCACAACTAGAAAGCCCAAGCACAAGGAAAGGTCCTCTACGACAAAACGAAGACACAGCCAAATAAACAGTCTTAAAAAGTAATGAAGAAAAAAAACATAGTATTTTTATTAAGAATGACAGGCAAGGTTGAGGAACAGGAGATTTATCTAGTAAAATTTTATAAAACAACAAAAATGTGGAAATTATGCACATTTAATACTACTGTTAACAACTGATGTTAAGCTGTGGCAAAATACTAACTTACCCTCTGAATAAAATATTATGTACAAAACAGTTCTGTTCAAAGGTCAATGACAAAAAAACACTATTAGGCATTGTTTCTGAGTTTGGGGATTCTCACTTTTCCCTCTTTTTCTTCTCTACTTCAGATTTTCTTCAGTGAGACTTTGTTACTTAACCCAATTTCCCATCACATTTATAAAGTACACATTCACCTGCCATTTTTGTCACCTACGTATAGCCAAAGTAAAAAAAAAAGTGTCACACAAATCAGTATCAAAGAAAGGTCAAAATACACTGGAGTTTTTGTAACAAAGTTCAAGAAAGGCTGCACATTGCCCACTACCTTTACAGTCACTGAAGTTGACGGCCATGAAGCCATGGTATCATCAATTTAGATCAGAGAGACAGGCAAAGGAAACTGGCGGTGGGGGTAACTTTTTACTTGATTAGTCAATAAATTACATTTATTCAAAAATAGATAACCTGAAAAGTGAACTTTGAATGGGGAATGAGATAAAGCAGTGCTAACCTGGTAAAAGCCTAAACAAACAGCTATACAGAAGAGGCTGTGCAGAGTCCAGTTTTTAAAAGTTACAGGTAGACTCCCAAAGGGAATATAGATGAAATGAAGATGTTACATAGAGGAAGGTGTTCCAATTAAATACACTGACTTAAATGGACTCAATTTAGACAGCTAAAATATAATTGACTGATGGGAAATAAACTACATTAACCAGAAAGTAAAAAGTATGGAGGGGAGGGGTATGGAAAGCAACCTCACTCTACTTTTAACAACAGGTTAATTTATGTATTCTACACAAACAAGGGAAGCTACAAGGGCTTCCTTTGTAGCTCAGTCGGTATAAAGAATCTGCCTGCAGAGCAGGAGACCCAGGTTCAATCCCCGGGTCAGGAAGATGCCCTGGAGAAGGAAATGGCAACCCACTCCAGTATTCTTGTCTGGAAAATCTCATGGATACAGGAGCCTGGTGGGCTGCAGTCTGTGGGGTTGCAAAGAGTTGGGCACAACTGAGCAACTAACACTTAAACTTACTTACACAAACAACTGCCATCTTTCAGTTTTCTCCCCTCGAGTGGGGAAATGCATTCACAGAAAAGAACCCAAGTCACAGGCAAGAAATTCACGGGATTTGGGTCCTTTCACTTATGTTTATATATAAAATAAAACCCTGAACATGAAAGTAAGGAAAGGGTTTTAACTAAGGCCATGAAGAAATCTTAACCTTTTGAGATGGTGATCTCTCAGCTCACAAATTAAGAAGTGATCTTTAGTCAAGCATACAAGACTATATAATTCAACAAAGATAGCCAAGATTTAAGAATACTTATGTACAAAAAGAATCTTCAGAAGGTTGTTAGCCTTTGTTAGCCTCAAATCATCTTCAAAGAGCAATTATCATCTAACACCTTTTTACAGAATGTCAAATTCCCCTATAAAGTCCTACTTTCTCCCAAAACACATAAATATATGGAGACTGTTGTCACACTGGAATGTACAGTGTAAAAGGTACTCTTTTCCTGTCAGTTAAAAGCAATATCATCCTATTTATTCATCAAGATACCAACCTGATTACATCCGGCTTTCCACACTATTTAACAGAACCTCAACTATCTCAGAGGTCATTCACTAACTCTGCCTGTAACTCCTGTGTATCTTCAAACATCTTTTTATTTGTTCCTGTCTTTCCCCTGAATTCTCAAAGTACTTTTATCATGCACTCAGTTCAGTTCAGTCACTCAGTCGTGTCTGACTCTTTGTGACCCCATGGACTGCAGCATACCTGGCCTCCCTGTCCATCACCAACTCCCAGAGTCTACTCAAACTCACATCCATTGAGTAGGTGATGCCATCCAACCATCTCATCCTCTGTCGTCCCCTTCTCCTCCCACCCTCAATCTTTCCCAGCATCAGGGTCTTTTCAAATGAGTCAGTCCTTCCCATCAGATGGCCAAAGTATTGGGAGTTTCAGCTTCCTTCAGTATCAGTCTTTCCAATGAATATTCAGGACTGATATCTTTTAGGATGGACTGGTTGCATCTCCTTGCTGTCCAAGGGACTCTCAAGAGTCTCTTCCAACACCACAGTCCAAAAGCATCAATTCTTTTCAGTGCTCAGCTTTCTTTATAGTCCAACCCTCACATCCATATATGACTACCGGAAAAACCATAGCTTTGACTAGACAGACCTTTGTTGTCCAAGTAATGTCTCTGCTTTTTAATATGCTGTCTAGGTTGGTCATAACTTTTCTTCCAAGAAGCTATCGTGCACTCTGCACTCTATTAATCATATTCTGACCTAAATTACTAACCCTGCATCTATCTTAGTCTTCCCCTTCTCTACTCCCCTCTCAAATATTATAATCCAAGTTCTCCCTTAAATGTAATTCTCCAGAAAGTCATGATTCTCAAAAATCCAATGACCTCAGTCTTCTACCAGTCTGCATCACCATTGATGCTCACCTCCTCCTAACGCTTCTAGATTTCTACCATGAGGCAACTTTCCTTCTCATTAAAATGCAAAGTTCTCAAGGTCTGTCTGCTAATGTGGCAATTTCTGCTCATCAAACAGCTTCATCTCCCAGATTTATCTCAATTTGTATGTAGTCTCTGCTAGAATTCAAATTTGACACCTTAACCCCTTGCTGAATACGTACATATGATCTCATAAGTAAACCAATACATACACTCTCTTCTATACAGATAGAGCAGTTTCCTTGTTTCTGTTAATGATGCCACCACCTTTTTTGCTTTAAAGCTCAGTCCTTGCCCTCTTTAGAGGGAGGGCCCTTTTAAAGAGTGACTTGTCCTCTTTAAAAAGCTTCAAACTAAAATCTTGACAACTCAAAAATCTCTTGGAATTTGATCCATCCTTTCTGTTTCCCACTAAATTCAGACTCTTTCAATTCTTTCTCAAAAGGCTTCCAAACTGGTACAGTGGATGGGAATTTGCCTGCCAATGCAGGGGACAGGGGTGAGGTTCCTGTTCTGAGAGGATTCCACATGCCATGGAGCAACTAGGCCCGTGCACCACAACTACTGAGCCTCTGCGCCTAGAGCAGGTGCTCAGCAACAAGAGAAGCCACCTCAGAAGCTGGAGCACAAGGAAGGGCAGCACCTGCTCCCTCAAACAGAGAAAGCCCACAACATAGCAACAAAGATCCATCACGACCGAAAAGAAACAATTTTTCTAAGTTTAATGCCCTCATTAAAAAAAAAGTCTTCCAAACTTCTGTATCATTGTACACATAAAATTGAAACACGTGCATTCAGTTTGAAGTATTATGCCTTCCAGAGAAATCCAGGCTGACATACACAGCCCTAACCAACATTTCAAATGTACCTTCCACTACACTTCTCACCTCTCTAAACAAATTCTATGCTCTTAAGTGGTTCAGATGGTAAAGAATCCACCTGCAATGCAGGAGACTTGGGTTCAACCCCTTGGTTAGGAACATCCCCCAGAGAAAATGGCAACCCACTCGAGTATTTTTGACTGGAGAAACCCAGGGACAGAGGAGCCTGGAGGGCTACAGTCCATGGGGTTGCAAAGAGTCAGACACGACTGAGCAAATAAGCAAGAGCATCATACCATTTAGCATCTTTCCCTGAACTTGCAATTTTCATACTCTAGGCTACTGTCTTACTTCATTCAACACCAGCTGGATAAATAGGTGGGACAATACAAACTCATTCAATATTTATTAAATACATACTATCTAAGTGCCAGAAACTATGAAAGGAAAAAGAGAGGTGAATATGACAGACTTGATCTGCTGCACCAAAGAAATTTCAAGTCCAGTGGGAGAAAGAATTCCTAAATGCAATTATCTAATGTGATAAATGCTATGCTGCTGCTGCTACTGCTGCTGCTAAGTCGCGTCTGACTCTGTGCGACCCCATAGACGGCAGCTCACCAGGCTCCCCGTCCCTGGGATTCTCCAGGCAAGAACACTGGAATGCGTTGCCATTTCCTTCTCCAATGCATGAAAGTGAAAAGTGAAAGTGAAGTCGCTCAGTCGTGTCCGACTCTTAGCAACCCCATGGACTACAGCCTACCAGGCTCCTACGTCCATGGAATTTTCCAGGCGAGAGTACTGGAGTGGGTTGCCATTGCCTTCTCCGGATACATGCTATAGCCCTACCACAAAGAACGTACCACTTGAATTGGAACAGGAACAGAAATCTGGCATGCAGAAGATGAAGTGAGTATTCCAAATCAGAACTAAAGAGAAAATATTTAGGGAACGACCATCTCTTCAAAACCATCAATTCTCCTTCATGGGTTTTTCGAAAATATACTCAAGATCCTATTCCAACCCAACCTGGCTTTCTTAGCTAAGTCCCTCAGGCAGGACTAATCATTTCTTCTTCTAAGTACTATGTGTATCATCTTTTGGCTCTTTTTATTAACACGTTTAGTCCTAGTAATGTGTACATGTGCACAGGCATAACCCTCTCCTGTTTGGAAGATTCCTTAAGTTAAGGCTAAACAAAAGCCTGGCAGTATTATGCTTCCAGGAGATGCTCAAGAGATTCTTTGCAGCATCTATCATTCCTTTGTACTTAAGAGGATTAAAAAAAATTGTTGAACAAATCTGTGATGCTGAAGACTTCTAAAGGGAATTCCCTGGTGGTCCAGTGATTATGACTTCATGCTTCCACTGCCAAGGGCAGGGGTTTCATCCGTGGTCAAGGAACTAAGATTGTGCATGCCACAAAGCACAGCCAAAAAAAACACACAAAATACTCTTAAGAGAAGGAGCCTACCAAAATACAAAGGTATTTCAACAGTTTCTAAAAGTGCTATGAGGGATATAATGTACATGATCAATTTAAGTTATTAACACTGCTCTATATTATATATGAAAGCTGTTAAGAGAGTAAATCCAAAGAGGTCACATCACAACTTTTTCTTTCTATTCCTATAATTTCTTATCTGTATGACAGGATGGATAGTCAAACACTTATTGTGATAATCATTTCATAATGTATGTTAAGTCAAATCATCTTGCTGTACACAAACTTATATAATGCTATGACAATTGTGCATTAGTTTCTCAGTTGTGTCCGACTCTTTGCAACCCCATGGACTGTAACTGGCCAGGCTTCTCTGTCCATGGAATTCTCCAGGCAAGAATACTGGAGTGGGTAGCCATTCCCTTCTTCAGGGGATCTTCCCCAACCAAGAGATCAAACCTGGGTCTCCTAAATTGCAGGCATATTATTTACCATCTGATGCAATGTGGGAATGATAGTGAAAAAATAATTAAGTCATTAATCATGTAATTTCAAAACATTTTGAAAGCCAATATTTTACACTCTAGTTTTTTTTTTTTTCTTTTAGCTGCCCCAGCCCTTAGTTGCAACCCTGGTAGCTCAGCTGGTAAAGAATCCTCCTGCAATGCAGGAGACCCTGGTTCGATCCCTGGGTCAAGAAGTTTCCCTGCAGAAGAGATACGCTACCCACTCAAGTATTTTTCAGCTTCCCTGGTGACTCAGACGGTAGTAAAGAATTCGCCTGTAATGGAGGAGACCAGGATTCGATCCCTGGGTTGGGAAGATCTCCTGGAGGAGGGCATGGCAAACCACTCCAGTATTCTTGCCTGGAGAATCCCCATTGACAGAGGTGCCTGGTGGGTTAAGCCCATGTGCCACAACTATTGAGTCTGTGCTCTAGAACCCACACTCAGCAACAAGAGAACGTACCACAATGAGCAGCCCCCACTTGCTCCATCTAGAGAAAAGCGCAAGACCCAGCAAAGCCAATAAATATTTTTTAAATTGGAAGTTAAAACCATAATGACATAGCACTAAATACCTTTAATAACGCTTACATCAAAATCTAAAAATACTGAGTGCTTGCAAGGATGGGAAAAGTTGGTAGGAATTGAAAAAAGGTACAGTCACTTTGGAAAACAGTATGGCAGTTTCTCATAAAAGTAAACATACGTGTCTCATATTACCCAGCAATTCCATTCCTAGATATTTATGCAAAAGAAATTAAGCATATGTCTACACAGAGAACTATATGTTGTTTGCAGCAGCTTTATTAACACTCAAAACCTGAAAACAACTAAATGATCATTAGCCAGGTGAATGAACAAACTGTGGTAAATCCAAATAATCAAATACTACTTGGCAATAAAAATAATTTACTGATGGAGAAGGAAATGGCAACCCACTCCAGTATTCTTGCCTGGAAAAGTCCATGGACAGAGGAGCCTGGCAGGCTGCAGTCCATGGGGTTACATGACTGAGCATGTGTGCATGAGGGTGGAGGGTCACGGGTTGGTAGCAATAAACTGGTAGAACTAAAAAAATAATAATAATAATAATTTACTGATAATATGCAAGTAGCACTAGTGGTAAAGATCCACCTGCCAGTGCAGGAGACCTAAGAGACATGGGTTCCATCCCCGGGTTGGCAGCCCATTCTTCTTGCGTGGAAAATCTTATGGACAGAGGAGCCTGGCGGGCTACACTGCATTTATAGGGTCCTAAAGAGTCAGACACAACTAAAGCGACTTAGCACGCAAAATGCAACAACATAAACGAGTTTCCAAAGTATTACTAAAAGATAAAGTTAATGCTCCCCTTCATGTATCACTGCCTTCTCCTGGTGAAGGGGCCTGCCTAACTCAATGAAGCTATAAGCCATGCCCTGTCGGGCCACCCAAGGAGGACAGGTCATAGTAAAGAATTCTGACAAAACATGGTCCACTGGAGGAGGCAATGGAAACCCACTGCAGATTTCTTGCCATGAGAAACCCATGAAGAGTATGAAAAAGCAAAAAGGTATGACACCAGAAGATGCCTCCAGGTCAGAAAGCATTTGATATGCTACTGGGGAAGAAAGAAAGAAAGAAAGAAAGAAAGTTGAAGTCACTCTTGTCGTGTCTGACTCTTTGCGGCCCCGTGGACTGTAGCCCGCCAGGCTCCTCTGTCCATGGGATTCTCCAGGCAAGAATACTGGAGTGGGTTGTCATTTCTTCTCCAGGGGATATTCCCAAACCAGGGATCGAACCTTGCCTGCACTGCAGGCAGATGCTTTATCCTCTGAGCCACCAGGGAAGCCCTACTGGGGAAGAAGGAAGGGCAATTACTAACACCTCCAGAAAGAATAAAGCTGCTGGGCCAAAGCAGAAATGATGCTCAGCTGTGGATGTGTCTCATGGTGAAGGTAAAAAACAATACTGGATAGGAACTTGCAATATTCAGTTCAGTTCAGTCACTCAGTCGTGTCCGACTCTTTGCAATCCCATGGACTGCAGTACGCCAGGCTTCCCTGTCCATCACCAACTCCCGGAGCATACTCAAACTCATGTCCATCACATCGATGATGCCATCCAACCAGCTCATCCTCTATTGTCCCCTTTCCCTCCCACCTTCAATCTTTCCCAGCATCAGGGTCTTTTCAAATAAGTCAGTTCTTCACATCAGGTGGCCAAAGTATTGGAGTTTCAGCTTCAACATCAGTCCCTCCAATGAATATTCAGGACTGATTTCCTTAAGGATGGACTGGTTGGATCTCCTTGCAGTCCAAGGGACTCTCAAGAGTCTTCTCCAACACCACAGTTCAAAAGCATCAATTCTTGCCAGCACCCAGCTTTCATTACAGTCCAACTCTCACATTCATACATGACTATTGGAAAAACCATAGCTTTGACTAGGCAGATTTTTGTTGGTAAAGTAATGTCCCTTTTTTAATGAGACATTATTAAAACTTTTTAGTATACTATCTAGGTTGGTCATAACTTTTCTTCCAAGGAGCAAGCATCTTTTAATTTCATGGCTGCAGTCACCATCTGCAGTGATTTTGGAGCCCAAATAGATAAAGTCTCTCACTGTTTCCACTGTTTTCCCATCTATTTGCCATGAAGTGATGGGACCAGATGCCATGATCTTAGTTTTCTGAGATCTTAGTTTTCTGAATATTGAGTTTTAAGCCAATTTTTTCACTATCCTCTTTCACTTTCATCAAGAGGCTCTTTAGTTCTTCACTTTCTCCATAAGTGTGGCGTCATCTGTGTATTCAAGGTTATTGATATTTCTCCCAGCAATCTTGATTCCAGCTTGTGCTTCTTCCAGTTCAGCATTTCTCAATATGTACACTGCACATAAGTTAAATAAGCAAGGTGACAATATACAGCCTTGATGTACTCCTCTCCCGATTTGGAACCAGTTTGCTGTTCCATGTCCAGTTCTAACTACTGCTTCTTGACCTGCATACAGATTTCCCAGGGGGCAGATCAGTTGGTTTGGTATTCCCATCTCTTTCAGAATTTTCCACAGTTTGTTGTGATCCACACAGTCAAAGGCTTTGGCATAGTCAATAAAGCAAAAGAAGATGTTTTTCTGGAACTCTCTCGCTTTTTCGATGATCCAGTTGATGTTGGCAATTTGATCTCTGGTTCCTCTGCCTTTCTAAATCCAGCTTGAACATCAAATTCACAGTTCATGTACTGATAAAGCCTAGCTTGGAGAATTTTGAGCATTATTATTGCATAGGAACCTGGAATGTTAGGTCCACAAATCAAGGTAAATTGGATGTGGTCAAGCAGAAGTGGACAAGAGTGAATATCAACATCTCAGGAATCAGTGAACTAAAAAGGACAGGAATGCCTGCATTTAATTCAGATGAACATTTTATATACTACTGTGGGAAAGAACCCCTTAGAACAAAAGGAGTAGCCCTCACGGTCAACAAGTCTGAAATGCAGTACTTGGGCGCAACATCAAAAACAACAGAATGATCTTGGTTCATTTTCAAAGTAACCATTCAATATCACAGTAATCCAAGTCTATGCTCCAAACACGGATGCCAAAAAAGCTGAAGTTGACCAGTTCTATGAAGATCTACAACACCTTCTAGAACCCCCCAAAAAGATGTTCTTTTCATCATATAGGACTGGAATGCAAAAGTAAGATGTCAAGGAGGTACAGGAATAACAGGTAAATTTGGCCTTGGAGTGCAAAATGAAGCACAGCAAAGGATAACAGAGTTTTGTCCAGTGAACACACTAGTCATAGCAAACACTGTTTCCAACAATACAAGAGAAGACTCTACACATGAACATCACCAGATGGTCAATACTGAAATCAGACTGATTATGTTCTTTGCAGCTGAAGATGGAGAAGCTCTGTACAGTCAGTAAAAACAAGACCTGGAGCAAACTGAGGCTCACTCAGATCACAAGCCCCTTATTCCAAAATTCAGACATAAATTGAAGAAAGTAGGGAAAACCACCAGGCATTCAGGTAGGACCTAAATCAAATCTCTTATAAAAATACAGCAGAGGTGACAAGTAGATTCAAGGGATTAGATCTGGTAGACAGAGTGCCTGAAGATAAGGGTGGAGGTTCATGACACTGTACAGGAGGCAGTGGCCAAAACCATCCTAAAGAAAAAGAAATGCAAGAAGGCAAAGTGGTTGTCTGAGGAGGCTTTACAAATAGCTGAGGAAAGAAGAGAAGGGAAAGACAAGGGAGAAAGGGAAAGATACACCCAACTGAATACAGAGTTCCAAAGAACAGCAAGGAGAGATAAGAAGGCCTTCTTATGTGAACAATGCATAGAAATAGAGCAAAACAACAGAATGGAAAAGAAGCAAGACTTCTTTCAGTATGGGAAGTATGTGAACTGAGAATTTCCAGATGTACAAATTGGATTTAGAAAAGGCAGAAGAACCAGAGATCAAATTGCCAACATCTGTCAGATCATAGAAAAAGCAAGAGAATTCCAAAAAAATATCTGCTTCTGCTTCATTGACTAAGCTAAAGCCTTTGACTGTGTGGATCACAGCAGACCGTGGAAAATTCAAGAAACAAGAATATCAGACCACCTATCTGCCTCCTGAGAAACCTATATGCAGATCAAGAACAAGAGGTAGAACCGGACATGGAACAACGGACTGGTTCAAAACTGAGTACATCAAGGCTGTATGTATGTTGTCACCCTGCTTTTTTAACTTCCATGAAGAGTACATCATATGAAATGCCCTTGTCAATCAAGATTGCTGGGAGAAATATAAACAACCTCAGATATGCTGATGATACCACTCTAATGGTAGAAAGCGAAGAGGAACTAAAGAGCCTCTTGATGAAGGTAAAAGAGGAGAGTGAAAAAACTGGCTTAAAACTCAATGTTCAAAAAACGAAGATCATGGCATCCAGTCCCATCACTTCATTCTGAACAGACGGGGGAAACAATGGAAACAGTGACAGACTTTATTTTCTTGGGCTCCAAAATCACTGCAGACGGTAACTACAGCCATGAAATTAAAAGATGCTTGCTCCTTGGAAGACAGGCTATGACAAGCCTAGAGAGTGTATTAAAAAGCACAGATATTACTTTGCCAACAAAGTTCCGTATCGTCAAAGCTATGGTTTTTCCAGTAGTCATGTATGAATGTGAGAGCTGGACAGTAAAAAAGACTGAGTGCCGAAGAATTGATGCTTTTGAACTTTTGTGCTGGAGAGGACTCTTGAGAGTCCCTTGGACTGCAAGGAGATCAAACCAGTCCATCCTAAAGGAAATCAACCCTCAATATTCATTGGAAGGACTGATGCTGAAGCTGAAGCTCCAGTACTTTGGCCACCTGATGTGAAGAGCTGACTCACTGGAAAAGACCCTGATGCTGGCAAAGACTGAAGGCAGGAGGAGAAGGGGACGACAGAGGACAAGATGGTTGGATCACATCACCAACTCAATGGACATAGATTGAGCAAACTCTGGGAAACAGTGAAGGACAGGGAAGCCTGGTGTGTAGTCCATGGAGTCACAAAGAGTTGGACACAACTGAGCCACTGAATAACAACAAGAGCTCTCTCCAGGAAAATCAGATACCAAGGGAACATTTCATGAAAGAATGTGCACGATAAAGGACAGAAATGATAACGACCCAACAGAACCAGAAGAGATTAAAAAGAGGTGGCAAGAATACACAGAAGAACTATACAAAAAGGTCTTAATGGCTCTGATAACCATGATGGTGTGATCACCCACCTAGAGCCAGACATCCTGGGGTGTAAGTCAAGTGGGTCTGAGGAAGCATCACTACGAACAAAGCTAGTGGAAGTGATAGAATTCCAGTTGAGCTATTTCAAATCCTAAAAGATGATGCTGTTAAAGTGCTGCACTCAATGTGTCAGCAAATTTGGAAAACTCAGCAGTGGCCACAGGACTGGAAAAAAATCAGTTTTTTTTCCAATCCCAAAGAAAGGCAATGCCAAAGATGTTCAAACTACAAGATAATTGCACTCATTTCACATGCTAGCAACATAATGCTCAAAATCCTTCAAGCTAGGCTTCAACAGTATGTGAAATGAGAACTTACAGATGTACAAGCTAGATTTAGAAAAGGCAGAGAGGAACCAGAAATCAGATTGCCACCACTTTGTTGGATCACAGAAAGAAGCAAGAGAATTCCAGAAAAACATCCCCTTCTGCTTCATAGACTACGAGAAAGCCTTTGTGTGGATCATAGCAAACCGTGGAAAATTCTTTCAGAAATAGGAGCACCAAATCACCTTACCAGTTTCCTGAGGAACCTGTACGCAGGTCAAGAAGTAAATTATTAACAGAACTGGACATGGAACAACAGACTGGTTCAAAATTGGGAAAGGAACACAAAACTGTATACTGTCACTCTGCTTATTTAATTTATATGCAGAGGACATAATGTGATATACTGGGATGAATGAATCACAAGCTGGAATCAAGACTGCTGGGAGAAACAGTAAATTCTAGAATGCTACAAATCCCATCTTCGGGGCGGGGGGGAGGCGGGGGGGAAGGGATAATACAAAAAGAAGTATACAAGATAAAACGTGTTGTGGATCTAGGGGAAAAAAAAACTTCATATCAATTCATACCACCACTGGTAAACTATTTATTGAGTATTAAAAAGAGTATAATTAATTTTGTAATTTTAAAACACTTTAAAATTTTCACTTGTTTTTTGATAACCATAACAGATACATGTTATTGGTTCGAAAACATGGCTCTAAAATAAAGATCGAAAGTGTGAAAATTAATTTAGCACTACTAGCAGAGCAAAAATAATCTGACATTATGCTTACATTAGTGACAATTTATTGTTAAAATCTTGAGTGTGCTTAAATATTACCAACTAATTGAAGATAAAGTTGAGCAGGTGGAGTAGGGGAACAGACTAGTAAAGTTCTACCATGCTGGAATTTAAAATGAGCAGCTACACAGAGAAACAAAAATAAAGAAACTTACTGCCTAGATACAAAGGTACAGTGGAATTTTGTTTCCAAGAGGTAATTTTAAAAATATCTGGTATACTTACCTGATACAGTACTGTTTTTTTTCTGATAGTCTAATGGCAACCCACTCCAGTACTCTTGCCTGGAAAATCCCATGGATGGAGGAGCCTGGTAGGCTGCAGTCCATGGGGTAGCGGAGAGTAGGACACGACTGAGCAACTTCACTTTCACTTTTCACTTTCATGCATTGGAGAAGGAAATGGCAACCCACTCCAGTGTTCTTGCCTGGAGAATCCCAGGGATGGGGGAGCCTGGTGGCCTGGTGTCTGTGGGGTTGCACAGAGTCGGACACGACTGAAGTGATTTAGCAGCGGCAATGTTAAATTAATGGTCTTGAAACCAAAAATGTAATAATATACTGAACCCCAACTGTGGAACATCAGTTCATATGCAGTCATTAAAATATTGTCAAAGGCTAAAACCATAAGGGGAAAAAATGAAATACAAAATTTGCAACTGAAGTATGATTTCACTAACATGAAGGGCAATGTATGCACTTGGACAGGAAAATGAAATTAATTCTTTAGATCTACTACTGCAAAATAATGATCAGTGTAGAATACAATACAAAAGATAAGGTTATCCAAGTGAAATACTTTTGTGTTCCTTTAACCCTTTTTAATCTTAGGGATCTCTGAAATGGCACCTCCGTTCTCTACTCAGTAATAAAATGGCTCTATCTACACATGATCATAAAATCTAGCTATACTAAACTGCTAAACACCTAGCTGCACCTCAACCATATATAAGTATCAAAGTGAGTGAGTGTTAGCTGCTTAGTCGTGCCCAACACTTTGCAACCCCATGGACTGTGGCCCACCAGGCTCCTCCTTGTCTGGGTATTCTCCAGGCAAGAATACTGGAGTGGGTTGCCATTCCCTTCTCCAGGGGATCTTCCCAACCCAGGGCCCAAACCAGGGCCCTCCATATTGCAGGCAGATTCTTTTATGACTAAGTCACCTGGGAAGCCCCTTAAGCATCAAAATGCAGAATTGAAAATTCACTCTTCAAAGACCCTGGAATATTCTGACCACCATCTACAAGGAGTGATGAGAACTGCAGTATCTTTAACTCTAACAGTTGGGGATGGGGAATTTCAGTTATTGCAACTAATTACATGAAATTCCATCACAATTTAATACTTAGAAGAAAAAAGTCCAAAATAAAAACTGCTAAAAAGTTGAGACCCCATGTTGTCTTGTTTTTTAAAAAAGAAGCCAAAAGAAAATGACATTTTGGAAAACAGAAAAAATTCTACAAAAATAATTTTTCAGTATTGTGAAGTTAGAAGTAGTACTCTATCTTGCTTTCTATTAAAAAAAAAAGTAAGATCCTATAAAGAGGATGCAGTTTTCTTATCAAAAACTATGTTACCAAAGGCTATGTCTATGCTAGGACAGAACTTATCTCTACTACTGAATAAATATCCCACCCTTTCCTCTCTAGAGCCCCTCACTCCTGGCTGGCTCACACTAGTCAGGCCCAGGTCCATTGTCACTGAAGCAAGGACTGCAATACCCATTCTTAACAGCTAACCCCATATCAAAATTGAAACCTTTGGAACTACCAAAGGGTCTCTATTTAAAATGACTTTACCAATCAAAACAGCAATGCTTATCTACTGAAAGCAGCAACCTTCAATTTGTTGTGGCACCATGAAATGAAAGCATCACAAACAAGATCTAAGCACCAGTCACAGAAATAAGAGATAGTTGTGGATTAAGCCTTTTCTTTCAGAGGGCCCCAAAGGTAAGGAGGTGAGTTTTTAAATTCAGAAAGTATTAAAAGTGACCAAGCACTGAAGTGGAAAAATGCTGCCCCACAAAAATTAGTGTGTATTTATATTATGCTTTAAGGCAACCTTAAACAAGTAACCTACACATCCCTTTACCTCCTTCAGATAGATAAGATAATAGCTTCATTTACAGAAAAGGAAGCCACAATGTTAAGAGCCTAAGGAAAGTAGTTCAAAGTCCCCCAGTTATGAGAGAGAGCATTTGAAACCTGGTCTCCTCCCTAGGACAGTGATGTTTTCATTATATCTGTTTAAGAACTACCACTTTTGAAGACCATCCCAGGATGCAAGAATGTAAAAAAAAATTAAAGTCCAACTGTTAGTTTATTTGATACTGCAGGAAGAAGTTAAAAGACAAAAGACAGTAACATAAAAGGAAATCCACAACAGTCATCCCAACATACCTACAGTATCAACATACGGTAAAATATCTAGAATTTAAAAGATAAAAATAAGCTGAGGGACAGCCATCAAGAAACTGATTACATTGCTGCTCAAGCCAGTCCAGAGTTCCAGGAGATAGAACTTGTTTGTTCTGTCAGCTTTTAAATGTTTCCCGTGGAAAGAGTCATGTCTGTCAATTAAATTCTACTGAATTTAAGTTCAGGAACAACCCTCTAGTTTGTAATTATCAAAACCAGCCTTGAAAAGGGGTCATTCCTCACCTCCATACCCACTCAGTATAAAATATGTTGGGAAAAGTCTTACTTAAAGCAATCAAGGGAAGAACTTTCAATCCTGATAATGGGCAATTAACAGCAATAATTCTTCAGGACAAGGAAACTGTTAACCTAAAGACACTACTGGTATTTATATATTTTCAGTAACTAACCGATAGGGAGATTTTCTTTTTATTTTTTTATTTTATTTTTTAAACTTTACAAAATTGTGTTAGTTTTGCCAAATATCAAAATGAATCCGCCACAGGTATACATGTGTTCCCCATCCTGAACCCTCCTCCCTCCCCATACCATCCCTCTGGGTCGTCCCAGTGCACTAGCCCCAAGCATCCAGTATCATGCATTGAACCTGGACTGGCAACTCGTTTTATACATGATGTTTTACATGTTTCAATGCCATTCTCCCAAATCTTCCCACCCTCTCCCTCTCCCACAGAGTCCATAAGACTGTTCTATACGGAGATTTTCATTAAGTGAACTGTGGATAATGAAAATAACCTACTACCAACAGTGCCAATACTATTCAAACTCAAGAGCTTTCTGGTAGCAATTCTCCTCACCTACTAACTACTCACTCACTCGACTACCAAATTCAAGACATTTACTTCTCCTTCCATTTTTGGTCCCTATCCACTCCACAAGCATTCTGGTTCTTTCCTCTTGCTGCTGCTGCTGCTGCTAAGTCGCTTCAGTCGGGTCCGACTCTGTGCGACCCCAGAGACGGCAGCCCACCAGGCTCCCCCGTCCCTGGGATTCTCCAGGCAAGAACACTGGAGTGGGTTGCCATTTCCTCTTGCTACTCACTGACAAATATTTCAACCCTGAATATTCAACAACTTGAACTATAATAGCTCCTAAATAGAAAGAAATCCATTTGAGGTCCTTATCCTTCCTTCAATTCCTTGCTAACTTTTCAGAATTAAACAGCCTCAAGAGATGAAATCATAACACATGTTTTCTCTTGGCTAATCCCAAATATTTAACGGGAAAATAATATCACCAAAGAAACAACACATTTCAGTTTAAACGAATCATACCGTCTATTTTCTGAGACCAGGAATTTTGGACATCAAAAGGACCACTGGATACTAACAGGGCCAAATGTTTACTCTGAAACTTTGTTCACATGCCTAAGGCTATATTAACTGCCAAATATGGAGCTAGACAAGGAATTCCCACTTTCTTCCCCTCTAATATAGGAGGCTCCCCAAACTGCAGTTAATGTTTCACGAATCCAGGTACATGCAATGCTAACATTTGAAAGACTAGCACGAGCTGCTAAAGCCAGTATTTCGACACAAGTTATTATCACAACAATCATATGGGGACAAGACGGAATAACTTTGCTATTATTCCAGCTTCGGTGCACGTGTATGGTTTTGTTTTTGTTTGATTTTTCAGACAGCAAAGGCATTGACCCTCCAAAAAAAAAAAAGTTCTGTTAAGAAACTAGGCATACCTTGGAGGAAAAAAAAAATTGATCTATGCGGAAAATTGTAGCTGCAATCTACACTCGCCCCAAAGCGGCACAGGGCCATCTTAAGAAATCTGCCTTTAGAGATGCAGGTAAAATTCGATCAGATTCAACTAACAAAATTAACACAACCTAGGGACGCTATGTTCCTCCCCTTGACTATCCTTCCCACTCTCCCCAAGAAAGAGATGGGAAAAAATAAATAAACCCCCTCCCCAGAGCAAACATCTCTTCTATTCCTGAGTCAGTAAGAGATCGCCTGCATAAAAGGGCACGGAGAAGGAACACGTTATATATAGCCCGGGTTTCAGAACTCGTCTGGGATAAAACCGAGGCGGGTCAGAGACCGCGGAACACCAGGTACTGGGTAAGCAAAGCGGCGGCTGCTTCAGACCCGGATTCTGTTTCCGTGCAGAGAAATGGTGCCCGGAGGCCGCTACTTTCGCATCTGCGTCGCTTCTGCCTCCGCCGACACAGCCTCTTTTCCCCTCCCCCACGGGCGGGGCGGCAGCGGCGGCCTCCCCGTTCCCGGGGAACCGGGAGTAAGAGCCACAAGAGTCGGGGACGAGTGGGGGGCTGCGCACCTGAAAACACACTCTCCGGCAAGCCCACTCCCCTACGTCCCGTCCGAAGCCTCTATCAGCGCGCCTTTGGGAGCCGCTGCGTCCCCTTACCCAGCTCGCCATCTCATCCCCAACCAACACCGGCCCCACCTGTGCCCTCGGAGCCCTCTGTCCGCACGACGCGCGCCGGTCACCTCCCTGCCCACGCGGCCTCCCACCCCTCACCTGAGAGGAAAGGCTCGGCTTCTCTCACGCACACACCAGCAGCGTAGGCAGCCGGCAAGAACAATGTCTCTCTCGGCCTCAACACCTCCGACACCGGGGCTCACGTAAAGAACGGTTGCCGCGGGCCGCTGCGCGCGACGGGAATGTCCCCTTCCGACCACCACACCGACCGTCCTTCCCGGCCCCCGTACACACCTCCAACCAACAGCGGCGGCGGGTACGTCGCGCGGAGGTCAGCGGGAGAGTCGCCGAGGACCGGCTGCAGCAGGTTCTTCTCACTCGCCGCCCCCTCCCTCTGACAAATCTCAAGCCTAGGAAGCCGGAGAGCCGAGAGCAGGTTCCGCTCACAACCACCTCTTCCCGGGCGCCAGGCGCTGCGGCGAGCGACAAGGAACACGGACGTCCCGCCCCCTTTGCCGCCGCCCCCTCTTATTGTTTTACCCCTGCCGAAAGGGCTGGGGAACCCCCCAGCACGGCTTCAGCCAATCAAGCATCTCCTCCGCGAGCTGGACCCAACCTTCTCGCGTCCCTCTGCGGAGCACGCGCAGAACGCCGCCGCGCTCACGTACTCTCGCTCCCGGAAAGCCGGGGAACCGGAACCGGCCTGAAGCCGGGGCGAGAGTCCGCTGATTTGACGTCACAAGGAGGCTGCCTTTCTCCGGCCCAAGGCTCGGGCCTCGTCGCCCTTCGAAATCGCGGCGTAACAGGAGCCGGGTGGCTGCAGCGCTGTGCTTTTTGCGCTGTGCCCCTTTGGGGACTGATTTTTCTGGTCCTTTTATATTATTAATGTTAAGGGGGAGAAAATGTAGTGATTCTTCTTTCTGAACTAGGTATCTGCAGGTTGCTGCTCTAGACGAGCATATAATGCAGTCAGTGGCTTTAGCTGCTTGCACCGTAAACTCAGCCTAGGAAATGGAGGTTTTTAAGCTCCACGGAGAAGGGCACATCCGTTCAAACAGGTTTAACGCAACATACATTATAGGGCCTACTGCATTCTAGGTACTGGGATGTAGAAAAAAATACGACGTGGCCTCCACGGAGAGGGGGGGCATTCTATTTCTTTGTGTGCCTGTTCAGTGTTCAGGCGTTGCTAAATACATGCTAAGCATTTTATATGCCAAAGCAGCTAAAAGGGTGAAATCCCAGGAGATATCAGGATTACAGCCCTGTCCTAGATCAGACTTGGCCCCGGGGACATAGCTGAGAAAACACTAGACACCGACTCTCATGACCTTGATTCATGGAAAAAGCCAAATCTGCTTACAGTCAAGGAAGCCACTTTGCACCTTAGTTCTGGCAATGTTTCTCAGGGACTATCAAGACAGCTGAGGAATTTTGAAAAGGAGGAGCTGAGGAAACGGTGAAAGAAATAAAAGGCAATTAGGAAATGCCCATATACAGATAAAATGTAGGGATACACATTTAAGCAGTTTTCTTCACAATCCTATGAAAGCAATTTAAAGGTTTTTTTCACGTGTGAAAACAGGTTTACGGGGCAGTGCCAACATTTGAACCTTCAAAATCTACACTTTTAGGTTGCTCAATCATTTTGTTATATGCAAAATACATGGGCTGTCACTTTTAGGAAGTTAACTTTGACATGGTTTTCCTTAGAAGTAGCATAATACATTAAATGCATATTGCCCTTCATATCTAATACTTATGTACCAGCCACTCATCTACTTTAATTGTTTAATCCTCACAATAACCCTATAAAGTAGTTACTATTTTTATGCCCATTTAACACATGAAGAAACTGAGGCTTAGAGAGGTCAAGTAACTTGCCCAAGGTCACCAGCTGCTACTCTGGTGGAGCTGGGATTCAAACACAAGCAGTCTGCCTTTTTTGTACACTCCGTGGCATGCCCTTTACCACAAGCTATTAAATATTCTCATTGTACCAACCTTTCTATTGGTTGACATTTCTGTTTCCAGTTTGAAGCTCTTATGCACTTTTATTCTTCATGTGCTCAGTTGCCAAGTTGTTTCCAACTCTCTGCAATCCCAAGGGCTGTAGCCCGCCAGGCTCCTCTGTCCATGGGACTTCCCAAGCAAGAATACTGGAATGGGTTGCCATTTCCTTCCCCAGGGGATCTTCCCCATCCAGGGATCAAACCTGCATCACCTGCATTGGCAGGCGGATTCTTTACCACTGAGCCTCCAGAGAAGCTGTGATTTTTCACCAGGTACAAAAATTTCTCTAGATCTGTGATTATCAGAAATCAACATGCATCAGAATCACCTGGAGAGCTTGTTAAAACACACAATGCTGGGTCCCATTCTCAGGGTTTCTAATTCAGCAAGTCTGTGTTAAGGCCTGAAAATCTGAATTTATAATAAGTTACCAGGCACTGCTTGCTGCTCTAGGAACCACACTTTAAAAACCACTGATCCATGGGAGGGATGTTCAAGAGGGAGGGGACATATGTATACCCATGGCTAATTCATGTTGAGGTTTGACAGAAAACAAAATTCTGTAAAGCAATTATCCTTCAATTAAAAAATACATTTTTAAAGAAATAGAAGATTAAAGACAAACTAAAAAAAAAAACCACTGATCCACACCATGGGTTGGCAAATATACACTGTTAGGGGCCAGACAGTAAATGTTTTAGGTTTGGAAGCCATAAATGCTCTCTGTTACATATCCAACCTCATCTGCATTTTAAAATACTTTGAAAATGTTAAAAAATATTCTTAGCTCTGTCCATGAGTGCTCAGTCATGTCTGACTCTTTGCAACCCCATTGACTGTAGCCATCAAGGCTTCTCTGTCCACAGAATTTTCCAGGCAAGATTACTGGAGTGGGTAGCTATTTCATACTCTAGGAGATCTTCCCGAACAAGGGATCGAACCTGAGTCTCCTGCATTGGCAAGTGGATTCTTTACCACTGCACCACGGGAAAACCCATTCTGAGCTCTTGGGCTGTGTAAAAACAGGCCTCAGACAAATCTTGCTCAAAGGTTTAGTATATCAGTAGGTGGAGTTATTGGGAAAAATGATTCCGTTATCTTGAATTTTTATTGAAATACCTGAAACTGCTTTCCTAAATCATTATTTTTACTTCGTAAATGTCTCTCAAGACTGTGACCTTTGAATATCTCTCCGTACTTAGAGCTGCTACCTGGATTCAGGCCCCCTTTCATCTTTCCAGAATGATTGCAACAACCTCCTAAGTAAGTAATCTCCCTGTCCTACAGAAATAAACTCCATGAAATACTCACTCCTCTTCAGGCAGTATGGCAAGGAGACAAGTATAAATGTATTCATTCAAGGGCTCAAGTCAAAAACTTCTGTTTTTCTTACACCAAACAGCAAATCACAGTAAATTTCTGTTCCCTCTACCTTCAACATTTTTCTAGATTAAACACTTCTTACTACTATCACTGCTATTATTGTAGTTCATACCACCATCGCCTACTGCAGCAACCTTTTATTTAGTCTTGATGTACTGCTCTTATTTAACTATGGTTTAGCCTCACAGCAACCAGATCCTTTAGAGCTATAAATCAGATAACATTCTCAAAACTCTTCAAAGGCAGCACAATAAAATCCCAAGTCCTTACCATGCAAGGTGTCCCTAATTTAGTCCTCACTTATTACTTCCACGTCTTTTCTTACTACTTTTTCTGTCATACACCTCAGTCCTTCCTTTGACACTTCACATTCCCACCCCAGTGTGGGTCTTGGATGTGAACCTTCATCAGAATTCTGTGAAAAATCAAAATAAACTACATGTACTGATTTCCCAGAGTACACTGAAATACTTCATTCAGGCATTCTAAAAAATAAACTAGGCATGATTTTCCCTTACACAAACTACCCTTCATAGAATTTCAATTAACCTTATACTGCTTAAACAGTCTACTAGCTTGTCTAAACTATTTTGTGACTATTTTGCACTCTATAGTATATATTTCCTATGTTCTCTTCTAGGTTATTTTTTTACAAATAGTTCATCAAATGGTAACCTACACATTGTCTGGCAGAGTGTCCACTCAGTAATAGCCTATAGGGTTCATTCATTAATTTCTCAATACATTCATTCAGTGGCCACTGTTGAGTGCTATCAAGCAAAGCACTAGGCTCGAGATGAGGCAAAAATAAGCATGTTGTCTTCAGGAAATTGGGAGGCGGGGGAGAGATAAAGCGAGAGGAGAAAAGAGAAAAACGAAAAGGTAGGGAGAGACAGGAAAAGAGGGAGAGGGAGAGTCAGAGAAAAACAGGAAGGAGGGAGGCAGTGACAACAGACAGTCCTGTTAGGTGACACTACACTGCTACTGCTGCTGCTGCTGCTGCTGCTAAGTCGCTTCAGTTCTGTCCGACTCTGTGCGACCCCATAGACGGCAGCCCAACAGGCTCCCCCGTCCCTGGGATTCTCCAGGCAAGAACACTGGAGTGGGTTGCCATTTCCTTCTCCAGTGCATGCAAGTGAAAAGTGAAAGTGAAGTCGCTCAGTCATGTTTGACTCTTAGTGACCGCATGGACTGCAGCCCACCAGGCTCCTCCATCCATGGGATTTTCCAGGCAAGAGTACTGGAGTGGGGTGCCATCGCCTTCTCCGGACACTACACTAGGGATACTGAATAGCAATGTGTACTTCATCTTCCTAACCTTCATTGAATTTTTGAATTTATAATTTATTATCTGATATTTTCCCTCTCTTACACACACACCTTGAAAGTTCCACAAAGAGATACTCCTATTTGCTTCTCCAGTCCAGCACTCGGTACTGGCCCACTGAAATTGCTCCCTAAATTGCTCCCTAAAGTAGCTGACAAAGCCTTGTGAGAGCAGAGGAAGGAGAGCACCAAAAGAGAAAAGAGAGCACCACCACTACTGGACTTCTAGTAGCTTTTATACTTTTGCCCTAATTTCTAAAACAGTTTATGATTTTTATTCTTTCTTGATGAATAATAATAGTTTTTAGACTGTGGATTTTTCCCTTGCCTATAATTTAGGCAACATCCCAGAGGTTTTATTCATTACTATTATATTCTAAATACAGAAATATATATTTCTATTCTAAATATATAAATGTATTCTAAATGAGCTTCCCTGGTGGCTCAATTGATAAAGAATCTGCTTGCAATGCCAGAGACCCAGGTTCGATCCCTGGGTCAGGAAGATCCCCTGCAGAAGGGAATGGCTACCCACTTCAGTATTCTTGACTGGGAAATCCCATGGACAGAGGAGCCTGGTGGACCGCAGTCCATGGAGTCGCAAAGAGTTGGACACGACTGAGCAACTAACTCGTACTCTAAATTGTCTGGAAGTATATAGTATCTCTTCTTTGATTCAGTTACGGTTTAGAGAGAGTTGAGATTGTCTAAGCAGTTTGGATTTTTAAACACTTTATTTTTCCTTGCTTTAGTGCTTGTAGTCTGTGAGTATGGTGTGTACATTTCTGTGCTTTGTAGAATTTGTTATTTTCCTTTGTGGTCTAATAGAGGGACAAGTTTTGTAAGTTGTCTATAAAAGTCTAGTTCTATTGAAATATTTTTACTGTTTTTAAATTTCTTTTCATCTTTCTAATAGTTTTTACCTTTTTAACTTTTTATTTTGGAATAATTTCATAGATCTGAAAATTTGCAAAAATAATAAACGGATACCCGTCACCTACATTCCTCAAATGTTAGTATTTACCACATTTGCTTTCTCATTCTCATTAATTCTCTTTGGCTTGTCTCCTATAGGTGGTCAATTCCCTAAGGACACATTTCAATTGCTCCTGCCTTATCCTGTGCACACATAGTGCTGTGCTTACACACTGGCACTCAGTGATGGCTCCTGAACAAACAAATCCAGGAGTATCAAAGAAACCTGCAAGTGGTTATTATGGATACTCTACCAGACAATTGATAGAGTGTCATGTGACCTCCATCCATAAAAAAGCATCTAGAAGAGGTTCTAGTTGAAATTTTCTTTGGACATGCTTTACCCTGAACACTTTAGTGTTATTTCTTAAAAGACTAGGACATTTCCTTCTATATCCACAATACAGTTATCGAAATCAGGAATTAACATTTATACACTACTATAATCTGAGTGAATGAGTGATAGTCGCTCAGTGATGTCTGACTCTTTGTGACCCCACAGTCTGGAGCCTGTCAGTCTCCTCTGTCCATGGAATTCTCCAGGCAAGAATACTGGAGTGGGTTGCCGTTTCCTTCTCCAGAGGATCTTCCCAACCCAGGGATTGAACATGAGTCTCCTACATTGCAGATTCTTTACCATCTGAGCCACCAGGGAAGCCTATAATTTATAGACATTCAGATTTCATCAACTGTCTAATATCAAAAGGAAAAATTGTTTTCTAACCAGGATACAATTTAGGATTACAAATGAATCTAGTTATCATCTGTCACCTTAGTCTTCTGTAGTCTAAAGTAGTTTCTCTGTCTTCTTTCATGACCTTGATATTTTTATTATTATTTTTTAAATATTTATTTATTTGGCTGTACCAAGTCTTAGTTGAAGCATGTGGAATCTAGTTCCCCACCCAGCGATCAAACCTGGGCCCCCTGCATTGGGAGTGCAGGGTCTTAGCCACTGGACCACCAGGGAAGCCCCATGTCCTTGATACTTTTAAAGAGTGCAGGACAATTATTTTGAAGAAGGCCCCTGCATTTGGTAACCTATGTTGTTTCATGGTATTTAGATCTAGGTTATGCATTTTTGGCAAAAATACCAGGGAAGTACTGTTCTGTCCTCAGTGCATGATGGAGGCATGTGATGTCCATGTGTCCTATTACCAGTGATGTTTGCTTTGCTTGGTTAATGCAGTGTCTGAAGGAATTCTCCACTATACAGTTACTATTTTTCCCTTTGTAATCAGTAAGTACCTTGTGTAGGCGACTACTTTATGAGATTATATACATATCCCATTTATCATCATACTTTCACCCAGTTTTAGCAGCCATTGATGACTCTTGGCCGAGTCAGTTTTTGTAATAGTGGCTACCTAGTCATGATTTTTCTAATTCTATAATTCTTAGTTATGACCAACCTAGATAGCATATTCAAAAGCAGAGACATTAATTTGCCAACAAAGGTTCGTCTAGTCAAGGCTATGGTTTTTCCTGTGGTCATGTATGGATGTGAGAGTTGGACTGTGACGAAGACTGAGTGCCGAAGAATTGATGCTTTTGAACTGTGGTGTTGGAGAAGACTCTTGAGAGTCCCTTGGACTGCAAGGAGATCCAACCAGTCCATTCTGAAGGAGATCAGCCCTGGGATTTCTTTGGAAGGAATGATGCTAAAGCTGAAACTCCAGTACTTTGGCCACCTCATGAGAAGAGTTGACTCATTGGAAAAGACTCTGATGCTGGGAGGGACTGGGGGCAAGAGGAGAAGGGGACGACAGAGGATGAGATGGCTGGATGGCATCACCCACTCGATGGACTTGAGTCTGAGTGAACTCCGGGAGTTGGTGATGGACAGGGCGGCCTGGCATGCTGCAATTCATGGGGTTGCAAAGAGTTGGACACGACTGAGCAACTGATCTAATCTGATCTGATCATTGTTTCCACATTGATCAGCTGCATTTCTACTATAGGGAAGACCTTTTCTTCTTTCTCATTTTTAAAAATTCTTTTGTTTATATCAGTGTGAACTCCCAGATTCCTATTTGATAATCCATTACTATTAATGTTTATTTTCATGCTCATGTTTCCCCCATTTGACCAGTGGAAGCCACACCAAGTTAGTTCTCGTGTGTTATAGATTTTAATTGCATGCTATTTGGTGCATAAAAATAAACCACTATATCTTTTCAAAAAGTGAAAGAAAACAAAAAGTCACAAGGGCCTAAGAGAAGACAATGGCAAGTAGAAAATAAATTTAGAAATATATAGGGGGCAAAAATGTGATGATTAGGTATGGCAGGTAAGGGAAAAGTTTAGGATAGGTTCCTTTGCTGGATTTGTCTGAGTGACAAAAGAACCACCATTAATATTCAGTGAGAAGGGGAATACAGAACTTTGGGTTTCTTCTATCCATATGGGTATATAAAATATTATACTAGCTACTTCATTCAATACTTTCTGATCTTAATGCCACCTTAGAAAGATCTCTGACCACTGAATCTAAAGGAGCCCCCGTCACTTTCCATCTCTTACCCTGCTCTACTTCTGTTAATAGCACTTACCACTATCTGACATTCTATTTATTTTTGGTGATTTTTTTTTCGCCCGTGGCTTGTGGGATCTTAGTTCCCCAACCAGGGATCAAATCCAAGTACTTAGCAGTGACAGAGCTAATCCAGTGGATTCATAACCACTGGACCACCAGGGAATTCCCAATCTTTTGCTGTATGGCCTCTCCAATAAATCAAGTTCCATAAGGACTCAGATTTTGTCTGTTTTGACCAATGCTATATCTGTGCCACAAAGGAGACATTCAATATCAATTCATAAATAAATAAACGTGTATGTGTGTGTGTATGAAGGGAGAGAGGGATGGGGGGATAGAAAGAGGGAGAGAGATGGGATCATAATTAACATTGTTTTGTGAGACATTATGTTTTTTCTTAACAGTGTAACTGGATATCACTTTATATTGCTGCTGCTGCTGCTAAGTCGCTTCAGTCATGTCCGACTCTGTGCGACCCCATAGACGGCAGCCCAACAGGCTCCCCCGTCCCTGGGATTCTCCAGGCAAGAACACTGGAGTGGGTTGCCATTTCCTTCTCCAATGCATGAAAGTGAAAAGTGAAAGTGAAGTCGCTCAGTCGTGTCCGACCCTCAGCGACCCCATGGACTGCAGCCTTCCAGGCTCCTCCCTCCATGGGATTTTCCAGGCAAGAAAGAGTACTGGAGTGGGGTGCCATTGCCTTCTCTGCACTTTATATTATTAGTACTTAATTCTTTTCAATGGTTACATAGGTGAGGAATGACATCCTAAGCTTAGAGACTTTAAGCTAAATTACAAAGAAAATTATGAGGATGGAATCAAAATAAATATAAGCTACGTAATAACACATTTCTGCTACAAATTTGAATCAAAAGGACTAGTAAACTTTGTAAGAAATCAGTATGAAAACCTAACCAATAGATATGCAAAGTATGTCCCATTTATAGAAAAAAAGGAATTAGCATTAAACATATATGAAGAGCTGTTAAATGGAAACAATGCAAACCATAAATTGGCAAATATTTTTAAATGAAAACATCCAATTTTCAAAAAAAAGATACCTTGTACATTTTTGTCACAAGTAAATATTAATTCATGCTTCTAAAAAAAGAAATTTAGCAAGACATACCAAAAGCTTTCAGATATCTATACTTTTTGGGTCAATAATTCTACTTCTGGGTATTTATTCCTCCTAAGATATGCACCAAGAAATTCACTGTGATATTATTTATTATCATTTAAAAACTGGAGGCATCTTAAATATCCGATAATAGTGAATGGTTAACTATGACACATATCCTTGACACATATACATCAAAAGCTATAGATTTAAATATTTAAGAATATATTTTTATGTTATATATTTATATTTTAGTATGAAATCAAACATGTTTATGAATCAATCTTAGGTTAAAAAATATAGTTGATACTTTGGTTGTTTTTGTTTTGTTTTTTTAGGTAAGAAATGGATTTATTCAGATTCAGAGAGAAGCGCAGTCCACAGACGAGTGTGGGCCATTGCAGAGGGCAAGTGCGGCCAGTTTTGGGTTTTTTTTTTTTTTACTAAAAAAGGAAAAGAGATCCAATCACCATCAGCAGGTGAATTTTTTAGAAGAGTAAAATTATTAGAATTATATTAACTGATGCTGATTTTTATTATAGACTCCAGCATAAAATACTTCACTGACATTATACTTTATAAAGTTTTTTCCTTTACATCCTCTCATTTCAATCTTATTGGTCTTTGAAGATCAAACAGTTCCATTACCAGAATTTTGCTAATGAAGTGGGTGTTTAAGAGATGACTTTACAAGCATGTTTAAGGACCACACACTTATTCTATATAAGCAAGATAGGACCCAAAACTATGAAGACTAGGCATCAGAAGGGAATCAAATCCAAATCCTTCAAGGATTCTTAGTGTCTTTACTCATCACAATTTTAACCTTTCAAGATTTACATAACATTTAACCTTTTGAGACATACATAACAAATGTCTTGGACCTGCTACCAATTCAGTTAGTAAGGAAGGATTAGACTGCCAGCAGTATAGTCTGGGCTCTGGAGCCAGGCTGCCTGGATTTGCATCCCAGCTTCATCTCATTGCTTGCTAAATGTATGACCTGAGTATATTTCCTCTATATGACCTTGGACAGGATGGTTAACTTTTCTGTGCTTCAGTGTTTCTCATCTGTAAAATGGGCCATAAATATCTACCTTACGGTCTTCCCTCATGGCTCAGTGGTAAAGAATCCACCTGCCAATGCAGGAGACACAGGTTCAATCCCTGGGTCAGGAAGACCCCCTGGTGAAGGAAATGGCACCCCACTCCAGTATTTTTGCCTGGAAAATCCCATGGACATGGAAGCCTGGCAGGCTACAGTCCATGGGGTCACAAAAGAGTCAGACATGACTTAGCAACTAAACAACAGCAATGGTATCGACCTTACTACAACATTATAAAGATTAGATCTGTTAATAAAAGCCAAACACTTATACCATGCCTGGCACATGGTAAATGCTCAATAAACATCAGCACTTCATGTCTGGCTCATGAAAAAGTAAATGCATCAATTGCTTTCAGCTGATTCCTTTTTCACTGCTCACTGCTTTGCTCCGAAGGAACAACTTAAGAGTTGTATATAGCATTTTATGGTTTTCAAAACACTTTCAAAACATTACCTCATTGCAGTTTCACAAGCAATTCACAAAGCAGGCAAGCTGCACAAGGCTAAAAGTGGCCAATTTAGAAAGAGACCCCAGAGTCCCCCATGGCTAATTTAGTGCCACTAAATGATGAGCCCCCTTAGCCTTGGATCAAGCCTTCCTAATTGAAAACCGGTTTCTCAAGAATTTCAGGACTCTCTTGGTGCAGCTGGCTCCTTTATAAAGCTTTTTGATGCAAAGAGAAATCTACTTTGGTGAGTAGGATAAACCTCATTCCTTTTAAGGAAGAAGAGGCAAAAGACCATTATGGACTGAAGAACAAAATGTTCATTTCTCCTGAAATCTTTCCATCCATTATCTTTGTGAGACTGGGACAGGCTAGGACTCAAGAGATGTTCTTCCTCTCCATTCAGGCATTATATGTGAAAGTGTCACACATACATAAAGTGCATAAAAAACTTGTGCAGCCTGCCCATTTGTTGTTCAGTATAAAATGTAAATAAATGACTGCTATAGATGCTGGATTTTCAGCCATGTAGCTGGTTTTGATCACTAAAGTCTTCAAGTAGAGGAAATTCTAAAAGCTACCAAGCTTGACAGAATAAAGGTTGCAAACTCTTGAGATAACTGCCTCAGAATTTAGAGACAATAATCTCATCATAAATCAACACCTAAAGAAATAGGCTTGGGATTACAAAAGTAAGCCACCCTGAATAATGGTTTGTAAATTCTAATGAATTCTATCCAATGCTCAGAAAGTCACGATGACAGCTAAAATCGCCTCAGGCTAAGTGATCTAATCGATATAATACTAACAACTAAAGATAATATAAATAAAAGAAGAGTCATCTGCCCTGAGTTGCCTGGAGTCCAGAAAATGATGACTTTGGAAAGAAGCTTCATCAGTGTTTATCTTGCACTGTTCAGGGTAGACTATATTTGGCAGACATTTAGCCATCTCAGGGCTACAGGCTGTGTTTTATTCTTCAGGACTTTGGCTCAGACAGTAAAGAATCTGCCTGCAATATAGGAGACTCGGGTTCGATCCCTGGGTTGCAAAGATCCCCTGAAGAAGGGAATGGCTTCCCACTCCAATATTCTTGCCTGGAGAATTCCATGGACAGAGGAGCCTGCTGCTGCTGCTGCGTCGCTTTAGTCATGTCCGACTCTGTGCGACCCCATAGACAGCAGCCCACCAGGCTTCCCGTCCCTGGGATTCTCCAGGCAAGAGCACCGGAGTGGGTTGCCATTTCCTTCTCCAGTGCATGAAAGTGAAAAGTGAAAGTGAAGTCGCTCAGTCGTGTCGGACTTTTAGCGACCCCATGGATTGCAGCCTTCCAGGCTCCTCCGTCCATGGGATTTTCTAGGCAAAAGTACTGGAGTGGGGTGCCATTGCCTTCTCCCAGAGGAGCCTAGTGGGCTACAATCTGTGGGGTTGCAAAGTGTCAGACACAACTGAGCAACTAACACTACAGTCTGAATATGAGATGCCTTGAAGGTATCTAGGCTTTCCTTGTGGTTCAGCTGGTAAAGAATCTGCCTGCAATGCGGGAGACCTGGGTTCGATCCCTCGGTTGGGAAGATCCCCTGGTGAAGGGAAAGGCTACCCACTCCAGTATTCTGGCCTGGAGAATTCCATGGACTGTATAGTTCATGGGGTTGCAAAGAGTTGGACACGACTGAGCAACTTTCACTTTTTTCTTTTGAGGTTATCTACCTCTCACTAAGCACTCAGACCCAGAGGAGGGTCCCTGGTCAGTGGATATTCTGTTTACTGGAAAGGCGTATCTGCTTCTGTGAAAAGGCATTCTGGGGTCATTAATCAGTCTCCAACGGATTGAGTGTCAACTCCTATCCCTGAGCCAGATTTCCTCATGGAGGGATGAGGGGCAGAGAGAGGTTGTACCATAAGAAGCCAGAGCTGAGGACCAAATCCTCCCCTTAAATACAGAAGGATGAAACACATGGGATCAAATCCCTTTTTCTTCACTGACTAGTTTTGTTGACACTGGTCAAGTTAGTTTATTTCTTTGACCTTTAGTTTCCTCACGGATACATAGCCAACTTTAGGGGACTTCCCTGGTGGTCCAGGGGTCAAGACTCCGTGCTTCCACTGCTGGTTCAGTCCTGGTCAGGGAACTAAGATGCTGAATGCCACATAGCGTGGCCAAAAAAAAAAGAGCCAACTTTAGGGTTGTTGGGAGGATTATTTGTAGTGTTTAGCACAGTGTCTGGCATGGTAGGTGTAAGAGTCTGATTCCTGTTATAAAACTGAGGCAGATCTTCAACAACAGGGGACCCCAACACAGCATTTCACAAAGTTAGAAACAGACACTAGCCCAGGACCACCCTCCCTCCTTCCAATCTTCATTCTCCTCTTGGGTCAAATACTTGGTTTGACAGTGCAAACAAACCACAGTAAAAGACTTCGTCTTAAGTAGACAAATTCACGAGGAGGAAATGGATACCATACCTTTGAAAGCAGTTTATTCAACTAGTCTCTTTCAACAACCAGGCTACAGAATTATTCAGGGCAGTAAAAAGCCAACTGTATGCAAAATAAAATGCATTCATCAGCAGACAGAAAACTTAAAAAGTGGCAGAGCTGGTGTGAAACTTCTTCTCATTGGAAAAAGATCATCATAAAAATCAGGTAGCTGATACACAGTGAAAGTATTTTGGCTTTCTTCTGCCTTAGCCAATTGAGCGCAAAATACAGCCAATTCCTCATGCAAAGTGTCAGCATCAGCCCTTAATTTCACCCACACATTTCCAGGTATGACCACTTCCTTGTGGGTTCTTGGCTTGCTGAACTCTTGGCTTCCGGCAGAAGAACACGCCTCTGAGCTTTACCTCAGCAGGAAGCATATAAGAGGTTTATGATTAAGGCAATAATCTTCCTCACAATGAAAGATTTGTCCTACCCTTCTGGCCAGACCATCAGCCTGACTTATATATATAGATATATATCTACCCTTCTCCTTCCAGGTTGCAGCTCTGACATCTGACTTGTTACCTTGCACTCTCTGGGTGAGCCCTGACAGTGGAAATACATTTCCAGGGTCCTGGCAGCTGGCTCAAAACTGACAGAAGCTCTCAGTGACATTCTCGTATATAGCTGGGCTTCAGAGATCCCAGGCCTGATCCCTAACTCCAGAGCCAGGACCCCAGATTACTCAAGTTCTGGTGATGACCTGAAAAGGGAATGGCAACTTAAAAGTTACTGACCAAAGGACTTCTATGCACACGAAAGCAGACCCAGATAAAGTGTGTTCATAAGAGCAATAATGTTGGAAACAGTTTTTCCCTAAGCCACCAAGAGTTGTAGAAAACCCAAGGAACTTTCAGCCTTTTAAATGTCAACAAAAGAGTAATAAGAGAGTTTGGAGGCTTCTCTATAAGCAGAGTTGGGAAAAAATAAAAAAGCACTAAGAAAGACTGTTTCAGATTAAGTAAATGTGACTTCCTTAAATGCTGCTCATAAACCAGAAGTTTTTAATCTAAGTCTCAGCATATTTTGAGGGGTGGAGATAGAGGATGTTTAGGAAACCATGATTTTGTACATATGCGTGCATGGATCTTTTTTGCCCGGAAGGTCCACATTGCATTGCCTTCTAAAATATATCTAACTTAAAAGGTTAAGAACTAATGATCTAAACCACATTCTTCTTCAGTGTGTATCATGGTAATAATGAGTTGTTTATTTAAAAGAAGGCTTTACAATATAAAGAAGCTATTCTCATTCAAAAGCCATATTTAACTAAAAGTCTATGCTAATCAGTGACTTTAGTTTACCACATGAAGGGATGCTAAACTATTTCCTGGTTTTGATGTTGACTACAGTGAGACAGGATGTCAAATTGGGGGAGATGGGGTGACAGTTGCACAGGACCTCCCCACATTAATCTATCCTTATTTTATTGCAAAATCAAACAGTTAAAAATTTTAAAACATAAGTTCTGGAATCTGGAGGAGATTTGTTCTTAAACCCAGCTCTGCGTTTATAACTTGCACGATGGTGGAAAAGTTATTAAGTTCTCTGAATCTGTAAAAAGGCACAACTGCAATTCCTATCTCATAGACCTGCTGGTACAGATATAAACTATTATGATTACTGTTAGGGCAAATGCTCACAGCCTGGATATCAGCCTTCACTGGGTGACAGGTACATGGTTTTCATATATGGTTGTTAAAGTGGAAATTGTTTCCTTTGGTGTAATCTTGGAAACAAAAATCCTTAAAGTGGCAGTAAACAGCATAAACAAGGAACTACTTTTCAGAAATCAGAAGAAAGAAAATCTAGTTTAACAAAGACCATAGTGAAAAGTGAAAGTATTAGTCACTCAGTCGTGTCCAACTCTTGAGACCCTGCCAGGCTCCCCTGTCCATGGAATTCTCCAGGCAAGGATACTGTAGTGGGCAGCCATTCCCTTCTCTACGGGATCTTCCCGACCCAAGGATTGAACCTGATTCTCCTGTATTGCAGACAGATTCTGTACCGTCTGAGCCACCAGGGAAACCTCAACAGAGACCATAAGGGGTTAGTAAAGGAAGGAACACACAAAAGACACACAAAAGCAGATGAGGCAAATTTTCACAATGTGTACACCAGTCCATATTTGCTCAGCATCATGGTGTGCTTAAGGACTTAGAATCTTCACCTAGATCATTTCTGTTTAATATCAGACAAAATAATAATGATACTGGGCATTGCACAAAGCCACATGTTTTCCATTAAGGATTTAAACCTAAAGCTTGGAAATTGGCCAATATTATGGCTTTTAAAAGAAAAATAAAAGGATAGTTATATAAGTCATCATTTTTATTAATAGTTTGCTTTCAAGGAGTGTCTATACTAAGGTTTAAGACGGAGGTTTGCTCAGGGTGCGGTGAGAACAAACAGAAGGGGCAATGCCATCAACCTGGAGGCTCAGAATTCCTGGAGATGACACCCGAGCTGAATCTTGACATAAGAATGAGCCATGCTTCCCAGGTAGCTCAGTGGTAAAGAATCAGGCTGCAACAGAGACGTGGGTTTGATCCCTGGGTCAGAAGACCCCCTGGAGAAGGAAATGGCTACCCAATCCAGTACTCTTGCCTGGGAAACACCACGGACAGAGGAGCCCGGAAGGCTACAGTCCATGGGGTCACAAAGAGTCAGACACAACTTAGCAACTAAACAACAACAACAAAAGAATGAGCCAGGGAAGAAAGTGCAATGGTTGACAACAGCTGTCCCAGGCAGAAGGAAGAGCAAGTACAAAGCTGGAGCAATGGTGACATGTATTGGCAAGAATAGGCAGTTTGGTGTTACTACAACATCAGCTTCAAGGCTGAACACAATATCTCAAAAAGGAGGGGGGCAGGGTAAATGGCATTTAAAGAAATTTTACCTTTAAGCTTTTCCACTGTATACAGATCCCAGAAAAAGTATTTGCACAAACACTTTGATCCCAGAACCTACTTCTATGACAGGCAAAGATGACAACACAGAGGTCTAAGAAAAGCCGGGCTTAATTTCCATGAAAAAGCTCTGCATTTCTTCCCTATTTTTCTGCACAAACTGAGAAAATATAGAGATTTTAAATACTTAAAAGCAGTTCTGTTTCTTTCTCTTGGACTAGGAAGGGGTCTGATGACCTTTGCTATAAAATGTGGGGTCTTAAAAAGGAATCACAGAGGAAGCTAGAATGACATTTAGTCAAAGAAACCCATAGAAGTGACTGGTTTCTGCCAGTTGGCTTAGGGATACATATTTCATATCATTTTTGGAGATTTCTGGTCTGAGGGCTAAACATCATTGCTCATTTTATGGGCACCGGAAAGCAGTATCTAGTGAAGGAAGCATATTCATTGGTTACCTGGGTGTTCTTTGGAAGGAATGATGCTAAAGCTGAAACTCCAGTACTTTGGCCACCTCATGCGAAGAGTTGACTCATTGGAAAAGACTCTGATGCTGGGAGGGATTGGGGGCAAGAGGAGAAGGGGACGACAGAGGATGAGATGGCTGGATGGCATCACCAACTCGATGGACGTGAGTTTGAGTGAACTCCGGGAGTTGGTGATGGACAGGGAGGCCTGGCATGCTGCAATTCATGGGGTCACAAAGAGTCGGACACGACTGAGCGACTGAACTGAACTGACGTTTGTTGCATGTATTTAAACGTTGCAGAGCCTTCATTTTTAATACTTCTGTTCTGGTTGGTCTCAAACCAAGACACTGATCTCACACCCCAGTTGCTCTGTGGTATCTTGGCAAACAGAGCACAGCCCAAGATGCACATCCCCCACCCTTGCTTTCAGAGCCTCCCTAAGAAGAACTAAAGAGCCTCTGGATGAGGGTGAAAGAAAAGAGTGAAAATGCTGGCTTGAAACTCAACATTCAAAAAACTTAAGGGCTTCTCTGGTGGCTCAGGGGTAAAGTATCTGCCTGCCAATGCAGGAGGCACGGGTTCAGTCCCTGATCTAGAAAGATTCCACATGCCACAGAGGAACGAAGCCCGTGTGCCACAGTTATCGAGCCTGTACTCTAGAGCCTGGGAACTACAACTACAGAAGCCTGCATGCGCTAGAGCCTGGACTCCACAGCAAGAGAAGCCACTGCAATGAGAAGCTGCTGCTGCTGCTGCTACTACGTCGCTTCAGTCGTGTCCGACTCTGTGTGACCCCACAGACGGCAGCCCACCAGGCTCCCCCGTCCCTGGGATTCTCCAGGCAAGAACACTGGAGCGGGTGCCACTGCCTTCTCCAGCAATAAGAAGCTGGCGCACCACAACTAGAGAGTAGTCTCCACTTGCTGCAGCTAGAGAAAAGCCCGCACAGCAATGAAGAACTGGCACAGCCAAAAAAAACAACTTAAGATCATGGCACCTGGTCCTATCACTTCATAGCAAATAGAAGCAGAAAAAGTGGAAGGAGTGACAGATTTTATTTTCTTGAGCTCCAAAATCACTGCGGACAGTGACTGCAACCATGAAATTTAAAGACACTTGCTTCTTGGAAGGAAAGTTATGACAAACCTAGACAGTGTAGATATCACTTAGCCAGCAAAGGTCCATATAGTCAAAGCTATGGTTTTTCCAGTTGTCATGTACGGATTTGAGAGTTGGACCATAAAGAAGGTTGAGCACCCAAGGACTGAGGCTTTCAAATTATGGTTCTGGAGAAGATTCTTGAGGAGTCCCTTGGACAGCAAAGAGATCAAACCAGTCAATCCTCAAGGAAATCAACCCTGAATATTCACTGGAAGGACTGATGCTGAAGCTCAAGCTCCAAGAAACAGAAAATCTAAACTCTTGCCCTGCATTTTATTAGCTGTATGACATGAATAAGCTATCTGATTTCTCTAAACTGCAGTATGACTTTGAGACATACCTAGGACAGAATAGGTTAGTTGCCCTTCCTTTTATCTTTCCCTTCAAAAACCAGAGAATCCTATTTTATTTTTAAAAGCTGTTGTCTTGGAACTATTATCAAGCTTCATTCCAATCTTCTGTGTCCTGTGTCTAGGACTTGCTCCGACTCCTTCGCCCAAGTCACTGAACCCCTTGTCCCCTGGCTCCCTGTTCCCTGGACATGTAGATTGGGAATGTGATCCCTGCCTTGAATGACCTCCCAGGATTTGCTGTCTAGACCACCTGTCAACCCACTGCTGATTCTGGATTTTCCTGCTTGCTGCTGAAAAGCCAACCATGCCACGCAGCAGACTTTGAGTTTGATCTTCGAGATCAGGTAGGAGTTAGGATTTGGATCAATGGAGAGAACGCGGTTGGGCAGTCCAGCTAGTGGGACATGAAGAACAAAAGGAAGAGCCAGGAAAATACAAGGTATCAGGGAACATGGAGGGGCTTGGAGAGGACTTCTGGACAGTAAAAGGGCAAACTAGGAACCCACAGGCCAGATTCAGCTCACAGTTGTTCTGCTTAGTGTCACAGGGTTCAAAAGATTTTTAATTGGCTGCTAATTTTATTTTATTTTATTTTTTTGGCTGCGTGGCATACAGGATCTTAGTTCCCTGACCAGGGATGGAACCTGTGCCTCCTGCAGTGGAAGTGTGGGGCCCTAACTGAAACAGATGCCCAAATTCTCTTGAAAAAGATAACAATTTGACAACATTGAACCCACAGTCCACATGGAAACAATGGAGAGAGCAGTAGATGCTGTCTGTTCCCTTGGGATGGGGCTCCTCCCTCCAGTCTCTGTAACCCCCACTGCCACCGGCTTCGTGTCTTCATTTACTGACCTGCCTCTCTAGGTGATGGATAATTATTTAGTCAATTAGAATGGGAGGTAGAGAAGAAGAAGAGAAGGAGGAAGAAGAAAGAGAACCCCCCCTATTAATAATACTAAAGTGTTATATCAGTGGGATGGGGTGGGAGGTGGGGGAGAGGTTCAAGAGACAGTGGACATATGTATACCTATGGCTGATTCAGGTTGATGTATCGCAGAAACCAACATAATACTGTAAAGCAATTATCATTTAATTAAAAAGCAAGAAATTAAAAAAAAATAATGCTAATGAGTTATATCAAATCCTCATACTGTACGAAAGTACAAAATGTTGTATGTCAACCGTATCTCAATAAAGATATCTCAATAAACTGTGTCTCAATGAAAAAAAAAAAAGAATGAAAAAAATACTAGAGTGTGTTCTTGGAAGACCTCCAATAGCACACCAGTAAGTGTGGACTGTGGCCTGGGATAAGAGGTAACTACAAGCATTTTCCCACGTAGTAACACGATAAGATGAGTGCTTGAAAATATTTTAGGTACAACTTGAATAAATAAGTACATATATCAAGAGTGCTTCCTTAACTTTATGGGACACTGGCAAAGCCAGGCCCTCCAACCTTTAATATGCTGTGCAGTTGGGAATAAACAATAAAAAATAATGCTAAGAAAATTAGTAATTATAAAAAAAAGAAAATATATTTTAAAGGTAAGTATATATTCATACCTCACCAAGTTCCATGAAGAATTTAAGATGACACTAGAAGGTAGGATGAGCTGAAGTGTGAAGTACCACATCTGGAAATAACAGCGGGAGGGATTTTCAGAAAGTATGAGCGTGAAGTAAGTGAAGCAATGGAGGCAGTTGGGATAGCAGGACACAAAAAAAGGCCAGACTTTGAGAAGGGCTAGCAGGCAAGACTTAGGGACAGCCAGAGTAGCCCTATGGCTTAAGGCCCAGTGCCCAGGAGGCTTGGCCCATGAGGTGTGGGACACAGCACTCATGCGGCTGGGAAAACACAAAACAAGATTTGATTGGGAAGGGACATGGTAACACTCATCAGCACTTTCAGTTCAGTTTCAGTTCAGTCACTCAGTTGAATCCAAGTCTTTGCAACCCCATGAATTGCAGCACGCCAGGCCTCCCTGTCCATCACCAACTCCCGGAGTTCACTCAGACTCACGTCCATCAAGTCAGTGATGCCATCCAGCCATCTCATCCTCTGTCCTCCCCTTCTCCTCCTGCCCCCAATCCCTCCCAGCATCAGAATCTTTTCCAATGAGTCAACTCTTCGCATGAGGTGGCCAAAGTATTGGGAGTTTCAGGTTTAGCATCATTCCTTCCAAAGAACACCCAGGACTGATCTCCTTTAGGATGGACTGGTTGGATCTCCTTGCAGTCCAAGGGACTCTCAAGAGTCTTCTCCAACACCACAGCTCAAAATCATCAATTCTTCGGCACTCAGCTTTCTTCACAGTCCAACTTTCACATCCATACATGACCACTGGAAAAACCATAGCCTTGACTAGATGGACTTTTGTTGGCAAAGTAATGTCTCTGCTTTTGAATATGCTATCTAGGTTGGTCATAACTTTCCTTCCAAGGAGTAAGCATCTTTTAATTTTATGGCTGCAGTCACCATCTGCAGTGATTTTGGAGCCCAGAAAAATAAAGTCTGACACTGTTTCCACTGTTTCCCCATCTATTTCCCATGAAGTGATGGGACCAGATGCCATGATCTTCGTTTTCTGAATGTTGAGTTTTAAGTCAACTTTTTCACTCTCCTCTTTCACTTTCATCAAGAGGCTTTTGAGTTCCTCTTCACTTTCTGCCATAAGTGTGGTGTCATCTGCATATCTGAGGTTACTGATATTTCTCCTAGCAATCTTGATTTCAGCTTGTGCTTCTTCCAGCCCAGCATTTCTCATGATGTTCTCTGCATATAAGTTAAATAAGCAGGGTGACAATATACAGCCTTGATGTACTCTTTTTCCTATTTGGAACCAGTCTGTTGTTCCATGTCCAGTTCTAACTGTTGCTTCCTGACCTGCATATAGCACTTTCAGGGCCTCAGCAAAACAGGCTTCAGACCTAGAGGGAAAGTGAAATTCTTGGAAGAAAAGACAAGCAGTATTCTGGTGCCCAGGAGGAAAGGTGGTATAACTGTAGCCCTTGCCAGGTACCACAGGCTCAATTCAGGCCTACCTGGGTTATAGCAGTAAGACTCAATTCTAAGATCTGTCAAATTGTGATCTTTCTCAGTTGCTACCATGATCATGTCCTAAACAAGTTGAGTCCAAGCCTGGACGTGTTGGGTGCTAGTGTCCAAGGCCTCAAGTTTGTTTTTGGCTTTTTTTTTTGGCTGTGCCATATGACATGCAGGATCTTAGTTCCCCAACCAGGAATTGAACCTGGGCCCCCTGCAGCAGAAGTGAGGAGTCTTAAACCACTGAACCACCAGGGAAGTCCCCAGGTCCTAAAGTTGAAGGCAGGAGTTGAGCTAAGAAGTCCAAGGTGAGCCAAATCAACCTGGATACCCCCAGAAGTTAGCCAGAAACATGGATCAGGAGCTCAGGAAATAAGTTGAGCTTGAAAGAGAGATTTGGGAGCCAAAGAATTGAAGCTAAGGAGTGAGCTGTAAGACAGAAGCACAGGTGACTCTCACAGCCTAAAGTGGAGCTGCAATTAAGGCATGAAGGGAGAGGAAGCAGCTACCATAGTAGTCAAAGACTCACACAAAACATGGGTAGAACAGAATCACTTAGCATCACAGAGGATAAGAGGACAAGAAGTTCAAACAAAGTGCCTCTTACTAGTCACCTACCAAAGAAAGGACACACAGCAGAGACTGAAATGATGTCCAGAATCCGGCTGGTAACCTTCAAAAGAATTTTCACAAAACCAGATCTCAAGGAGTTAAGAGTAGGATGTTAGAGGCTGCCAAACAAATCGGTTGGTATTTATGGTAGTAAAGTTTGAGCTGTGTTTGTTTTGGCTGTGGAGTTGCTAGGCTATGACAAGCACACACTGAACTCCTGCCCCACTACCCGCCTTTTACGTCAGGAACTCTAAGATATCACCTGGATTACTCAGTCTTCAGTTCAGTTCAGTTCAGTCGCTCAGTCGTGTCCGACTCTTTGCGACCCCATGAACTGCATCATGCCAGGCCTCGCTGTCCATCACCAACTCCCGGAGTTCACTCAAACTCATGTCCATACCTGGTCCTGATTAATAACGTATTGGTTGCATTTCTTCTTTTTCGACGTGGAAGTCAATGGCTCTCTAATTCCAACTCTGGTTGCCAACAATCCATCATGGAGTGGGCTGTGTTAAACAAAGGACCACGGGGCTCACGCCTTTGAGAACAGAAAGAGGGTTACCAAGCAGCAGACTGTGAAGAAAGGGATACGGTCTTGCCCTCCGTTTTGTATTTGTTTTTACTTGCCAGTGCCCAGAGGCCTTGGCATAATACACTGAAAAGTGTAAATAATGCAGGCATGGCCGACAATTGCCAGCCTTCTAAGCAGTTGTCCCCAGTCATCAGTGTCATCATGGAAAGAGGACTAAATCAGGAATGCGGACACCAATGGGCAGGCTGCTAATTTTATAATTGTAATCCTTTTACAAAGTTCCCTCTTCACATGCATGAAAAGGGTAACATGAAGTTGAATTCACAGCATTTTCCACATGGCAGGTGCTCAAATAGACGTGTTTAAGTAGTCAGAAAATGGTCACTTGTAAAAAAAAGTTAAGAAAAAAGAAACATGACTCCCTTAAAAGGTAAAAAACTTACATTCGGACTTTTTTTTCATCCTCTTTAAAAAGACAAGTAGATTGGGCTTTTTCATAGGCAGCACCAAAACCAGAAACCTTAGTGAAAATAACTTAAGAAAATTAATATCATAAAGTTCATGTATTTTGCTGAAAGATTTATGGACAAAATGAAATGATATCTGTCATTGAATATAACAAATAACATAGGGGAAGTAGGTAAGAATACAAATAAAATAAGGTTAGCTTTGAATTGATCATTATTTAAGCTTGGTGACAAATATGTGGAGATTTAATATAACCACCTCTCTATTTTTATTTGTTTGACATTTTCCATAAGATAAACTTTGTAAAAGTAATACTTTTATAAGTAGGATAATATTTTGTAAATAAAGTTGAAAAGCAAGCAATGAACTAGGGGGAAATGATGCAAGATGCTGCACTATCAGGGTTTATATCCTTAAGGGAGAAAGACTTATTACAAATGAATGATAAAGACTAACAGCTAATAGAAAAAAAATGCCAGGAATGGGTAACTCACAAAAGAAGAAATACAAAAAGCTAATAATCATATGAAAACATATTCAATTTCACTAATGATGGGAGACAGAACAATGGCCCCCTGAAGGATGTCTGAGTCCTAATCCACAGACATGTGAATATGTTATTTTACATGGCAAAAAAGGGATTCACCAGATGTCATTGATTAAGCATTTGGGGATGGGGAGGCAGTCCAGAATTATCTGGGTGGGCCCAAAGTAATCCCAAGGGTCCCCTAGAAAGGGAAGCAAGAGGGCCTCTGTTAGAGAGGGAAGCAAGAGGGCCTCTGTTAGAGAGGAAGGACAAAGGAAGCAGAGTCAGGACAGAACTTCAACAATGCTATGTGGCAGGTTTTGAAGATGGAGGAAGGGACCCATGAGCCAAGAAGAGCAAGTAGCTTCTAGAAACTGGCACAGGCAAAAAAACTGATTCTCCCCTGGAGCCTCTGGAAGGAAGCAGTCCTGCTGACACCTTGACATTAGCCCAGTTCCAGTGCTGGAGGAAAACACAACGCTGGCTGATCTCACTTTAAATTTCAGCCCACTGACTTCCAGCAGGCCCTTAGGGACCCTACCACCACAGGCACTGCAATCATGCAACATTTCCTATCAATTCACTCTCCTAAAAGACTATATCACAGCTTCTCTGTCATCCTCAAGGTGCCAGCTTCCCCCACTTCCCCCCCAACACATGCTCTTTGGTGGTGCTGTCTGCTAGAGAGACTTAATTCCACAACAGTCAAGAGTGACGAAGTCACTTGCACACTCTCCCAGCTGTCAGCATCTGCACCCACCCACTCTTCTGCCCCACCTGCTGCTTTACCTATACTGCGCTCCCACCTAAGGCCAATCCTCCCTTCTCAGGTACTCAAGAGCATCACTCCTGCAGTTCTCCAACATCACCAGTCTTTCTCTCCACTGGATCATTCTCATCAGCACATGCTACTCTGCTCAGTCGATTCACTCATGTCTGACTCTTTTCGACCCCATGGACCATAGCCCATCAGGCTCCTCTGTCTATGGGATTTTCCCAGCAAGAATTCTAGAGTGGGTTCCCATGCCCTCCTCCAAAAATCTTCCAAAAACCCAGGGATCACACCCGCGTTTCCTGCGTCTCCTGTATTGCAGGTGGATTCTTTACTGCTGAGCCACCAGAGAAGCCCTAATAAATGGACTTTAAAGCAATAACAAACTTTCCTACCACATTCCCCTCTAGCTACCATTCCATTTCTCTGCTTCTCCTTAGAGTAAAATTCCTCAAAAAAGAGTTTTCTATACTTGGCTGTCTCTAATTCCTCTTCTCTTTTTGTGCCCATTCCCGTTGGTGCCATGCTCAGCACAGAGCTGCATGGTAGGAATCATTTCCATTTACAGAAGAGAGAACTTGTTCAAAACCACACATCAGTTCACAGCTGACTCTGAAGGCTGGGCTGTTCCTATCCACTGCTTCAGCTTGGCCCTCCCACTGTCCTTTCTTACTTTCTCCCACAAATTGGACCACTCAGCCAGCCTCCTGTAACACTAGGCCTATGTGCATGTCTTATAAAGTGTTTATAAGATTTGATTCTAATTAGTTTATGAGCCACAGCATACTTTATTGATTTTGAAACTATTATATTTCAGATTTTATCTGCCTGTTCTCTTGTAGCTCTTGCTTTTAGGGAAGATCTCATGAATATTCCTCCATATCACCAATTCGTTTATTCATTATTTTCATTTTCAGTAATACATACTCAACGCAAAAATGTAGAAAATGGGAAGCAAGACTACATCGGCCATAATTATGCCATTGAATACAAATAATGTTAGCACTTTTATTTCCTTCCGTTTAAATATGTATGCTTTTTCTAGTTATAAGCATAGCAAATATGGAAAGTAAACCTGTATTATCCATTAAGATATGCAAAGAAATCAACATAAACAAAAATAGGAGTACTTAAGGACATGAATGGATGTTTTAAACATATGAATGTTTAATTCAGCATGAAAAAAATAAATATCCATCAATAAAAGGTTAACATAATATATTTCCTCTTCTATAAATTCAAAATACTAGTACTTTATGATATTGTTATAAGAACTAAATCAAAAAATGTTTAGAAAGCATATAATATATTAAACACAACTGATCAGAAAGCATATTATTTGTATAACAGCTTATCTCCTCAACCCTATATTTTCTAATAAGCCCTTTCCAGCTCAGGTCAAATTTCTTTAACTTGGCATCATTATTCTAGAAAGCCTCATTACTCTTTGGATTTCTAGGTTCCAAAGAGATGAGGTCATTCTGTCAACCCAACCGATAAAGGGTATTTCTTCTTCTGTGTCCATCCTACTTCCCAAAAAGATAAGGTCTGCTACATTATTTTGTAGGTATTGGATCTTTTCTCCAGCTTTAGCCATAATTTACCAGTTCTAACCTTTCAAGAGTTGACCGCTCAGCCTGCGCTTTTCCCTTTCTCTTTTGGTGGCTACTTCCTCACAGTTTTTATTCACTTCTTCTCCCTTGGGGTAGCAAGCTCTGGTCTTTTTAATCCTGTATTTAGTTTCCATGTCCGTCTTTGGCATATCACAAAAATCAAGCTAAAATAAAACTCCCAGCAAGTAGGAGAATGCTTGCACAATAAATATTTCTTGAATGACCAAGATTATTTTTTACTATCATAAAAAGCAAAAAGGGTGCTGAAAATATACTATTAGAGTTTATTAGAAAGTGAAAGTGAAATCACTCAGTCCTGTCCGACTCTTTGCGATCCCATGGACTGTAGCCTATCAGGTTCCTCCGTCCATGGGATTTTCCAGGCAAGAGTGCTGGAGTGGATTGCCATTTCCTTCTCCAGGGGATCTTCGCGACCCAGGAATCGAACCCAGGTCTCCTGCATTGCAGGCAGATGCTTTACCATCTGAGCCACCAGGGAAGTTTATTAATTCCACAGTTAAAACCAGGAGAAGATTAACTAGAATTAGACTAATCATTCTAAACCATTTGGTTTGAATCAAATTGTTTTCTTACTCCTCTTAATTTGCTAAAAGGAATCTTGTTGAGTAAACAATATTTTACGCTTGGAACAACAATGTCATCTGGATCCAGTAAATAATATCCTGGTCACTATGTTTGTTTTTATTTGTTTTATATTCTAGTCACTTGTTTGAAGGTTTCTGGGCTCAAATACAAATACTGATATAATTTGGGAGAAGAATTTCATCCAATTATCTTCTACCCACTGGAATATTCTAGAGTAGAAAGGTCCCGAATATGTCACTGTAGCATAACACTTATTTTGAGCAGAAGGCATTTGAGTTCTTGAAATCTCTTGTCTGGGTAAGAGCAGAGCCTCCCCAAAGAACTCAAAGAACCCAACTGTCAGAAGTCAACCAAAGAACATTCTTATCACCAGAGATCATGAGAAGTCACCACACCACACCAACACAGACATTGTCACAAAAACTACCATACTGTCTCCTGCCAAACCTATATGCAGGTCAAAAAGCAACAGAACTGGACATGGAAAAACTGACTGGTTCAAAATTGGGAAAGGAGTACAACGATGCTGTACATTGTCACCCTGTTTATTTCACTTCATTTGAAATGCTGGGCTGGATGAAGCACAAGCTGGAATCAAGATTGCCAGGATAAATATGAACAACTTCAGATAAGGAGATGATACCACTTTAATGGCAGAAAGTGAAGAGGAATTAAAGAGCCTTTTGATGAGGGTGGAGAGAAGAGTGGAAAAGTTGGCTTAAAATTCAACATTCAGAAAACTAAGATCATGGCATCTGATCTCATGACTTCCTGGCAAATAGAAGGGAAAATGGAGAAGGAAATGGCAACCCATTCCAGTATTCTTGCCTGGAGAATCCCAGGGACAGGGGAGCCTGGTGGGTTGCCCTCTACGGGGTTGCACAGAGTCGGACAAGATGGAAGCGACTTAGCAGCAGCAGAAGCAGCAGCAGCAGAAGGGGAAAAAGTGGAAGCAGTAACAGATTTTATTTTCTTAAGCTCCAAAATCACTGCTGACAGTGACTGCAGCCATGAAATTCAAAGATGCTTCCTCCTTAGAAGGAAAGCTATGACAAACCTAGACAACATATTTAAAAACAGAGGCATCACTTTGCTGACAAAGGTCCGTATAGTCAAAGCTATGGTCTTTCCAATAGTCATGTATGGATATAAGAGTTGGACCATAAAGAAGGCTGAGTGCCCGAGAATTGCTTTCTAACTGTGGTGTTGGAAAAGATTCTTGAGTGTCCCTTGGACTACATGGAGATCACACCAGTCAATCCTAAAGGAAATCAGTCCTGAATATTCATTGGAAGGACTGATGCTGAAGCTCAAGCTGCATCCAAGACTTTGGCCACCTGATGCAAAGAGCCCTCTCACTGGAAAAGACCTTGATGCTGGGTAAGAGTGAAGGCAAAAAGAGAAGGGGGCGGCAGAGGATGAGATGGTTAGATGGCATCACCGACTCAATGGACATGAATGTGAGCAAACTCTGGGACATAGTGGAGGACAGAGGAGCCTGGAATGCCACAGTCCATGGGGTCGCAGAGTCGGACATCACCACCAACTCCCGGGATACTTCTCAGGGCCCATTTACCTTTCCAAAAACTTGTCTCTTTTCCAATACAGGCCCTTTCTCCCTCTCCCTTCTCTTAAGAAGTCTCTTGTTTTCCTGCAAATGCCCTTCTCCCCTTCCCTTTCCTCCATTAAAATGGTATATAATCCCCAAATCCTAACTTCCCCCAGAGTCACAGTCTCTGTGAATTCCTATACATACATTAATAAAAACGAATGATTGAATTGTGTTTTTTTCCTTAACTGTCCTTTGTCAGTTGAATTCAAAGGCACTCCAACAACTGAACCTAAGAGTATAGAGCAATTCTTTCTCCTTGACAACCTGATAATCCAATATTTCACGGCAAATACTCAGTTGTAAATCTCTAATAGGCCCTGCTATAAGTATAAGCATTATTTATCGTTGTATCAGCAGAAGTATGGGCTTCTCTGGTAGCTCAGATGGTAACAAATCCACCTGTGATGCCGGAGACCTGGGTTGGGAAGATCCCCTGGAGAGGGGCATGGCAACCCACTCCAGTATTCTTCTTGGAGAATCCCATGGACGGAGGAACCTGGCGGGCTCCAGTCCATAGAGTCGTAAAGAGTTGGACACAAATGAGTGACAAAGCACAGCACAGCATAGCAGAAGTATATTCGGAAGCTACAAGCAAGGTGATTACTGCCCTGGACATCCCTGCCCACCAGGCCCATGCTGGAGTTTGGAAATGAGATTGGCATGAGAAACAGCAGAGATGTGTCAATGGCCCAGAAGAGACTTCTAAGTGCTTCCATGAGGTAAATCTGGACCTAACCCGACTGAAGACCCTTCTCACTGACAGAGAAGGGCAGTTGGTCAACATTGAAAGGATAAAAGAAAGGCACCCAGGGCCCAGTCTGGAGGTGATTCCTGCAGCCCAGGGCTACCGCCACTCCCCCACTCCACTTCCACAGCACAGACAGCAGTCTCCTAACTTCCTCTGCTGAAGGACTGTCCTTAAAATCACTCACAAGCTTCTGTTCCAACGGAGCAGGCACTTAACAAGTAAATGCTTACAGAAGGAAGGAAGGAAGGAAGAAGGCTCCCACAAGCAAGCTTCTGAGTGTAATCTGGCTTCCTTGTAACTTCCTGTGGGAAGAAAAAGTGCTGACAAGTAGTCTCTTCCTTCCGACAGTTACTACATCTTCTTACACATTAACAAATGAACAGACTTCAGGCTGGTGCAAGGTTCAGTTAGCAGAAGCCAGTTTCTCTGGGTTTCAAGCAATTTATGGACCAGTTGTGAGGACTAGACACTCAGAGATCTGACACAGTATGAGGGAGCAGTCCCTAGTCCACAGAACTCCACCTGTCCATCCTCCCATCCAGGACACTTGCCAATTAGGCAACTTCCACTGATAGCCTCTCCCCCTGGCCATCCTTTCATTCAACAGCTATTTACTAAGTGTCTACAAGAGTCCTCCCTGATAGCTCAGTTGGTAAAGAATTTTTCTGCAATGCAGGAGACCCTGGTTCAATTCCTGGGTCAGGAAGATCCGCTGGAGAAGAGACAGGCTACCCACTCCAGTATTCTGGCCTGGAGAGTTCCATGGGCTCACAAAGAGTCGGACACAACTGAGCAAGTTTCACACAAGAGTCAAACACTAACCTGGATGAAGGCCTGTGAAACAGACAAAGCTGGGTTCTTGGCCTTCTGTAGACCGAGGTCTGCTGAACTATACAACAGGGAAATTTAACACAGCTGGATAAAATCTGTGAGAGAAGCAGATTCTGGGGGGTGGGGCACTGAAACGGAAAGAGAATAGCCAACTTTGTGGATGGGAAGTGGCCTAGGCAGAGGTTAAGCAGGGGCAAATTCCTGAAAGTAAGAACAGTTAGGAACTGAAAGTTATTTACTGAAGCTGGAGTTTAGGAAGTTGGGGTAATGAGAGGGCAAATTTGAAGCCTCAAGGACTTTTATAAATCAAACATTTTAAATTTTATCTGAAGGCAATGGGGAAGTACTGACTTATGTTAGCCAAGAGAGAAACCAGAAATAGTTTCCTTCTTAAAAATATCACACAGGGTCCAGTAAGAACAAAGGAAGGAGCAGGAGAAAGACAGAAGGCAAGGTGTGCGTTTAATATCTTAGGCAACTGGCCTAATATCTTACGTTGCATTCATAATTCCTTCCCCACTTTCACTATTCATTTGACTTATAAAATGTTTTCAAGGTCATTTCATTTTTTTTATTATGAGGTGGATTAGAAGATCTATTTTGACCTAAATATAATTTCATTTTATGGCAATATCTCTCATCTAATCACAGAGGAAATGCTTCTCTTGATAAATATACTTTGGTTCTTAGGCTAAATGCCCTCTGTAATTTTTCTAAGAATTTTTATTTATTTATTATTTATTTTTAATCTCTAGCCCTGCCCTGAGATTTCCTAAACTCAGTGCCCAATTTAGGGAGGATATGCCCAGAAGGGATAATCCCCACGGAAGGGATGGTACGTTTAACTCCCTGAGGTCCCCACCTGTAGTTCCTCAAAGATGCAAATTGCCCACCTGAGGAAACAGAACACCCACACCAGCCTGAGCTGCACCCTCAGGCTACCTAAGAGGTAAAAGCCCACCAAGAGAAAACAAGATCTGTTTTATTCTCAAAAGCAAAAGCACAGAGGCAGAACCTGAAGGAGGCTCTAGTTTACCCTTTCAATGGAAGTCAAGATTATGGACTAGAGCCAAATTAAATCACTTTTGTAATTTCTTACAGATTTTCCTAGGCTTGTTTCCAGTCAGTTCCCCAGCAGGGATTAGCTGTAAAGCTTATTTAGAAAACAAAAGGCTTGTGCTGAGCAGGACTGCCTGAGAGCACTTCCCACCCACACTGGGCCTGGGGAGAGGGGTCTCCCAAGAAAGAGTGAAAGTGGGGGCAGCCAGGCCAGGAAAGAAGGCGGGGGGGGGGGGGGCACATGTGGAGCAGTTCCCAAGGGACACTGGAAATGTTTTTCTACAGTCACCTATGACAGTTCACATCTGAACACTGCCAGTGTCCTTTAGAGCTGGTAGAGGGTGAATAAGGACCTGTAATATAGCAGAGAACTATATTCGACAACTTGTAATCATCCATAATGACAAGAATCTGAAAAAGTATATATAACTGAATCATTTTGCTGTACATCTGAAACACAACATCGTAAATTAACTATACTTCAATAATAATAATAATAAAAACATAAAGAGCTTCTCTGGTGACTCAGTGGTTAAAGAATCTGCCTGCCAATGTAAGAGACACAGGTTCAATCCCTAGTCCAGGAAGATTTCATATGCCTTCAGTTCAGTTCAGTTGCTCAGTCATGTCTGACTCTTTGGGACCCCATGGTCTGCAGCATGCCAGGCTTCCCTGGCCATCACCAACTCCCGGAGCTTGCTCAAACTCATGTCCATTAAGTTGGTGATGCCATCCAACCATCTCACCCTGTCGTGCCCTTCTCCTTCTGCCTTCAATCTTTCCCAGCATCAGGGTCTTTTCCAATGAGTCAGTTCTCTTCATCAGGTGGCCAAAGAATTGAAAGTTCAGCTTCAGCATCAGTCCTTCTGATAAATATTCAGGACTGATTTCCTTTAGGATTGACTGGTTTGATCTCCTTGCAGTCCAAGGGACTCAAGAGTCTCCTCCAACGCCACAGTTCAAAAGCATCAATTCTTCGGTGCTCAGCTTTCTTTATAGTCCAACTCTTACACGACTACTGGAAAAACCAGAGCTTTGACTAGACAGACCTTCATTGGCAAAGTAATGTCTCTGCTTTTAAATATCCTATCTAGGTTGGTCATAGCTTTTTTTCCAAGGAGCAAGCATCTTTTAATTTCATGGCTGTAGTCACCACCTGCAGTGATTTTGGAGCCCCCCAAAATAGTTTCTCACTGTTTCCATAGTTTCCCCATCTATTTGCCATAAAGTGATGGGACCAGATGCCATGATCTTAGTCTAAGATCATGACTTGGAGCAACTAAATCCCTGAGCCACAACTACTGAGCCCATGTGCTGCAACTACTGGAGCCCGGGTGTCCCACAGCCCGCTCTGCAACAAGGGAAGCCACTTTAATAAGAAGCCAGTGCACGGCAACTGTGAGCAGCCCCTGGCTGCCACAACTAGAGAAAGCCCCCACAGCAGCGAAGATCCAGCACAGCCAAAACTAAATAAATAAAATAATTAAAAAGAAAACAAAGTGTTAAGGGAAAGGGAAAGTGAAGTCGCTCAGTCATGTCCGACTCTTAGCGACCCCATGGACTATAGCCCATCAGGCTCCTCCATCCATGGGATTTTCCAGGCAAGAGTACTGGAGTGGGGTGCCATTGCCTTCTCCAAATTAACCTAAGAGTTCATCAATAGATTGTTGGCTACAGAAATTAGGAATTATCTGGGTAGTGATATTTTATAGAGCCATGTGAAATATAACATTAATCTGTATATCACCATGAAAATAAATATAATATATTAATTCAAAGATACTTAACAGTATAACTTCCTTTCAGTAAAAATACCCATCGAAGTATCAGTGATGGCTACCTCGAGAAAGTGAGATTTTTTTAACTTCATTCAATTCCCTACTACTTGATTTTTTAAAAATGGAAATAGATTATTTTAAAAATCAAAATTAAAGAAAAGCTATTCAATTCTGAGTACCCGACAAGCTTTCCACGTTTTAACCAGCAGTAAGTAGACCCCAGGAAGTGGTTGGCCATTGCCCTACTGCACCCCAGTGCCTAGTACCATGCTTGGCATGGTGGTGGTGCTTGGTCAATAAGCCAGGTCACTCTTTAGTGAAGTGAGGTGGAAGCACATGAGAACATAGAGCTTTTTTAATCCTAAAATCTGAGTCAGTTGGTAGAGGGTAAAGGAGCTGTGGGAAAGGGCTATGAAGGAGGAATGAGTGTAAGGGCTTCTCAGTACCTAGATCATTGGATATCAGAAAGCCTTACTAGCCTTGAAACCAGTGGATTATTTTAAGAACAGCTATAACTTATTGAGCACAGGAAGAGTGCTTAGCATAGTGAGTGCTTGCTATATGCCAGGTCCTGTTTAAGATTCTTCACATGTGCACGTGTACATATTGATATATAACATAACACACACATCTTACTCATTTAATCCTCAAGTAGTCGTATCAGGTTGGCTCTATTATTCTATTTTATAGTTGAGGAAATAGTCTCAGAGAGGGTATATATGTAGCAAGATATCATTCACAGGTGAGTCCTTTGGAAACTCTACTAAGATTCTACTAACTCTTGGACTTCAGCTAGTCTAATACACCTGAATATTGAGGCAGTATTGAGTATTCTTGCATAGTGTCATAGACTCTGTAGCCCCAGTGGATTTGAATCCCAAGCTGTGCTTCTTTCTGGCTGTGTGACTTTGGCCAAATAACCACAAAGTGGCATGATAACAGTAGGTACGCTACTAACCATCTAAGAGTAGTTATGAGGATTGTTTTAGCTAATACCTGCAAACCCCACTCCAGTACTCTTGCCTGGAAAATCCCATGGACAGAGGAGCCTGGTAGGCTGCACTCCATGGGGTCGCGACTGAGCGACTTAACTATCACTTTTCACTTTCATGCACTGGAGAAGGAAATGGCAACCCACTCCAGTGTTCTTGCCTGGAGAACCCCAGGGAAGGCGGAGCCTGGTGGGCTGCCATCTATGGGGTCGCAGAGAGTCAGACGTGACTGAAGCGACTTAGCAGCAGCAGCAGCAAAGTCCTTAGAACAATGCCTGGAACACAGTACATGTTCAATAAAAGTTAGCCACTACTAAGGGTCCACATTAGATCACAAATAGCAAATCAGAGTGCAAAGGACTATCCTGATAGCAGCGAGAAATGAAAGCTAACAACCTTAATAACAAAAGGGAAATGTAAAAGCATAAATAACCAACTATAAACATAGAAACGTGTTTGATGGGAGAAGAGCATAATAAAAAATATGTGGGCATGACACATGGTCCTTCAGTCCTGCACATTCATAACCAGGTGAGGGAGAAGGAATGAACTTGAAATAATATCTATAAAATTTCAAATAATCATCAAATTGATGAATACCATTTATATTTCTTCTATTGGTTAGCTTTATTAGAATCCTGAAGAAAAAGTAAAAGTGTCAGTTACTCAGTCATTTCCAACTCTGCAACCCCATGGACCGTAGCCCACCAGGCTCCTCTGTCCACGGAATTCTTCAGGCAAGAATAGTGGAGTGGGTTGCCATTCCCTTCTCCAGGCAACTTCCACACCCAGGGATCAAACTCAGCTCTTCTGCATTGCAGATAGATTCTTACCTACCATCTGAGCCACCTATTGGATAGCTTTATTAGAATCCTAGGATTTAACACATCAATGCAGAAAAATGTTGATTGACCTCAGTCTTGCCAAATGTAAATTTTACAAAATTAAAATAAATTTGTATCATTCAAATTTTATAACATTTATTCAGAACAGAATTGGATTTAATAAAAGTAGAATCTATTATTCAACCTGTGGCAGATTCATTTCGATATATGGCAAAGCCAATACAATATTGTAAAGTTAAAAAATAAAATTAAATTTAAAAAAAAAGATTGAATCTTGAGAATAAAGATGTAAACATAATCCCATCCCAATGGAATGAATTAGCTAATCTGATTTTCTTAGTTGTTATTCTTAATATCTGCTTTTTGGCCAATTTATATAGATATTTATTTCATAGTAAATTCAAATGCATATGCAACAAACAGACCCTCTATGATAAGAGTATGTGGGGTGGGAATTTACAAAATGAGTTAGGACAGTGCTGAGTGCTGGAGTGGTTACTCCCTGCTGGGGACAGGTGTTGTCTGAAAGGAAGCAGCCTCAATGCCAAACCAGGCACCTCACGGTGGTTCTAAGGAAGACTGGCAGGTCTCTCCCTTGCCGTGTCTCTTACTCTGATAAGGGATCTTGCATTTTGTTCTGCCAGACCCCAAGCACCAAGTCTGGTAAATGATTCTTCAATGCTGGGAGTAAAAGGGCTCAATCTGCATCAATAGTTCAAGAGCTAGAAGACAGGATCAATACACTCTCCTCATAAACCAGATTATAAAGACTGGCATCACTCTCACTCTGAGCGTTTATTTTCCTGTGGTTAGCTCTTAGCAGATAGAACCCAGCTTGAGTCAGGCTCAGCTGTAGATCTGATTCATAGCCAGTGATGGGTCCACAGCCACGGAAGGGAAACGGTGCCTCCTAGAGGCCACCATGTTGGTGGCAGAAGTAATTTGTGAGAGACCTAAAGAGGTACTCTTGCCTGGAAAATCCAATGGATGGAGGAGCCTAGTAGGCTGCAGTCTATGGGGTCAAGAAGAGTTGGACATGACTGAGCAACTTCACTTTCACTTTTCACTTTCATGCATTGGAGAAGGAAATGGCAACTCACTCCAGTGTTCTTGCCTGGAGAATCCCAAGGACGGGGGAGCCTGGTGGGCTGCCGTCTATGGGGTCGCACAGAGTCAAACACGACTGAAGCGACTTAGCAGCAGCAGCAAAGAGGTACATCGTGGGGACACAATGATGACATTATGGTCCTGCTGACCTCTCTCCACTGGGATCTTCTTCAAGTATAAAATCTGAAAGTTTGCGGCTAATTTTTACTTCAAAAGTGTACTTTTTTCCCCCCACAAAATTATCTATCAGAAACATTGCTAACCGGTTAATCATAATTCCTTTCAATTCCATCAACTCACCTTCAACTGCAACTTGATGCTAAAGTCAGAATATTTGTGTCCCCGTAACAAATAGGGCCTTTGAGAAGTGATTAGATCATAGTGCCCTCAAGTTGGAGGCCTAAGAAACCTCCCTGGTCACTTCTGCCTTGTAAGGACACAGCAAAAAGACAAAAGTTTATGAACCAAGAAGTGGATCCTCACCAGACATGAAATCTGCCAGTGCCTTGGTCTTGGGCTCCAGTCTTCAGAACTGGGAGAAATAAATTTCTCCAGTCTATGGTATTCTATTTCAGTGGCTCAAATGGAGTAAGACCCTTGGGTAATAACAAACCAGCTCTAATGATGCTTGGCTTCAATTTTATTAGAGGATATAAGATAAAGTTGGCTACTTCAGTGTAATGTGGGAAAAAAGCTTACCTAACATACCACCACCGGAGAAGGCAATGGCACCCCACTCCAGTACTCTTGCCTGGAAATTCCCACGGAAGGAGGAGCCTGGTAGGCTGCAGTCCATGGGGTCGCTGAGGGTCGGACACGACTGAGCGACTTCACTTTCACTTTTCACTTTCATGCATTGGAGAAGGAAATGGCAACCCACTCCAGTGTTCTTACCTGGAGAATCCCAGGGACGGGGAGCCTGTTGGGCTGCCGTCTATGGCGTCGCACAGAGTCAGACATGACTGAAGTGACTTAGCAGTAGCAACATACCACCACATAGCAAGCAGGTACTAAGCACTAAACTATTATTGAACATTAATGATAATTTATAACTTATATAAAAGCCAAAGTGTAGGCTGTTTGGACTATTTCTTAAGTTGGTAGATGACTCAATATGAGAAACCAAGAGAGCAGCCTCTTCTTGCCTACATAAGTTCTGGCAAGATCACAGCTTTGTTTCAGACTGGAAACTGGGAAACACTGTTACAGGGTGGTCCTCTGTAACCCACTGGTGAGAGTTCCCCTTCTCACAAAGCATCTACTTCTCCAAAGAGGGAAAGCTTACTTAGGGGAAGTCGCCTGGTTAAGCTATGGCAGTGGTCAGGAGAAGTCAGTGACACGCCCAGGGAGAGATGTGGAAAACCAGGAAAGGGCACAACCTCTGCCTTCTGAAAAATCTCAGCTCAAATCCCAGTAGTTGAGGTCTATGACCTCTGCAAGTTACTTAACCTCTCTCCTTCGACAGTTAGTTTCCTTTTGCATAAAGGAGATGAAAGTAAGGAGGTTGAGACCTTTAGGAGACAATATATGTAAATTGCTTAGCATAAGAACTTGCTGGTAGTAACTACTGGAACCACTGGAGTGTGGTAGCCTATCCCTTCTCCAGGGATCTTCCCGACCCAGAAATCAAACTGGGGTCTCCTGCATTGCAAGCAGATTCTTTACCAAATGAGCTATCAGGGAAGCCCAGTAACTGCTGTTGTTAGGAACTAATACCAACTCCCACTACACTCAGGTAAAACCTAACAGCCTAAGGGGTCTTCACAACAGGATGCAGCAAATCGTCTGTCTTCCCACCCCCTGCCCTCTCCCACTACACTATAAGCCAGGATAAAAGAGAACATAGGCAATGATAATGAGAGAGTTGAGTTGTGAGGTTACACTGAATATGGGCTGGGGTCCAGGCAATCGCCAAAGCCACTTGCAAGCTTGGCAGCCGACAGGCAGTGAGTCGGCAGAGAAAGCAGGAGGAATGGAACAGACTCACCGAAAAAAAGCATAGGCAAGACTATGAGACCATAAAGCCTGACACAGATAGAAACACATACATCTCCACCACACACACACTACCTGCCTGTCGACTCTTCGGTTCTCATGAGGCCAGCCTGGACTTTCTAAAGATTTCTTTGAAGATTCCCCTCTATCCTTACAAGAGACCCTTCTTGAGCTGAGTTCCTTTGCAAGATTCAGGAGGGACTCCAGACTCTCAGGGAACTTCTTCACAACCTTAAGTGATGCAATCTCAATATAACAGGAATAGAAGCACCATCATGGCTGAGGAGAAAAGTGAACCAGAGAGAGGATGGAGGATTTGGAGACAGAGATGTACGTATGAACCTCAGTATCTACATGTTTTAAATCTTGTAATTTTCAGAGACCCAGAGGTCTCTGACAGTTAATGAAATGTCATTTAAAAATGTTGAAACAAAAAGGAACGCATTGAGTCAGTTCTAATGAGGTGGGTGAACCCAGAGTCTATTATACAGAGTGAAGTAAGTCAGAAAGAGAAAAATAAATGTCGTATACTAACGCATATATATGGAATCTAGAAAGATGGTACCGATGAATCTATTTGCAGGGCAGCAGTGGAGAAACAGACATACAGAACAGATTTATGGACACGGGGGAGAGGGGAGGAGAGGGTGAGATATATGGAGAGAGTAACATGGAAACTTACCTCACCAGATGTAAAATAGATAGCCAGTGGGAATTTGCTGTATGACTCAGGGAACTCAAACAGGGGCTCTGTATCAACCTAGAGGGGTGAGATGGGGAGGGAGGTTCAAGAGGGAGGGGACATACGTATACCTATGGCTGATTCATGCTGATGTTTGACAGAAAATGACAATATTCTGTAAAGCAATTATCCTTCAATTAAAAAATAAATAAATTTTTAAAAAATGTTGAGGAAGAGGCAAGCTACTGAATGAGTAGAGGACCTCCATTTCACCCCAGTGGGACTGTTACTGATTCTTACTCCTTCTCAGAAAAGGTATTCATTCATTCTTTTATTCATATCTTAACCATTTCATGAGAGAGATTACACATTCTAGGAGTATTTGACAATGTGAGGATTTAAGAAGGTCACAGGTATATACCTCAGAAATATCCTGATCCTAAGACACTCTTTAATTGGCTAGGGAGGGAAGGAGGAAGGGCGAGCTATCTAAACCTGGGAAGACTTCCGCATCTTTCCCCAAGACAAACTCATGTATGTTAAGAATGAAATTTATTCCTGGAATTCTACTATTGTTCTCTACCACCGTTCTCTTTTTATCCCCGCCATTGTCCTTTTTTCCTCTGTCTTGCCCTTCTGAAATTGCCTCTTGATACAGGACCCTCCTCCTGCATACTCTGAAACCCACTTAGGTCTCCCCTTCTCAGATAGTACCTAATGGTCCTCTCTTCAATTAAAATGTTCATTCTTACAAAGCATGGCTTTCATTTAGCTCCTGAGGTATATAACAGAATTAATTCATACTAATGTACGAAGGGCAGTTAAGCGTGATGATGACGTACTTTTTCCACCGATATTTGCATTTTAAAAGAAGATGTTTGTGGATCCATAGTCCTTCATGGTGTACTTTTATGCATTATAAACAATTGTTGGGAAGATATTTTTTTCATCCAAGGGTCTTTCCAGGACCTTTTAAATCACACTGTCTACCCCCACTAGAGCATGTTTCACAAAGATGAACATTTTTATCTGTTTTAATCATTGCTGAACCTCCGATGCCTAAAGCGGGACATGGCATACTCATTGCTCAATTAATGTTTGTGGAATGAACGCCAGGATTTAAATCTAAGTCTGTCTGACTTCGAACTGTAATGTTCTTTCTACTGTATGAAGCTCTCTTTCTTATAATTAATCTTTTCCCCTGCATGCTAAGGTGCTTCAGTTGTGTCTGACTTATTGTGACCCCATGGACCCCACTAGGCTCTTCTGTCCATGGGATTCTCCAAGCAAGAATACTGGAGTGGACTGCCATTTCCTTCTTCAATCTCTTCACCTACCTTACAGTAAAAGAGAAAAGTAAAGAAAGAATAGAAAAGAGGGAGGAAAAGAGATGGTACCAAGATGGATAAAATGAAATTAGGCTCAGGCATCAGCTGCAAATTGCGACCCCTTGGGTCTCTCCTCCAAAGCAAACTTAACAGTTTTGTCTGGGGCTCCTGATGTTTCCCTTCTGAAAATGTTTCTACTTAATATCTTTTCTAATCTTGCTATATATTTGTGATTATTTGGGGGGCGGAGAAGACATATTTGTTTAAAGAAAAATATATCCAGTAGAAATCGTGGAGCAGTTGAAAGAAAAACCCATGACCCATATCCTTCCACCAAAATACAGACAATCTGAATTCACATCCTACATTTCTTTCTAGGTTTCTTCCTATGCATACATTTTAAATATTTACTCAATTTTATTTGCTTATTTTATCTTTTTTTTTTTTTTTTTTGGCCATGTCATACAACTTGCAGGATCAGCTTGCTGGATCTTAATTCCCTGACCAGGAATTAAACCTGTGCCCCATGAAATGGAAGTGTAGAATCCTAACCACTGGGCCACAAGGGAATTCCCCATATATTTTAAACTTAGCTGTTAGTTTCCCTGGTAGCTCAGAGGGTAAAGAATCGGCCTGTAATGAGGGAGACCCAAGTTTGATCCCTGTGTTGGGAAGATCCCCTGGAGAAGGAAATGGCGACACACTCCAGTATTCTTGCATGGAGAATTCCATGGACAGAGGAGCCTGGTGGGCTAGAGTCCAAGCAGTCACAAAGAGTTGGACACAACTGAGTGACTAACACTCTCAGTTTTCATATACAATTTTGGGCATCCTGATTTATTTTTCTACCATCATATTTTATTTCTGTCATGTACTGATATTATTCTCCTCCATGATATTCAGTGTAAAATTCTGAGTTAAATGAAGTGAGGTTTTCTGCTGCCAGTTGGTATTAAAATTTCATGTTCTTTCATACTGATTCTGTGACAAGGGAATTTTAAAATTCCAATTCTTATTGTTGGCAGGAGACAAAAGAGTTTTACAATTCTCTCTTTCTGTTAAATATTTTAAAAACTACAAAGAATCAATAAAACATGTGGTTGTATTTATTTATAGTGCTGAGCAAACACACTTATTCTCTAACCATTTTTCCCTCCCAAGTTTTTCCAGATTATGATTCCTGGAAGAATAAATAGCCATTGCCCCAAAAGAGAACAATTGCCTGGGACTACACAAAAAGGAACATGCCCAAATATAAAGAAATTAAGTCAGGTTTTTATTTACTTAACATACACATAATGTTATTTTCATCTAGTGAATAGAACCATTCCATAAGAGTTGTATAGATTAATATAGAGTTTTATATATTAAAATACTATAGAGGTAGTTTTAGTCATATAGCTGAGAAGATTTAAGTGACTACAGAATGTTTAAAACCAGCAAAAGGAAACTATGGTGTAGGAACCAGACTAGGGTTTGTAGACCTGTTCTGTTATTTACTAGCTATGTGACCACAAGTGATCAAAACAACAAACGAATTTCTGTTCCCATAGGTAGGGGAGGAATATTTTAAAGTATCAACCATGTTACAGGTTCCTTGGTAGATGTTTTACAAAGACCATTTAATTGAATCCTTATGACTCTGTGCTTCCAATGCAGGGGGCTCTGGTTTGATCTCTGGCCAGGGAACTAAGAACTAAGATTCCACATGCCCCACAGTGCTGCCAAAATTTAAAAACAAAAAAGAAAAGTTAATTCTTATAAATGATGCTATTGGGTTGGCAAGTTGTAGTAAGCTTTTATTCTCCCCTCTTTACTAAGAGAACCCCAATTTTCCTGGGGAAACCAATATGCTTATACCAAAAAAAAAAAAAAAATAATATAATAATGCATTTCCCAGGCTCTCTTGGGATCCAATTAAGGTTGGATTCGGTTCTTAAGGAGCTTCCCTGGTGGCGCTAGTGGTAAAGAACCCATCTGCCAATTCAGGAGAAACAAAAGACTTATGTTTGATCCCTGGCTTGGGAAGATCCCCTGGAGAAAAGCACAACAACCCACTCCAGTATTCTTGCCTGGGAAATCCAATGGACAGAGAGGCCTAGTGGGCTATAGTCTGCTGCTGCTGCTAAGTCACTTCAGTTGTGTCTGACTCTGTGCGACCCCATAGACGGCAGCCCAACAGGCTCCCCCGTCCCTGGGATTCTCTAGGCAAGAACACTGGAGTGGGTTGCCATTTCCTTCTCCAATGCATGAAAGTGAAAAGTGAAAGTGAAGTCGCTCAGTTGTATCCGACTCTTAGTGACCCCATGGACTGCAGCCTACCAGGCTCCTCCATCCACAGGATTTTCTAGGCAAGAGTACTGGAGTGGGGTGCCATTGCCTTTTCTGGGGCTACAGTCTGTAGTGTCGCAAAGAGTCAGACAAGACTGAACCAACTTCGCATGCACAAGGACGCGGTTCTTAGCAAAACAGGCAGAGGCTGAAAGATGGAGCTTCCAGGAAAGGTTTTATGCAAACAGCAGACTGTGTGTGCTCAGTCGTCTGACTTATTTCCTCCTCCAGGGGATCTTCCCAACCAAGGAAGATCCCCAACCCAGGGATCAAACCTATATCTCCTGCATTGGCAGGAGGATTCTTTACCATTAGTGCCATCTCGGAAGCCCCTAAACAACAGACTGGCAACTACTATTGCTTCAGGTAACAATTATCAATGGATCTTAAAACTGAAGGGTGAAAGTTTGAGGAGAAATAGGATATTTAGCAATATTAAAGCACATTCCTCAAATGATACACATTACTATCAAATGGAAAAATAGTTAAATGTACAGTAGAGAGGCAGACAACACCTTAAACAAAGGATCAAAATTAATACCACTAATAGTGGGGCAAGTATATGTTATATATCTCCTGAGATGATGCACTGTGAGAAGAAGAACATGTCTGGGATATTCCTAGCAAAGATGCCAAAGATGCACCATCTGAACTTAATCAGGAAGATCCAACAAACTCCACTTGAGCAGTATGGTGCAAAGTAAGATCTAACCTGTATCCTTCCAAATATCAAATTACAAAAGACAAAGACAGAGAACCATTCCAGATTAAAGGTGACTACAGACACATAGTCATGGTGGAGAGGTCTTACTGAATGTGGTCCACTGGAGAAGGGAAAGGCAAACCACTTCAGTATTCTTGCTTTGAGAACCCCATGAACAGTATGAAAAGGCAAAATGATAGGATACTGAAAGAGGAACTCCTCAGGTTGGTAGGTACCCAATATGCTACTGGAGATCAGTGGAGAAATAACTCCAGAAAGAATGAAGGGATGGAGCCAAAGCAAAAACAATACCCAGCTGTGGATGTGACTGGTGACAGAAGCAAGGTCCGATGTTGTAAAGAGCAATATTGCATAGGAACCTAGAATGTCAGGTCCATGAATCAAGGCAAATTGGAAGTGGTCAAACAAGAGATGGCAAGAGTGAACATTGATATTCTAGGAATCGGTGAACTACCATGGACTGGAATGGGTGAATTTAACTCAGATGACCATTATATCTACTACTGTGGGCAGGAATCCCTCAGAAGAAATGGAGCATCCATCATGGTCAACAAAACAGTTCAAAATGCAGTACTTGGTTGCAATCTCAAAAACGCAGAATGATCTCTGTTCGTTTCCAAGGCAAACCATTCAATATCACAGTAATCCAAGTCTATGCCCCAACCAGTAACGCTAAAGAAGCTGAAGTTGAACGGTTCCATGAAGACCTCCAAGACCTTTTAGAACTAACACCCAAAAAAGGTGTCCTTTTCATTATAGGGGACTGGAATGCAAAAGTAGGAAGTCAAGAAACACCTGGAGTAACAGGTAAATTTGGCCTTGGAATACGGAATGAAGCAGGGCAAAGACTAATAGAGTTTTGCCAAGAAAATGCACTGATTATAGCAAACACCCTCTTCCAACAACACAAGAGAAGACTCTACACATGGACATCACCAGATGGTCAACACCGAAATCAGATTGATTATATTCTTTGCAGCCAAAGATGGAGAAGCTTTATACAGTCAGCAAAAACAAGACTGGGAGCTGACTGTGGCTCAGATCATGAACTCCTTATTGCCAAATTCAGACTGAAATTGAACAAAGTAGGGAAAACCACTAGACCATTCAGGTATGACCTAAATCAAATCCCTTGATTATACAGTGGAAGTGAGAAATAGATTTAAGGGACTAGATCTGATAGATAGAGTGCCTGATGAACTATGGACTGAGGTTCGTGACATTGTACAGGAGACAGGGATCAAGACCATCCCCATGGAAAAGAAATGCAAAAAAGCAAAATGGCTGTCTGGGGAGGCCTTACAAATAGCTGTGAAAAGAAGAGAAGTGAAAAGCAAAGGAGAAGAGGAAAGATATAAGCATCTGAATGCAGAGTTCCAAAGAATAGCAAGGAGAGATAAGAAAGCCTTCCTCAGTGATCAATGCAAAGAAATAGAGGAAAACAACAGAATGGGAAAGACTAGAGATCTCTTCATGAAAATTAGAGATATCAAGGGAACATTTCATGCAAAGATGGGCTCGATAAAGGACAGAAATGGTATGGACCTAACAGAAGCAGAAGATATTAAGAAGAGGTGGCAAGAATACACAGAAGAACTGTACAAAAGAGATCTTCACGACCCAGATAGTCACAATGGTGTGATCACTGACCTAGAGCCAGACATCCTGGAATGAGAAGTCAGGTGGGCCTTAGAAAGCATCACTACGAACAAAGCAATTGGAGGTGATGGAATTCCAGTGGAGCTATTCCAAATCCCGAAAGATGATGCTGTGAAAGTGCTGTACTCAATATGCTAGCAAATTTGGAAAACTCAACAGTGGCCACAGGACTGGAAAAGGTCAGTTTTCATTCCAATCCCAAAGAAAGGCAATGCCAAAGAATGCTCAAACTACTGCACAATTGCACTCATCTCACACGCTAGTGAACTAATGCTCAAAATTCTCCAAGCCAGGCTTCAGCAATACGTGAACCATGAACTTCCTGATGTTCAAGCTGGTTTTAGAAAAGGCAGAGGAACCAGAGATCAAATTGCCAAAATCCGCTGGATCATGGAAAAAGCAAGAGAGTTCCAGAAAAACATCTATTTCTGCTTTATTGACTATGCCAAAGCCTTTGATTGTGTGGATCACAATAAACTGTGGAAAATTCTGAAAGAGATGGGAATACCAGACCACCTGACCTGCCTCTTGAGAAAACTGTACGCAGGTCAGGAAGCAACAGTTAGAACTGGACATGGAACAACAGACTGGTTCCAAATAGGAAAAGGAGTACGTCAAGGCTGTATATTGTCACCCTGCTTATTTAACTTATATGCAGACAACATCATGAGAAACGCTGGGCTGGAAGAAGCACAAGCTGGAATCAAGACTGCCGGGAGAAATATCAATAATCTCAGATATGCAGATGATACCACCCTTATGGCAGAAAGTGAAGAGGAACTCAAAAGCCTCTTGATGAAGGTAAAAGAGGAGAGTGAAAAGTTGGCTTAAAGCTCAACATTCAGAAAACGAAGATCATGGCATCCGGTCCCATCACTTCATGGGAAACAGATGGGGAAACAGTGGAAACAGTGTCAGACTATTTTTGGGGGCTCCAAAATCACTACAGATGGTGACTGCAGCCATGAAATTAAAAGACGCTTACTCCTCGGAAGAAAAGTTATGACTAACCTAGATAGCATATTCAAAAGCAGAGACATTACTCTGCCAACAAAGGTCCGTCTAGTGAAGGCTAGGGTTTTTCCAGTGGTCATGTATGGATGTGAGAGTTGGACTGTGAAGAAAGCTGAGCATCCAAGAATTGATGCTTTTGAACTGTGGTGTTGGAGAAGACTCTTGAGAGTCCCTTGGACTGCAAGGAGATCCAACCAGTCCATTCTGAAGGAGATCAGCCCTGGGATTTCTTTGGAAGGAATGATGCTAAAGCTGAAACTCCAGTACTTTGGCCACCTCATGAGAAGAGTTGACTCATTGGAAAAGACTCTGATGCTGGGAGGGATTGGGGGCAGGAGGAGGAGGGGATGACAGAGGATGAGATGGCTGGATGGCATCACTGACTTGATGGACGTGAGTCTGAGTGAACTCCAGGAGTTGGTGATGGACAGGGAGGCCTGGCGTGCTGCAATTCATGGGGTCGCAAACAGTCGGACACGACTGAGCGACTGAACTGAACTGAACTGAACTGATGGACACATAACATCTGAATGCAATGTGTGATCCTGGTTTGGTATTGGGCCAGAAAGGAAAATAATTGGGACTCCTGGCAAAATTTGAATAAGGTCTGTAGATTAGATAATTGCATTGATATCAGTGTTAATTTCCTGGATTTGATCACTGCACTGTGTTGTTTAAGAAAACGTTTTTGTTGTTAGGAATTGGGTACTAAAATAAAGGGATATCATGCTTACAAATTCTTTCCCAGATGGTTTAGGGGAAAATGCATAATTTAGAGAGAAAAAAATGATAAAGTAATTGTGATAAAAATGTTAACATTCGAGGAATCTGGGTGAAAATATTTAGGAATTCTTTGTACAATTTTTGCAACCTTTTCTCAATTCTAAAATTAATTCAGCATAAAAGTTACATGAGTAAAAAAGTAGAGGATGGATAGATAACTTGTCCATAGATAACATTTGATCTTGACCTTTCTCCTTCTTTCTTCCCAGATAAGGTTACAACCACAATCAGCTTTTAACAAAAAAGACAATGCTTTGAGCCAAGCATGGCTTACCAGAAAAGTACCAGCTTAGATCCCAGACAATTTGTTTTAAGGCATTCTTTGGTTTTCTTTTGCAAGGCAGTAGGTAATCAAAACCAAGACAGGAAAGTTAAGTCTAATTTGCCTAAGACTACACCATTCCAAAGAGGTAGGACCCAATTCTGTTGAAGTTTGCAAACAAAACATTCCTTTCTACTCTATACCATGCTGAAGCCCAGGCTTCACTCTCTGTGAAAATACAAATAAGAATTTCAGCACTCCAGAAGGAACCTATAGTGGGAAAGAAGCTATTGCAGGGCCTGGCAGAGAGGACAGACACTCAAATGTTTGCTGAATCAGTAGCTCAGGAAACCAAGCACATCTGTTTTCAGTATTCTGCTATACTGAGCTATTTTTAAGTACTGAAGTAAAAAAAAACACTGTATTTATGTGGGTGTAATACTCTAGCTGCAGATATTAGTCAGCAGTTTCATTCAGTTTCTTGGATCTCATTCTCTACTGTCTCCCCTTTCTCTTCTGTGACTGTTCTCTGCTTCACAGAAGCCCCACTAACCCCCTCTGAGCCCCTTCCTTATCAATCAGCTCTTGCAATTCCATCTCCCACCTTACCCCTCCCTCAAAAAGGGAGGAGCTGAGTATGAATTAGAGGAGAAAAGTTCTACAAATAAAGAGGTTCATTCTGCCAGAGAGGTCAGGAGTTAACACGCAAGAAGGACCATCTTTCCTAAATTTGACAAGGAAAAATAAAAAACAAGGAGCCCAAGTCTCTGGCCAGAGCCGAGTAGCCACCTACAGACCAAGATTGCAAAAGCCCCAAACAGAAAAGTGAAACGTAAGGAAAGGTGCTGAATTCAGGCCTAACCAGCCCATCAGGTATGCAAGATACAGCAGAACTTAGTCACTCATTCTGTTAAAATGAAATGGGTTATATTTGTAGTTTCATTGATATGTTTTCAATGGTTATGAATTTTGCTTTTAAGAAAACAAAGCTCTTGGTATTTACTACACCATGAAATAAGTACCTAAATACAAGTATAGTCATTTTGCTTCCCAGGTGCCAGTACAGAACCCACCTGCCAATGCAGGAGATATAAGAGACTGCAGTTCGATCCTTGAGTTGAGAAAATCCCCCCTGGAGGAGGGCAACCCACTCCAGTATTCTTGCCTGGAGAATCCCATGGACAGAGGAGCCTGGCAGGCTATAGTCCATAAGGTCACAAAGAGCTGGACACAGCTGAAGCTACCTAGAACGCACTCACATAGAAACTTGAACCCCATCTAGACAGCAGCACCTGCACAAGAAGACTGGTTGCTATTTAGGACTCATCATGCATATACCTGGGAGAGAGGGAGCAGTTTAAGGACTTGGGTCTGGGTCATCTTGGGTCTCACCAACTGTGGCCCTGCCCTGGAAAGGCCATGTATGTATTGGGGTATTAGAGGTAGGGAGAGGGTTCATGCATGCATGCATGCTAAGTCGACTATTTTCGACCCTATGAACTGTAGCCCGCCAGGCCCCTCTACCCATGGGATTCTCCAAGAAGAATACTGGAGTGGGTTGCCATGTCCTCCTCCAGCAGATATTCCCAACCCAGGGATTGAACCCGCATCTCTTACATCTCCTGCATTGGCACGTGGGTTCTTTACCACTAGCGCCTCCTGGAAAGCCCAAGGAGAAGGGAGTGGGAGAATAAGCTGGAGCTCTTCTATTTCTTTATATTACCCATGACTAGTGTGGTATTTGAGATCCTGGGCAAGGCAGCATCAGGAACAGTCGAGACAGAGAGAAGGCTTCTGTCCTCGGCCTCTCTGCGCTCATAATCTTCTATCTTCTATTCCTCTGCCCATCGACTCTTGAGCTGCTGGCAGACAATTACGTCCACAGCCAACTCCCTCTTCTTTCCTCAAACTGTATGCCAGTTCTGGACCCTCCATCTAATATCTGCAACTTACTGCTGCTGCTGCTAAGTCACTTCAGTCGTGTCCAACTCTGTGTGACCCCATAGACGGCAGCCCACCAGGCTTCCCCATCCCTGGGACTCTCCAGGCAAGAACACTGGAGTGGGTTGCCATTTCCTTCTCCAATGCGTGAAAGTGAAAAGTGAAAGTGAAGTCGCTCAGTTGTGTCCAACTCTTAGCGACCCCATGGATTGTAGCCTACCAGGCTCCTCCTTCCATGGGATTTTCCAGGCAAGAGTACTGGAGTGGGGTGCCATTGCCTTCTCCGGCAACTTACTGAGCTTACCCCAAATTCATGTAGCGTGCTGGTTGCTTATAGTCAACATCATTAAAGAACTGGAACTGGGGAGAGAGGAGACCTTGGAGATCTGGGCTGGCTTTGAAATGCTCTGGTCCAAGTCAGTTACCACCCTGCTGGCCCTGGAGGCCCAATCTACATTGACAAGGCCCCCTGCTCTTGTACTCACCTGACCACAGACTTAGGCAGATGAGACAGTCAGCTGCAACTGCCTGGTCGTGGATTGCTAATGAACATGGCAATAACTTCACGAGAAGTTACCTTAAACTTCCAGGAAGTCTTAGCATCACCCAGTAATTCGAACTTCAAAAGACTTAGTTTAGCTGTGGAATGGGGCAATAAAATCTTCAACCCCATTCTGGCTATTCAGGACTTGCCTGTTTAGCTAGCTGCAGGGAGTGGGGGAACACAGTGGGTGTGGAGAGATGACAGTCAAATTCTCTACAGGAGATAAGAGTGCCTGGGCCTGGAGCTGATACATTTATCCCTCAATAAACACTCTTATAGGACTCCCCGGTGATCCGGTGGTTAAGAATCCCCTTGCCAAGGCAAGGGACATGGGTTTGATCCCTGGTCCAGGAAGATCCCACATGCTGTGGAGCAACTAGGCCTGCGTGACACAACTACCCAGCTTACATACTTAGAGCCCAAGAGCCACAACTACTGAGCCTGCGTTCTAGAGCCTGTGCTCCAAAACAAGAGAAGCCACCGCAATGAGAAGCCCACACACCACAACTACAGTAGCTCTCCACTTGCAGCAATGAAGACACAGCACGGCCAAAAATAAACTACCTTAAAAATTTCAGTCTTACAAAAAGTCCTTTGGAACTGAAAATGGGATTTCCTAATTTAAGTGTTTTATTAAGTAAGCACTTCTCTTATATTTTCCGAAGAATGGAAACACACCTGGACTGTACTCTTGTAAAAAGTGGGTATAGATATAGCTTTGCTTGCAGATATAAATACAAAGCAATGTAAAATTACTTTTATTAAGTAATGCAACATGATCTTTTGAACATTTTGTAGAGCAACAGTACTTATGCTAGCTAGTGCTAGTGGCAGGCAGGAAAAAAAATATTAAAAAAAAAACCAAACTGGCAAGCAGTCAAGTCCATCAGGGATGTAGCAAGCATCTATTGTTTTTCCTATCCTGATAAACTTTCTGCTGGCCCAGTAGTCCAAAGAAAGTCCCTGTTTCCCTGTTCTTATGCCATACGCCCATTGCTTGTTTTAGAGATGGGCATGTAAACCAAGGCCTGTCAGAGCATCTCACACACTGGACTATAGGAATTCACCCAACACAAAGGTACATGCCCCAGTAAGGTCCAGTGAGTAATAAGAGGGCTTTTGCTGGGATTCTAAGGAGAGAGGTAAGGAGTCTTCCTCTATAAACTTGGACCTGGGAGGTTACAGGACTGCAGGAACTGACAGCAAACTTGCCCTTGCAGAGAGTCAGAGAAAGAAACCAACAGAAAGAGCAGAGTCCAGATAAAATAATTAAAGTCCAGATCCTTGAGAGATTATCTGGATGTTTCCCAGAGCAAGTCATGTCTGAAGTAACGGACTTTTCTGTAACATGAGCCAACAGTTTGAAGTGAGTACTGTTATAGGGTAGTATCTTTAAATGTTCAGTTGTTAAGAAATTGATGATATGCACCAAAGATACCTAGGTCTCCACTCTGACCTTTATTATTTACTCTGTTTCATGCACTAAAGTACTAAGCACATTAAAGCTATTATGTAATAAAATTCTAACAACCACCACATGAGGAGGATATTATTATCCTTCTCAAAACAGATAGAGAAGGAATTTGCAACCTGGACTCTAGAGCATGCGAAACTACTTGATTATTCAGGTCCTTGCCTCGGTCACGTTTCACATCTCTTAAGAGAGGTGGCTATCCAACATTTTAGCCTCTTTTCTTCCAAGTGACACAGGAAGTATGAACAAATGAAATCCAAATGGAGCAGGATGGGGCCCCAGAACCCTCTATCTTGTACCCCCCTCTTCCAAGGAATTCCTAGGGCTTCAAAAAATATTTTAAAAGCATTTCACAGAACACAATAAGAAAGGATAAAGAATACTTCTTGTATGGAACAATTTCCAAGAATTACTAAATAGGAAAATGTAAGGTGCAGAACAGTTTATACAATGTGCTACATTGATTTGTGTTATTAAAAGAGAGTACATATACATATATGTGTATCTGGAAGGATAAACAAGAATTGTTTATATTTGCCTGGGTGGCCAAGGAATAGTAGGAAAACTTTTTGCTAAGTACACTTTTGTCACTTATATTTTAACCACGTGAATGTATTATCTGTCTTAAAGAAGGAGAAGGAGACAACCATGATGACAATAATTACATTCGTGTAATGAATTTCAAGCCAGAGTGAGCTTGCCACTGGGAGGTTGAAATGGTTCTCCCAACGGGCTGCTATCTGATCCCCAAAATTTAACTCCTTTCTTCCACATTTATCTTTACATATGACTAAGTGTTAATTACTAAATTGATTGCTAAAAGCAAACAAAATATTCATAAACTAAATTTAATCAAATTTTCTGAGGAAAATTTTCTCAGACTCTGTTGAGGAAGTGTGGGCGCCATGCAACGTCACAGCGCTGCAGAATTTCTGCTTCCATGCATACAAACTGAAGCTGGGAACTTCCTCATTTGAGCTCATTCATCCCTTAAAGAGCTACTAAGTGCTGACCATGTGTCATATAATGTGCTTAAGCACTGAACACAGAACCTGAAAGTGTTAGTCGCTCAGTCGTGTCTTGACTCTTTGTGACCCCATGGATGTACCCTGCCAGGTTCCTCTGTCCCTGGAATTCTCCAGGCAAGAATACTGGAGTGGGTTGTCATTCCCTTCTCCAAGGGATCTTCCCAACCCAAGGATCAAACCCGGGTCTCTTACACTGCAGACGGATTCCTTACCATCTGAGTCACCAGGGAGAGCTATAGAAGAGAGAACAATTTACAAAAGGGCACATTTAAAATCCCTACCTTATGGGTTTACATTCAGGTGATAGTGGAGAAATATACTATAAACAAAATAAAGATGTAAAATAAATACTATATTCCATTAATCCTATGATGAACATTTCTTCACGTTTTATGAAACCTAAAATTGGGATGCATTTTTTGATAGGTGGCATCTTACAGTCAAAGCTATGGTTTTTTTTCCCAATAGTCAGGTATGGATGTGAGAGTTGGTCCAAAAAGAAGGCTGAGCACCAAAGAACTGATGCTTTTGAACTGTGGTGCTGGAGAAGATATTCTCCTTGGACTGCAAGGAGATCAAAACAGTCAATCCTAAAGGAAATCAACCTTGAATATTCATTGGAAGGACTGTAGCTGAAGCTGAAGCTACTGATGTGAAGAGCTGACTCATTGGAAAAGACCTTGATGCTGGGAAAGATTGAAGGCAAGGTAGAAGGAGGTAGGATGAGATGGTTAGATAGCATCACTGACTCGATGGACACGAATTTGGGCAAACTCTAGGAGACAGTGGAGGACAGAGGAGCTTGGCATGCCACAGGCCATGAGGTCAAAAAGAATTGGACGTGACTTAGCAAATGAATAACAATAACAATCTTTTTTCTCTTTCTCTGAGGTACACTTGATGGCATCTTAGATCTGATGAAATACAGAAAAATAATATATATATATATAAGAATAAAGTAAGACTGATACGGAATACAGAGGACCATAAGCAGTGCAGAGGAAGGAGTATGGGGAGATGGCAACTTAAGAACAGTCAGGAGAGACCCAAGTAACATTTACGTGTGCATCCATGCACAGTTGTGTCTGACTCTATGCGACCCCATAGACTTAGTCCGCCAGGCTCCTCTGTCCATGGAATTCTCCAGGCAAGAATAATGGAGGGGTTGCCGTTCCCTTCTCCAGGGGATTTTCCCTACCCAGGGAGAGACCCCAGGTCTCCTGCATTACAGGTAGATTCTTTACCGTCTGAGCCACCAGGGAAGCCCAAGTAACATCTGAACAGACTTAAGTAAGGTGAAGCAAGTGAGGCATTTCTCTATGTGGGTAGAGGAGCAGGCATCCAAAACACAGCAAAGACAAGCACAAAGGCCATGAGGGGAGATCAAGTTTCAGAAACCTAAGGAAGCCAGTGTTGCTGGAGTGGAGGGAATAAAGCAGGAAGTGAGTGAGGTCAGGGAGACAAGAGAGAGGCCAGATTACACAGGGACTTGTAGACCACCTCTCTACTTAGTGCATGATCATTGTCTTGAGTCTAGAGAGGTCAGACAGGGTAATACATAAGAGCACAGGCTTTGGAGTCAGATTACCAATTTATGTTCCAGCTCTGCCACTTTCTACCTATATGACATCAAGCAAGTTACTCTCTGTCCCTGTTTTGTCACAGGAAAAATGGGGCTAATAACATTATTCAGTTCATAAGGTTGCTGGGAGAATTAAGCAATTTATTTCTTGTAAAGTCCTTTGAATAGTCTAGCAAAGAAAGAGCACAAGTGTATTTGATACTGTTATTATTGATTGGTTCTGAATGTCAATTACTGCTTCATCATTATCAATTTATTTTGCTGTGTGTTATTTGGTTAATGAATAAAATTTAATGCAAAATTTTATCAACAATATTTTTGAACCCTGATTTTCCAGTAACTAGTCTTTAAAAACCTGTATGTGATTGATACATTTTAAACACAAATTATCACCTCCACTCATCCTCCAAACCAGGTATGGACAAAACTCCACCGCATTACCACCACCCTCAACCAATCTTGTGTAATGATATTTCATTGTTATTGTTGAGTTTGCTATAGAAAATAAGAAGGGATGAGGAAAGTGGGCCACTGAAGAGAGCCACTGAGCTAGGGGATTGGAAGCAAGCAAATCTAAAAATGAATTTCAAATCAATGAGTTTTGTTAATTGTTCTATTCTCAGAAAAATCACTTTTATTTACCCAAGTTAACATTTTGAAAACTGAAAGTTACTCAGTCGTGTCTGACTCTTTGCAACCACACGGACTATACAGTCCATGGAATTCTCCATGCCAGAGCACTGGAGGGGGTAGCCTTTCCCTTCTCCAGGGGATCTTTCCAATCTAGGGATCAAACCCAGGTCTCCTCTGCATTGCAGGCAGATTCTTTACCAGTTGAGCCATGAATTATATGTATTTTAATGATTTGTGGCACTCGATTCTTTACCAGTTGAGCCATGAATTATATGTATTTTAATGATTTGTGGCACTCTCCCATTGAATAATTAGATTTATAAAAGTGAGAAGTATAATGGCATAAGTCGGGCAGTCACAATTTTTTCATGTTTTCTTTTCCTTTATTTAAGAAACGGTTCTTGAGCATCTGCTATACTTACTGAAATTTAAAACAAAGCAGGGCATTTTGGAAAGGTTGGTGCCTTAAAACAATTCTGCTAAAATGTGAAGGCGCTGCTTTTTATTACCAAATAATACATGTAATAGACATCCATGAGCCCCACTCTATCTCAGAGCTTTACCCCTAGAGGTGAGGAGAGGCTCAGGGAGGGGTGAGACTTAAGGACTAGATGAAGTTCTTTGCAGATATTACTTGGTAATAAAAATGCTGAGCATTTATTGGTTACTTTTTTTAGGCTGCAAGGAAATGCCCTGGTGGAAAATGTCTAAAGCAAACTGTCAAGTGTCCAGTTTTAAAACAGAGGACAATGCTTAGTGTACAATATTTTTGGCAGTATGATCCCCACTGTTCTCCAACTCACAGAAGCTTAAAACCTTGGCACTAGCAAAGGAAACTGCACCATCGCCTTTGTGATATGTGTTATCTGCAAACCCACCTTACAAATGAAAAAAAGGATCTTCCTCCTCATCATTATATTCATATATCCTTTAATGCTTTTCACCTTTTATGGGACAATGCTAAGCCACAGAGATATAAAAATGAACAACACATTCTGCCATTAACAGTCTGGCTCAGTAGGCATTTACTGAGAGCTTATCAACATATCAACATATCAACAACTGCAAAGGAATAGCATATACACATGTATCTAGATTTCAGGGAGAGCTTTCTGAAGATACCAAAGTTAAATTTTAAGGAACTAGCAGGAGTTTCCTTGATGAAGTGGAGGAAGGGGAAGGACATATCCAGGCATATATCCAGAGTATGTGGGGGAGGCAGGAGCTGAAAAAACAGGCAAGAGCCAGAACATAACAGGCCTATACATCAAGCTAAGGAGTTTGGATTTTATTTTGGGGTGAATGGGCAACAACCGGAGGATTTTCAGACGAGGACTAAAGTGGACAGACGTTTTGTCATTGTCAGGCTCACCCAAGAGTGGACTTGGGCGACTGGAAGAAACCCAAGGCTTAAATGCTGACAAACTAGTTAGGAAGCTATTGCCCGTAATCTTGGTGAAAAATGATGAGAACATAAACCATGTCAGAGGCAGAGAGCATGGAGAGCAGAGACCTACTTGAGAAACAGTCTATAAATAGGCATGACAGGATTTGACTACTACTGGACATGTGGGGGTGAAATCCAGAGTTTCAGATTCCTCCCAGCTTCCTCCTTCCAGCTTAGGCAATTATTTGGCTAGTGGTACTAATGAGTGTGGCAGGGCACATGAAAGAAGCATACTGATTTTTTTTTTTTAAGGAAGGATGGGGAGTCTGAGACCTGTGGGGCATCCAAGGGGAGTGGTGTATGAATCAGTTATAACTAGACTCTGCGCTTTTACGTTCAAGACATTGACAAGACTACTCCATAAGCATGTGTATCTGGCACTCTCATTTCGAAAGAAACAAGGCATACCGATTTGAAAAACGAATATTTTTCATGCTAACTGCCCCCGCCGCCCCCCCACCCCACCCCGCCCCGCCAGCCACACAGGCTGAAAATGTAGGAGTTTAGCGTTAATAACAAAACATCATGTTCCCTGCTGCCAAACTGACACTGCAGATTAAGGTATTTTTCTCTAGTAAGCCAAACGCAGGGTTGGATTGGTTTCTTCCTCACACCCATAGAAAATAGCGGTGTACCTGGTGTTTAGATCCAGGAATTCCTTTTAGCAGGTTGGAAGAGCAAAAGCTGAGAAATGCGCCCTCCCGTGGCAATGGAATGAGGGGGCTCAAGTACCCTTTTTTTCACCAAACAAAGCCCTGTAAAGAAATGTAATTTGTGGAGATGAGAAGGCCACAAAGCTCGTACTGCTATACCGCAAAACCAAATGAACCCTCCCAGAGGTCGGGACTCCTTACCTGTCACGTCGGCCGAAGGAAAATTTCACTTTCGACTCAACAAAATATAACCCCAGACTTGACAGCTTGCAGTAAGTCCCGCCCGGCAACAATTAAACACCTTGCAAGCCAAAATGCGTACAAAATCCGTAAGGTCCCCTGCCGGCAGGGCCGGGCTCGGACCACGTGGGTGGTTGAGGCCAGCAGGAGGCACCAGCCGAAGGCGGGAGTGGGAGGTGTGTTCTTACGGGGGAGGGTGGAGCCTACGCAGTGGGCGGGGCTTGGGAGGACCCGGGCTACCAGCCTCCTCTTGCCTACTTTCCCCCTTTGCCTTCGCCCTTCGAGCCGCCACGTAACGCCACGTAGCCGCGCATGCGCATCTCAACTGGTGGCGGACGCTGTTTCCGGGCTTAGGGGGCTGGAGCGGCCGCTGAGTAGGCTGTGGCGGTGGCGGCCGGGGAGTGCAAAGTGCAGGCTTGGGGGTCAGGCCCTGCGGAGGACAGGGGAAGTTAATCTCTTCTTTCCCGAAAAGGCCGGTAGAGCCCGCGGCTGAGCGGCAAGATGAATTTCCTCCGCGGGGTTATGGGGGGTCAGAGTGCCGGACCCCAGCACACAGAAGCCGAGACGGTGAGAGGAGCGGCGGGTCCGGGACTTGGGAAGGGTCCGGGCAGAAACCGGGACGGAGGACATAGGGGCCCGGAGGTCATCCCCTGCGCGTCACCGTGGGCCGGGAGTCTACATGCCGCCTCCCCTTTTGCCCCCGTGCCTCTCTTCCTCTCCTGAAACCCGCAAGTTATTCCCTCACACCCGCAGCGCAACCCGCAGCGCGGCGGCTTGGCCCTGGTGACAGCAACCGCGCCCCGGAGCTCCGCAGGCCGCTTGGTGGTGGTCCGCGGTGGTACCACCGGGAAAGGCATCCGTCGTGGGCAGAAGTGGCCCGACCTGCCTCCCACGCCCTGGGGCCGCGGGCCTGTCCCTCCCGTTTCGCCAGTGTCTTCACTGGCGGTAATTAACTGAAGTCCACCTCCCTCGCAGTCTGGAATGGGGCTTTGAGGAAGACTGCAGGAAGTTTAAAACCCAGCAGTTGACCAAAGCAAGTGGCTAAGAATAATACGATAGTTTGGGTCACAAAGCCACCTGCCCCTGCCCCTTCAACTGGAGGCAGGTCGTTCTTCAGGTATCATTAGTTCGGACCCCGTTTTTCAGCCTCACCCACTATTTGGGAAATACTCGCTTGGACGTTGTGGGGATCTTTCGCGCTCAAAATGCTTTGGGAACACGCGTCCCTTCCATTTTCTCCCCATTCAGAAGTCTGAACTCGTGGTAACAGGATTTGCAGCGTCACTTTAAAAAAATTGTTAGCTACTCAACACAGTTTTTGATAAGTTGGTTCGATTTTAGGTTTAGGATAAATCTCGAAGTTTGGTTAGTGTCTGTTAGGAATAAGTGTATGACCTTTTTTTTTTTTTTTAACTATTGGTTTGAGGGTAATTTTAGGTCTACAAAAAAGTGACAAAGTATGACATTGTAAAAGTAAACTGTGGTTAGTATTCGTAGACACTACTGGATTGTCTATGAACGTTACTATGTTCTGTGTTACTAGCATCCTGAAGGTTCAATAATAGCTTTCATTTGTCAGGCTCTTACCTTATGCTGGGTACTGTGTTCTTTGTAGTTTACATTTTCATTCTCCTTAGATCCCCAACCACCTTGCAGGACAGGTGACAGTGTCCTCACTTTACAAATGAAAACTTGAGGCTTAGAGAAGTGAAGTCACTTGACCTAAGTCACACTGCTAGTAATGGAGCTAGGATTCAACCAAAGCTTGCCTTACATCAAAGCCTAGACTTTATTGCTGATGTCTGCATTTTAATACATATCTGGGAATTTTTGAAATATATGTAATTATTAAAATTCATGTCATCTGAGTTAGAACTGTTTGAAGCAGAAGCTGAAAGCTGGTGAATCTGCTTTCCTTCATTTGAAAATCAGGAGATTTCACACACGGTCACGTGCACACACACATACGTGCACACATACACATACACATGCTCTATTCAGATTACCATAGTCAGCCCACCTCTTCAGCTTTTGTTCATATATTTTATATTTTTGTTTGAGGCACCAGGTTTTAAAGTGTGGTTTATTAGAACTTGATTTGAATCCTCGCCTTCCACCTCTCATTAGATTGAACAGGCAAGAGATGACTAATACCCTATGAGTAAAATCAGAAAAATGCCTACTCTGATGGGTGTATTGAGGATTAAGTGAAATAAAAGATGGAAAGAAACTAGCACTTAGTATGTGTTCAATAAAAGTTAAGTTTTTATTACTTTTTTTTTTTCTTTTTTGGCTGTGCCATGCAACATGTGTGATCTTAGTACCCAGGCCAGAGACTAAACCTGTACCCCCTGCCTTGGGAGCCTGAGGTCTTAACCCCTGAACTGCCAGGGAGGTCCCTTATTACATGTTTTCAGGGAAAAAATACTTTCTTTTTTTTTTTTTGTTATAGTCAGTCTTGTCACAATGTCCTCTCCAGAAAAGATGGTGTACAACTAATTGAATATAGGATTTTAAAGCTGAAAGGCCCTTTGCACATCATCCAGGTGGAACCCCATCATTTTACAAATTAGGAGACTGATGCACAAAGCACTGAAGCCACTTGCACAGTAATGCAGAGCTGAGACTAGAGCACTTTGATCTTGCCATAGTGAATGGAACAACATAGCTTTTATATCATGATTTCAAAGTGAAACTGGAATCACTTGTGTATCATGTATATATAAACTGAAAGGGAAGTGGGGGGCCCTTGTTCTTGCCTAACCTTGAACATGTATATCAAAATTGGAAAACCAGTGTCTTCTGATGAGAATTAATAGTTTACTCTGAGTTACTATTTTATTTCACCATCTCATTCCATCAGGAAGAGTAATTGGTATACAGGGTCATAAGTCACTAATTTAGGAGTATTTATAGAGCATTGGTAGACTGTTGGTATAATATTAGATCTTTTAATTGCTGATTTGATGTGACCTGGATATTCTAGTTGCCCGAGCTTAGAATTTCTAACTTCTGCTTTATCATTATTTTGTAGTTTTGTCCATTTCTGCAAAATTATATTATTTCCATTGTGGTTTCCCTTCTTTCTTGCTTTTCTCATATTTTCCAGTGGAAAGCCTCATTTCATTGTCTTCAGTTCTACCTCTCCTTCAAAAATCCGTCATGGATCCCTGCCCTAATTTGCACCCCTTATTTTTCCATCCACTAAACTGCAGATAATATTTCTCCTCTGATTAATCTTCAGATTAACTAGATTGTGCATTTCTTAGACTTTCTACCTTTTATATCTGCCCCATCTCTTCTAGACTCTTAAGCATCTTTGGTGCAGTGTTCATATATATTTAATCTGTTTTTCCATAGTAGTACTCAATATTTGTTAAATCATTTTTTACGATATTATGAAAGAAATCACAGATCTATAATCATAGCAACTGCAAATTACTAGGTGTTAAAACAATGCTTTTTAAAGACTGTAGGAATCAAAGTTCTGAAATGATTGAAATTCATTATGTCAAACTTTTTACTCAGGGATTTTTCAGATTTGCTGTGCTTTGACTGCTTTCCTGCTTTTCCTTAACTCAAATTTCTTCTAAATGTTTGAGTTGTATCATTGATTGTATGGTACCTAGCTTTTCATACTCAGTTAACAGTAACTTTGGACTGGTATTAAGATGTTCTTTAGAAACAAAGTAGTAAATATTTGTGTTTATATCATATGATAGTCAATAATTCTATGAAGTTCGAAATATTTTAAGTCTGGAGTTTCATTCACATTAAACCTTTCATATTTCATAGAGTCAAATAGTTTTTAATTTGATTTCTCTTTTTTACTTCAGTAGAGAAAGGCAGTAATGATTTCTGATGATTAAAGTCTCCTTAGCCTTGACATACTTTGCTAGGTCCAGATAAACACTGATTATAGTAAATATCCTACTCGTTTGTTTGAGTGCTCGTGCTAAGTGCTATGTCACCTCAGTCCTGTCCAACTCTTTGTGACCCAATGGACTGGTAACCCACCAGGCTCTTCTGTCCATGGGATTCTCCAGGCAGGAATACCAGAGTGGGTTGCAGTGCCCTCCTCCAGGGGATCTTCCTGACCCAGGAATTGAACCTTTGTCTCTTTTTTTTTTTTTTGAACCTTTGTCTCTTAAGTCTCCTGCATTGGTACACAGGTTCTTTACTACTAGTTCAAACTGGGAAGCCCTTTTGCGAGGTCAGACATGCTAAATTTTCCATCTACCTTCCAACTAATGTCTTCTTTTTTTTTTTTTTTGAAGATGAGTTTCTTGCAGATTCCAAGAAAAATGTTAACTATTTGTGATGATAAATCATAGGGGTGGGGTTCTCTTCTCAAATTGTGTCCCAAAACATGAAAGCTGCAAAAGTACAGAAAAGATATGTAGAATTACTGTACTGCTAAAGTGTCTTTTTTTAGATCAGACTTTGGTCAGCTGACTTGAAAAGCAGAAGGGCTATGGACACAGCTGTAGTTTCTTTTAATAAAAATTGTTATTAAGGAATGTGCACTTAAATTTAGACATAGTTTTGGTTTAGTCGAGCACGTTATATACCACGTTACTATAAAATGTGTAGCCTGAAACTCCTATATCTGGATTCGTGGTTCATATTCTGTATTAATAACCCAGTCAGTGTTGGAACTGGTATGTGTTTTCTCTCTTAGCTCTTACAATAACAGTATCAGAGAAAGCCATAATAATGATTTGTGTTTTGATCACTATACCCAACCAAAGATGTCTCATATTCTTTAAAAGTAGTGCCTATTGAAAACTACATGGCTTTCTTGAAGGTTAATTATGTAGAGTATTTGTATCGTTTAAAATTTACATATCAAAGGGTGTCCCAAAGAATGTGAGTAGCTGTAGTTGAAAGGATTTTGTTACTAAAGACATATCCTGTGTGATGGTCAAAAACAAACAAAAAACCTGATATTTGTACAAGGTTTATTAAATAAACAGTATGTTACGCTTTCAAATATTTTCAAGATAGAGTTAGAAAGTAAGTTGTGTTTGCCAAATCTAATTAATCATATCCTTTTTCTCCCTCCAGGAAACCATGTAGGTCTAGTGTTTTGAGAAACATATATTCGATAAAATGTTCCAGGATAAATTTTTTAAAGGAATGCTGCATTTAAAATAGAATCCCTTCGTTATCATCAGCTTTATAGAGTTCATGAACTCTTGCCCTTTGGGTAACCTATAAATAATTCTTGATGTTTTATGATTTATAATTGTAATCACTTGAATTATCTTTTAGGAGCGAATATAAGAATTCCTTATGTAAATTTGTCTTTTTGTACATGTTCCTCTTATTATTTATACTGCTTTGTCTGGTTTTTCTGTTGTAGATAACCTAGAAAAGGCATGCTTATTTATATTTTTATACCTCAGGCAGAAATACCATAAACTCTGTGTAAAAAGTCACTAATTTTTATAATTTATAAAATTTATAATTAAAGTTGATAATTTTAGTTTATAATTTGGAAACTATATACTGTTAGACTTTGAAATGCTAGCATTTGTGATAGGTTATTTGTTAGACAAGTTTCAGTATGATGCCTTGCTTAAAAGCATGTGCTTTTGGAAAACAGGAAATTTCTTAGAGAAAGCATGGAGAATACATGAAGCAGTATATTATGTTGGCTAACTTATTAGCCATTCCATTACATAATTGTAATGGAAATAGATTATATTAGGTTTATGGATTGATCTGAAAAGAGACTGTTGTTTGACTTTGTAATCCCCCCCACCCACTTTAAGATTGAAACAGTTCAGATCATCTGAAGATAAGTCTGGCTCTTGCTTTTTTTTTTGTAAAATATTCTCAGTGATAGAATTTGTTTTAAAACAAATTTCTGGCTCTTTCTGTAATCAAAACCAGTAACTTTTTATTTCATTAAAACAAATCAAATTGACTGTTGATTAGCATGAATTAAATTGAAGAAAGTAGGGAAAACCACTAGACCATTCAGGTATGACCTAAATCAAATCCCTTATGATTATACAGTGGAAGTGAGAAATAGATTTAAGGGCCTAGATCTGATAGAGAGCCGGATGAACTATGGAATGAGGTTCGTGACATTGTACAGGAGACAGGGATCGAGACCATCCCCATGGAAAAGAAATGCAAAAAGCAAAATGGCTGTCTGGGGAGGCCTTACAAATAGCTGTGAAAAGAAGAGAAGCGAAAAACAAAGGAGAAAAGGAAAGATATAAGCATCTGAATGCAGAGTTCCAAAGAATAGCAAGAAGAGATAAGAAAGCCTTCTTCAGCGATCAACGCAAAGAAGTAGAGGAAAACAACAGAATGGGAAAGACTAGAGATCTCTTCAAGAAAATCAGAGATACCAAAGGAGCATTTCATGCAAAGATGGGCTCGATAAAGGACAGAAATGGTATGGACCTAACAGAAGCAGAAGATACTAAGAAGAGATGGCAAGAATACACAGAAGAACTGTACAAAAAAGATCTTCACGACCCAGATAATCACAATGGTGTGATCACTGACCTAGAGCCAAACATCTTGGAATGTGAAGTCAGGTGGGCCTTAGAAAGCATCACTACGAACAAAGCTAGTGAAGGTGATGGAATTCCAGTTGAGCTATTCCGAATCCTGAAAGATATGCTGTGAAAGTGCTGCACTCAATATGCCAGCAAATTTGGAAAACTCAGCAGTGGCCACAGGACTGGAAAAGGTCCATTTTCATTCCAATCCCAAAGAAAGGCAACGCCAAAGAATGCTCAAACTACCGCACAACTGCACTCATCTCACACGCTAGTAAAGTAATGCTGAAAATTCTCCAAGCCAGGCTTCAGCAATATGCGAACCGTGAACTTCCAGATGTTCAAGCTGGTTTTAGAAAAGGCAGAGGAACCAGAAATCAAATTGCCAACATCCGTTGGATCATGGAAAAAGCAAGAGAGTTCCAGAAAAACATCTATTTCTGCTTTATTGACTATGCCAAAGCCTTTGACTGTGTGGATCACAATAAACTGTGGAAAATTCCGAAAGAGATGGGAATACCAGACCACCTGACCTGCCTCCTGAGAAATTTGTATGCAGTTGAGGAAGCAACAGTTAGAACTGGACATGGAACAACAGACTGGTTCCAAATCGGGAAAGGAGTATGTCAAGGCTGTATATTGTCACCCTGCTTATTTAACTTATATGCAGAGTACCTCATGAGAAACGCTGGACTGGAAGAAACACAAGCTGGAAGCGAGATTGCCGGGAGAAATATCAATAACCTGAGATATGCAGATGACACTACCCTTATGGCAGAAAGTGAAGAGGAACTCAAAAGCCTCTTGATGAAAGTGAAAGTGGAGAGTGAAAAAGTTGGCTTCAAGCTCAACATTCAGAAAACGAAGATCATGGCATTCGGTCCCATCACTTCATGGGAAATAGATGGGGAAACAGTGGAAACAGTGTCAGACTTTATTTTTGGGCTCCAAAATCACGGCAGGTGGTGACTGCAGCCATGAAATTAAAAGACGCTTACTCCTTGGAAGGAAAGTTATGACCAACCTAGATAGCATATTCAAAAGCAGAGACATTACTTTGCCAACAAAGGTTGATCTAGTCAAGGCTATGGTTTTTCCTGTGGTCATGTATGGATGTGAGAGTTGGACTGTGAAGAAGGCTGAGCGCTGAAGAATTGGTGCTTTTGAACTGTGGTGTTGGAGAAGACTTTTGAGAGTCCCTTGGACTGCAAGGAGATCCAACCAGTCCATTCTGAAGGAGATCAGCTCTGGGATTTCTTTGGAAGGAATGATGCTAAAGCTGAAACTCCAGTACTTTGGCCACCTCATGCGAAGAGTTGACTCATTGGAAAAGACTCTGATGCTGGGAGGGATTGGGGGCAGGAGGAGAAGGGGACGACAGAGGATGAGATGGCTGGATGGCATCACTGACTCGATGGACATGAGTCTGAGTGAACTCCGGGAGTTGGTGATGAACAGGGAGGCCTGGCGTGCTGCGATTCATGGGGTCGCAAAGAGTCGGACACGACTGAGCGACTGATATGATCTGATCTGATCTAGCATGAATTATTTTAGTCCTGTAGTCGTAGTTAGGGAAGTTCTCTCCAAAGAAGTTATAACTGTGTTTTAAACCTCCTGAAGGCAAAGTTATATCAAATAAGTTGGGGGATTTCCCTGGCAGTCTCATAGTTAAGACTCTGGGCTTCCAGTGCAGGGGTACAGGTTCCATCCCTGGTTGGGGAATTAAGATCCTGTATGCATAGCAGCCAAAAAAATTTTTTTAAAAAGGAAGGAAAGAAAAGAAAAAAGTTGGTATTAGGTGCTTGATAAGTATCTGTTGAATAAATGATTGAATGGTTGAATTTTATTTTTTTAAATTGACATTACTGACTTTCATTTTCGCATGTCAGTTAAATAGTTACTGAATACTAGAAAATATGAATTTCTATTAGTAATTGTGAAAAAATATTGCAAACTGCTTTATGTCAGAGTCCTTTAAACGTACCTCAGCATCCTAGTTTTATGGTACCTTCTCTTTTTCCTGTCTTAATTCTCACTGATTTCTTATTTTCATATTCCTCATCTCAAATTTTTTTTCCCTATTCATTCCTTTTCCTTTTGCTTCTTTTTTGGTCTCTTTTGTGTATCACTGAGTAAAAATAAACTATTAGTAAACAAATTTTCACTATTAGTAAACAACAAGCAAACAAATTCAGATTATGTTGTGCTTTCGTGGTGTGTCCAACTCTTACGATCCCATGGACTGTAGCCCACTAAGATCGTCTGTCCATGGAATTTTCCAGGCAAGAATACTGAAGTGGGTTGCTGTTTCCTACACCAGGGTATTTTCCTGATCCAAGGATTGAACCCCCATCTCCTGCATTGGCAGGCAGATTCTTTACCACTGTGCCATAGGTTATGAGGTTGTAATTCTGTGACTATGCCCACTTTACCAGTTATTAATGGAATTTTTTGTCCTTTTCATATTTTTCTTGACAAATGAACTTGTGAATCTCACATGACAATCTCATCAGGCAAGAGTCCTGATACATAATCACCTCCATGAGCTACATGATGTTATACGTGTTATTTTACTAATTAGCCTTTTAATTTTTTTTATACAAAATGGCAAACAATACTAGTAAAGTTTTAAGTCCTCTTTGACTACCATCTCCAATTTCAGTTCTGTTTCCTGAAATAACTACTATTCTTATTTTGGTATAAATCCTTCCACACACTTATAAATAATCATGCAGTATGGAATTATATATTTATATGAGCATGTTTATCTCTTTTTCATAAATGATACACTGTTTATAGTGTTCTGCAGCTATCTTTTTCATTGGTATGTCTTGGAAATATAAAAACATATTAAAACATAAAGCTACTTTATTATAAATTACTTAAGACACCGGATTTTTAGTTTTCTTAACTACGTACCCTCTTCTAAGAGACTGTATCTTGATAACAAGAGTGAGTGGTCAATTGTTCAATTTTGTCTGACTCTTTTCAATCCATGTCTAATTCATCACTGTAGTTATCTCTGAGAAAATCTAGTACCTAGTTAGCATAGTATGAATTCGTTGAAATACTGCTGTCTCTGAAGTTTTTCCTTCTTATTACTCCCTTCAATCCTTTTAAATAAAACTGTGGGTTAAATTTTACTTGTATGTATGATTTCTCGTTAGAACTGGGTTTTTTGTTGTTGTTAATATATAGTACTCTGTTTAAGGCAAGAATCACAATATCAAATCCCAGCAGTGTCAGGTGGGCAACACCATTATTCAAGTGAAGCAGGTCAGGTTAGAAAAGAGAGCAGAGAGGCCTGGGATGGAACTGAACCTGCATATCCTGCCTTGAGAGTGTAGCTAGTGTTCAGCTTCACCTAGTTGCTGCAGAGCTTAATGGTTTTAAATCCCATCCCCATACTGTAAACACGTGTCTTTTTCACAGCCTGTTTAGTGTCATGTGTTTTGCATTTTTGTGCTTTTGTTGATTTCACAGTTAAAACTGGCCCCAAGTATAGTGCTGAGCTCTTACGTAGTGTTCGGAAGGATAAGGAAGTTGTGATGTGCCTTAGAGAGAAAATATGTTTGTTAGATTAGCTTCCCTCAGGCATGAGTAATAGCGCTTTTAGCTGTGAGTTCAGTGTTAATGAATCAAGATGTATATTGAGCAAGATGTCTTTAAACAGAAGCACACATTAAACAAGGTTATGTATTTGATCCAATGATGAAAATGTTACCAGAGGCTCATAAGATCCTAGGCCTGTATTTCCCTTAGGTACAGTGGTTCTGCTGCTGCTGCTGCTAAGTCACTTCAGTCATGTCCGACTCTGTGTGACCCCATAGACGGCAGCCCACCAGGCTCCGCTGTCCCTGGGATTCTCCTGGCAGGAACACTGGAGTGGGTTGCCATTTCCTTTTCCAGTGCATGAAAATGAAAAGTGAAAGTGAAGTCACTCAGTCGTGTCCAACTCTTTGCAACCCCATGGACTGCAGCCTACCAGGCTCCTCTGTCCATGGGATTTTCCAGGCAAGAGTACTAGAGTGGGGTGCCATTGCCTTCTCCGGTACAGTGGTTCAGTATCTGCCAATTCAGTGTCCATGATAACTGTAGAGCATAACTATCAGGAATCACAAGCACCAGTTGTGTTCAGAAAGTAGATGAACAGTACGTCAGTCAGGTGATCTGTTAAAGCAGGTACTAGAATAAGAGCAAAGGCTGATATATTCTGGAAGTGTCTTTAAATGTTTCTGTTATTGAAGCACTAGTTGAAAACATGCTTATTATAAATAATCCAAATCAATATATAGGCTCAAATTGCCCCTTTCTTTTTCTCTCCACATCTTATTTCCCGTTACCAGGAGTAATCTCAAAGGAAGTTTTGTGTACATCCTTCCAGAGTGTTTGCTTTGCATTTACCAATGTTTATCACATAAATGAGTTTATTTATAAACTAAGATATTTATATTCACAGATATTTGATTTTTTTTTAATTTTAGCAGTAGGTGTTAGAATATTTCTGTTTACTAATTAATGAACGTAGTTGGGTCCCCACAGCAAGAGGTTTTTTGTTTTTTTTTTTTTAATTAAAAGTTTCTTTGTTTCAAGTAAACAGGCTGAAGTGTCTTTTTTGGTTGTTACCAGTATTCTGTGGTATAACCTTACACGTATTGACTGTGCATTGACTTTTGAACAACACCAACCTTCTGCACAGTGGAAAATCCTCCTGTAATTTATAGTTGTCTCTGTGTATCCTTTGTTCCTCCATATCCGCAGATTTAATTGATTGAGAATCTATAGTATTTGCTGTTGAAAAAAGTCCAAATATAAATGGACCTGCACAGCTCAGATCTGCTGTTCAAGGGTCAGCCACATTTACATCTCTGTTGATTCAGGCAGTAAAATTCTGGGAAGGTCACTTGTTTCAAGTCCACAGAATGGTCATCTAAAATGTTGTGCCTTGGTAGTATGCTCTGATGAGTACTTTGCTAAAAGGCTTAGGGAAATATCTGACTTTTTACAAAAGTAGACAGGATTCATATTTTCTGTATTGTAACTCATTCTTTTGATCAATAATGGCAGCAAAATGTTACCTGAGAAGGAGCAAGGTAGCATTAAAATCCGTGGGATTTAAACTTGTAATTCCTTTGTAGGTAAGAGTGTCAACTAGGATAACAGCCTTTGACTAGTAAATTCATGCATTTTTCTTTAAATTACTAAGTGGCCTCATTGGTCAGTTTCTGAGAGAGTGAGTTGCTGGCAACAAAGTCCCTCACCTCAGGATCCCATTTGGGACACTGAATAAACATATTCTTCAGTTCTAAAATACTGTCCTTTTTTCTTCTGATGGGCCTCTTTCACTCTGCTTCCCTGCTTTTCTGCTTGCTGTATTCTTGTTACCCTTAACCTACACGTCCACCAAACCCAAATCACTGCTTAACTTGAGGCCTTCTGACCGGCTGTGCTATCCAAAGCAGTATTGTCCTTCCAGTTTCTGTCTCATTTCTCTATAATCATTTCCTTCATCATACTAACTATTTTCTATATATTTCTTACTTGTTTTTAATTTATTCTGTTGTCTCCTGGCTTTTATAGTCTCATTTGAGTAGGTACCTTCTAAAGTGATCCACTGCTGTTTGCCCAAAATAGAATTTTGCAGGCCCCAGCAAAATATTAAGCAATTTAGCAGTATTTCTCAAACTGACTGTGGTGAAGGACCAGTGGATTGGTTTCCCCACGCCCCCTGATTTCCAATTCATCACAGACCAATACTTTTGTAAAACAGTAAAAATGGATTGCTAGGAAAAATGAAATGACAACACACTCATACTCATGAACATATAATATACAAGCCCAGTTTTTTAAAATTAAACAACCATAAATGTAACCAGTTGTTACAGAAGTTGCTAATTTATAGTCTTAGTTTCTTTCTTTTTTATTGAAGTATAATTGATTTATAATATTAGTTTCAGGTGTACAATGTAGTGGTTTGATATTTTTGTACATTACAAAATGATTACCACTATAAGTCTAGTTACCATCTGTCACTATACAAAGCTACTGCAATATTATTGACTATATTCCCTATGCTGTACATTATATCTCTGTGACTTATTTTATAACTGTACCTCATCTCCCTCACTGTTTTACTCATCCCTCACGCCTTCGCTTAGTCCAGTTTCTGAATTTACCTTGTCACAAACACGACTCTGTGGTTGCACTGACCATGGCTCCCATGAGGGTAGCAGCACTCTACAACATTTTTTGAATCAATAAATGAATCACCAACTTCAAAATTATGGCACCGAGTTCTTCAGACTCTGTCATTCCCATTCCTTTAACCTTACCAAAGCTAGAATATTCTGAGATATTGAAGAGTGATTGCTGATTCATGTCAAACTTCAGCTAGCTTATTCACTGATGTTTTTTGATTCTCTGAATCTTTTTTTTTTCTAATGATAAGAGAGACATTTGAATACATACTTGTTGAAGGAAAAGCTGTAGACGTATGTAAAGTGAAAAATGAAAGTGCTCCAGGAATGGGCATTGAAGGTACTTCTGTCTTGTTCCTTTTCTCTTACGGTGCTGGAGTGGTTGTTCTTGTAATTATGAATGCACATGTGCATGTATTGCCCAAGGACGAAATGCTAGAAGTTGAATTCTAAACAGTAGCTGTTTCAGACATTTTATTCTTCCTTCTCAAGCCTCTTGGCCTCTTAAATTCAGTTTTTTCAAGTATCCTTTTGCCTTATCTATCTCTACAGCTCTTTGCCCATTGTCCGCACCCTAATGTATTTTTTTAAAAAACCTTACTTCATGTTTGTTATAATGAACTGACATATTTTCTGTAACTTCCTTCTGTTCCAGTTCATCTTTATTATCTCAGCCAGATTCTTTAAAAGTGAGTGTTTTAATTTCTGAAGTACTTATATATGGTGCTGCCTTTTTCTTAAATACCTGGTAGCTTCTGATTATAGCTTTCCCAACATAAAGCTTCAACTCCCTTGGAACAAGGGGCTATTCCATCTGTACGCTGGCTGGGAAGTTAAGGCCAAGGCTAATCAGGGTTGGTGGTGGGGTGTAGTGCTAGTGGAAGCATTTCACAGAAACTGCATTTCCATGTTACCCTGTTCCAAGGAAGAAATCTTGCAATGCCTGTAGTTTGCAGCAGGTGCTCAGGCTCACATTTCCTTGCACAGTGTTAAGATAAGTGTAAGGCAGTGTAAGAATAGTAGAAACAGCATGGGCTTTGGAGTGAGACTGCTATGGCTCAGTTAGAATCTGGACCATACCACCGAACTAGCAGTGTACTTTGGGGTGCATTTCTTCATCCCTGAACCTTAGTTTCCACTCCTGTAAAATGTCTTACAAGTTTAGGTATTGGATCAGCTACTATAAGAGAGGTCTAACCAGGACAAGAGTTTGTGTCTTTCTCCAATAAAAGTCCCATTAGAAGGTGATCCCTTGTGTAGGTTAGTTATGCTCCTCAGGGTGGTCTGGGGGCCTAGCTGTTGCTTTTTATCTTGTTCTGCCATCCCCTACAATAGTGTCTTGTTGAAGATGCTTCACTAGCATCAGGTTCAAGTCCCAGGCTGAGGGAAGGAGAAAGAGAAATGAGCGTATAGCTTCCTTTTAAGGACATGACTTGGAAGGTACAACTCACTGACCAGAAGGTAGTCACTTTCTATGCTTTGGTGTAAGGAGAGCTTGGAAGGTAGTCTAGGTGGACAGCCTTTGTGCCCAGCTAAAACACAGAGGGTTCTAATAACTCAAAGAGGAAAAGAATATAATGAACACAATTATACTGCATTTAGTTGGTGTTTCAAGTCAGGAATAAATAGAATAATGGCCTTTGAAATATTAAATGGTCTTTGAAGTATTTTAAATACTCTGAATAGGAGTTAAGTATATTTGTGCTACAAATTTTTTTCTTGGTAAATGCCAAAGCCTTTGACTGTGTGGATCACAATAAACTGTGGAAAATTCCGAAAGAGATGAGAATACCAGACCACCTGACCTGCCTCTTGAGAAACCTGTATGCAGGTCAGGAAGCAACAGTTAGCACTGGACAGGGAACAACAGACTGGTTCCAAATAGGAAAAGGAGTACGTCAAGGCTGTATATTGTCACCCTGCTTATTTAACTTATATGCAGAGTACCTCATGAGAAACGCTGGACTGGAAGAAGCACAAGCTGGAATCAAGATTGCCAGGAGAAATATCAATAACCTCAGATATGCAGATGACACCACCCTTATGGCAGAAAGTGAAGAGGAACTATAAAAAGCCTCTTGATGAAAGTGCAAGAGGAGAGTGAAAAAGTTGGCTTAAAGCTCAACATTCAGAAAACGAAGATCATGGCATCTGGTCCCACCACTTCATGGGAAATAGATGGGGAAACAGTGTCAGACTTTATTTTTTGGGGGTCCAAAATCACTGCAGATGGTGACTGCAGCCATGAAATTAAAAGACGCTTACTCCTTGGAAGGAAAGTTATGACCAACCTAGATAGCATATTCAAAAGCAGAGACATTACTTTGCCAACAAGGGTCCATCTAGTCAAGGCTGTGGTTTTTCCAGTGGTCATGTATGGATGTGAGAGTTGGACTATAAAGAAAGCTGAGCGCTGAAGAATTGATGCTTTTGAACTGTGGTGTTGGAGAAGACTCTTGAGAGTCCCTTGGACTGCAAGGAGATCCAACCAGTCCATCGTAAAGGAAGGAGATCAGTCCTGGGTGTTCATTGGAAGGACTGTTGTTGAAGCTGAAACTCCAATACTTAGGCCACCTGATGCGAAGAGCTGACTCATTGGAAAAGACCCTGATGCTGGGAAAGATTAAGGGCAGGAGGAGAAGGGGACGATAGAGGATAAGATGGTTGGATGGCACCATTGACTCGATGCATATGGGTTTGGGTGAACTCTGGGAGTTGGTGATGGACAGGGAGGCCTAGCGTGCTGCGGTTCATGCGGTCACAAAGAGTCGGACACGACTGAGTGACTGAACTGAAATGTCACCTAAAAAATACAGACCTGTGTTTGACCTAAAATATGGCTAAGTCTTTGTAAGGTTTGAAACATATATAATAATTTCCTTTCATTTGGTTTCCACTGTCTGTGAAAACTAGGAGCATAACACTTCATCTTGGAGAGATCACTTACTCAGAAACTTCAACTCTGTGAAATATTATTACAAGGTAATAAGGCTTTCTCACAGCAAAAGTAGAAGTTGCAAAGTCCATGTACTCAGTCTTGAGTTGAAGCCTGAATAATTTGGAGTTATAGACATACTACCATCTAGCTTAATTATCAGATTGCTCACTGCAAATCTGCAAAATTTGAATGATCTGTTAGAAACATAAAAGCCTAATAGGATAGAAAAAAAATACAAAGGAATCATAGAAGTTTAGTAATAATGAAGTTTGTTAACATTTATTGAGCATTTATAGTGCCAAGTACTGTTCAAAGATTTTTATATTCATTTCTTCATTTACCACGTAAAACATCCCTGTGTCTGATATTGGTAAGGACTTAGGCTTAAATGCCAAGAAAGCTTATAATTATGTTCTTTAAGAAGCCAGAGAAGGTTGTAATTAGTTTTAGATTGCTATCAGAAATCAATAAAATGAAAAGGCCGTTTTGGTCGCTGACAGAAAGTTACTGAAATAGCTTAATTATGGCTCTGGATAAATAAGTTGTTCTTACATTCATTTTTGACTTATTGATTTTGCAGTGTGGTGATTTAATTGTCTTAAGGCACTAGAGAGAGAGTTCGGATTAAAATCACCAGTTGAGAAGAATATGTGCTTGCCACTAAAACCCAAGTTTAATAGATGAAAAGCATGTTTATAGTCTTTTTTTTCTTTTCCTTTTGTTTGGCTGCATCACGTGGCTTGCAAAATCTCAGTTCTCCAACGAAGGACTGAACTTGTCTATAGCAGTGAAAGCCTGAAGTCTCAACCACTAGACCATCAGGGAACTCCCAGCATGTTTGTTGTCTTACAAATAGTCTGGAGACATATTTACCCAAACTCAGGAATTTTTATATATACATAGTACACTTTAAAATAGTGATTAGTTTTTAAGTTACATTTCACAACTTTCTGAAAAAACTACTGATTTTATTTATTAATCAAAGTTAATTGAAGATACATAATTTGAACTCATTAGAAAAGAAATCTATCTTTAGCTAACAGTTTTATCTTACAGTTATACACAGGAAAACTCTTTAGCTTTAGGAATTCTTTAAGCTGAGAATAGTGAGATTTGTGTTTTCAGAAGATAATTGTTTAATTTTTCTCCTGGTTAAAAAAAAATGAGAAAAACTGTCAACCAGTTAATAAAGAGAAAGTTTTATTCCATTTTTGAAAGTCAATATAATTACTAAGAAATACAATTTAAGGTAGGAATAATTTCTAAATGTGAGCAGGAAAACAATGGGAAAGAATGGGAAAGACTAGAGATCACTTCAAGAAAATTAGAGATACCAAGGGAACATTTCATGGAAAGATGGGCTCAATAAAGCACAGAAATGTTATGGAACTAACAGAAGCAGAAGATATTAAGATGAGGTGGCAAGAATACACAGAAGAACTGTACAAAAAGATCTTCATGACCCAGATTATCACGATGGTGTGATCACTGACCTAGAGCCAGACATCCTGGAATGTGAAGTCAAGTGGGCCTTAGGAAGCATCACTATGAACAAAGCTAATGGAGGTGATGGAATTCCAGTTGATCTATTTCAAATCCTAAAAGATGATGCTGTGAAAGTACTGCCCTCAATATATCAACAAATTTGGAAAACACAGCAGTGGCCACAGGACTGAAAAAGGTCAGTTTTCATTCCAATCCCAAAGAAAGACAATGCCAAAGAAAGCTCAAACTACTGCACAATTGCACTCATGTCACACGCTAGTAAAGTAATGCTGAAAATTCTCCAAGCCAGGCTTCAGCAATACATGAACCTTGAACTTCCAGATGTTCAAGCTGGTTTTAGAAAAGACAGAGGAACCAGAGATCAAATTGCCAACATCCTCTGAATCATTGAAAAAGCAAGAGAGTTCCAGAAAAACATCTATTTCTGCTTTCTTGACTATGCCAAAGCTTTTGACTGTGTGGATCACAATAAACTGGAAAATTCTGAAAGACATGGGAATACCAGACCATCTGACCTGCCTCTTGAGAAACCTGTATGGAGGTCAGGAAGCAATAGTTAGAACTGGACATGGGACAACAGACTGGTTCCAAATAGGAAAAGGAGTACATCAAAGCTGTATATTGTCGTGCTGCTTATTTAACTTCTGTGCAGAGTACATCATGAGAAATGATGAGCTGGAGGAAGCACAAGCTGGAATCAAGATTGCCAGGAGAAATAACAATAACAGATATGCAGATGACACCACCCTTATGGCAAAAAGTGAAGAAGAACTGAAGAGCCTCTTGATGAAAGTGAAAGAGGAGAGTGAAAAAGTTGGCTTAAAGCTCAACATTCAGAAAACTAAGATCATGGCATCTGGTCCCATCACTTCATGGCAAATAGATGGGGAAACAGTGGCTGACTTTATTTTTGGGGGCTCCAAAATCACTGCAGATGGTGATTGCAGCCATGAAATTAAAAGACACTTACTCCTTGGAAGGAAAGTTATGACCAACCTAGACAGCATATTAAAAACAGAGACATTACTTTGTCTACAAAGGCTATGGTTCTTCCAGTAGTCATGTATGGATGTGAGAGTTGGACTATAAAGAAAACTGAGTGCCAAAGAATTGATGCTTTTGAACTGTGGTGTTGGAGAAGACTTTTGAGAGTCCCTTGGACTGCAAGGAGATCCAACCAGTCCATCATAAAGGAAGGAGATCAGTCCTGGGTGTTCATTGGAAGGACTGATGTTGAAGCTGAAACTCCCATACTTTGGCCACCTGATGTGAAGAGCTGACTCATTGGAAAAGACCCCGATGCTGGGAAAGATTGAGGGCAGGAGGAGAAGGGGACAACAGAGCATGAGATGGTTGAATGACATCACTGACTCAATGGACATGAGTTTGAGTAGACTCCGGGAGTTGGTGATGGGCAGGGAGGCCTGGCATGCTGTGGTTCCACGGGGTCACAGAGTCTGACTCGACTGAGCTGAACTGAACTGAGAATGAATAAAATCAAAAAGTCAAGCTAGGCTTGGTTAACATACTGCATCTGTAGTGTGAAGAAATGCAAATCAATATAGTAAAGACTTAGAAATTCTGCATTGCAGAAACCTAATTTTGTATATAACCTTATGTTTCCCATTGGTTGTGATCTTAGGAAGTCTGTTAATATCTTCTGGGACACTGGAAGTCTACAGAACATAATTTGGAAAACACTATATGTATTTAAACACCATTAATTTTGATACATCAGATGCAAAATTTGTGACATGCCAAAATCATTTACAGAATCCGAGTAAAAACTGTTATTAAAGAATGAACAATAGCATAATAAGATAGGAAAAAACTGTTGGAGCTATAAAGGACCTGAGTGTAATGGTTTTAAAAACTTCTTTATCACATGTTTTCCATGTGTTTTCATCCTTTCTATGGCTTATCTTTTCATTCTCTTAACAGTGTCTTTTGAAGAACAGGAGTGATGAAGTCCAAATTATTATGTTCTTCTTTTATGGATTGTACTGTTAGTATATATGTCTGAGAAACTCTTGCCTAATTTAAGGCCACAAGCATTTTCTCCAGTGCTTTCTTCTAGAAGTTTTATAGTTGCTTTAAGTTTCCAAATTCTTCTCTAGTGCAGTTTTACATACATACACAGTTTGGTTCTTTTGTTACAGTGAGCTCACAATTTACATAGTTTTACAACTTGCTGTTTTTTTTTTCACTGTTTATTAAATCATAGTATTTTTATGTCAGTACAGTTAATATCTTTTGAGTAGTTTTAATAGTATTTGACTGGCAAATATACCATAATTTATTTAGTTTTTCTTCTCTTGATGGACAGTTGTTTCTAATTTTTTTCTATTCTAAACAGTGCTCCAAGGTTTGTTTTAAAATTCAGTTCAGATTTTAATTCCTGAAAATTTATTAGAGACTTAGAACATTTCACCCTTCTAGATTTTTGAGGCACACTTAAAACTAAATATTTGATAAACAATTTCTGACTATTCTCATTCAGATATGTAGTGGAAACATTATGGTGAAGTTATGATATAAACAATCATCACTTAAAAAATTTTTGTTTATTAACTTTATTAACACATCATATACCATAGCCCTAATGGATCCTTCTTAGTTCAAAGAGCTGTAATAGTTATGTTTGCAAAGCTCTGATTCTACTAATTTGTTTTAATTTTTCAGTTTATATGACTTAACCTTATTTGACTTCTCTTCTACCACTTCCATTTTTCAAGTCTCTGTGAAAAATCTATTTGATATTTGTAACAAGATTATAATACTACCTAAATAGTGACATCCTTTTTTATTCCCCTCAAATTAAATGGTATAAATTTTGGAGGAAACTTTATATATCTTTTTTTTCTTTCTTTTTATTCTATTTATGTTATTTCATTTTTCCATGACAGATTCAAAAGCTTTGTGACAGAGTAGCTTCATCTACTTTATTGGATGACCGAAGAAATGCTGTGCGAGCTCTCAAATCATTATCTAAGGTCTGTAACACTTTATCAGTTATTCAGGTTATTAAGTTGGATATTCCTTTCTTAAATAACATTTTTCTTTTGTGCAGAAATATCGCTTGGAAGTGGGTATTCAAGCTATGGAACATCTTATCCATGTTTTACAAACAGATCGGTATGTCTCTAATGATTTTTCTCCCTAATTTTTCTTAAAATTTTAATTAATTTGTTTTAGAGTCACTGTTCCAGAAATGATTAAGGCTACTAAGTTTTTACTTTCAGTTGTCATTTTAATAAACAGTTATTGGGCACTAGATCCAAACCATTGTGCTAAGCATTTAGGACAGACATAATCTAAACCTTCAGGGATTGAGAGCTTACCATTATATAAAAATGGAATGAAGTAACTTGTCCAATAAAGGTTTAAAATTTGGAGTTTGAACAAATTAATGTATTGATTTTCACTTAGGTATACTATAGCATACTATTCTATAATATACATATTATATGTTATATCAATTATCTAGACTTTGTCTTTCTGAGGGGAGAGAAGTAAACTCATACTAATAGAGGGAAGTCTTAAGAGAAGAGTCACTCAGCCTAGTTTTTGCTTTTTTAGTTTCTCTTTAAGAGAGCATCTGCATCTTTGTTTTTAATTAACAACTGTACAGGAATAACTTTAGATCTTATCTCTAGTTAAATATATCTTTCAATCTTTAGCTGCTCAGTTTACATTTCCACCATATCAAGATCTCTTCACAGGTGTCTTAAATTCAAAATGTTCAAAAGTTAATATGTCTCTGGTTGTCCTGCTAATACTCCACCACATCCCCTCACCCGCCTGATCCACTTCAGCTGCCTTTGACCCAAGTTCATCCCAGTTAGCACCTTTCCATTAAAATAAGAAACGGGAGGTTTTGTGCTGAATTCATCCCTCTGCTTAACCCATTATGCCCATCCAGACAAAAAAAAAAAAAAAAGCTGGAATCCATGAATTCTCTTGATTTCAATTGTCAGTCCTAGTTTTGGCTCTCAGTATTAATCACTTAAGTCATTTTCACAGCCACTGTATTAGTTATCTATTAGTGTGTAATAAATTACCTCACAGCTTCCTGGCTCAAAATAACAAATATTTATTATGTCACAGTTCCTGTGGATCAGGAATTCAGAAGTGGCTTAGCTAGGTGGTTCTGGCTCAAGCTCTCTTACGAGGTTGTGCACAAGATGTCAGCCAGGACTGGAGTCATCTGAAGGCTTGACTGGGGCTGGAGTATCTGATTCCAAGATGGCTCACTTACCTGAGGCAAGAGGCCTCAATATCTCATCTTGTTGCTCTCTCTGAAGGACTGCTTTAGCATCCTCATGATATGAGAAACTGGCTTCTCCCAGAGCAAGTGATCTTAGAGGGAGAATAGAAAACCACAATGCCTTTTAGGACTTTGTCTCAGAAGTCACCTATTGTCAATCCCATTACATTGTACTTTACTAGAAGCAAGTTAATAAATTCAGCCTGTATTAAAGAAGAGGAGACTTAGGGTCCACCTTTTGAAGTGAGCTGTAACAGAGAGGTTTTTTGTTGTTGTTGTTGTTTTACATAATTTAAAATCACCCACCACCTCCAGACTCTATTTTTTGCCTCTGACCTCTTTGTCTTTCCATTCATTTCAAGAATATCTGTCTGAAATGTGAATCTTCTATTACTCACCTGTTTAATGCATTTAACCAACTCAGTGCAGTGTGAAGTGCAAGTTCCTCAAACAAAGCAAAGCATATAAGCATTTTAAAATATATATATATTTCTTTATTTATTTGGCTGCATCAGGTCCTAGTTGCAGCACACAGGCTCCAGAGCTTGTGGGCTCAGTAGTTCCAGCATGTGGTTCTAAGCATGTGGGGGAGCTTATTTCCCCCACCAGGGATTGAACCCATGTCCCCTGCATTAGATTGCAAGTTCTTAACCACTGAACCACCAAAGAAGTCCTGCATGTAAGCTTTTTAAAGACTTAGATGCTGCCTGTCTATCAAAACTCATAACCTCTTTTAAAATGGTATTTCAGCAATGCCCAGCTGCTTGTTCATGCCGAATAGAATCTTTGCTATCCTCCTCAGTGTAACTCACGTTGGCCACCTTTGAAAGCCAACTAATTCTTGTTTTTGTTATTTATTCATTTGGCTGTGCTGTGTCTTAACAGCCCATGGGGTCTTTGCTCTTTGTTGCAGCATGTGGACTCTTAGTTGCATTTAGAATCTACTTCTCTGACCAGGGATCGGACCTGGGCCACCTGCATTGGGATCGCAGAGTCTTAACCATTGGACCACCAGGAAAGCCCCCCAAAGCCAATTAATTCTAATGTGTTTGATTGAATCCATTGGATGTTATTCCAGAACTGTCTGTTATTAACACTGGAGTGGGCAGCTGCAGGACTATCTGTTATTTTAACACCAGGTGGGCAACTGCAGTAGGAAGAATAATGGTCCCCCAAAGATGTTTATATTCTCTCAGCACGACCTATAAATGTTACCTTAGATGGCAGAAGAGACTTTGGAGATATGATTAAGTTATGGATTTTTAGATAGAGAAATTATGTTGGATTATCCAGGTGGGCCCAAGGTAATCCTAAGGCTTCTCAAAAGTTGAAGAGGAATCCAAAAGAGGCGGTCAGAATGAGGTAAAATGAAAAGACCTCCATCTGTCTTTGCTGGTTTTAGAAGTGAAAGGGGACCTCTAGACCTGGAAAAGGCAAGGAAATGGATTCTCCCTGAAAGGCATCAGAAAAGAAGGCACCCCAGATGAGACCTGACTTTAGTCCACTGAGACCCATTTCAGCTCTCTGACTTCCAGAACAGTAAGATAATATATTTGTGTTATATAAACTACTGAATTCGTAGTAATTTGCTACAGCGTCAATAGAAAAGTAATAAAGTAACCCAATTTTGCTATCTGCTTTAAACAATACTCTTAAGTTACGAGAAAACAAATGTTAGATCAAAAAAATTAGTGTGATTATTAAACATACATGTAATTTTTTTCATGTATCTTTATGCATGCATTTCTCATTGAGTCTTACAAAACTGGTTATGAAACAACTATCTTGATACAGAAAACAGAATGCTTCCCCTTATATAAAGTGGCCCTCATGCATTGGAGAAGGAAATGGCAACCCACTCCAGTGTTCTTGCCTGGAGAATCCCAGGGACGGTGGAGCCTGGTGGGCTGCCGTCTACGGGGTCACACAGAGTCGGATACGACTGAAGCAACTTAGCAGCAGCAGCAGCAGCAGAAAATAATAGTCTTGATACAAAGGTTAAGAAATATATTTTTAAAAACATTTATTGAACATTTACTCTGTGCCAGGCATTCATAAGGTGTACCATGTAGAAATAAGGTGTACCATGTAGCCTTGTGAATATGTGAACTAATAATTGATCGTGTTAGAGGCTGATGGGTGTTTTATTATGCCTCTTAGACAACAAAGCCAAACTTCTGTGAACCTTCTTGTGTTTTACTCCTTTTCTTGTGTCAAATTCCATTTCCCTTGTCTTCTCTATTTATCTGTTAGCTTCTGTTCTCAAAACATGCTACAAGTGCTTTCTTAACTTCATTGATTGCAAAGGTATATATTCTACAGCCATCTCTTTCCACTTCTCATCTTCATTACTCTTTTATGCTTGTGCTCTTGGGCCACCTAATACTCTAAGAATCCTTCAGCTGAATCCTCTTCATCCTTATCCCCTTCATCCTTGGCTGCATCACACAGAGCTGTGTTCCCTTTCTTGGCATGTCTTGAAACTCCATCTGTCCATGGGTCCATTCCTCTTAAAACTTGAGGAGCAACTGCTTATTCTCCCAAGTCTCACATTCAGGGCCTGAAAGTTGTCTGATGGAAACTAGTGTTTCCAAACCATGTCACCTCAATAGTTGTTTTTTTTTTTTTAAGTGTACATTTCAGTGGTTTTAGTATATTCACAAAGTTGTATAACTATCACCACTATCTAATTCCAAAACATTTTCATCACTTCAAAAACAGTCCAGTATCCATTAGTTGTTATTGCCTAGTGCCTACCACCCCCGTTCCAACGTTCCAATTAGTTGTTGCCTAGCAACAACTAATCTACTTTTTCTCTGTATAAATTTGACTGTTTTGAACATTTCATATAAATGGAATCATAAAATGTGGGACTTTTGTGTCTGGCTTCCTTCACTTAGCATAATATTTCAAAGTCCATCCATGTTGTAACATGCATTAGTATATTTCATACCTTTTGATGGCTGAATAATATTCCAGGAAAGATCCCCTAGAGAAGGAAATGGCCACCCACCCTAGTATTCTTGCCTGGGAAATTGCTTGGACATGGAGCTGTCACAAAGAATAGGACACAACTGAGTGACTAACACACACACACATGGATATAGCCTATTTGTTTATCCATTCACCTGTTGTCAGACATTTGGGGGTATTTCCATTTTTTGACTGTTAGGAATAATGCTGTTAGGAACATTTGTGTACTGGTTTTTGTGTGAACATATACTTTATATAAAAGAATGCAATTGTTGGGTCATGTAGTTTAACTTTTTGAGAAACTGCCAAACTCTTAACATGGGGGGCTGTGCCGTTTTACATCTTAATCTGCAGGTGTAAAGGTCCAGTTTCTCTTCACCAACATGTTTTTATTGCCCTTTTTTAAAAATGGCCATCCTAGTGAGAGTATCTTGTAGTTTTCCTTTGCACATACCTAATGACTTACGCTTTGCATATTCCTAATTATTGTTGAGTGTCTTTCCATGTGCTTATTTACCATTCATGTGTCTTTATTAGAGAAATGACTGAGCCTTTTGCCTAATTTTAATTTGTTTGTCTTTTTTTTTAAGTTCTCTTTTTATTGTTCAGTTGTATATTATTCTGAATACAAATCCCTTAATAGACATATGATTTGCAAATGTTTTTTCCCATATTTTGGGTTTTCTTTTCACTTTCTTAATAGTGTCATTTGAAGGACAAATGTTTTTACTTTTGACAAAATCCAGTTTATCTGTTTTATCTTTTCTTGCTTATGCTTTTAGTATCATATCTTAAGAAACCATTGCCTAATCCAGGGTTTTGAATATTTGTACCTGTGCTTTCATCTAAGAGTTTTATAGTTTTAACTCTTATATTTAAATCTTGTATCCCATTTTGAGTTAATTTTTATATAAGGTGTGAAATTGGAGTCCAGCTTTTTGCATGTGGCTGTTAATTGTCCATCACACCATTTGTTAAAGATACTGTTCTGTCCTCATTGAATGGTCTTTGCACCCTTGCCAAAAATAAACTGAAATAAATGTTTGACTTTATCTATTTTATTATTCTGTGTCTGTCCTTATGCCAGTATTGTCTTGATTACTATAATTTTATAGGAAGTTTTGAAATCAGAAAATGTGAGTCCTTCAACTTCATTCTTCTTTTTGAAGATGATTTTGGCTATTCTGGATACGTTGCATTCCCAGCATTCCCATACAGGTTTACGATCAGCTGGTAGCTGGGATTTTTATAGGGATTGTGTGATTCTGCAAGTCAAGTCGGCGTATATTACCATGTTTACAACATTACATCTTCCTATTCATGAACACAGAATATGTTTTCATTTATTTGAGTTCTAGATAATTTCTTTCAACAATGTTTTATAGTTTTCAGTGTATAAGTCTTGGACTATAGTAAAATTTTATTTCAAAGTATTTAAAACTTTTCTATGTTATTTAAATGGAATTTTAAATTTTTTATTGTCTGATTGTTCATTGCTAGTATAGAGAAGTACAGTTGATTTTTTTTTTTATGTTAAGCATGTGTCCTTCAACCTTGCTGAATATATTTACTAGTTCTAATAGGTTTTTAGTGGTTTCCTTAGAATTTTCTATGTACAAGGTCATGTCATCAGTGAATGGGATAGTTTTAGTTCTTCCTTTCTAATCTGTATGTTTTTTATTTCCTTTTCTTGCCAAATGCTCTAGCTAGAACCTGTAGTTCAGTGTTGGGTTGAAGTGGCTAGGGGAGACATCATTATCTTGTTACTGATCTTTAGGGGTGAAGCGTTTAGTCTTTCACCATTACATATGATGTTAATTGTCAGATTTTCATTTTGAGGAAGCTTCCTTCTATTCCTGCTTTCTCAAAGGTCTCTTAAGAGATGTCCCTCTTAAGTTTCTCAAAAACAGATAATAATAATTTTAAAAATCTATTTTATATGATATTTACATCCTCTGGTTGTGACCCTCTGTCCCTCATTTTTGCTTTCACTCCTCATCACTTCTTTATATTTATTGAATCTTTCTGACCTGTGTCTCATTCTTGCTTTTCACTCTGAATGCCATCATCTTCCATTGTGCTTTCAAATTATATCTGTTTATCAACAACAAAAATATACTTCCGTGGACTTCCTTGGCAGTCCAGTGGTTAAAAGACTCTGCACTTCTAATGCAGAGAGTATAGTTTCAATCCCTGGTCAGGGAACTAAGATCCCACATGCTACAAGACAAAAAAAAAATTATACTTCCTGAACAAAAGAGAAAAAGATAAAAAAACTTATACTTCCTGAAACAAATGAGTAAAAGGAAAAACTTTTATACTTCCTGATGTTATAAATGTCGTAAATGTTTACTGTAAATTTTTTTTTTTTTTAAGAAAATAAAATACAGATCAAGGAAACAAATTCTAGAGATCCAACTAGAGATAACACTTTATAACATATTTATGTTATAAAACATATACGTAAACATACACACAGACTTAAAAAATTACCTGGCTTGTGCTGATTTTGCTTGTTTTAAAGTTGGATTTCTTTTCCAAATTGATTTATAAGGTTTCCTTAAAATATATACATACACACATGAAAATATATATATGGTTTTTCATAGATGGGATCATTCTTCACATTGATTTTTGTATTCCGTTTTTTTCCTACTGGCATTAAATCAGGGGTGTTTTAATTACCATGTCATTAAACATTCTTTAAAAACACATTTTTTAATTGCTGCTATATATGGATTTACCACACTTTTAAAAAATATTATTGGACATTTAAGTTGCTTCTAATTTTTCAGTATTATTACAAAAATAGACCTTTATACGTCTTCACAGTTTGCACTCTGATATTTTCTTAGGGTAGGTCTTCAGAAGTGAGATTAGTGTTTTATACAATCTTGTTAAAGAAAAGTCTATAAAATAGTCATAACAGCTTATACTCTAACTGGCAGTGTATAAGTGTAATAATTTCTTTCTTCCAGTTCGGATTCTGAAATAATAGGTTATGCTTTGGACACATTGTATAATATAATATCTAATGATGAAGAGGAAGAAGTAGGTAAGTTTCTTTCATTGTGTTTTCTGTACATAAAATTAACTGGATTGTGCCATTTTTGCTGTTTTAGGGTTGATTTTATTTTATAAATTTATTTTTAAGATTTTTATTCTTCTTTTTTGTTCTAATCAATAAAGGGAAAACATTAGAAAATATCTTTAAGATGACTGCTTTGTATGTGATTTGGAGGTGGAATTAGATTCTTCTTTTTAAAATATATTTTTCTCTCTTTATTGATTTTAGTTAAGCAGAATGAATATTAGTAGTCTCTCAGTTAAATAATCATTTTTGGCTATTGATTAAAAATCAAACTTTTATTTATATGTTACATGGTGAGCACTATGAAGTTAGAGGAATTGTTCCTGATATATACTTGAATTTCTAACATAGATCTTATGTTAACTTTTTTATATTTGGAAGGTTTTTTGTTTTTGTGTTTTTACTTTTTGGCCGCACCGTGGAGTTTCCAGGATCTCAGTTCCCCAGCCGGGGATTGAACCCAGGCCATGGCAGTAAAAACCTGGAATCCTAACCTCTTGGCCACCAGGCAAATCCCAGCATGTGAAATACTTGACTGGAAGTCCGTACATTTTATTCCATGTATTGTAAAAACAGACACTGAGTAACATTTTCCAATGCTATTGAAGAGTGCTTTCCTTATTTCACATTGACTGTTGCAATAGGACATAGCGGGTTTTTCATTTTTCTAGACAATCTAAAGGGTGATATTCATGCATATTATAAGGCTAATTTAGACTGAAATTATAGGGTCCTCCAAAATCTGAGTAGGTAACATAAAGAAATGTATAGATAATATTGTGTACACATATTTTATTAAAGTAAAAGTGTAACAGAAATATGTATAGATATTAATTTCACAAAATACCAGTAATAACATTTGAAACTGGGTTGTGTTGCATAATCACAATTTTTTAGAGTTGAATATCCTTTCTCTTAAATTTTTATTTCTCTGTAATGTCTACCTCACAACTTTATTAATTTCTCAGGAGTAAAAAAATCTTTAGTAAACATAATTTGGTTCTCATTGAAAAAGAGGCTGTCAGTTACATAATAATACTTAAATACAGTACCACCATTTTGAAGAAAAAGATACTTATTTCCACTAGTCATTTCTCAGAAAATTAGATGCAGTTACACTTATTAGAAAACATTAAATTTTTTCTTAGTTGTTTCAGATTGAAAATTTAGCTCTTTTTTTTTTAAGTAATTTTTGTGTTTTTAAAAAACTGTTTAGCATCAATTAGGTGATATTCCTTTGTTATAAATTCATAATCTGCTGCTAGTGCTGCTACTAAGTCACTTCAGTCGTGTCCGACTCTGTGTGACCCCATAGACAGAAGCCCACCAGGCTCCCCCGCCCCTGGGATTCTCCAGGCAAGAACACTGGAGTGGGTTGCCATTTCCTTCTCCAATGCATGAAAGTGAAAAGTGAAAAGTGAAAGTGAAGTCGCTCAGTCGTGTCTGACCCTCAGCGACCCCATGGACTACAGCCTTCCAGGCTCCTCCGTCCATGGGATTTTCCAGGCAAGAGTACTGGAGTGCGGTGCCATTGCCTTCTCCAAAATTCATAATCTAGTAATGTTTAAGTCCATTTTTTTGCTTCTGTTAATGTATTTGGGCTCCTTATTTTTAATTTACCATCCAAAAAGTGATTCTTTGGATGAAACAGGGTAAACAATTGTAGAAACTACAATAGTGGAGTCATTTTTTCTAGGAAAGATTAAAATATGAACTTAGGCTAATAGCCTGAGTCAATTTTTAGAAATCTAGATACTGAGAAATAGGGTCTTCAATTTTATTATTGATACTTTCTCTTTACTGCTTCATTAAAAGATATTTCTTAGCTGACATAATGAACTTCATTTTAAAATGAATTCAACTTCATTGGAGTTATTTTAATAACCCCTCAATTTATTGGTAAATATGTCTCATAACTCTGCATATATGGCACATGCTACATCTATTAGAATATCTAAAATATGTGAGTAAAATGAGTATGAAGCTCTTCCTTTAAGAAATTATATTGCTTATTTGATGTTTTTGAGCTCTTATTTATTTTATTGTGAATACTACTACATAAAAAAGTTTTCTTTATCACCCACTTTTATTTATTTTGTCTACCTTTTCAGATGATGTTGAAGGTAAAAGATTGCATTTAATATGCATGATGCTTTTAGGCATAATTTCTGATAATATAAAAGGACACTGTCAAGTGAGTTTCTTCTGGCTGGTAAAAAAAAAATCTTGAGATTTATTTTAATATATAAGAATTCCTTCATTAAAAAGCAATATTTTATAATCTTATTTTATCATTTCTATGACTACAAAATTATTTATTGTCCAGGACACAGAAAATATTCTAGTACATATTTTAATGAAATTAAAGTTTTTTCTCTGGTAGGACAATTTATTTGAATTACTTCTTATGTGTTTCCAGGGGGAATTTTTGAGCCAGTTTATTTAAAAATAATATTTGAATATGTATACATATATATATATATATACGTGTATACATATAAATTTTACCTATATTCAAGAAGAACTGGAAGGTATTCCAGTTCAGAGAATACTTATATGTTGATATTGTCCCTTTAAAATTATGCATGCACAAGGCCTGGTTACTGACATTTTTTAATATTAATTTATAAAACTCACCAATATTGCCTTTTTTCTAGTGGTCCGATTCAATTTCCATTTACTTTTTAACATTGATTCTTCTTTTCCTCATAGTTAATTTAAAGTAACCACTTTTTTTTGTTTTACTATTTTTCCTGAGATCCTTAACTTTTTAAAATGAAGAAGAAAAATCCTCATCTAAAGTAGGTTTAAAATGGTACATGACAAAATTTCCTATACCTAACAAAAAGCTAACAAAGAAACTAACTTTTAAGCTATATAACATTACCTTTTGTGAAATTTGAACCCCTTGTTTCAAAATAGATAATATTGACCACCTAATTAATTAATATGCCTTGAGTCTTGCGAAAATGCTGTGTCCTTGTTGAGTAGTACTATTATTGTTTCGTCATATTTATAGAGTTTAAATTTTACAGTGCTTTTATGTCCATTATCTTATTTGATCCTGTTAGCAAACTGTGAGGTAGGTAATATTTTTCTCTTTACTAAAGAGAAACCCCAGAGATATATAACTTACATAAGATTGTCTACTAAGTAGGGTAACAAAATTTTTTATACCTTTTTTTGTATTCCGTAGTTTTCTGATTTAATAATCAGAAAAGCAGACAGATGTTTAAAAGTACAGGTCTGCTTGTTTAACTAATTGACCACAGTGTAAAAGATTACTTGTTATTCCCTCCCTCTGAGTTATAACTACTTTTATCAGAATATCTCTTTTGTCCTCCATAATACGGATTATGAACTTAATGTGGAGTTTCAACGAGAAGGTCCAGAATGTTTTTTAATATTGTTTATATAACTGGAAAAAACACAACTGTAAATACATTTGAAGAGTAAATGTATATATACATATTTAGTTAAAAGCCACATAAATAGGTGTGAAATATTTCCAGAGGTTTACATGGACTTTTTAAAAAGCAATCTTTAATTTGATATGCCTGTCTTAGGTTTATTTTCACTATAATTTCAAAACGTCATTTTGTTCTTAATTTTTCATTTGGGATTCCCTGGTGGCAAAGAATCTGCTTGCCAATGCATGAGACTGGGGTTCAATCCCTGGGTGGGGAACATCCCTTTTAGAAGGAAATGGCAACCCACTCTAGTATTCTTGCCTGGGGAATCCCATGGACAGAGGAGCCAAGCGGGCTACAGTCCATAGGGTCGCAACAGAGTCAGACATGACTTAGTAACTAAACAACAAAGGGATATTTACTTTTACAAGTTATAATAAGTATACCAAATAGTACATAAGCTATAGGATGTTAAAAAATAGACTTAACTCTGGGATTTTTCAAATAATTATATTGGATGAAAAGGGATTATTTACATGTTTCATACTTTTGCCTACTTATAAAAACATAGTATTTCATGAGTCTAGTTTTGTTTTACAATCTTTAGATATAATTAGTGTTGTAATTTTAGCTTGACTAACTTCCACATCAAAATAGCTTTGTATGTTACTTTAATCACTTAGCAAATTTTTGTGGGACTCTTCATTAAAATTTAGAAGTGCTGTCTTATGACTGTAACTTGAAGGAAATGGAGTACATCTCACTAACACTTTTTTAGTTAATATTAAATCAGAAGGAACCATAGATCATTGGAACAGGTTCATCTTTACTAGTTCAATTCAAAACATAGATCTTAATTATATACTGCTAAGCTATAGTATTTTATAGAGTATAGCTACAGAATGAATTGCATGTGTAGTATTAAATCTACTTCTTGCTAAGTTATTAGTTTGTGCTCAATGCCTGCACTAAATTAAACTTTTTCTTCTGTTAAACTTGTGTTCCTTATAATAAAGCACAAAAGTTCTAGAGTTCTCTGTATTAAAAGGTATCTGTAGTTAAACATAACATACTGTATCTCCCTCTGAAATGTCACAAAATTTACATTAATGTAGTAAATATTGAGAATTCTGCAAAAAGGAGCCTATTCAGTTTTGTTTAATCCAGATATATTTGTGTACCTGTGCTTGCTTTCATGAGATACCTGTTAACACATGCCACACAATCCTGGATTTTGAGAAATACTAACCAAGACTTAAACCACAGCTTGGTTATTTGCATTTGTCCACATAAAAATATTTCATAGGAAGAATCCATCAAATCTGTATATGGTTTTCCTCCCTTCCTTTTAAGATTAACTTATAAGTTTGAATATTCTCCCAGATGTCAATCTTTTTTTTTTTTTTTTGGCTGCACTGTGTGGCATGTGGGATCTTGGTTCCCTGGCCAGATATCAAATCCATGCACCCTGCAGTGGAAGCATGGACTCCTAAGTACTGGAGCGCCAGGGACGTCCCCCAGATTCCATTGACTTTTATTTTGAACCCTTCTCTAGAGGTCACAGTCTTTGGGCCCAAGGGCATTGTCTGTCTTACGTGAAAGGTTGTTTGACTACTTAGTATTTTCAATAATAAATAAGTTGCTAACATTAAAAATGGGGTACTTTGATATCACTTTTTAGATTTTGAATTGCTAAAAAAATCTGAAGACTGATGACACCTGGGCCTGCACTGTCCCATGGCAGCAGTCAGTTGGGGCTGAGGAACTGCTGCCTTCCTTAGAAGAGCACATAGTCTCCATCCTCCTTGTGGTCTTACAGCTGGCCTGCTTCATTCATGTACATTACTGTCTTGTCCCTGTAGTTGAGTTTATATTCTCTACTATATTCACAACACTCATAAAAACCATTTTAAAATAAATTATATTTCAAAAGCATTATTTTGTTACTTGTATACCCAAGTGTGCTCTCATGTAATAAATATGAAAATACGCAAATATGCAAATGTAAAATAACCCTACAAAGCATCACAATTAGGTCATTGCATTGCTGCGATTGTATTAATACTCTCTTAGAAGGAAACAGTTCTAAGGCGGAGACAGTTAAGCTACTTGCCTATTCAACATTTCTCATGTATGTGGAGAGTTTTTCTCTTGACATGTGTGGGCCACTTTTTGCACAGATTTTCTTTGCTTTTTTATCTATAGATTTTGGCTAAGTATTTGTTCTTGGTACCATCCCCCACATAGCCATGGTTTGTTAGGGTTCCAGGGTAGCTAAAAACAAGATAGGCTCATTAGCCCAGCAAACCTTGTGAAATTTTATGGGATAAAGGGCATTTACCATACCATGGGAATCAGGGCTATTTTTCATGGCTGATTCTAAAGAGGGAGATTTTCAAAAGGTTTTATTAGCTTCCAAATTCTCGTATCTTTCCCAGTTTCTTTGTTATCTCCCTTCCCATCATCACATCACCTTGCAAATAAAATGGAAAGGGAGTGCAGTTCCTGCTACTTACCTAGTCTGTTTTTTTCCAACTCCATAGGTAAATTCAGCTTTGAGTATTGAAAACCACAATGTACCATGCAGAATTTTACTTTCAGAGATGTGTGAATAATCAGGGCACAGGATTTTATCTGCTCCCAAAGGAACAGCAGGAAATCTTTTAAGCAGATCAGTGATAGATATTGTCCCTTGAGTCCATGCTAGTTATGTTTGAGTATTAGACTTCCTTATGATTTTATTAGGCCTTTGTTACATCAAGCCTTTGCCCCTTTAATAGCCTTGACATAATAATTATGCAGTAACATAATGATAGCTTTCAGATGTAGTTTTTTTAATTCCTTCATGTCGTCCTCTACCTGTTTTCCCTGAAATAATGGAAATACTGCAATGGAAATAATGACCGCTTCCCTAGGCAATTCTTCTGAAACCACCATTAATCTAAAAAATTGAACTAAAAGGGGAAAAAATTGTTTACTGATGTCAAAAATGAAGCAACTTTATTTGGCATCCGATCAATCATGAACTCAAGTAGCTACTTATTTTAGTAGATTGGATACAACTTTTATGAGAAAGATATAAGGTAAAATATCAGTGACAGGATTTGTTTACAGATAAGCATGTTTCTGGAAATATCATAAGTCATACTTTTTCTTAGACATCTTTTGCATCTTGGTGTAATACTCATTAATAGTAACCTTATAAGAATTTGAAAATTTTTTTGAATCATTAAAAGAAGACTGTTATGTTCTGTATAATTTTGAAACTTGAGGGAATTCCCTGGTGGTCCAGTGATTAGGACTCCACACATTAATTGCCAAGGGCCCAGATTGGATCCCTGGTCAAGGAACCGACCAAAAAAAAGAAAACTAGATAATATCAATGCATGTAGATGTGTAGTGTGTTATAAATCTTAGAACTGTGGTTCTTAAGGGCAGTTCGGCCCCTCCTGCCACCTGAAGGACATTTGTCAACGTCTGGAGACATGTCTGGTTATCCCAACTTGAGTAACTGTAATGAATTGCAATTGGCATCTTGTGGGTAAAGGCCAGGGGTGCTGCTAAACATCTTGCAATGCTTGGGGAGCCTCTCACAACAATGTCATTGTCAGTAGTGCCAAGGTTGAGAAATCCTGTGTTAGGGATGATGATGATCATGTCGTCGTTACTGTTATTGAGCACTTACTATTCACCAAACACTGTGCTAGATGTTTTAGTTACTCAGATCCTTACGGAAAACCCTGTGTGAAAGAAAGCTGTTCCCATTTTACAAGTAAGGAATCTGAAGCTTGTACAGTTGGGCTCTTTGCCCAAAGTAATGTGACTAAATGGATGAAAATGGGTATAATCAGTCTGACTTAAAACCTTTGTGAGCTTTCTTTTCACTTGACTGCCTTTCAAAAAAGTCTCTGACTATACCACACACCCTAGCCATTCTGTTCATAAACAAATTCTGCCTGTGTTAGCAGTGCTACTTTATTTCTCAACATGTTAAGTTCAGAGATAATATTTGACAGGTAATTGCTCCTTTCTCCTTGAAACACTTCTTCATTCATTTCTGTCTCCCTGATTTTCTTCCTGTCTCACTGGGCTACTCTTTCTTTGTCTCATTTGTTGTTTTCTTTCTTTTCTCGCCAGTCTTTTTAACATTGGAATGTCCCAGGGCATGGGTTTCTTTCCTTCTCTATTTTTTCCTTCAGTGGTCTCATCTAGGCTTGTGACTTCAAGTACAGTCTGTATGCCTGCCTCTCAAATATCTATGTCCAACCCAGACCTCGCCACTGATATCCATATATGTATATTCAAATACTTAACTTGATGTCTCCAATTAGATTTTTTCCTTCCACACACAACTTTATTGAATTATAATTAAAATATAATAAATGTGTAAATATACAGTTTGATGAATTTTGACATATGTATAAATCCATGAAACCATCACTACCACCAAAATAATGAACATATCCAAGTTTCTTTGTGCTTGCTTGTAATCAGTTCCTCCTCCTTCTATCCCCATTTAATCATAGATCTGTGATTACTGTAGATTATTTGCATTTTTCTGGAATTTTTATGTAAATAAGATCATACAATATATACTCTGTTTTTGGTTTATTTTGGTCTGGCTTCTTTCACTCAGCATAATTATTCTGAGTTTCATTCATAGTGCATGTCAAGAGTTTAATCCTTTTTTATTGCTGTTGTATGAATATATAACAAAATGTTAATCCCTTCCCTTGTTGGTGAGCATTTGGATTGTTTGTCCAAGTTTTTAGCTGTTACCCTTGAAGCTTCTATGTACAAGTCTTTTTGTGGACATACATTTTCATTTCTGTTGAGTAAATACCAAAGAATAGATTAGCTAAGTGATAGAGTAGGTGTATGTTTACCTTTACAAGAAATAACCAAACTGTTTTTCAAAGTAGTTATACCATTTAAAATTCCCACTGGCAGTGTATAAGAATTCTATTTCCTCCGCATCCTGTCCAATACTTTCTATCTTTTTAAATTTTAGCTGTTCTGATGGACGTGAAATAGTATCTCATGGTAGTTTTATATTTTCACAATAAATAATTATATTGACAGTTTTTCATGTGATTATTTGCCACCCATATACTTTCTGTGAAGTTAAGTGAAAGTCGCTCAGTCGTGTCCAACTCTTTGCGACCCCATGGACTATATAGTTCATGGAATTTTCCAGGCCAGAATACTGGAGTGGGTAGCCTTTCCCTTGTCCAGGGGATCTTCCCAACCCAGGGATTGAACCCTGGGTTCGATCCACATTGTTGGCGGATTCTTTACCAGCTGAGCCACAAGGGAAGCCCAAGAATACTGGAGTGAGTAGCCTATCCCTTCTCCAGAAGATCTTCCCGATTCTTCAGGGATTGAACCAGGGTCTCCTGCATTGCAGGTGGATTCTTTACCAACTGAGCTATCAGGGAAGCCCTTTTACTTTCTTTGGTGACATATTTATTCAGATCCTTTGTTCTTTTTTTTTTATACTCGATTGTCTTCTTATACTTCAGTTTGTAAGAGTTCTGTATATATTCTAGATAAAAGTCCTTGTGATATATGTTTCACAAATACTTTCTCTCAGTCTTTGACTTGCCTTTTTATTTTCCTAACGTTGTATTTTGAAGAGCAAAATTTTTAATTTTCATTAATTCCAGTCTATTGATTATTTTTCTTATATAATTTGGGCCTTTTGTTTCCTATTTATGAAATCTTTACCAAACCTAAAATCACTAAAATGTTCTCCCATAGTTTCTTTTAAAAGTTTTAGAGTTTTAACTCTTGTGATTAGGTCTGCGAACCAATGGGTCTGTTTCTACACTTACTGTTCTGTTGGTCTCTATGTCTTTCATGTTGCCTGCATGACGCGGTATTGGTTACTGTGCGTGTGAATATGCTCAGTCGTGTCCAACTCTTTGCAGCCCCCTGGACTGTAACCCACCAGGCTCGTCTGTCCATGGAATGTTCCAGGCAAAAATACTGGAGTTGGCTGCCATTTCCTACTCCAGGGGATCTTCTTGACCCAGGGATCTAACTTGCATCTCTGTGTTTTCTGTATTGGCAGGTGAATTCTTTAACCCTGTGCCACCTGGGAAGCCCCTGTTGGTTACTCTTATCTTTATAGTAAATCTTTACCAGTGTAAGTCCTCCAACTTTGTTCCTTCTCAAAACTATTTTGGCTCTTTTTGGTCCTTAACACTCCCATATCAATTTTAGAATCAGTTTGTCAATTTCTACCTAAAAAAAAATTGATATTTTGATTGGGATTCCGTTAAATCTGCAGATTGATATGAGAGTAAACTGATATTTTAACAATTTTGAGCCTTGTAATACAAAAGCTCTTCCCTGGTGGCTTATTGATAAAGAATCCACCTGCAAATGTAGGAGGTGCTGGATTGGGAAGATCCCCTGTAGAAGGAAATGGCAACCCATTCCAGTGTTCTTGCCTAGGAAATCCCATGGACAGAGGAGCCTGGTGGGCTACAGTCCATAGGGTCGCAAGAGAGTCAGATATGACTTAGCAACTAAATAACAACAACAATAATACAGGAACGCAGTATGTATATTATTTAAATCTTAATTTCTCTCATCACCATTTTGGAGTGTTCAAAGTATATAGATTTTATACATCTTTTATCAGAGTTACCCCTAAGTCTTTAATACTTTCTGGCACTCTTAATTGGTGCTATTTTTAAAATTTGAATTTCTAATTTTTTATCATCAGTATATAGAAATGCCATTAATTTTGTATATTGGCGTTTTATTCAGAAACTTTGCTAAATTCACTCTCTAATAGGTTTTTTGTAGATTCCATAGGATTTTCTACATAAACAAGCATAAATACAGTTCACTTCTTTCTTTTCAGCCCATAGGCCTTTTATTCTTTTTCTGCCCTGTGACACTAAGAACTCCCGTATGATGTTGATTAGAATTGGTGAAATGGATATTCTTGCATTTTTTCCTCATCTTAAGTGAAAATCATTCAGTCTTTTACCATTAAGTTTTGATGTTAGCTATGTTTTTTGTAGATGCCCTTTATCATCCAGTCTTATGACTATAAAGATCATTTTTATGTTTACCATTCTAATATATATGTCCAACCCAAACCCATCCACTGACAGTTATGCTTTCCTTTATCCAGTTGATTGATAACCCCACTCAAGTTTTTATGTGCCTCAAACTGAACACATTCAAAACTAAACCTCTGGTTCTCTATATATTCTCAGCTTACTTCTTCCAGTGTTTGCAGTCTTCAGTAAGTGGCAGTGCCGTCCTTCCACTTCAGGCTGAAGCCTTAGAATCACTCTACCTTTTATTTTTCTCCCCTTCTCACAACTCCTCTAAGGAATATGCCAACAAATCCTGTTCCTTCTATTTTCATAAGAATTATGACCACTCTCCAAGCCACCTTCACTGCTTACCTTGATTATTGCCTCCTAAATGAACGGCCTATTATTTCCCTCTTTCCCTTGGCATCTTCTTAGCATAGCCAGACTAGTCCTTTTAAAAGTAAAGTATATTTTAAGTAATATAGTTTTAAGGTTCAGAAACAGTGAATTCTTCTACTGATAAAAAAAGATGATAAAATAAATATTTCTTAGGATTTCTGAAGGATGAACCCAGCATATTAATCAATATGCTAGAAAATTAGGTTATATTAATAACTTAGAATATGAAAACTTCTGTTTTCTACTTTGGTCTCTTTCTTTTCTCATCAAATAATTAAATGAGATTATCACTATCAGTGTTGGATTGTCTTGCTTTTTTGGTCTGCTGTGTTTTTTCTATTTCTAAAGTATATTAATATTAAAATCTAACATTTGAAAAAAGAACAATTTGAGGGATAATAAATATGTTTGATCTTGACTGCCAACTCCATTGTTTATAGTCACTGCCTGGAGCAATATGTGCAAAAGGAATAGCTGTGTCTGCAATAGGTGAGGGGATGGGAGTAGTGTATTTGCCATCTCTATATTGCATTTATATTGTAGGCAGATTTTAAATGCTAATTTGCTTTGGCAATTGTTGCTTCAGTTTTTAATGACCCTTTATATTTTTTTTTGACAAAGTGCATTGAAACAACAGATAAAGAATTAAATCTTAAATATAAAATCTTTTAAAAAATGAATGAAAAATTACATGCAAATTCTGGTTTTACCGCCAAATAACTTTATAGGATGTATATGTTAATTTTTTTGAAACAGATACTGAAGAATCTTTAGATGATTGGTTTAACTTTAAATTATTTACCTCAGTAACACTAAGAGACTAAGAGTCAGCAAGGACTATGTGTTAAGTAATCTTTTGCGGGGAGGGGATTTTGGGGTATGATGTACGTCCATTAACATTTATTCTTAGGGGTTGTGTAGTCCTGTGTGTTTGGGCAAATTATATAGTAGCATAACCAGTATCCAGTATCACATTTGAGATAGAATATTTCCATCACCCCAGTAAGTTCCCTTGTACTCTAACTAGAAGTTTAACCTAAAAATGACCTTGAGAAAATGTGGAGATCTAAATATATTTTCTTTGAATATCATAAACACTTAAAGAATAAAAATTTCTTTAAATGACACTGAAAGTAATTTTAAGGCTATGTCCTTCCAGCATAATCGTGATACCATTTCCAGCCACACTGTTCAAGAAAATTACCGTTTCTGCTTAGCTTCTTCAGCAAAACAGACACTTTAAAATAATAAAGCATCATGTTCAAGTACTTTATCTTTGAATATTACAGAAGAAAACTCCACAAGGCAGAGTGAGGATTTGGGAAGCCAGTTTACAGAAATTTTCATTAAGCAGCAAGAAAATGTCACTCTTCTCTTATCTTTATTGGAGGTAAGTAAAGAACTTTGTTGTTTTTGTCATCTTAATAAGCTTCTTTTGTTGCCCTTTCGGGTGTTACTGAGGAAGCAATACATATGTTCCTTTTTAAGACAGTGAAATTTGTTGTATCGTTGCAAGAGATTCACGTGTTTGTTTTAAGACCTGTGTGATCTCTTCACATACTGTCTGCTTGTTTCCATTTTTACAAAGTACAGTTATATCTAGTCAGTAACAGTTTAATCATTTTGATCATTTATAATTTTTCTTTTTATTTCTTAAATTACTTTTTTAAAGTTTGCTAAACTCTTTTTGTTTGCTTATAGTTTTTGGTACCATACTACTAATTGGAAAAAAAAAAGTTTTTCTTGAAAATGTGAATTACAAATGTTAAATATTTTGAATTCTTGTATTGTAGGAGTTTGATTTCCATGTCCGCTGGCCTGGCGTGAAGCTTCTTACTTCTCTTTTAAAACAACTAGGGCCTCAGGTTCAGCAAATTATTTTAGTCAGTCCCATGGGTAAGTGACTCATCTTCCTTATATTATTTTGATATAAAAGTGAGGATCACCGACTTCTCTGGCAGTCTAGTGGTTAAGACTCTGCACTTTGAATGCAAGGGGTGTGGGCTCTATCCCTCGTTGGGGATCTAAGATCCCACATGCTTCATGACAAGGCAAAAAAAATTTTTTAAGTCAGGATCATAAAAAACAAAACAAAAAATAAAACAACAAAATAACAAGAAAATAAAAGTAAGGATCACTTTTATAACTGAAATGATGTGTTAATAAATTGTTTATAATTTGAATCACTATTGGTATTTTTGATCTGCCAGTGTTTTACACATGGTTATATGTTCTAGGTGTTTCAAGATTGATGGACTTATTAGCAGATTCCAGGGAAGTTATACGTAATGATGTAAGTTACATTTTTTTTAAAAGCCTCAGAATATGCAGCTTTTATTCTCTCTTTGCAAATGAAATCTTTGATGACCCTTTTTCAGAGTTATAAGAAATTAGATTTGGAAAATTGGGTTAATGGTTTAGACCTTTTAAAGTTATATACAAGGCCCCATTATTTCTTTGTTTTCTGCCTATTCAGTATTTTGGTTAGACAAATAATTTTGCTATTCAAATTTATGCCTTCTACAAGTTTAGGATTTCTTCCATCTTTTTCTGAAAGGTTGTTCTGATCCCAAACTGTGCCTCCAGAGAGAGTACAGGAAACATCCCTAGACATTGAACTGCATAAACTTAACAGTTAAGTGCTGCATTTGAACTCTCCACCCTTAATTGATTGAATATATTTCAAAGGATTTTCCTTGTAATCTTTATTTAACTCACATGATTTGCTCCGATTTAATATTTGCATATACATTTGAGTATTTTATATTGACCAGTACTGTTTTGTTTTGATACAGTACTGTTTAGCTGCTTGACCATTTTTTTTTGTTATCTACAACTTGACCAAAACCACAATACTTTAGATGGCAATTGGAAAAATCTTTCAAACTAAACTTTAGAGCTAGGAGATCTTATCAGACTAATTTAGTCTCCACACTTACACTGAGAGGCCGAGGCGCACAGAAACCGAGTGGCTTGTCCTTCATTGGGGATGTCTTATACCTCTTTGTATCTGTGGCACCGGCCTTGCTCCTTCCTCATCTTAAGTGCTAGTGAACACCATTTGGGTTGTTCTTGGTCTCACAACTGGTTCATGGCAAAGCAAAGACAAAACTGAAATGCTCTTGACTTCTTATCCACATAGACAATATTTTTAGTTTTGTATTTAAAACTTTGTAGTATGTATGTGAATGCAGTATCATAAGTGAAGAAATAATATAGTAATGAAACTCATAAGGGCTTTTTAATTTTTTTTAATTTATTTTTTAATTGGAGGAAAATTGCTCTAAAATGTATTGATTTCTGAGGACATTTTTTAATTCCTTAATATTGTTTTAAGAATTGTGTACCTATTAGGAATTTTGAGTGTCTTTTCTTGACTAAAATACTACTATGTGTCTTAAACCCGAATTTGTTCTACTCCTCTCTTGGCCCTTAGTTCAAATAAGATACATACCAATTAATAAAGAATTATTACATACATACATACAAACTAATTAATAAAGAAATTCTCTCTTCCTGTATTGTTATTAGTATTATTATCATTTATTTTCATTTTCAGATATAATTTGTGTGTGTATATAACTGCATTATCTTGGTTTTTAAATATAGCACTTCTTTTAACTATCTAGTGTTTTTCTTTTTTCCTACTCCTAACCTTTTTTCCTGTTTTTGAGACGGATAAAATGATTCTCTATTTATGTTGGTTTTCATTAATTTTACAATTAGGGATTAAGTTATATTTTTGCTATAATGTTTATTAGATTTTGGAGTTTTACAGCCGTCTTTCCTTTGGTTTAACAAATTCATTTGAATTTTTTGTGCATACTTATTATTGAGCGTTATGTAATAAACAGCATATTACAGCGTATGGCGATCAGAAGAAACTAACCAGCACCCTGGCGGTCACTAGTGGCACTCTGTGACTGCCTAGAATAGTATACTGCTTCCCCTCGCTCTTTTGTATTGTTTTCTTTCCTCATCCTTCTTTTTAAAACTTTGATTTCCTTCTTTTCTTTCTTTTTAATGTTTCTCATTGCATACAGTGATAGTTATCAACATGACTAAATCGCTCAGGGAGCCTATTGGTAAAGATTTTTAATCTCAGTTTGTTCCATATTTGAAAAATTGATTTTGATCTGGATTTAGAGAATTAGTCATTTTTCATAGGTGCACTGAAATATCATATTTATTCAAGTTAGTGCTTAAAAATTAGTGAGAAAGGTTGAGAAAACTCTAGGTACCAGCTCACATCTAAGTGATAGTCTGTAATTGCATTCTTTAGTTTATTATTATGAGAAATGTAAGCACACACAAAAGTAGAGAAAACACAGACAAACCCATCCCCTAAACCCCTTAATTTTCAAGATTTTATTATACTTGTTTCATCTACTCCTCCCCTCACCATTCTCCTGTATTTTTTTTAATTTATGTCTTCTCCTTTATTTTTAACTGGAATATTTAAAAGGAATCAACCTATCTGATTTCACTATTTCTGTATAATTTCACTACTGCATACTTCAGTATACATGTAATGTGTATCCTTATATAACTACAATGCAATTATTGCATTTAATGAGATAACAAGTGTGTCTTAGCCCTCAGTTTAAATAAGATAACTATTCTGTACTCAAGTTTCCCACTTGTCTCATAAATGTCTTTCATAGTTGGTTTCCAAATCAGGATCCAGACAAGGTTCTCTCATTACATTTGATTGTTGATGTCTTACTTTTCTAAAGGCCTTGATTAGGTAGGTTTTGGTTCACCTCTTTGCTTTTCCCTGGGTGAAGCAGTTTGCAACACATGAGGAAATGAAATACCTGGCTGTCTCATTTGTATGATCAGTGGATTTGATTCAGGTGATGACATTCAGATCCCTTCATAGATCCTTTCGTCCATTATAGCCTATCATTCATTAATGAACATTGCCAGAATCAGTAATTTTGTTAAGAGTTTCAAAATGATGATTTCTAGAACTTGTCATTCTTTTACATTTATTCAGCGGTAATTTTCCTCAAAGAGGAAGTTTACTTCACGGAACAGTTTATTTTATTACCCTGAATTACAATTCATATGTGAAAGGAAGGATAAATCGATAAATCCCTTTAATTGCCAATTTTTAAAGTCAGGAATTGGTGCCCACTTACTTTCAATGACCAATGAGTGTATACTTTATTTTCAATAACATTTTAGTGGATATGTCTGAATAGAGGAATACCTCTCATAATAGGTAGAAGAAACTGAAATGCATTGAAACCTTGGGTTCTGTGGGGGCTGTTTTATTTCCTTTAGTCCTCATAAAAACCCTCTGACAAAGATACCATCCTCGTTTTACACATGGGTGTACTGAGACTTACATTATATAAATTACACACAGAATTTAAGTAATTTGCTTCAAGTTGCACAAGCAGTTAACCAGAACTTTAAAAAACCCGCTGTATCTAATTCATAGCCTTAGTGTTCTTCCATTGTATTTCTTCCTCCTTTGTTAGCAGTTAAGCTCATTAAGTAGGAGAATTTGACGTAACCACTTTCGCTTTCTCATATTAATGTTGAGAGTGGACAGTCAGAAAGATGAGTAGGACAAGTGCAATAAGGCTGTGGGCGTTTTTTGTCTTGTGTGAATACTGACCTGCCCAGTATGGACAGCCGACAGCTAATTGGCCTCTTAGGCACTTTTGCTATTCCTCTTCCTTTAAATAATATCTGCTTTTTTCATTAAATATTTTCTGTCTCTTTGACCATTAGAATATTGTTAGACTCCCTGTGAGCTCGTACAATTCTTATTTGATAGTGAAATAAGCAGAAATGGTTAACAGTGAGTTTTTCTTGAATAATAAGTAGTTGCAGATATATAAACTAAATCTGGCTCAATAGGAACTAAGTAAAACTAAAAATCATAATCAAAGACTACAGAGAATTGTTCTGTACTAGACATGCTATTCATGAGACATGAATTCTCATCCTTCCTTTTTTTTTTTCCCACCTGTCAACTTTTAGAATTAAATCTGGAGAATTTGCAGGCTGAATAACTACAAGAATAGTTGAACTTTCCCTGCTAGAATGTGGTGGTGTTTATTGACTTAAATTATTGATTTCACAATTTCTTACTGTTACTATTGTGAAGTACATACAGAGGCATTACTGAGATAGATACAATCATGTTCAGCTCTCTTAGACCACAGTGAAAGCTATGTAATGATTGATGAATGAGCAAGGATTGTTGTATATTTGTATTGAATCGTGAAAAAAAGAACTGAATTAGGAATTGCTAAACATGGATTCTAGTCAGGGTGGTCTGTCTTTTGAAATCTGTATAGTTTAGGGAGGCAAATTACTCACCTTCTGTATCCTTTTTTCCCCTATCTATAAAGCAAAGGAGTTGGACTTGTAAAATTCCTGCCACTTCTAAATCTCTGTGATTTTTAAAGTAATCTTTAAATGTCTTTAAAAAGTTATATTCCACTCAACATTATCTTTCTTCTCCATAAGGGCGTCTTACTACTGCAGGCACTAACAAGAAGCAATGGAGCAATCCAGAAAATTGTTGCTTTTGAAAATGCTTTTGAGAGACTACTGGACATTATTACAGAGGAGGGAAACAGTGATGGAGGTATAGTATGAAGAGATTGATTTGAGAAGGTTCCTTTTGTTCTCATTGAATTGTTAACTTCTGAGGAATGCAACTGAAGGCAGAAAGGAGGGCGTATGCCTTTTTTGTTGTTTTGTTAGATGTTGAAAGAGGCTTTCCTGAGGGAGGATGGAGGCTTTACAGTCTTTCTTTCTTCCTCTGTGGTTTGTTGAGTTTGGATTTCTTTTTACTTATCCTGCTTAATATTTCTTAGACTTTCAGAATCTGTTGGTGTCTTTCCTCATTTCTGGAAATCTCAGCTATATCTCTTCCAATACTGCTTTGTCACGTTTTTTGAAATCTTCCTAAACTCAGAGTCAGTTCTCTGTTATCTGACTAGATTCTCCCCTTATCATCATACTTTCTCATCTGTGTTTTCTGTCTTTTTATCTTTCCAGATTTTCTTCTGGATTATTTCTTCTGATTATTTCCTATTTCACCAATTCTCTCTTCACCTGTATTTGATCAGCTTTTGCATGTATCGTTGAGTTTTAATTTTTCTTTTCTATAAGTTCTATCTGGTACTTTGGCAAATTTGCTAGGTAATTTTTTACAAGTTCCTTTTTTCTGTATATATTTTCAATTTATCTTTTCATTTCTTTAAATGTAAGAAACAATTATTTTATGGTCTCTGATAATCCTAGTATTTTAAGTCTTGGTGGTACTTTGCTTTACTGGGTTTTACACATGGTACAATGTTTTTTGTGTACATGGTTTTCTTTTACTGTGTTTTGTGTCATACTTAGAATTAGTTACAGGAATTTGAATCCTAAGATGAAGGTAATTTCTTGCAAAGAAAATGTGTTTGTCTTTGGCAAGCCCTGGGGTTATAGTTTATCTGGGATCACCTTATTCCAGATTGAAGGCTTGACATTTCCTGGACCATTCAGGCAATGCAAACCCAGGCCAATCTATGAGTGCTGCTGCTGCTCAGTCGCTTCAGTCGTGTCCGACTCTGTGCGACCCCAGGGACGGCAGCCCACCAGGCTCTCCCGTCCCTGGGATTCTCCAGGCAAGAACACTGGAGTGGGTTGCCATTTCCTTCTCCAATGCATGAAAGTGAAAAGTGAAAGTGAAGTCTCTCAGTTGTGTCCGACTCCTAGCGACCCCATGGACTGCAGCCCACCAGGCTCCTCCGTCCATGGGATTTTCCAGGCAAGAGTACTGGAGTGGGTGCCATTGCCTTCTCCAAATCTATGAGTACTGGTTAACTTTTCACTGTTTGCCCCCTGGGGATATGTCCTTTTGAGGTTCTGGTTTATTAGGTGAAGAGTTTTCTGTTAGATTCCTTGCCTACCTTGTGTATACCCTTGGCTTTGATTTATTTTCCTTCTGTCCCATGAAACTGTCAAAATGAAAAGTTTAGATTTATCAAAATTGAGAAATGTACCGCCAGCCAAAAGGTACTTTTATACTTAGCTAGCTGTGTAGATACCCATTTTCTTGTCAGTTTTAGCCTGCTGTATAGTCACTTCATTGCTCTTAGACTTTTTTTTTAGTTCAGCATTTTTAGATACTTTTAGTGAGAAATTGATCGAAAAAACCTAGCACCAGAGTCAGAGGAGAAAAATGAGTATATTTGCATTCACTGAACTGAAGTTAGTAAGTATCATAGTATGGTTGAGAGTAGGCTTACTAATCTGGAGGGCAGGGCCACGCTGGTGATAAAGATTTGGGTCATTAGAATATAGATGAAACAATAGATAAGCAGAAAAGATTGGATGAGTTACTTAGGGGTTCCCCAATGGTTCAGCGAGTAAAGAATCCACCTGTAATGCAGGAGACACAGGTTCAATCTCTGGGTAAGGAAGATTCCCTGGAGAAGGAAGTGGCAACCCACTCCAGTATTCTCTCCAACAGATAGAAGACCCTGGCGGTCTATAGTCCACAGGGTTGCAAAGAGTCAGACACGGACTGAGCACACATGCAAAGAGAGAGAGTTATCTTACTGAGATTTTATTTCATTACTTAAATTAATAATGAGATTAAGCATATTTTCATGGGTATGTTGTTGTTCAGTCACTGTCATGTCTGACTCTGCGACCCCGTGGACTGCAGCATGCCAGGCTTCCTGTCTTTCACTATCCCCCAGCGTTTGCTCAGACTTGTGTTTGTTGAGTTGCTGCATCCAACCATCTCATCCTCTGTCACCCCTTCTCCTGCCCTCAGTTTTTCCCAGCATCAGGGTCTTTTCCTATGAGTCAGCTCTTTACATCAGGTGGCCAAAGTATTGGAGCTTTAGCTTTAGCTTTAGTTCTTAAAATGAATATTCAGGATTGATTTCCTTTAGAATTGACTACTTTGATCACCTTTTAGTCCATGGGACTTCCAAGAATCTTTTCCAGCACCACAGTTTGAAAGCATCAATTCTTTGGCACGTAGCCTTTTTTATGGTCCAACTCTCAAATCCATACATGATTACTGGAAAAACCATAGCTTTGACTATATGCTTTGTCAGGGAAGTGATGTCTCTGCTTTTTAATATGCTGTCTAGGTTTGTCAGAGCTTTTCTTCCAAGGAGCAAGCGTCTTAATTTCGTGGCTGCAGTCACCATCTGCAGTGATTTGGGAGCCCAAGAAAATAAAGTCCATCACTGTTTCCGCTTTCTCCCCATCTATACGCCATGAAGTGATGGAACTGATTGCCATGATCTGAGTTATCAGTTCAGTTCAGTCGCTCAGTCCTGTCTGACTCTTTGCAAACCCATGAACCTCAGCACGTGAGGCCTCCCTATCCATCGCCAACTCCCGGAGTTTACTCAAACTCATGTCCATCGAGTCAGTGATGCCATCCAGCCATTTCATCCTCTGTCGTCCCCTTCTCCTCCTGCCCCCAATCCCTCCCAGCATCAGTCTTTTCCAGTGAGTCAACTCTTTGCATGAAGTGGCCAAAGTATTAGTTTCAGCTTTAGCATCAGTCCTTCCAATGAACACCTAGGACTGATCTCCTTTAGGATGGACTGGTTGAATCTCCTTGCAGTCCAAGGGACTCTCAAGAGTCTTCTCCAACACCACAGTTCAAAAGCATCAATTCTTCGGCGCTCAGCTTTCTTCACAGTCCAACTCTCACATCCATACATGACTACTGGAAAAACCATAGCCTTGACTAGATGGACCTTTGTTGGCAAAGTAATGTCTCTGCTTTTGAATATGCTATTAGGTTGGTCATAACTTTCCTTCCAAGGAGTAAGCATCTTTTAATTTCATGGCTGCAATCACCATCTGCAGTATAGTCACTGTCTATTTTTGTGTATCCTTGAACCCTTTGAATTACCTTCTTGCCCATTTTTATGTAAGTTCATTTTTCCATTTCCAGTTGATTACTTGGAAGCTCTTATATATTCTGGACACTAATCATTTGTTGATTATACATGTTGTAGTTATCTTCTCTTAGTCGGTTTATAGTGTTTCTGTTAAAGTTTAAAATTTTAATATAATCACGTGTTAGATTTTTTTTATAGTTTATGCTTTTGGGTTTTATTTAAGAAATCTATCTCATTGTCATAAAGAGAGTTTCCATCACTTTCTTGTACTAAAGGCTTTAAAAATTTGTCTTTTGCATTTAATTAATAGGGATTTTCTTTTGAATGATGGTATAAGATTTGTGATCAAATTTCATATATGTGAAGGTCGGTTTCTGAGTTGTGTGTTCTATTCCATTAGTGTTTGTCTAGTTCTACACTAAAACCATACTTTCTTAATTACTAAGGCTTCATAATAATCTCCTATTAGAATATTGAAAGAATTTCCTATCTTGGCCCTCTTCATAATTTGTCTTAGTGTCTGTTTTCTTTATTCTTCATTTAAGTGAAACTTAATAGCTAGTCAAGTTATCTGAAAATCCCAGTTGGGATATTTATTGAAAATATACAGAGTCTAAAGATTAAAGAGAATCATCATCGACTTTTTCTCTCCATGAATCCAGGTATATCTTTTAATCTATTCAAGTCTTCTTTTTATCTCTTTCAGTAATGTTTATAATTTTAAACACAAGAGTTGTATACCTTTTTTTATTAGATTCATTCCCAGGCATCTTATACTTTTTGTTACATATGAATGAAATCTTTCTTTTTAATTACATTTTCAAATGGTTACTATTTGATTTTTTATATATTGATTTTGTATCCAGTTATCTTATTAAATCATTAGTTCTCATTGGACTTTCTGTGTAGATATGATATCTTCTACAAATAGTGTAATCCTTTTTTCTTTCTTTCATTTCTTATACCAGTTTTCTTGTCCTCTTTGTCTCATCACACAGACTAGGATCTTTGGTGGTGGTTTAGTCGCTAAGTGGTGTCCAACTCTTGCGACCCCATTGACTGTAGCCTGCCAGGTTCCTCTGTTCTTGGGATTCTCTAGGCAAGAATACTGGAGTGGGTTGCTGTTTCATTCTCCAGAGGATCTTCCTGACCCAGGGATCAAACCCAGGTCTCCTGCATTGCAGGCAGATTCTTTACCATCTGAGCCACTAGGGAACCCCATTGGAATCTTTAATACAGTGTTAGAAGTAATTGCTGACTTTAATGAAAATGTTGTTGTTTCACCTTTAACTCTGATTTTTGCTAAGAGTTTTTATCATGAGTGAGTCTTGAAGCAAAGAAAGAGGAATGCATAGGTGGATCATAGGATTTTTAGAGCAGTGAATCTATTCTATGTAACTGTAATGGTGGGTACATAAAATTAATACATACGTTGAAACCTATAGAACTTACAAAGAATGCGGCGTAATGTAAACTATGACCATGAGTTAATAGTGTGTCAGTATTCATTCTTCAGTCTGACACATGTACCTCACGCTAATGCTAAATAGTAAGAGCAGTGGACACTGGCAAGGAGAGAGTATGTGGGAGTTCCCTATATTTGTTTCTCAGATTTTCTTTAAACCTGAAGGTGCTCTGAAAAAATAGTCTTAATTTTTAAAAAGCAATTAATTCCTACAATCATACAGCTCAAGTAGTAGGCACAAAAGTGTGGGTATATACACAGAGGAACCTACTCACTATGAGCATCCAGCCTTCCTCATAGGCTTTGCAGAGGAAACAGAGCTCTTTGCCTAGGAAGCCTGAGGAGTGACCAGACATCTGTAAGGAAAACCAGGGAGGGAGTCATTAGTGTTTTAGAAACCAAGAGGAAGTTTCAAGGAAGAGGCATTGAGACAACAATCTCTTAGAGATTATAATGATTGATTCATTTAACAAATATTTAGTAGGGCTAAATATTGGAAGACTTCCCTGGTGGCTCAGATGGTAAAGCGTCTGTCTACAATGTGGGAGACCTGGGTTCGATCCCTGGGTCGGGAAGATCCCCTGGAGAAGGAAATGGCAATCCACTCCAATACTATTGCCTGGAAAATCCCATGGACAGAGGAGCCTGGTATAGGTTACAGTCCATGGGGTCGCAAAGAGTTGGACACGACTGAGCGACTTCACATGCATACATGCATACCTTGTATACGGGGCTTCCCTTGTGGCTCAGCTGGTGAAGAATCCACCTGCAATGTGGGAGACCTGGGTTCGATCCCTGGGTTGGGAAGATCCCCTGGAGAAGGGAAAGGCTACCTACTCCAGTATTCTGGCCTGGAGAATTCCATGGACTGTGTAGTTCATGGGGTCGCAAAGAGTCAGACCCAACTGAGCAACTTTCACTTTCACTTTACCTTGTATATGTCTGATGTCTTATCTCTATATCTGCTGAGGATACAGAGGTGAGTAGGATATTCACAAATTCCTGTCTTCATGAATTATAATCTAGTGGAGAAGACAGATGCTACATAATAATAAAAGGAGCAGGCTACTGTGAGAGCATATAGCTGGTGATCCTAACCTAGTCATTGGATCTCACTAATCATTCTTGAAGAAATGATGTGTAAGCTGAATGTGAAGAAACTGTGAGTTACTGAGATGAGTGGCTAGTCAAAAAGAGAAGTCAAGAGATCCCTGGGGGACCTGAGGAAGAGCAGGCTCACTGCCGTGCATGCTGAGGAGATGCTGTGCACGGAGATTTTTGTTTTTAAAATGTTTAGGGATTGAATTTTCCTTCAGGTTCTATCAGCCTTCACATTCCTGTTTTTTACATGCTTTCTCCAGGTATAGTAGTAGAAGATTGTCTGATTCTGCTCCAAAACTTGTTAAAAAACAACAACTCCAATCAAAATTTTTTTAAAGAAGGCTCATATATTCAGCGTATGAAACCTTGGTTTGAAGTTGGAGATGAAAATTCTGGCTGGTCTGCACAGAAAGTGACTAATCTGCACCTAATGTTACAGGTACACTGTCTTCAGACATAAATTTGGTAATTTTGACAACAATCCTTTCAAAGAAAAAAAAATGGCTTGCCTTTGGTCAATCCAGGATGTTGAATTGGTTTCAGGTGGGCTTTAAAAAAAAAGTAAGAACGTTCTGATATGGAGATTTGCAGTTATATTCAGAGATAAAGATTCCCTACTTCACACACATACGCTTTGTTTCAATAACTGTTAACATCTGACAATACTGTTTCATCTTTTATTCCCCTCTCTTGCCTTGTTGGGTTATTTTAAAGCACATCCAAACATATAGTGTACTGATAGGTTTTGCAATAGAAGATAATAAGTTAGCTTGTTGAGTTGAATTTTTTAAATCTACTTTCTTCATTTAAGGTTCTAATATCATAAATTTTAGTATTCAGAATATTAAGTTCAGCATAGAAATTCATTCAGTAAACATTCACTGAGAGTCAGACACTGGATGCTTGGAAGTGGATGATGATGTCCCTACCCTCAAAGATTAATAGTCTTGAGTTTTATGTTTAATACAAATTAAGTTAACCAGTCACATGTAATTTCATTTAAGCTCTGTGGTGAAAGCTTGGTGGTGATGGATAATAAAACTGAAGACAGTAGGATCCCAAATGAATTCTGTATCAGAAAATTATGACATTTTAAAAATATTTTACTTGTTTATCCCTTTATTGAATCCCTCTTGTCCAGACCCTTAAGTTTATACCAGTTTCCTAACTTACTCTCTAGTGATTCTTGTGGGTCTTTGAGTGTCCCTGTGTTCGTAAAGTCGTGTTCCTCAAAACTAGGTGGTTAATCAGACTGATAATTAGAATCTGCATATTGTTGCCTTCTCTGGGAGTTTCCCACGTAGGGTTGACTGATAATCAGGGTGACCTTATGCCCCAGTGTACCAGGTGAGTATTCACTTTGTAATTACTAATCGTGTCCTCTTTCACTTCAGAAGTGTCCCAGTTTGGATAATAAACTATAGTTAGCCTATTTAGAATATGCCTTAAAAACTGTTAGGGAATTATTTTACAGGAGAACATGGGCAGAATCTGTTGATATTCCCAATTTCATTGTTTCTATTTTTACATGTCAGTATCACACATTTCAAGGCTATTAGTTTTTAATGTTTCAGAAATAGTGTCCCAGTGGTAAAGTTGATATCTTTGCTCAACACTGCCTTCTTAACAAAGGAAATTCCTCTAGAAAAATGATTTTCAAAATGTGATTCGAGAAAATGAAGGGTTCTCATGATGTACCAGTTACATATATATTTCCTTCCAAGTGAGAATCTAAACTGCTTGAGGAGCTTACTCATATTTTATAGCTTTGGGTACTACCTAAAGAATTAACTTTTGCAAAAAGTAATTGTTAACAAGAAAGTCACTTGTTAAAAAGTAAAGCACTATTTTACCAAAAAAAATTTAGAATAGAATGTTGCATATAAACAGAAAAACAGTATTCTAGTTATATATGGAGAAGGCAATGGCAGCCCACTCCAGTACTCTTGCCTGGAAAATCCCATGGACGAAGGAGCCTGGTAGGCTGCAGTCCATGGGATCGCTAAGAGTCCGGCACAACTGAGCAACTTCACTTTCACTTTTCACTTTCACACCTTGGAGAAGGAAATGGCAACCCACTCCAGTATTCTTTCCTGGAGAATCCCAGGGACAGCGGAACCTGGTGGGCTGCCATCTATGGGGTCGCACAGAGTCTGACACGACTGAAGCGACTTAGCAGCAGCAGCAGTTATATATAGAAGTAAGTTAGTTCTTTAAGTATTCTTCTAGAAAGTGAATAAACTAGATAGTAGTTATTGAAGAACATAAACTTCAAAATAAAGAAACTGAGTTTAATTCACTGTAATGTATTCCCCATTCAAAGATGAAGTAGTTGATGTATTTCATAGCTTCACAGGCCACAGGTTATCTTCTGCTTTTCAAACTATTAGAAGGCTTTCTTGATAGCTTTATTGCTTATATTTAGGGTTGCTTATATTTCAAGTTCTTGGTTATATAACAAATGAAAATGCATTGTAAATGGTGATAAATAATCCTTTTTGGATTATATATGTCCTAACTGGAATTATTCATCATCCCAGTTATAATTATGATAGACTTCTAAGCCACTAAAAATTGAAATTGATCCACTTGAGGATCGTTCATTTAAATTTCTAAATTAAATGTGAAGAAAGCATCTTTTTGAAATTTTTTTAGTTGTGAAACATTTAAATTTTTTCCTGGAATGATAATTTCATGACTATTTCTACCTGTAGGAATCCCTTCTATTCCATTTTTTGGACCAGTACTGCCATTGACTCTCAGAAAACTCATTACCTAATGAGAGACTCCTTTTTGTTGTTGGATAGTTCTAATTGTAAAAAGCGTAATCTATATAATGAGTCAAAATCTGCCTGGATATAACATCTACAAACTTCCCCTGGTTTTTCTCTCTGGGAAAATATAAATCAATTTTTTGTGATATTTTGCATATTTATAATATATTTGAATATAACTATTAGTTCTTCACTTATTTTCTTATTGTTATAAGTATTACCTCTTTCTTCAACCATCCCTCCTACTTCTTTGTTATCTAGAAATGTGATTATTTATAGCATCAGTTAAGATCAGATCAGATCAGATCAGTCGCTCAGTCGTGTCCGACTCTTTGCAACCCCATGAATCGCAGCACGCCAGGCCTCCCTGTCCATCACCAACTCCCGGAGTTCACTCAGACTCACGTCCATCGAGTCAGTGATGCCATCCAGCCATCTCATCCTCTGTCATCCCCTTCTCTTGCCCGCAATCCCTCCCAGCATCAGAGTCTTTTCCAGTGAGTCAACTCTTCGCATGAGGTGGCCAAAGTACCGGAGTTTCAGCTTTAGCATCATTTCTTCCAGAGAAATCCCAGGGCTGATCTCCTTCAGAATGGACTGGTTGGATCTCCTTGCAGTCCAAGGGACTCTCAAGAGTCTTCTCCAACACCACAGTTCAAAAGCATCAATTCTTCAGTGCTCAGCCTTCTTCACAGTCCAACTCTCACATCCATACATGACCACTGGAAAAACCATAGCCTTGACTAGACGGACCTTTGTTGGCAAAGTAATGTCTGTGCTTTTGAATATGCTATCTAGTTTGGTCATTGCCGGGGTCCAGCCCCGGCTGATCCAGGGTATTCGAAGGGGAGACGGCATCGGCAACTTATTTAAATATTCATCAAAGATATAAAGAGTAATAGAATGAGGATAGCTCAGTAGGAAAATTCAGTGGAGAAAAGAGGCTGAGTAGCTTGGTTTATGTGGAAAATCAATATAGCCTGTGACACCAGGTTAGCTCTGACCATGGAGGCCGCAGGCGCCCTCTCAAATAGTGGAAGGTGCCCCACCTTAGACACCTTCTTGAGTGGGTCTCAGAAGCCCAGGCAAATAAATGATCGCAGAGGACCTCCATGCTCCAGATGGAGACTCAGCCGGAATGTGAAAAGAAAGAATGACATGGGGAGACCAAGCTTTGGTGAGCAAGGCCCGTAGCTTTATTTTCAACCGGGGCTTTTATACCCTAAGTTACATATAGAGGATAATAGGGGATGTGAAATCATGCAAAGTCAGCAGTCTTTGATCCTTATCAAAAACCAGGATTTCTTTCCTGCAAATTTATCGTATACAAATGGTTTAGGTGATTTACATCATCTTCTGGCCAGAAGGCCTATTAACATTTATGACTCTTGACAAAGGTTTGTCAACCTTATTTTGACTTATTTTCTCTAAGAGTAATTATTTTAAGGTTTGGCGCCATCCTCCGAAGGTGTTAGATAAAGTTGCATTCCTATAGGGCAGAGGTACAATGGGTTTACAACAAAGGAAAGAATTTATTACCTTAAGGGTCTAAGGTTGCTAACACCAAGGCCACTACTTATTTTTTCTACATACCAACAATATTAATTAATACACATTCAAGGATACAATACAGGGGATGTGGAAACTTGGCAGCAAGCATTGGCTCATCAATGAAATCTTTTACTAGTTTTATTCTGACAGTTTTATTCTAACTCTCTGAGAGGCTCTAAACTATTTGAATATCTTAAGCTTCCCGTGCCTCTCGAGACTGAGAGACTGTAAACAATCGTAGGCATAGCTGTAGGAGTCCGGGTAAACTTGTCAGGCGAGTTAGAGAGCTATCTGAGGGGTTTAAATTTAAACACTCCTAATGCCCAGGAACTTTATTAATTGGAGCTGTAAGTTGACTCTTTGTCAGAGAGAGCGAGATGGTGGTGGGGGACAGCCCCCAGTAAAGTCAGAGGTGAGAGCACAAAGCAAAAAGTTGGCAGACTCTGGTTTTTGGGGGTAGATGCTCGAGAATATCCAGGGGGACTCCTGAGGCTCAATCCCACCTTTGCGTATGCCGAGCTTCCTTCCTCATGACCTTTGTCATGAGTGGAGTGCCTCTCGCCAGCTCCCGGCAGGTCATAACTTTCCTTCCAAGAAGTAAGCGTCTTTTAATTTCATGGCTGCAGTCACCATCTGCAGTGATTTTGGAGCCCAGAAAAATAAAGTCTGACACTGTTTCCACTGTTTCCCCATCTATTTCCCATGAAGTGGTGGGACCGGATGCCATGATCTTCGTTTTCTGAATGTTGAGCTTTAAGCCAACTTTTTCACTCTCCACTTTCACTTTCATCAAGAGGCTTTTGAGTTCCTCTTCACTTTCTGCCATAAGGGTGGTGTCATCTGCATATCTGAGGTTATTGATATTTCTCCTGGCAATCTTGATTCCAGCTTGTGTTTCTTCCAGTCCAGTGTTTCTCATGATGTACTCTTCATAGAAGTTAAATAAGCAGGGTGACAATATACAGCCTTGACGTACTCCTTTTCCTGTTTGGAACCAGATACCCAACTGCTATTAGATGACATTAAGGAATTATTAGGTTTCCCCTGTAGCTCAGTCAGTAAAGAATCTACCTGCAGTGTAGGATACCCGGGTTTGATCCCTGGGTTGGGAAGATCCCCTAGAGAAGGAAATGGCAACCCACTCCAGTATCCTTGCCTGGAAAATCTCATGGACAGAGGAGCCTAGTGGGCTGCAGTCCATGAGGTTGCAAAGAGTCAGGCACGACTGAGCGACTAACACTTACATAAGGAATTATTGTTGATTTTGTTAGGTATAATAATGGCATGATGATTATATTTTTAAAATCTTTTTATCGGAGACATATAGAAATATTTATGGGAAAGATGACACATAATTTGTTGTTTGCTTTAAATACAGGTATACCTCAGTTTATTGTGCTTTGTAGATAATTTCACTTTTTTACAAATTGAAGGTTTATGGCAACCCTATGCCAAGCGAAGTCTGTCAGCTTTTGTTCACCAGCACTTGCTCACTTCATGTCTCTGTGTCACATTTTGGTAATTCTCACAGTATTTCAGACCTTTTCATTATTATTTGTTATGGTGAACTGTGATCAGTGGTCTTTGTAATTGTTCTGTGGCACCACGAATCACGCCCTTGTAAAATGGACAACGTGATTGATAAATGTGTGTGTTTGACGGCTCCTCTAACTGACCGTTCCCTGTCTCCCTCTCCTCGGGTCTCCCTAACTGCTGTGATGTAAGTGTTGAAATTAGACCAGTTAATAGCCTTACAGTGGCCTGTAAGTGGCCTCTAACTGTTCAAGTGAAAGGAAGAGTCGGATGTCTCTCACTCTGAATCAAAAGCTTGAAATGAATAAGCTGAGTAAGGAAGGCATATTGAAAATGAAGATAGGCTGAAACCTAGGCCTGTTGTACCAGTTAGCCAAATTGTAAATCCAGAGGAAGAGTTATTGAAGGAAAGAATAAGTGAATACATGAGTGATGAGAAACTGAAGCAGCCTTACTGCTAATGTGAAGAAAGCTTTAGTGGCCTGGATAGATGATCAAACCAGTGATAACATTCCCTTAAGCCAGAGGCTACTGTAGAACAAAGCCCTAACTTTCTTCAATCCCGTGAAGGTTGAGAAAGGTAAGGAAGCTGCAGAAGAGAAGTTTAAATCTAGCAGAAGTTGGTTCATGAGGTTTAAGGAAAGAAGTCGTCTTCTTCATAACATAGAAGTATTAACACAGGTGAAACAAGTGCTGATGTAGAAGCTGCAGCAAGTTAATGAAGGTGGCTACACAAAGCAACAGATTTTCAATGCAGATAAAACAGCTTTCTCTTGGGAAAAGATGCCATCTAGGACTTTGATGGGGCTTCCCAGGTGACGCAGTGGTAAAGAATCCGCTTGCCAGTGCAAGAGATGCAGGAGGTGTGGGTTCAGTCCCCGAGTTGGGAAGATCCCCTTGAGGAGGAAATGACAGCACGGGGTAGTACAAAAACTTAGTTGATTAAGCAGTGACAGGGTTTGAGAGGAGATGGCTCAGACAGTAAAGAATCTGTCTGCAGTGTGGGGACCTAGGTTTGATCCCTGGATCAGGAAGATTCCCTGGAGAAGGGAATAGCAACCCACTCTAGTATTCTTGCCTGGAGAATTTCATGGATATAGGAGCCTGATAGGCTGCAGTTCGTGGGGTGGCAAAGAGTCGGACATGACTAAGTGACTAACACTTTCACACCAATTTTGAAAGAAGTGTGTGTAAAATGCTGTCAAAGCATTGCATGCTGTAGATCTGGCTGAGCAGTTTGGGGAATCCATTACACAGGTTTTCTATTCATATAGATCAAATTCGTCTCAAGACTTTTCAAATCTCTAAAAGACAGATTTTGTGTTCTCTTTCTTTTGCAGCTTGTTCGTGTACTAGTATCTCCCAACAACCCTCCTGGTGCTACCAGTAGCTGCCAAAAAGCTATGTTCCAGTGTGGCCTACTGCAGCAGCTTTGTACTATTCTAATGGCCACTGGAGTTCCTGCAGATATCCTGACTGAGGTAAACCACGTGATGGCAGTACTCCGTGGAAGCTGAAAGCAGGAAGCCTAGGAAGAATCAGATATCAGCTGAATGAAAAGCAGCAATTGTTAACCATTCTTGTCTATTAAATTCCTTACTGACGCTATAAAGTATAATTAGCAGCAATTCCAAAAGGTGTATTCATTCCGCAAGTTTAATAGCACGTAAATAATGTTAACGCTTAGAACATTTCTTGTTAATTTTATTGTATTCAACAGGAGTGCACAGTAATAATTTATATTTTTAATTTTGAGAACAGTATGACTTAGTCAAGTCAGACATGAGTCTTATTCATAGAATAATAAATTCTTTTTCCTTGACATATCGCATTTTCTTTTTCCTACCTATTAAGAAAAAGAAGTTAGTTTGAAGGAAAAAAAGGTTTATTTAAATTTCTTTTCTCAAATTAACACATGTTAATTTTTAAACGTTAAAAATACAGATAATAGTGAAAGTTTTATAAGAAAAACTATCTTTGGACTCCCTCCTTCCTATCTAAGCCTCACTTCCCCCTATATAACCGTCCCACTTTGCTTCCTCCTGTCACCCCAGTAATGTATTTTTAAATTGATAATCATAATTTATAGTTTTGTCACTATTCCAGTACTGTTTCTTGCTAAGCCAAACAGAGCCCCATACTTTTTTTTTTAATAATCTTTTTTCTTTCCTGAGTTAAAATAATATTCTTTTTCATTTTACTGATTTTCTATCAATGCATATTAACACTGTCATGTGCTTAACAGTATGTTCCCCACTTCAGGCCTTCTGGAAGTTCCCTATCCTCTTGCTCCCATATGGGCTGCTTATTCTCTTCTTCTGTCACACAGCTCTTATCCTGGAACTTACCTTTTATTTATTTATTTGCATCTTCATTGTGTGTAGCATGTGGAATCTAATTCTCTGACTAGGGATTCAACCTGGGCCCCCTACATTAGGAACATTAAGTCTTAGCTCCTGGACCACCAGGAAAGTCCCTATCCTGGGACTTTGATTCACTCTGTCTAATGATCCTTTTATTGGAGAAGGAAATGGCAACCCACTCCAGTGTTCTTGCCTGGAGAATCCCAGGGACGGGGGAGCCTGGTGGGCTGACATCTATGAGGTCGCACAGAGTCGGACACGACTGAAGCGACTTAGCAGCAGCAGCAGCAATGATCCTTTTGCCATGCTTAGTCGCTCAGTCAAGTCTGACTCTGCAACTCCATGGACTGTAGCCCACCAGGCTCCTCTGTCCATTGGGAATCTCCAGGCATGAATACTGGCAATGGGTTGCCGTGCCCTCCTCCAGGGGATCTTCCCAATCCAGAGATCAAACCCAGGTCTCCCTCATTGCAGGTGGATTCTTTACCGTTTGAGCCCCCAGGGGATCCCTTGGTTATCTAGATTCTGTGTCATTTTCTACCACCCTTTGGTTCATTATCTTATTTTACTTAACTTCTTGAAAGGGGGTGAATGGCAAGATAATTTGGTTTTAGCTTTTTCATGTCATTCCTCCACCTTCAGAATTAATCTAGTATTTGGTTAGGTATGGAATTCAGAATTGGAAATCATTAACACTCAACTTTCAGAACATTATTCCAGTGTTGCTACTAAGAAGTCTGAAGCCATTTTGAGTCTTTTTGTATAACCCACTTTCTTTCTCTAGAGTCTTTCTTTCTGGTTTGTTTCTGAAATTTACTGATGAGGTGCTGTATTACAGACTGTACCTCTCAACCCCACTAAATTTTAGTACTCATTGGGCCCTTTCAAACTAGAGACATAAGTACTTCAGTTCTGAGGAAGTTTTATGTGTTCTTTGACAATTTCCTGTTTTCTGTGTCTTGAACTCTATTAATAGATTATTAGACTTTCTGGACCCAGTGTCTTTTTATTCTTTTTACTTGGAGGTTTTTTTCAGCCTCATCCTTAAATTGAATTTGTAATTTGTTGCATTTTAAATATGTTCTCTGATTTTATTTTTAAGCATCCTTTTTCTTGCTTTGTAGAAATAGAGTCTCTCTCTTAGAGGATATTATTAATTTTAGTTTTTTTTTGAGATTTTAAATGCATGTGGTCAAGTTTATTTTTAGTTGGAAGCGCTTAGTGTTTTAAAATATAATCTCACAAAAGTGTTACAAGATTATAACGCTGTAACTGACATTTTTGTTATCTAAGTTTTGTTGTTTAAAAGCAAAAAGCAAAAGAATGTCACATTTTCTTCTTTTAAAAACAGGGTTTTTCCTTCAACTCACTTTCTCTAAATTTTCTTCTCCACTCATGTTCATTACAGACCATTAATACTGTATCAGAAGTTATTCGAGGCTGCCAAGTAAACCAAGACTACTTTGCTTCTGTAAATGCACCTTCAAACCCACCAAGGTAGGAAAAGAGAAATGCTGAGATCCCGCAGACGAATTAGTATATCTTGTCTGCACATCTTATTCTTTTAAGGAGTTCAGTCCTGTGTTTTGAAACAAGAAATTATCTGACAAGATAAATATGTTGGTATTTTAAGAGTTTCCAGTCTTCAGAACCTGTGTATTTGTACTCGGGTATCACTTCCTAGCTGTGTGCCTTAGCAAGCAGATCACTTCATTTCTCTCAGCTGCAGATATCTTTTCTGTGAAATGGAGATGAAAATAGTTAACTTGCTGGTATTCTGGCTGTGGCTTTTCAGTCAACAAAAATGACTAGCTATTGATTTATGTACGTAGACTGGAACATTTCTTTTTGTTCTTTTCTTTTTAAATGCAACAGACCAGCCATCGTAGTACTTCTCATGTCCATGGTTAATGAAAGGCAGCCATTTGTATTACGCTGTGCTGTTCTCTACTGTTTCCAGTGTTTCTTATATAAAAATCAGAAAGGACAAGGAGAAATTGTGTCAACACTTCTGCCTTCCACTATTGATGGTAAATAATTTAATTCTAACTTTTAAAATAAATAATTATCTTTTAATAGTAAAAAATAAATGTGCAGTAGATATTTAAAATGTATAATATTAGTATGTAATGTAATGTTTAAAATATAACATGTCCTCTCAATTTGTTTTAGAAGTGAAGTTTTTAATTAAGGTCATAATTTCTGGAATATACCATCATCAGTTTGATGCCTGAAGTGTTCTAATATTTCTTTGTTTTGCTACTTTCCTTTCAAGATACTTTTTTGTCATCTTTTAAATTTTATTTTGTAAAAACAGACTTTTGAAAGTGTTACTTAGTACTGCTAATAAACAGATTTTTAAGTATTATTTCATACTATTTTTGTGTGTTTGGAAACAGCATAATTCATTTTCACCTTATTGTTATCTGCCTGCCACCTTTGTAGCAACAGGCAATACGGTCTCAGCTGGTCAGTTGTTATGCGGAGGTTTATTTTCTACTGATTCGCTTTCAAACTGGTGTGCTGCCGTGGCCCTTGCCCATGCTTTGCAAGAAAACGCTACCCAGAAAGAACAGTTGCTCAGGGTTCAACTTGCTACAAGTATCGGCAATCCTCCAGTTTCATTGCTGCAGCAGTGCACCAACATTCTTTCACAGGTAAAGTGACCAAGATTTCTCTAGGGAGGGGGTGGGAAGTTTCATTTTGATGTCAGTGACACAAGGATTTAAGGCTGTCCTTAGTAGATGCAGATGGAAAGGAAACAAGGCAAAGACTGCTCATTAGCTCACTGTTACAAGAAATGGTTTTGTGGAGAGAAAGCAGGAAATACTACTCCTATCAGGGGTTTTGCCAAATAATGAATAAGGTCTGCATCAGGATGGAAACACATGTTCTGTACAGAAAGGTGGTGGGTTTTTTTTTTGAGGGGGGGAATTTGTTTTCTTTTTATATCATCCACATAATAATTTCTCTTACTGCTCAATAGCTGAATTCGGATCAGTGTATGAGAGGGAATAGAATAGAGTGGTTCATAGCTGTGTACCTTGCTCTTTCTCTTCCCAGGGCAATTGATCTTCCATTCAGAAAACAAAAATAAAATACCAATCCATTGCTTATATAGTTAAACAGTATACATACCCCTTGATGTTTGTGAGCTCTCAAATCCTCCGAACCCCAAGGCGTATAGTTTACCTAGTGAGATGTAAATAAACGTAAGATGTTTGCATTCCTTTAGACTCCTAATAAAAGTATCGAAGCTTCATTGAAATGTGAATGCTAAAGGATTGATATTTAGGAATATCCCTTACTATATTTAGTTGATTTGCCCACATGTGCCAGCCTTGCTGTTTAATGATTCAGGTTGATGCTTAAGCAAAACTTTAAAGTCATAGACATTAAGAATCATTCAAGGAGAGTGAAAATGTCCATAAGTCTAAAATTGCTCTATCCACTGGTTTTATCTTATTCCTTCCCCATGATATGTGGAGTGCTTCTCAGTTTTTAATTTTGCCGCACTTGTTGAATTGTTTTATTGTGAGCTTTTAAAGAAACATCAGTACCATCCATAGGGAGTTATAAATGAAGGCTTAAAAATTAGCTAGTGCAAAGAGAGTTGAACTCTTTCTTTGTTATTTAGAATCAGTGTACTTTGATTGAAAGCCTGCTTTATCTTTATTATTTATCTTAGTGATTTTTTAGAAGTACTCCAGAGTATTCATAGTCTTATTTATTTAATACTTGTTTTTCTCTTGTTGCTGTGTATGGAAAACGGCTTTTCTTTTTTTAATTTTGTATTAGAGTATATTTTATTTACAATGTTGTGTTAGTTTCAGGTATACAGCAAAGTAAATCAGTTATACATATATCCATTCTTTTTTAGATTCTTTCCCATAAAGATTTTTACAGAATATTAAGTAGAGTTCCCTGTAGAGTTCCCAGTAAGTCCTTATTAGGTACTTATTTTAAATATAGTGGTGTTTAACAGCTTTTCTTAAGCCAAATAGTAATTAACTGTCTGACCATCATCACCACATAGTTAGCTCTAACATTGCAATTCTAACTAATGCATAATGAGAAATCCTAAAGATAGTGGTGTCTTCCCACTTTTAAGTAATCACAGTGCTGTAAAATTAGCCTTTCTCCTCTAAAATGTACATACGTTGGTATAATAAAAGATTAGATCTTCCTGTTCCAAACTGTTGGCTTGGGTTGCTAGAGAGACTGTATTTGAGGGATTTTTCTGGGTATACATTTTTCTCAAGCAGTAATATTTTCAAATAATCTTTAATGTATAATTTGCAGGGCGATAAGATCAACCGACGGGTATGTATCACTTGTTTGGGCTTAGGCATTTCCTCCTACAGCCAGCCTTTTTCTTTGTCTTGGGTTTTGTTAATTGTTTTTTTTTAACTGCTTGTTTGAAGTTACATCCTACTCACACTTGTATGTGTCAGCAAGTTAATCTCTACTGTGACTCTCGGGTTTCTCTCTGGGTACTGTAGTGGTGTTACTAAGGACTGTGGGAGTGAGCATCTGAAGCTCTCCTTGTGCTTCCTCTGGGGATGCTTGCACTTTCTGGAATTCCTTGGTTTGGGGTTTTTGGTGTGATTTTTCACCCGAGCTTGCTGCTTTATTTCCAATGAAACCATTTCAGAGGTAGTAAAATTTAAGAGTTAAAAATTTTGTTTTTAATCAGCGTATGAAAGAATATGATACTTTTCTATTATATAAGTTATTGAAAATATACAATAGTAAGTATAAATTTGTGATTTGAAAGAGTTTAAACATCTTGAGTTATTCTGGGTGTTATGTATGTGCTACACTACCATTTCGGATTCGTTTTTGATGTGTGCTAGGGGAGAGTATGATTTGTGTTTGATTTTGATCTGTTTTCTGGGACACTTGGCCAAAAAGTGTGTACTTTTAATTCCATATTTGGGCATGTGTTCAATTATGCAGCATGGATACTAATAACTGAGGTTCTATTGGGAGTTGTATCTTTGTGTATGAGCATGATTTAACGTGTGTTAATACCTCATGCACAGATATGGCAGCTTTAGCTGTCAGAATTTTCAATACTAAGTAAAGAATTTTATAAGTGTGCATGTCATTCATTTAAAAGGGAAATTTTGGAAAGTATAATTTATATACAGTAAAATGCACAGACCTTAAGTGTTCAGTCTAATGATTTTCATGGTTGAATATATTTCTGTAACCCCCACCCAAGACAAAATGTGCAGCATAGTGTTCATAATCCCACAAGTTCCATCTAGTCCCTTTCCTATTATTCTCTGTCTTCAGAGGCCACCACTAGGAAGTAAATCTGATCATAATACTCTTGAACCTCATTTTAATACTTAAACACCAGTTGTTTAAAATGTTAACTTTACATATTTTTATTATTAATGTATTTTTAGGAATGATACTTTATTTCTTCTGAAATGTTTGAGGTTCTCTGCAACAAGATTTGAAATAATTCTCAGCCATTTTTTTTTTTTTTGCAGTAGATGTGTAATTCAAATGCATCATGCAATTTATGAATGGTAGGCAGAAGTATTTGCAGATAGATAAAGGTTCCAACAGTATTTTGAAACATTTTTAGTTTAGATAGAGCTTTTTTCCCCCCTAAAAAAAGAGACCATTTTTCACTAGTTAACAAACTAAGATTTTTGGTCAGTTTTAGCCTCTCCCACTTTTTTAAGGCTCCCTTTAATGATACTTTTATTTATTTATTTTTTCAAGCTGGAAAAAATTCCAGTAGTAGAATGAGTACATCCATGTTGTCAACATGTAAAAATATTTGACTTTGGTTGTTTCTTACAGTGGGAGATAATTGATAACAGAGTTTTTTTCTATTTTTTGCTGTGCTGGATCTCAGTTGAGGCACACAGACTTTTCGATCTTCATTGTGGCAGGCAGGATCTTTAGCTGTGGCATATGAACCCTTAGTTGCAGCAGGCAGGGATTGAACGTGGGCCCCCTGCGTTGGTAGTCGGAGTCTTTGCCACTGGACCACCAGGGAAGTCCAGGAGAGAGAGATTTTAATAGCAGTTAGCGTCACTATAATTAAATGACATCATGATAGAGCAGTGAATTATTTTTTCTAAATCATATATTAAAAAATTAACATTTTGTTATTATTGTTATGATCCTATTGATGAGAACATCTTTAGAACTTTCATTTCTAAATAAAAAGAGCCCTCCATGACTACTCTGGTTGAATTTCTTTCCTGTTTTTTTTTTTTTTTTTTTTTAATTTGTTAAATTGGAGGATCATTGTTTTACAATTCTGCTGTACAACAGCATGAATCAGCCATATGTATTCATATACCCCTCCTTTTCTGAGCATCCCTCTCACTTCCCCCGTCCCACCGCCCCCCGCACCCAGGTCATCTCAGCATTGAGCTGAGCTGAGCTCCCTGTGCTATATACAGCAGCTTCCAATTAGCTATCTATTTCACACATAGCAGTGTACATATACAGTTTTAATTAGGCTCATTCCTAATCAGAATTGTTGCTTTAATAAACAAGGTGTTCCATTCTGTCTTCTACCTGGTTCTAACCAGTTATGTTTGACTTTGCTCTTTTTAACCTTCAGCTAGACCCCAAAGGACATACTTTTCAAAATTGAACCTAATTCCATTTTTGTTTACTCAGACATCAGTCAGTGATTTGATAGAATGCCCTTGTTTATACAATGTCAGTATGTTTGGTGCCTGCAAATGGTATTCCCATAATAAATTTTATTTTCAGTTTACCTGGGTAACATGAAGATATACTGTGGACACAATAATGACATAAAGGCAAGGAAAAAGTAAAACTAATGCTTTATGTAAAAACTAAATCATGCTAATTAATGCTTACTTGGCATTTGAAGAGGTCTGATTTGAATTTAATTAAATGTACTTGAAAAAAGATTATAGAAAGGCTAAGATATTGCCATTAAGGTTCATGAAATTAGAATAGTCTGGGTGAGTGATAGAAATTTTTCAAAACATAGTAATAGTTGCTTTTGTATCCATCCCTTGTCTTGATTTTTAAACAGTTGTATTTTGGAAATTTTCTGAAATTACTCCCAAAGTAATGCATTATTGTGCTAATTTCCATTATCTTCTTTCAAGCAAGTTTTGTTTTGCTTAAACAGAAATGCAGGTTATGTAATATAATTTGGGCAAGGTCAATATTATGGCCACCTGATGCGAAGAGCTGACTAATTTGAAAAGACCCTGATGCTGGGAAAGATTGAGGGCAGGAGGAGAAGGGGACAACAGAGGATGAGATGGTTGGATGGCATCACCAACTCAATGGAATGAGTTTGGGTAGACTCCGGGAGTTGGTGTTAGACAGGGAGGCCTGACATGCTGCGTTTCATGGGGTCGCAAAGAGTCGAACACGACTGAGCGACTGAACTGAATATTAGGAACTAAGAAAATACCTCATATAAGGGATATAAATGTGTTGTATGAAAATTTAGGAAAGTGTAATGTTGATGGACGTGCTAGTTTCCAATATTGTTTAACATATTAGCAGCAGTATAGTTAGTTAGGGGTTTGAGGCACTTGGCTAATTTAAATAAATCTTTTTCTTCTCCATTATGCTTGTGATTTCTCATTATTTGGCATTTCTCAGGAGTTTGTAACATGGTTTAATTATTTTCCTGTTAGAGAAATATATTCTTTAATGGAATTTAACTAAACAATTCAGGAGATTATGTCTTTGGTTTTGCGGTTTTGGGGTTTTTTTGATATTTTTTTGAAGGAGGTAGAATTTGTATTTTTATTAGAAACTAGTTTTTTTTTTTTAATTCTTATTGAAGCATATTAAATTTGCCAGCAAATTTATGCTAAAGTGTTTTAAGATTGATAAATTATAAGCATCCACATCATGTATTTCTTCCTGAGCATATCAGGTTTTCCACTGGCAATATTTTAGATAACCTGGTATATGCTTATAAACATGGATCAAGTCTAATTTCTGCTCTCTGTTTCAGAAGTGCAGTCCAAAGAGGACACAAGAGTGCATTTTCTTGTTCAATTTTTAAAATCCAGATTCCTGACACATCTTTTATAAGATGTTAAATGTCTTTTTTATGTAGATGGGGAGGGATCTTAGGGCAACTTCAAGTTTGAAAAGCATAAAAAGATTTCTGCTAACTTGTTTATTGCAGGGAAGCAAAATACAGACAAGAGTTGGATTACTAATGTTGCTTTGTACCTGGCTTAGCAACTGCCCCATTGCAGTGACACACTTTCTTCACAATTCAGCCAATGTTCCATTTGTATCCTTTATGTTTTAGTAAGATGCATATAAGTATTTATCTTTTCTATCTTTTCTATTTCTTCTTCTCAATTAGAGGTAGCTCCATGCCTCAAATGTTTGCATTCTCTTTATGTTGCAGATTTTTAAACGGTTAAGGTGATAATGATGCTTGCTTAAGCTGTGTGTGTGTGGGGGGGGGGGGGTGTGTGTACATGTATACCACTGTTTTATGTTTTCTTGGCTTGCGTATAGAATTTCTTGTTGAAACTTACATGAAATACATGTCAGATTCAAATTGTAAAATGAAGTATTCTTGATACTATGAACCATTAGTTTTCTTAACAGAGATTTCAGCTTACAGGACAAATTGCAGAAAATCTTGGAGAAGAGGAACAGTTGGTCCAAGGCTTATGTGCTCTCTTGTTGGGCATTTCGATTTACTTCAATGATAACTCTCTCGAGACCTATATGAAGTAAGTAAGGGGAAAATGATTTGCTGATGTCATCAACAGATAATGATAAATTTTTTTCTGCCAAAGCATAATGTAGACCAGGCTTTTCTGTTTTGTTATGACTTTTTAAGCATCTCAATATACTTATCTCTGTAGAGAGAAACTAAAACAACTGATAGAGAAGAGGATTGGCAAAGAGAATTTCATAGAGAAACTAGGATTTATTAGCAAACATGAGCTGTATTCCAGAGCGTCTCAGAAACCCCAGCCAAACTTTCCCAGTCCAGAATACATGATATTTGATCATGAGTTTACAAAACTGGTAAAAGAACTTGAAGGTAAGACGACAAGAGTTCCTCTTGACATTCATTAAAAAGTACCTATGATTTTATTTTATATGTATATTCTGGATGCGTGCAGATTGATTGTATGATAAGCCTAAAAGTAAAAGTATCTTTTTTTAGCTCTTGCTCTGTAGCCCACTGAAGGACTGTGGGCACTCAGTGAGATTGGAAAGAAGACTTCTGATCTCTCATGCAGTTGTTGTTTAGTTGCAAAGTCATGTCCGACTCTTTTGCGACCCCATGGACTGTAGCCTGTCCATGGGATTTCCCAGAAAAGAATACTGGAGTGAGTTGCCATTTCCTTCTCCAGGCAATCTTCCCAACCAAGGGACTGAACCCACGTCTTTTGGATTGGCAGGCAGGTTCTTTACTGCTGAGCCACCAGGAAGCCCAAAGGCTCATGCAGTTAGGCCATGTGTTTTTACTGATAAGTCTTGATAATAAAACAGTATTTTTAAATGTCTTCTTTTATAGGTGTGATAACTAAGGCTATTTATAAGTCCAGTGAAGAAGATAAAAAAGAAGAAGAGGTGAAGAAAACATTAGAGCAGCATGACAGTATTGTGACTCACTACAAAAATATGATTCGAGAGCAAGTATGTACTGATAAATTGTATACAGTCTCTGTTATACCAGAAGTTTAGATACTTTTCTGAGGCTTCCCTGGTGACTCCAATGGTAAAGAATCCACCTGGAACGCAGGAGACCCAGGTTCAGTCATTGGGTTGGGAAGAGCCCCTGGAGAACAGAATGGCTACCCACTCCAATATTCTTGCCTGGGGAATCCCATGGACAGAAGAGTCTAGCAGACTACAGTCCATGGAGTCGCAAAGAGTTGGACATGACTAAGCACTCATACTTTTCTGCTTTAGGGAAGAATTTCTCTTGGCATTTCTAAATGCAAGAGGATATGCAAAGTAAAACTCATCATTAACCTAAATAATTCAAAAGCGTCTGAGTATTCAGCAAACTGAGAGCTTAATATGTGTTTAGCAAGTCTAGTAGTAAAGATAATCAAAGGTGTATGGCAGCTCCTACCTAATTTATCTGGGTAGGAGCTTGGGGAAAACAGAGAAGCTGAGTCCCACTAAAAGAATAACTATGAGTAAGCTTAGCAAAAGGAGAAAGAAGGAAGACACATGTTGCTGATGTGTACATAGAATCTTTGTTGGCTATATAAAGGGAAATTTGAGAGGCAGGGCTGGAGGGAAGGAAGGATATGGTGGTGATGGGTGGAAATTAGGGAGCTGACAATGATGATAGTGACTGCTGGTTTTTGTTTCCTGTGTTGTGGGTGCTCACTTAAGCACATTTAAATACTGTCACATTTAATTTTCACAGCATTTTCACAATATCCCTACAAAGTAGGGGAAGCTATTAGAATGGATAATGATAAGTTGAAACTATAGTTTGAAAATCATCAACTGACATTTTTTCTGTAGGATACCAGTCAAGCCCACACTTGCATAGTATTCAGCACCTTAGCTTCTTTACATTCCTTCAAGCTGTGTTTCTTGGTTTTCTTCTCTCATTTAATTCCTCACTGTGGCATATGTACCTTTATTGGAATGGAATCCTAGAAAGTGCTGCAGTATTATCTGTAAAATGAGATTACTGGTGTTAAAGTTCGAGGGTCATGAAGACAGTTTCACGTGAGGCAGGTCCACCGTCCCGTTCCTGCACTGCCCTCCAGCCTCTGCTGACTGCACAGCTGAGGCAGCTGTGGCAAGGAAGAGCTTTAGGGTAGAGCCCTGTGAATGAGAGCTACCTCCACTTTCTTTTCCCCACAATGTATACTGCTGGCAATGAAACTCTAAAAAAGAATAAAAATATACTGGAGGTATATTGAGCATTCAGTCTAGCTTTTCAGTTTATAAGCAAATTAGTAAATTAGAATCATCTTTGAATGATCCAAATTTGAATCATTACTCTGCTCATGGTTATTAGAATTTTTCATCTATCTTAGTACAAAATCACAGTCATTTCCAGATGGTAAAATGTAATCTTTACAACAGTGGGAAATAAGAACTTGGAAGGCAATATTATAGCCTATACTTGGAGCTGATAAATATGGTTGATTTGGAAGAAGAAAAGAGTGATTTGACACAATTACTATAATGACTCTTCTTTAGAAATGTTAATTTTAAATATTCTCACCAATTAGAACACCATTTGGCAATTAGGCAACAAGCCTCAAGAGCTATAAAATGTTTATATAAACTTTGAATTATATTTGGAACCCAATCCTAAGGAAATTCTCCAAAATTGTGAAAAACAGTTATATTGACTAAGCTGTTTATTGTAATAAAACTATCATTTAGAAAAATGGAGAGCAGCCTTCATGTTGTTTTTGAATATAAATTATATTGTATCTCCTGATTAATATTAGGAAATTATGATTGAATAGTAGGCAAATTAAAGGTTAAAAAATGATGTATGGACTGATTATGATAAGTTTAAAAAACTTGGATTGGAAAAAAATTAGAAGAAAATAAAGATACAGATCACATTCTAACCAGTTAAAGTTGGAGGTGGTAAGAAGTGAAAGCTTTTTCTTAAAATCTAAATGTTCTATGATTGTCTTTTTTTGTTTGTTTTAATTTTAACGTGGACTATTGTTAAAGTCTTTACTGAATTTGTTACAGGATTGCTTCTTGTTTTATGTTTTGGTTTTTCTGGCCAAGAGGCATGTGGAGTCTTAGCTCCCTGACCAGGGATGGAACCCACACCCCCTGCATTGAAAGGAGAAGTCCTAACCGCTGGACCAGCAGCAAAGTTCCCTGCTTGTCTTTTAGTGTTAAAAGTAATAAAGATGCATACATATGGAAGCTTAAAGAATTTGGTATATACATTTTTTAGTTTGATGGACCATAAAATGAAGTTTTTAAAATTGACACCACCACCCCTCTCCCACCACTGCCCCCAAACCAAAACTCACAGTGAGACTGCAGGTTGTGTCATGTAGTGGGGCCTTGAAATCTTACAGTTCTGCTACCCGTTAACGGCCTTAGTACATATATTGTGTTATTGCTTAATTATTGAATGAGTTTGAAAATGTTGAGTAGTTTAACATCCTCATCCAAAGTAATCTCTAATTTTTAATTTGTTCTTCATGCTCATTAGTATGAATTTAAAACACTTGAATTGTTTTGTTTCACAGGATCTGCAACTGGAGGAATTAAAGCAGCAGATTTCTACATTAAAATGTCAAAATGAACAGCTCCAGACAGCAGTCACACAACAAGTATCTCAGATTCAGCAACACAAGGATCAATATAATCTTCTTAAAGTACAGCTAGGTAAGTGTAGCAGCTGCTGCTGCTGCTAAATCACTTCAGTCGTGTCCAACTCTGTGCGACCCCATAGACGGCAGCCCACCAGGCTACCCCGTCCCTGGGATTCTCCAGGCAAGAACACTGGAATGGGTTGCCATTTCCTTCTCCAGTGTATGAAAGTGAAAAGTGAAAGTAAAGTTGCTCAGTCGTGTCCGACTCTTAGCGACCCCATGGACTGCAGCCTACCAGGCTCCTCGGTCCATGGGATTTTCCAGGCAAGAGTACTGGAGTAGGGCGCCATTGCCTTCTCCAAAGTGTAGCTGGCCATTCCTATTGTAGTGTCCCCAACAGATTATTCTTGTGGGCTCATCTTTCTTTAACCTTAATCGCTGTGACAGAAGTGTAAGTCAGAATTTGAAGTCCAATCTCTGCTATCCATTGATTCTCAACCTTAGCTACCTACACATTGAGATCCCTTGAGTTTTTTTTTAATACTGATACTGAGACGCCCACTGAAGTTTCTAATTAAATTAGTTAGGGACTGGGTCCAGGCATCAGTGATTATTACAAGCTCCCCAGGTGATTCTAATGTATAGCCAGTTTTGAATGACTGGTCTAGCCTTTCCTTTTTTTTTTTTTTAATCTGCAAAGTGGAGCTGAGATTTAAATGAAGTAATATATATAAAATTCTAGTTTGGTGTCTGGCACATGCTAAGGGCTCAAATGCTTGTAAATAGTCTCATTCTATACTGCTTATGATTGGAATGCTAGCTGCTTAGAAACATAGTTTATTTATATGAAGGTGACCAAAATTTTCAGAAGAAAATAACTTTTACTTCCTCTATTTATGACAATAATTCGTCAGTTCTTTTAGGCTGTGTAGAAAGCTATTCTTTTGTGAAGATTTCTAAAAAGATTTTATTTTCTCTTATATTAAGTGATAGAATTGGAATTGAAGCTACTATAATTCTTAATTTTAGATCACTGAGCCAGTTTAGTCTTAAGACTGTGCTGTTTTTCCTCCCAGAAACCCTGAAAACATCAGTTTGTTATTTTGTCAGTGCACTGTTTTGCAAAGATGAAATGTGCATACAAAAGTGCCTCCAAAGTAATTATTCAGGAAATTATGTATTTTTTTACACTTGAATTGTCAGCTCAAAAAATGAAAAGTTTCATGTTGACTTCTCAAATTTTATGCCTAATAGGAAAAGACAGTCAGCATCAAGGTCCTTACACTGATGGGGCTCAGATGAATGGCGTTCAGCCAGAAGAAATTAGTAGGCTGCGAGAAGAGATAGAAGAATTAAAAAGTAATCGGGAACTTTTACAAAGTCAACTGGCTGAAAAAGACTCTTTGATTGAAAATTTGGTAAGTGAATGTTATAAAATCGAGGTCAAAAGTAATTCTCATTATCCTGCTTGTTTCTATTTCTGGATCCCTTAAGCTAAAGTTATCATTTTAAGGTTTTAGAACGTGAGCTCTGGAGTCAGACTGTCTAAAGCATCAGTGCATCCTGGCTAACTGAATTTGAGCAATTTAGTTAACCTCTTTAAACTTGTGTCCTGAGCTATAAAATGGTGGTGGTGGTATCTGTTCCATTGCTGTGAGATTTAAATGAGGTACTCCATATCAAACTCTTTTAATACATGGAAATCACTCAGTAAATACCTGCTTTTATGCTCTTTTCTTTATATTAGCTCAGTTAAGTGCTTAGATTGAATAAATGACTTGGTATGAGTTGATTAGCTATGGAAATTTTGTTGACAAGATGTGCTATGTTGAAATGTTATTTTGGGCATAAAATTTTAAATGTCAGTGTGGAATTTTTTGGTGTGCGTGTACCAGGCATAGCTTATGTGTGTACAGTTTTGTTTTGTTTTTTCCTCACTATTTAAACTGAATTTATTTCACAGTTTATCTCTCTGCTCTTTGTAGAAATCTTCCCAACTATCACCTGGCACAAATGAACAGTCTTCAGCAACAGCAGGAGATTCTGAACAAATTGCAGAGTTAAAACAGGTCACTTTTCAGCTTGATTCAGGCTCTGTTTTGTCTTGTTTTAATTATAATAGCGTAACAGCCCTGCATTAATCTAGAACTGCTTTGTCATGCGTCTTCACTTCTCTATCAAGTGAAAACAGCCATTTGAAAATACAGAAGCCATTTTAATTGTACAGTAATGGTATTTTGCTTTTTATGGTGTATTTATTTTTCAATGGTATACTTTTTAATAGATCTCAGCATCTTACCCAGATTGTTTGTAGATTGTCAGTAAGCAATTAAGGAAACTTTAAATATATTTATAAGCTGCAAATATGAAGATACAAAATCTTGTGCTTAATTTTCTTGGTAACTGCTTGGTTAAATGTATTGGGCATTTAAGTCATTCTATCCAGAAGAATGTTGGTTATTAGAATTGGAAAAGGGAAAAACAGAAAGTAAACTTGTATGTATTTCAGTTAGATGACTCTAGCTAAAAATAAAGCAAAATAACTTTTTCTGCTGTAGTAATTTATATTGTCTAGAAAAGCAAATGTGCCTTTTCTTCCTTCTATCCCCCTCTCCTTCCTTCATTTTCTATAAAAGGAATATATGTTTCTTTAAAAAAAAAAAAAGTAATACTAAAAAAAGAAATTAATAGCTTGGCCAACCTAGGACTGACTTCCTTCTCCAGTAGTCAGCTGGTCCTGACCCTCTGACATGCCTGATCAGATGGGAATGCCTGGACAGAGAGTAGCAAAATGTCTTATTTTGGCAATGTCTCTGTACCCTAGAGTGGATTCTACAATGAAACATTTTAAAAAATAATAATATTTGTCAATAATGATTTACAACTCTCCAATAATGTGGCCATAATGTTTTGTTCTTATGAGGAAGAGTTAATATGCTGTTTTGATTTTATGAAATCTAAAACTATATTAAAATGAAATTAAGTTATTAGTATATACTCTTAGTCTATAAATCCCAAGTAAAAATTTACTTTTCGTATTTCCCAAAGATATATTTTAAATAACAGTTTTGGGTTTTTTTATAATATATAGTAAAATAGAGTATAGAAAGAAGACCAAATGGTCCATAATTTTTACATAACTTACTTTGATAACTGAAGAAACAAAACAGTCAGAGAAAAGACATGTATGTTCATGATAGAAAATAGTAAGAGAATAAAACACTTTTTACATGACAGCATCCTCATATCTCCAGACACTGCCAGATACTGTGGGGTAAGATTGCCCTTGGTGGAGAGCCACTGTTAGAATTGCTTCATTTTCCTGGACTTGTTTTGAGGGGAGTGAGCAAGAAGTTTGGAAACGTCAACCTTAATACATAAGCTTTCAGTTAATTCCACCACTTTCACTACACTACTACTGCTTTCATCAGCGTTTGGTGGCCCCCGAGTCTAAAACCATCTTATTTTGCCCATTCCAAATAACATACCTCTAGTCTTCAGACAAAAGAAAAGGAGACATTACCTGAGGCATGAGTTAGGACAGGGATTCAGTGCTCTATTTCTAAGCAGACTTTCAGCCAACCCTGCTGGGTTTTTGTTATTGTTGTTGTTTTTACTTATTTGGCTGAATCGGGTCTTAGTTGCAGCGTGTGGACTTCGTTGCTCTGTGGAATGTTGGATCTTAGTTCCTGGGCCAGGGATCAAACCCACGTCCCCTGCATTGCAAGACAGATTCTTAACCACTCTACCACCAGGGAAGTTCCAACCCTACTGTTTTTGACCCCAGTTTTACTCACAGTTCCAAAACATCTGGTGGTACCAGTTCCCAGGCCTTTTGGTAGTTCTGCATTATGAATCAGGCAGCAGCGTGGCTTTCTAAAAGGTCAGCTTCTGTTTCAGCTCGCTCAGGTGTGCCAGTTGGTTACCATTGTCATTTGCTTTTGGAAATTCCACAGTTTAGTGCTATTTTCTCTTCTCTTATTCTCTGTCCCTGTGGGTTTCTCCCTCCTGCCTGTCCTTTCTCAGTCCCTCTCTCCCTCCTTCTTCCTCACCTTCCTCCCTCCCTTCTTCCCACCTTTTCTTCCTTTCCTCCTTCTGTCCTCCCTTTGTGATTTTTTACACTGGATCTTGCAAGGAAGCAGAGGTGAACATGTTTAATGTACACATTTAATTCTCCATCTTGAACCCAAAGTTCAAGAGTACTTCTTTCACTTAAATTTTAAAACTTGGAAGTGATGATTTTAGAAGAGCCAAGGAAGAAAATAATTTCTTCCTGTAAATAGACATTTCCTTAATGAAATTAATACTATTTAATGTCACAACCCAACTATTTTTGTCCCTTAGGAACTGGCAACTTTAAAGTCTCAGTTAAACTCACAGTCTGTGGAGATTACCAAACTACAGACCGAAAAACAGGAGCTGTTACAGAAAACTGAAGCATTTGTAAGTTATTGTTTTTTGTTTGTTTGTTCTGAAAGGTAGTATATACAAGGTCAGGAGGTTATTTCTCAGCCACTATGGAAAAGAAGCAAATTTGTCAGCACCTTCCATTCAGGTTATTCATTAGCCAGAGTTTCAGATACATAGGCTTCTTGGCCATGCAAACAGTGTATCATAGTCAGACTTGCCAGGTCAGTTTTATCAGTTAGTTATGGTTCATTTTGTTGGCATTTTATTTGTTTATTTGGCTGCCCTAGGTGTTAGTTGCAGTGTGTGGGCGCTAGTTCTCTGACCAGGCATTGAACCCCATTGAACCCCCTCAATGGGAGGGCAGACGCTTAGCCACTGGATCACCAGGGAAGTCCCTGTTGGTCTTTTATATTTCATCTCATCATTCAGTCTAAGCTGGCAAGTTTTCTGCTGGTATAAAATTATCAAAAACCTTATTGGTGACCCATGCAATTCCCAGGGTTCCAAGCCAACAAGGAGGAAGGTTCTCCTGGATCCCTCCTGGAGAACCACATCTCTATTCCAGCTTCTGCAGAGATGGTTGATTGGGTCCATGTGCTACATGAGTAATCTCTTCACAAATGGTTATGCAGCCACACACTTGGTGTTTCACTGGGACATGCTTTGTCGTTGACTGCAGTAGGGATAGGCCGGGAATTTTCTAAATCATCAAGTTCGGACTCCCTTTTGCTTAACAGTTCCTTTTTCAATCCATCTTTATCCTCTCATATTTTACTGTAAGCAGCAAGGAGAAACCAGGTCACACCTTTAATGCTTTGCTTAGAAATTTCCTCAGCTAGAATAGTTCATCACTCACAAGTTCTGCTTTCCACAACACTAGAACATAAGTCAGCCAAGTTCTTCGCCACATTATGACAAGGATCACCTTTTCTCCACTTTCCAATAACATGTTCCTCGTCTCTATTTCTGTACACGCGTGCTCAGTCACTTGAGTTGTGTCCAGCTCTACGTGACCCCATGGACTACAGCCTGCCATATGACCCTGTCTGTGAGATTTTCCAGGAAAGAATACTGGAGTGGGTTGCCATTTCCTCCTCCAGGGGATCTTCCCAACCCGGGGATCTAACCTGGGTCTCCTGTATTGGCAGGTGGATTCTTTACCACTGAGCCATCTGGGAAGCCTCCTCATCTATGTGAGACCTCACCAAAACTTTTAACATCCATACTTCTACCAGCATTCTGTTTATGATGCCATGTGTTTTCTCTGAGACCATAGAACCTTTCTCTATAGCCTGCGTCTTTCTTTATGAGCCCTTACTGGTATTGCCTTTAATGTTCATATTTCTACCAACAGTGTCTTCAAGGCAGTTGAGACTTTGTCTAACATGAACCTCAAAATTCTTTTGCCTCTTCCAGTTCCAAAGTCCTTTCCTCATTTTAAGGTATTTGGTATTTGTGAGATCAACACCCCCACTTCCCAGTATTTTGGAAGAAAAAAGATAAGGGAAGGACTGAAAATTTTTGATTTAGGATTACTTCCTATAGCTCTTAAGAAAATACTTGCATTTTCCCAGTTAATGGCATTCAACTCAATTTCCGCATGCATCTGTCTCTCTGAAATGATAGTATAGTCTTAACTTACAGGAATTTTATGAGGAAAAGACTGAAAAGTGTTCTCTACGTATTAAATGCTATGCCGTAGCTACATTAGAGCTGTGTCATTGATAACTTGCCTGACCTGGCCTTGAGGCTGCTTAAACCAACCTTCCTTATACTCTGATGAGTGCTTATACCACACCCTTCCTGACCCAGCCTCCTGCTCCACTGTAAGGGCAACTCATCTGTTCAGGGAGAGCACGTTATTGAGGGTAAATGCTGAGAGAATTAAATTTTTCTGTTACTGGAAATAAAATTTCAAAATAGCAAGAAAAATCATCATTAGAATTTCATATTGATTATAACTTTAAAGAAACTTTTTTTTTTCCAATTTTTACTTTCAGGCGAAATCAGCTCCTGTACCAGGAGAGAGTGAAACTGTAATAGCTACAAAAACTACTGATGTAGAAGGAAGACTGTCAGCATTATTACAAGAAACTAAAGAGTTAAAGGTTGGTTTGGTGAAACTTTTTATTCATTGTATACTATGTGAAATGAAGTCCAGGGAATTTTATTTTATTTCATTTAATTTCTCAAATTCTTGGATTTATGAAGAAAGTTAATGGGACATAATCTTACCTCACAATAAGTCCATTCCTATTTTGATGACTAAAGGTGGCACAAATGAATATTTTTAAATGCTGTTTCAAATAATGGTATCAAATATGTAAAATAAGATTGTATATGAGTGTACTTGAAAGTAAAACACATGTTTAGTCAAAGTAAAAAAGAGTTAAGTTTTCTTATCAATCTCTAATCACAGTAAGAAACAAGGAGTATAGCTTTGGCTAATACACAAGCCATAAGCTAAAGAACACAGATACCTTAAATCCTACCAGCCTATTGTGTGACAGAAAAATCAAAACAGATAGGATGAAGTAAAGAATGAGGTAACAGTAATAAAAATGGAAAGGTAGGAATTAAAACATGGCAAGAGGAAGATAAGTGATTCTGCCTTTTGGATTGTGGTCAAATTATTTTATATTTAAGCTATGGATTTTACTTGAAGCTATCTTTCTTTCCCATTTAATTGTATATGTGAAGTTGGGATAATTTTTTTTTTTTTTTAATTTGAGTCCTAATTCTGGTGCTAACCAGGCTTCTGTAAGATGTTAATGTCTTTATTTATTCCTCTGATTATCTGAAATAGTAGGATTTTTTGAGGAGTAGGGTAATTAAAACTATTTTTTTGTTGTCGAACTCTGATTTTCACAGCAATCATCTTTGATGTATAGCCTAACATAAATTCTCATGTTACTAGATGACTTTGTGTGTGTGTGTATTTTAAAATCTCTTGTCCCCCCAACACCTAACCCCCAAACTCTTCAGATTGTATGAGTACAGAGATCTGTCATAGAAAGAATATATTTGTTAAAACCGTAGGAGAGTGAATACTAATTTTTGATTGTGATTTTCACCTTTCTTTTCTTAGAATGAAATTAAAGCTCTGTCTGAGGAAAGAACTGCTATTAAAGAGCAGCTGGATTCATCTAACAGTACCATTGCCATCTTACAAAATGAGAAAAACAAGCTCGAGGTGGACATTACAGATTCTAAAAAAGAACAAGATGATCTCTTGGTGCTGTTGGCCGATCAAGACCAGAAAATATTTTCATTAAAGAATAAACTCAAGGAACTTGGTCATCCAGTAAGATTGCGATGTTTCCAAAAATGGTTTATATGTGTTTCTTTATGATGTGTTTTTAAACATTGTCCTGTGTCATGGGAATGTTGGTATGCTTGTATATCAGCACTACCGGCATAGATTTGTAGGTATGTGAATTGACTTAAGACACAGATTAGATGCAGTTTCCAGCTTTTGTTAACTCTTCTCTTTCAGAATCTGAGCCTGGAAGGTGACTTGATTTATTTGTTCCTGTGGTAACAGAGACACTCACCATCCAAATGTACCATCCCCATTTGGCTGTGTTGGTTCAGATTTATGTGTAGAGTTGTAGCCATCTAGCAGCAAGTGAACCTGTGTATCTTGTCGCATATTAAAAATAACAGGAAACCTTGAATATTAAATCAAGGAAATCAGATGGCCCATAATCTACTATATTTACTAGAGTAAAGAATTTATCCTTGGAGTAGATACCATTTTGTGTTGAATGTGATGTGACCAGATCTTCATAATGTTAAATGAGTATTTTCCCTTTAGGTTGAGGAAGAGGATGAACTTGAATCTGGAGACCAAGATGATGAGGATGATGAAGATGAAGATGATGGCAAGGAGCAGGGTCATATCTAGCTTTAAAATCTCTAGGAATGATAGAGACTATATTGTAACTTTGAAGATGGAGTCTTAAGACAGTGCTTTGGTTTGCCTCCACAGAAAATAAAGATTTAGAAACCCAAGCGGAAAACATTCATTAATACAACTATTGATGTATTTTTTAAATGATGCCACCCATGTTGATAATCCTGTTACTCTAACTTTATGTAGAATATACATCTTTTATTGAACCGAACTGTTCCAAAATATAATTTGCAAAGAACTACAGATACCAAAAATATACCATTTTTTTCAGGCATGTGGTGGCAGTGCTATTTGCCTTAGTTCATTGGTTGTTTATGGAGTTCTGTATTTGTCTGCTATTTTTACTTTTCAGAATTTGTGACTTTTAAGTACTAACACATTTGATTTAATGTATGTTGGAATCACTGTTTCTAAATTAAGTATTGGAGTTCCTAGCTAATGATTTCCTTTTGAAGAAATGGATTTACTTAAAGGCAAGATAGCATGGTCTGGGGGTAATACATCATCAGCCCTTCACCCAGTATGACTCCTGATGTGAGCAGGACAAGACAGTTGAGCGTGAGTGCCTTGACACTTGACACGGCGGTGTTCTGTACCTAGTGAAGAAGGCTGCAGACACGCAGTGAAGAGGAGGAGGTTTCTGAGAAACTTTTCCAACAGTGTATTAGCATGTGTTTGGTTTTTATTTTATTTTTAGCTAAACATTAAAACACATTACAAATTAACAGCTCATACAACTCAGATTTAGTAGTATTATTTGATTATTATAAAACATATTATGTCCCTAGTTTTAAAAAAGACTCAAACTATGGTTTATATAATTTATTGGCATTTTTGCTGAATAGGTTTAAGTCAGATCATAGATTTTTAAAAAAGCAATGAAGCAATGTGTCAAAATTTAATGTTTTCGTAATAAAAATAGATATTATGTTCACTTAATCCCTGGTCTTGGTTCCCTTTTTGAGATTTTGAGAGTAGTATTTTGTTCTTTGTAAAGGATGAGGCAGGGAGAAGTGGTGAGAAGCGTCCTTCTCTTACTAAGAGGACTTTGCTATAACTGGGTGATAACAGCAGTCTTATCATTTAAATCTAACAATTGGAATTCCATAAGATTGGACGGGACTTAATTGGAACAAAAACAGATGAAGTAGGGTTTGGATGTTTGTAAATTGAGCAATGGAGTTCTTTCTTCACAATGTTTTTTACTTAAACTAGCTCCAATACGTTGACCACCTGAGGTGAACAGCCAGCTTATTGGAAAAGACCCTGATGCTGGGAAAGATTGAAGGCAAAAGGAGAAGAGGATGGTTGGATGGCATCACCATGTCAAGGGACATGAACTTGGGTGAACTCTGGGAGATGGTGAGGGACAGGGCAGCCTGGTGTGCTGCACTCCATGGGGCCACAAAGAATCAGACACAGCTTAGTGACTGAACAGTGACCACAGGCTTATTTAAAGGCAAGACAGCAAGAGAGTTGGGCATAATATATTTCATCTACCTCCTGGTTTCAGTAATAATTTGAGGAATCCACTAAGGGGCACAGACGTTTAAAGGAAGTATTGAAAAGGGAGATGGTTGTGTGTTACAGAGCGCCCATGAATACGCACCACATCCCACCCCCTCCCACACTGCCACGCCTCTGGAGATGGCATCAGCCATCAGAGGACCATGTGATTATTACCAGACCAGCTCACTGTGTGACGTTCTTCTAAAGTTGACACCATGTGGTGACCTCTTCAGGCCAATATTATAAGAATAAAGAAAAGTGGGTCAGGAGAAGGAAGAAGACTTCCAAGAATAACAGAATACCAAAGGTCTTCAGAAAGAAATAGCTGCAAAATCAGTGATAGTTTGCCAGAATTCAGTCACTCAGGCTGGCTTGGAGTAGAGAAGGTGCAAGAAGCCTCGAAGCCGCACAGTCCAGCCTGGAGCCCAAAAGGACACCTTCCTAACAGCCATAGTTTGGGGGTCTTATTTGTTTGTTTGTTGTTACCTGAATTGCTTCTGAAGCCTCCTAACTCAGTCTCCATCTCCAATTGGTCATTGCCTCTCCGGGCCATCCTCAGTATTCACCACAGTAGGCTGTCTAGTCAAGGCTATGGTTTTTCCAGTGGTTATGTATGGATGTGAGAGTTGGACTATAAAGAAAGCTGAGCGCCGAAGAATTGATGCTTTTGAACTGTGGTGTTGGAGAAGACTCTTGAGAGTCCCTTGGACTGCAAGGAGATCCAACCAGTTCATCTTAAAGGAGATCAGCCCTGGGTGTTCATTGGAAGGACTGATGTTGAAGCTGAGACTCCAATACTTTGGCCACCTGATGGGAAGAGCTGACTCATTTGAAAAGACTCTGATGCTGGAAAAGATTGAGGGCAGGAGGAGAAGCGGACGACAGGATGAGATGATTGGATGGCATCACCAACTCAGTGGACGTGGGTTTGGGTGAACTCTGGGAGTTGGTGATGGACAGGGAGGCCTGGTGTGCTGCAATTCGTGGGGTCTCAAAGAGTTGGACACAACTGAGCGACTGAACTGAACTGAAGCTTCCTGAAATGAAAACAGGAGCCAGAGAGACTACAGTTGCCTACTGTTTGGAGTCCTTAGCCAAGAGGATAAGACCCTCAGTGCTCTACCACTCTCTAATTTCGCTTCCTTCAAGAATATTTTAGAACTGTACCAATATATTAGCTATCATGGCACATAACCTTCTTTTTCATCCTTCACTTTACTTTTGAACATGTTCTTTCCTCTGTCAGCCTTCACATTAAAGGCTATTTCTGGACTTCCCTGGAGGTTCAATGGTTAAGACTCCACACTGCAAATGCAGGGGGTGCAGGTTCAATCCCTGGTCAGGGAACTAAGATCCCACATGCTGTGTGGCACAGCCGAAAAAGAAAGAAAAAGGTGGTGGTGAGGGGGGGCGGCTATTCCCATGTATTGGAAACTACAACAGTGGAGCAGTCATAAAGCACAAAACATACTTTTCCTTATTTTAAGTTTTATTCAAGTACAGTTGCATGTCTCTGGCATGTCAGAAAAGAATAATCATCCAAGATTACTACCGGAGGTTAAGTAACAGCTCACATTTTATTTTATTATTTTTTTTTTCAACTTTACAATATTGTATTGGTTTTGCCATATATCGAAATAACAGCTCACATTTTAAATGTGTAAGTTCATTTCAGTTGCTCAGTCAAGTCCGACTCTTTGCGACCCCAGCAAGGAGTGCTGGACTACAGCACGCCAGGCCTCCCTATCTGTCACCAACTTAGTTACTTTGAACTTATGCTGATAAAAAATCAAACCTGTTCTTGAAAGTTTTGTTGCAGCAAGGTAGAGGCCTCATAATGCTCATCAGAACAAAAACCTTTACTGTTAGAGCAAAATGCATTCATTCAATGAATATTTACTGAGTTTATAAATGAGACAAAGTCCCTTCCCCATTTAACTTCCCCATATATCTGGCAGCGTAAACAACAGTAAACACACACGTAAGTACCAAATGCTTTGTAGGTTCTAGAAAGGAGTTTTTATTTTACTCTGATGGGAAGCTAGAGAAGTGATTAGATCTGGTTTGTATTCATAAATTACTTTCTCCACTATGTCAAGAAATGTCTTTGGGGAAGAGGTTAAGAGAGAAAGCCAGGGGACTAGGTGGGAGGCTATTGGCCTCATCTAAGCAAAAGCAGATATAGTTCAGACTACACTGTGGGGGTGGTAGGGTCTAAAATGGTGGAATTGCGGATACATTTTACAGGTAGATCCAAGAAGACTGGTTGGTGAATTGCACGTGTCTGGGGAGTAGAGGAGCAAGACAAGAATAACTCATGGGGAAAGGTGGGAGGAGCAGGTTTGGTGTGGGATCTAAAGTTGTGTGTTAGGCTTGCTAAATCTGAAACCCAAATAGATACATTTCTGCAAATAGATGTTTGGTAGGCTGTTTGGAGCTAATTAGGGCTGGAAAAAAATAGTATATAGATGGAATTTAAGCCTACCCATCAGAGTTAAGTTCTTACAGAGAGTGAGTATAGAGAGAAAACAGCCAAGAACTAAACCTTTGGATGGCTCAGCCTTGAGTCCTGGGGAAGGATCTTAAGATATATTAAATGAACAATGAAATCATCTTATCCAGAGCAAATTTGAGCCTTGGAATTAAGGGAAAAACAGCAAGCTATGACCTTCAAACTGGTTTCTTACTGCAATTCTGAAAAATGAAAAAAGCCTTTTCCAACAGCTTTAATGAAAGACATCATCAATATAGACGTTCTTTACTAGTGAACCTAATCAAAGTGTTTTCTTTGTTAAGAATCTGCCTTGCTAACCAAATAGAAGATATATATCTAAAGAAAATAATATCCTTTGAAAAGTTTCATTTTAATGCAGGTTACTTTATCAAATTGTCCCTTTTGTGGATTAGTGACTTTCCCTTCCAGAAACTCTAAAATTATTCTTTCAGTTCTTCTATGTCTACAACTCAGAAGCTTTAGGGTTTTCTATAACCTTTCAGAATGAAAATAAGTGTTTGCAGAGGGGAAAACATTGAGGTATGACACACAGTATCTTAAATGTGGTTTCCCTTCCTTTGGATTAACTCATTTTTTTGTCTTGACGAAAGTTTTTCCACATTCACTCTAAACAGTTGTGACTAGTCTTAGTTTGAAAAAGTTTTACACAGCAACCTTGCTACAATTATATATTACCTTTGATTTTGCTTATTACAAAAACATGAGACCACTTCGTAATTACATTATCCTACCTATGAGAATGTAAACAGGAGTTCCATTAATTGCTCTGCTAGTCTTTTTTTAGCTCTGGCTTTTAATTCTAGTTTTATTTAAATGTATTGAATCTAGTGGAATATCTATAGAGGTAAAGCTCACCATTTTGTGACTCTTAACAAGCTCTCTCACCTCTATGGCTTCATGTTGCTAATACCCTGAAATAATAATAAATAACAGGGAAAAGGTGAGATGTAAATTAGTTGCTGCAGTGGACATGATGTGGGCTTTCTGATCCTTTTTTCACCCTTGTGTTCTAGATCCAAAATGAGATTGCATAAATAAAGCCTGTGAAACAAAAAGCAGGCAAGTGTTACACAACAAAAATGGTTAGCATGTTTAAAAGTAGGATGAGCTGAATAAAAGCCTAAATATTACCTAGGTTTCTATCCTGCATTACACATTACCATAAATTTAGTGACTTAACACTGTGTCCACAGTCACTGGGTCATGAGTCAGGGCACAGCTTAACTAGATCATCTGCTTTTGTCCCAAAGCTGCAATCAAGGTGGCAGCAAGGCTGTATTCTCATCTGCAGGCTCAACTAGAGGAGAATCGGTTTCCAAAGTTCATTCAATTGGTAGAATTCATGTCCTTACAGTCGTAGAACTAGGGCTTCGGTTTCTTGCTGGCAGTTGACTGAAGCCTGTTCTCAGTAACTAGTGGTCACCCGTAGTTTCTTGCCTCATAGGCTCCCTCAGCATGCTTGCTGACTTCATCAAGACAGCAAGGGGAAGGTCTAGCCACAGAAGACTGAGTCTTATATAAAATATATCACAGGAGTGGCATCCACAACCTTGCCATAGTCTATTAGCTAGAAGCAAGTCAGATCCTGCCCACTCTTGAGAAGGAATTATACAGAGGCATGAATACTAGAATGTGGAGATCATGGGATGCTGCATGCTTTTATTTTATTGAAACTTAACTCTTCAAAACAAGGTGTTGAGGGTAGGGGGCATGATGAGTGCAGTTGGAAGGAGGTAATAAATTCAATAGCAGGTATCTGTTAACTTCTGAAGGTTGAATTTTAAGCCTACTTTTTCCACTCTCCTCTCCCTTTCATCAAGAGGCTCTTTAGTTCTTTGCTTTCTGTCGTAAGGGTGGTGTCATCTGCGTATCTGAGGTTACTGATATTTCTCCCAGAAATCTTGATTCCAGCTTGTGCTTCATCCAGTCCGGCATTTTGCATGATGTACTCTGCACATAAGTTAAATAAGCAGGGTGACAGTATACAGCCTTGACGTGCTCCTTTCCCAATTTGGAACCAGTCTGTTGTTCCATGTTCTGTTCTAACTGTTGCTTCTTGACCTGCATACAGATTTTTCAGGAGCCAGGTCAGATGGTCTGGTATTCCCTTCTCTTTAAGAATTTTCCACAGTTTGTTGTGATCTACATAGTCAAAGACTTTGGTGTAGTCAATAAAGCATTAGTAGATGTTTTTTCTGGAACTCTTGCTTTTTCAATGATCCAATGGATATTGGCAATTTGATCTCTAGTTCCTCTGCCTTTTCTAAATCCAGCTTGAACATATGGAAGTTCACGGTTCATGTACTGTTGAAGCCTGGCTTGGAGAATTTTGAGCATCACTTTGCTAGCATGTGGAAGTGAAAGTCGCTCAGTGTCCAACTTTTTGTGACCCCCCTGGACTCTACAGTCCATGAAATTTTCCAGGCCAGAATATTGGAGTGGGTAGCCTTTCCCTTCTCCAGGGGATCTTCCCAACCCAGGGATCGAACCCAGATCTCCCGCATTGCTGGCGAATTCTTTACCAGCTGAGCCACGTGGGGGTGAGATGAGTACAACTGTGCGATAGTTTGAACATTCTTTGGCATTGCCTTTCTTTGGGATTGGAATGAAAACTGACCTCTTCCAATCCTGTGGCCTTAAAACTTAACATTCAGAAAATTAAGATCATGGTATCTGGTCCCATCACTTCATGGAAAATAGATGGGGAAACAATGGAAACAGTGAAAGACTATTTTCTTGGGCTCCAAAATCGCTGCAGATGGTGAAATTAAAAGACACTTGCTCCTTGAAAGAAAAGCTATGACCAACCTAGACAGCGTGTTAAAAAGCAGAGACTTTGCTGACAAAGATCCATCTAGTCAAAGCTATGGTTTTTCCACTGGTCATGTATGAATGTGAGAGTTGGACTATGAAGAAAGCTGAGCATTGAAGAATTGATGCTTTTGAACTGTGATGTTGTAGAAGATTCTTGAGAGTCCCTTGGACCGCAAGGAGATCCAACCAGTCCATCCTAGGAAATCAGTCCTGAATATTCATTGTAAGGACTGATGCTGAAGCTGAAACTCCAATACTTTGGCCACCTACAAATAACTGACTCACTGGAAAAGATCCTGATGCTGGGAAAGATCAAAGGCAGAAGGGGGACGACAGAAGATGAAATGGTTGGATGGCATTACCGACTCGATGGACGTAAGTTTGAGCAAGCTCTGGGAGTTGGTGATGGACAGGGAGGCCTGGCATGCTGCAGTTCATGTGGTTGCAAAGAATCGGACATGACTGCGCAACTGAACTAACTGATCTCTTAACCTCACCTTATTCCAGGCTGGGATCCCTGCAAATGGATGATTAAACAAGTCAGAGTAACTGTAACAGTGGTCGGTAATAAGTATAACAGTGTAAAGCTATCAACCACCATCCAGACATTACTGTCACAAATTTTTATCTTCAGGCCAGTTCTGTTCTCAGAGCTAATGTCCACTTCTTTGTCTCCAAGTGGTATCACAAAGCTATCTCAGATACAACATGTTAAAAACCGAATTTATGTTCCTTCCCTCCCTAAGCCTGGTCCTCTTGTATGCTCATTTCAGGTGGACTGGTGCCATCCTTTTTTCCTATTGCACAAACAAGAAATTTCGGTCATCCTTAATACCTACCTGTCAACTTTGGTTTCAGTCACTAGAAGGTTCTCATTTCTGTCTATTTTCTTCCATTTTGAGGGTACCCTGTGTGTGTGTGTGCTGTGCTAAGTCACTTCAGTTGTGTCTGACTCTCTGCTACGCTATGGACCAGAGCCCGCCAGGCTCCTCCATCCAGGGATTCTCCAGGCAAGAATACTGGAGTGGGTTGCCATGTCCCTCTACAGGAGATCTTCCCGATCCAGGGATAGTATCCACGTCTCTTATGTCTCCTGTGTTGGCCGGCAGGTTCTTTATCACTAGCACCACCTGAGAAGTCTTTTCCCAAGCATTTGCTCTGATGAAGAAGGCACCCCTAGCAAGAACCTGTAGGCAGCCTCCAACCAACAGCCCAGAAAGAACTTAGTCCTGCCCAACAAACACAAAGTGAACTTGGAAGCAATTCTTGCCCCTGCTGAATCTTGAGATGACCCCATCTCTGGCTGCCACCTGATTGCAGCCTTCTGACAGACCCTGTAGGAAAAGGCTCAGCAAAGCCATGGCCCAAAGCCTGACCTGCAAACCATAGGTGATAAGTGTGTGCTGTTTTAAGCCACTGAGTTTTGAGATAATTTATGATGCAGCAATAAAGAGCTCATCCATGTTGTATGGTACATAGTACTGGTTCCCTTTCCTTTCTCAAGTCTCCTTTCTAATTTTGGTGCCTTTTACCATTCCAAATTTCTGCTGTATGTATTGAGATGAAATCTGTTTTCCGGTGGCCCTGTTCATTGATCATAGCTTGAGTCTTTAGAGTCATGCAGACTTAAACAGCAAACATGTATCCCTGAGGCTGCACTCCAAGAAATCTTCCCCACTCCTTCAGGTGTTCTTTAGTGGTTCTTGGGAGAAGCCGTGCCTGTATGTAGCGCCCAAATTGAGTGGAACAAACAATCACCTCCATGTTCTGAGTACTCTTTGTGTGACAGCTGCTTATTCCTTGTAAAGCAAGGCCAGTACAATGCTCAGTTAATGTAGGCCAAGCACAAAACATCCTGTTTTCAACTCAATCTAAGATTTTGGTGGAGTTTTGAAATACAGCCGCAGACAAAATGTAACTGCAGGCTCATTGCCCTGCCTGTTTTCCATCAGTGCTGTGGTTCAGCTGTTCTGTACTTGTGTAGTTGTTCTTTGGACTCCAAAGGATAAGATCTTTTATACCTGCTTAAATTTAGATTTGTGAGTGGTTCCCCTGCATTTCTGCAGACTTTTTGGATATTTATCATATCCTGGTTTTTTATCATAAGCACTTTATTTTAGCCATCTCTTTAAAAAAAGGGGGAAGAATTGTTTTGCTCTACTGACTTCACTTTCTCCAGGGGATCTTTCCAATCCAAGGATCAAACCCGGATCTCCTGCACTGCAGGTGAATTCTTTTCTTCTGAACCGCCAGAGAGGGAATGGCTACCCACTCCAGTATTCTTGCCTGGAGATTTCCAAGGACAGAGGAGCCTGGTGGGCCACAGGCCATGGGGTCACAAAGAGTCAGACATAACTGAGCAACTAACACTGTCATTGACTTCACCAGGTTATTGCCACAATTCAATATACTCTCACAAGGGAAAACATAAAATTTCAAGTTTGTTTTTTATTTAAGAAAAATTATAAGACTTCCCTGGAAGTCCAGTAATCAAGACTCTATGCTTCCAAATGCAGGGGACACCAATTCTATCCCTGGTCAGGGAACTAAGATCTCACATGCTATGCAGCATGGCCAAATAATTTTTAAAGAAATACTATAAACATATGACCTAACTGATATCACTCATGGATTAAAGCAGCTGATAAGATATCTCATAAAGATATTTAATAAATATGTGATAAAGGTAATAGAATTTTGAAGCTCATTTTAAACTACTTCAGTTAATACATGGGCTTCCCTGATCGCTCAGCGAGTAAAGAATCTGCCTGCAATGCAAGAGAGACAGGAGACACAGCTTCAATCCCTCAGTCAGGAAGATCCCCTGGAGGAGTACATGGCACCCCATCCCAGTGTTCTTGCCTGGAGAATCCCATGGACAGAGAAATCTGGTGGACTATAGTCTGCTGCTGCTGCTACTTGTGCTGCTAAGTCACTTCAGTCGTGTCCGACTCTGCGAACCCAAAGACGGCAGCCTACCAGGCTCCGCAGTCCCTGGGATTCTCCAGGCAAGAACACTGGAGTGGGTTGCCATTTCCTTCAATGCATGAAGGTGAAAAGTGAAAGTGAAGTCGCTCAGTCCTGTCCGACTCTGGGCAACCCCACGGACTGCAGCCTACCAGGCTCCTCCATCCATGGGATTTTCCAGGTAAGAGTACTGGAGTGGGGTGCCATTGCCTTCTCCGGGACTATAGTCTAAAGGATCGCAAAGAGTTGGACATGACTGAAGCAACTAAGAATGCACACAGAGTCTATACATGACATGTCAAATAACTTAAATTTTCTAATCTTGTATAATTAACATTTTTCTTATTGATAAATGGTTTAAAAGCATCTTGTGCTCAAAAAAATGACAAAGCATATAATTGGGTTACTAAGATAATACTATACTTTGCTGTCAATCATAATCTCTCAAACACTCCCATATTAGGCCAAGGCAATAAATCAGTTATGAAAAAGTATGTGAATATACGATTCAAAGGCTTCCCTGGTGGCTCAGATGGTAATGAATCAGCCTGTAATGCAGGAGACCCGAGTTCAACCCCTGGGTCGGGAAGATGCCCTGAGGAAGGGAATGGCAGCCCACTCCAGTATTCTTGCCTGAAGAATACCGTGGACAGAGGAGCCTGGCAGCAACAATCCATGGGGTCACAAAGAGTTGGACATGACTGAGCGATTCAATGAAGTAACTTCCTTGTTCAAGTTTGGATATGAGCATTTCTTTAATTTGTTTGGTCCTATTCTAAAATTAATCCAATACACTACTATTCAGTGATCTATTTCTCATACTGAAGCACTCTTTCTCACAACTTAATAACCTTGAGTCATAGTAACTACAGTATTTAATGAAAAAAATTATTGAATTCATGCAATAATATTTAAGGCAATTTGAGTTACAAATAATTATGAAAAATAACACTAGAAGAATTGGAGATAACAGACATAGAGATGTTTTGCTCTAATGGGGAGTAGAGAAATAGTCCATAGTTGGACTAGGAGTGGGGTCCAGTGTAAAAGATTTTCCAGATAGGAAATACTAACAACTGTATGCAGATGGGAGTAACCAACTAGAGAAGAGAAAGGTTTACAGTTGCTAAAGTCTTTGAAGAGATGAGTGGGGTCAGGAGCTAAAGCACAAGTGGAGGGTGGCCTTAGAGTGAAGGAAGACACTATATTCTCAGTAACAAGAGGGGAGGTAGAGGATATGGAGACTTTTTGGTATGTGGTGGTGGTGGGCATGTGTGGAAGTTCTCCTCTAACTGCTTTTATTTTCTCCATTAAGTAGGAAAGCAATATATCAGTTAGAAGTAAGAACTGGGAAAAGAGGTTTGAAGAAAGTGGAGAAGTCGTGAAAATGGATATCTTAGAGTGGAGCTGGGAAATTCAATGAACCAGGAAAATGTAGTTCTAGGCATCAATTTCAGACACAAAAATGTGAGGAAGAATAAGACGATCTTCTTCTTTGTCCCTTCTTAAGAGCATGGAAGCATTTCCTTGAACCTCCCAGCCAATTGCCTATGAGCCTTTGACTGTGTGGACCACAATAAACTGTGGAAAATCCTGAAAGAGATGGGAATACCAGACCACCTGATCTGCCTCTTGAGAAATTTGTATGCAGGTCAGGAAGCAACAGTTAGAACTGGACATGGAACAACAGACTGGTTCCAAATAGGAAAAACAGTATGTCAAGGCTGTATATTGTCACCCTGCTTATTTAACTTATATGCAGAGTACATGAGAAATGCTGGGCTGGAGGAAGCACAAGCTGGAATCAAGATTGCTGGGAGAAATATCAATAACCTCAGATATGCAGATGACACTACCCTTATAGCAGAATGTGAAGAGGAACTAAAAAGCCTCTTGATGAAAGTGAAAGAGGAGAGTGAAAAAGTTGGCTTAAAGTTCAACATTCAGAAAACGAAGATCATGGCATCTGGTCCCATCACTTCATGGCAAATAGATGGGGAAACAGTGGAAACAGTGTCAGACTTTATTTTTGGGGCTCCAAAATCACTGCAGATGGTGACTGCAGCCATGAAATTAAAAGATGCTTACTCCTTGGAAGGAAAGTTATGACCAACCTAGACAGCACATTGAAAAGCAGAGACATTACTTTGCCAACAAAGGTTCGTCTAGTCAAGGCTGTGGTTTTTCCTGTGGTCATGTATGGATGTGTGAGTTGGACTGTGAAGAAAGCTGAGCGCCGAAGAATCGATGCTTTTGAACTGTGGTGTTGGAGAAGACTCTTGAGAGTCCCTTGGACTGCAAGGAGATCCAACCAGTCCATTCTGAAGGAGATCAGCCCTGGGATTTCTTTGGAAGGAATGATGCTAAAGCTGAAACTCCAGTACTTTGGCCACCTCATGCGAAGAGTTGACTCATTGGAAAAGACTCTGATGCTGGGAGGGATTGAGGGCAGGAGGAGAAGGGGATGACAGAGGATGAGATGGCTAGATGGCATCACTGACTCGTTGGACGTGAGTTTGAGTGAACTCCGGGAGTTGGTGATGGACAGGGAGGCCTGGCGTGCTGTGATTCATGGGGTCACAAACAGTCGGACACGACTGAGCGACTGAACTGAACTGAACTGAAGAATTAACATCTGGCCTGGAGCTCCACAGAGATTTAGACCTACTTGGGATCTTCCTTCTTACCACACTGTTTCCTTGGCAACTGTCATGTTAAGCTAGAGAGGAAAGCTTTGTGCTGGAAGCTATCTGCCTGTTTTCTGTGAAATCCCCGGTCTGTGGAATTGCGCCTGCAGAGGGAGAGCTCTAAGCTGGCATCCAGAGAGAAACTGGTGAGAAGCCAATCAAATGATCCATGCACCTGGAACTTCCTATATGTGACCCGAGTAGGTTACAGGGGCCAAGAGGCTGTGTGTGTTGGTAGTCCCTCAGCTTGTGGATGGCATGAAGGTACTGTGCACTCAATACTCCTCTCTTCATCTCTCTGTAAAGTTTAAAAAAAAAAATGAAGTATTGGAATAAAGTCTACTGTATGAGTTTGATTGATGGTCAAAACCCAAGCTACTGCTGATATGGGAAAGCATGGCATCTGAACAGGATTGGCATTTGAATCCTTAGCTCGATTTGTGTCTTCCTGTGTCATGGACAGAATTGGCTCACAGACCCATTTACTGGCAAACCGATTAACAGCAAAGCAAGTGAGACCACAGTGATTGCATGGACTAATTGCAACTCACCCTGGGGTGTGTGGCTAAGTGGGGAAGAATTCTCTGAGAGCCCACTGCTTTGTATGCGTGGGACATACTGAACAAAACAAAGGTTATGTTAAGAAGGAAAGATGGGTACCAAGGGCTGGCAGTGAAAGGAGACTGGGTAGGCAATCCGTTGCCTCTGTTGTGTGTATTTAAGACATACACACTATCAGGGCAAAACTGAATTTTCTCTCAGGTCTCTGTAGCTGTTTGCTGAGATGGGAATTAGTGTCAAAAATCCTACTGAAAAGTTGGCTATTTCATGTTAGGCATGAATTATATCACAGACTAGATATGTAACTCAAACACCAAACCTACTCTTCCCATTGTTTCATATAATGGTCACACTTATATGAAATTCACATCTTATGGCTTTAAAAATATTCTGACTGCTAAACCATATCAAATGATCTGTATTTAATGTATTTTTGTGTGATTGTCATGCATAAAGTGCTGCAAAGTTACCAGTGTCTGAAGATTAGTTGAAAAATGCATTACAGTACTTCAGTTATCTTCCTAAATTTACTTTTTACTCATTGGTTTTGATGGGGCCCAGGGTAGGTCACCAACATGGGCCTCAATGGCATATTGCTTATTTTGAATTAAAGTTATTTAAGAAATGGTCAACATAAGGAGGGTACTATGGGAGACGTTCTCTGTCTCCCTGAAACAGGAATTAAATCTCTCCTGTGAAAGGTGCCCCCTGACCCCCACCCCACATCTGGAAGTAGAAGGACACCCCTAATAGTCAGAGACAGGGAGTGAGGGCTGAGAGGCCTGTATTACAAATACATTACTTCTTCAGTTTTCTACCTTAAGTCCAAATTCTGTTTAGATCCTTTGCTAACTGAGCATCCCAAGCCTCAATTTCTTTGTCCTGTCAGTTCCTCACAAATTTATAGTTTTTGTCTAAAAAGTATAAAACTGGCCACTTTGGCCACTTCCTTTCATCCCATTTCTATGAGACCTCTTTCTGCACATATTAAAAAAAATTTTTTTTCTCCTCTTAATCTGTCCTGTGTCCATTTTATTACCAGTCTAGCAGCAAGAACAAAAGGTGGGTACGGGGTGGGGGAGATTTCCCCCTTCATGACAGTTCTTTCTTAGCAAGCAATAATTCACCTGCAGAATGAGTTCATGAGAAACATTGTGTTCCACAGCTGGTGGGCACTAGTGTCAACTTGTTTTCCCGTTTATCCTACACGTGTAATGCAGGTGAGCAAACAGATTCGATACTTAAAGGGGTATAAAGAATAGGCAGACTTAAGTACAAACCCTTGCATCTAGCAAATGTCAAAAATCAAATGTCTGCGTGTCTTCATCAGCTCAGGTTACCAAAACAAAATACCACAGAGTAGCTGATGTAAGCAACCGAATTTTATTTTTTCACTTCTGGAGGCCAAGAAATCTAAGATCAATGTGCCATAAAGGTAGGTTTTCCTCTGAGTCTCTTTATCTTAGCTTGTAGGCAGCTGCCACCATCCTGACCTGGTCTACACATGAAGAGAAGGAGAGGAAAAGGAAGAGGGAAGGAGAGAAAGAAAGAGAGAGGAAGAGAGAGAGAAAGCCTCTCTGGTGTCTCTTCTTACATGGGCACTAATCCCATCATGGGGCCACACCCCCACAATCACCACTAGACCACTCAATTGTGTCTGACTCTTTGCAACCACAAGGACTGAAGTCTGCCTGGAGGAGGGCAGACTGGAAGATCCCCTGCAGGAGGGCATGGCAAACCCCTCCAGTATTCTCTCTTGGAGAATTCCATGGACAGAGGAGCCTGGCAGGCTAGAGTCCAGAGGGTCACACAGAGTTGAATACAACTGAAGCGACCAAGCGCAGCAGCAGCAGGCATATAATTGCTTGGTTCTATGCATAACTTACATGGAACAGTCATTATCTTTCCTTCAAAAGGCCTTTTTCTTCCAAAATGTTCAAAGGAATGCCCTTTTAAGTAGCTAATTAACCTGTGCATTTTATGAAATTAATAGTAATTTTTCTTATATTATCCACTAGTGCTTATTCATGATAAATCTGTTTAGATTCTAATGAGTATTTTCCTCTGATTAGGTATTTAATATTTGTTAATACAGAGATATTGATAAATAATTTCCCATCTTAGTTAAGGCGTAATGTGGACCTTTATGGTTCATTTGTGTTTGCTGTCCACTAACTTTACCTTCTTGAATCAAAAAGTTCTCTATGGGCTAAAATGCCATTTAATAAATTTAAGCACTCCTTGATTTTTTAAAACATGTGTTCTCAGAGTTTCCTTCTTTTTGAGTTTTTACGTTTTCTCTTGTGTATGTGTGTGTGTGTGTGTGTGTGTGTGTGTGTGATGTGTTGGAGAAAGATAAACCATTTGGGAGGGAACAATAAACTCACTTTCAAATGATTCTAAAAATAATAAAGATTTCAAGTGGTCATAAGAAACAGACATAAATCATCTAATCTACCGCCTCAGAAAGTAAACAGCTGCTTAAAGTCAAATTTATGGCTTCAGGGACTTCAAAGCCAAAAGCTCCTGCTACACTAATTGCAAAATTTTCATCGAATACCCAAGGAATTGGAAAAGATCCTAATGGCTATATTATCTCCATTAAAGGCAACTGGATACACAGGCCACTAACAGTAGGCTCAGTTTCTATGATTGTGCCCAAGCACAGTTAAGCTTTTAGACAAACTTTGAAAGACCCTGAGTTACCATTAATGTGTAGAGTAGGAAAACTTTTTGTTACCCTGTTAGGTTTGTTTAGTTAATGGGGTCTGTGAATTTAACTGACAAAAGACAAGGTAATAGGAGAGGAAAAAGATATAAATGTATTCGTTTTGAGGAGTTTTTGGCCCTGCTGCATGGCATGTAGGCTCTTCATTCCCTGACCAGAGATGAAACCCATGCTCCCTGAGTTGGGAGTATACAGCCTTAACCACTGGACCACTAGGGAAGTCCCGAAATTACTGGGTTTTTTATGTGCACAGGAAAAAAAAGTTAAAGTGGCTAGACTTGGGGACTTATATACCATTTTTAACAAAGGAAAGGGGAGTTCAAAGGAAGATAAATTATGGAGGAAGTTCAAAGGAAGTTCGAAGGAAGATAAATTATGGAGAAGTGACTAGGAACTTTATAGAAGAAATAGTGGAAGATGCTGGGAAAGACTGAAGGCAAAAAGAGCAGCAGCAGAGGATAAGATGGTTAGAGAGCATCATTGACTCAATGGACGTGAACTTGAGCAAACTCCAGGAGATAGTGGAGGACAGGGAACCCTGACTTGCTGCAGTCCGTGGAATCGCAAAGAGTTGGACACAACTTAGCGACTGACCACTACCAACAACAAATGGAAGACAGGGTTATTTTAGTAAAGCCTGTTTACATGAACTCGTCACAGTGCTGACTCCCAGTCTCTGATGATAAGAATGCGCTTCTCTTCCCAGTAGAGTGGGGGCACACAATCCTAAAGGGCAACGTATAGCTTGCTTTCAGGCAGGTAAGGGGAAGGCAGAGAACTTCCCTGTAGCTGTTGATTCTCAATTGCCTCCAGCTCAAAATAATCCTTGTGCCAAAGTGGCATCCTTGGTGGGGGGGGGGGGCAGGGGGTGCATCCTAATCCTTTTCAAATGCTCACCTATTTCCAGAGCGGAAGATTGCTGTGGAAGAAGAAAGCGATTACTTCCCAGCTCCTTAAATTTGATTTTGAAGACGTTTTCTCCTCTCAATCTCCCTTGGGAGTCAGCAGGTCTATAAAGCAAATGAATCAACTTAAATTTCTAAATTTTGTTTCTCACTGCAAGAGCTTTTATGTTGTCTAAGACCCCAAAATACAAAAATTTATTCCAAATTACAGAAAGGCCACATTAAATCTCTCAGGTTGCTCTGTTTTTCACCGGCTGCATGCTTTTCTTCCTTTCCTTCTATTTCTTCATCCCATTCTAGCACAGCCCCACCTGTTTGAGTATTTCTCTTCACTCTCTTCCTCTGGATTCCTTATTAATGCACATGCCTTCCTACCTGCAGTACAGTGTAGAAAAGTTCCTGTGGTGCTTTACAACTCTAAGCACCAGGATGTCTATTTCCCACTTTCATTTTTAAGCTTCTTTTAATGTTCCTGTGTTACATCTAGAAACACAATAATACAGTCATTCAGGTATGGCAAGATTTCTTTGTCTGCTTCCTTTTGTCTTCTGATTTAATCTTCATGCCTGGTGATGTGCTGGAGCTGCTTGCTAATTTTTCAGGGATTTGTGAACTGGTTTTTAAACATGGCTATTACTAAAATAATGATGTGAAGCGAAGTCAAGTGGGCCTTAGAAAGCATCACTATGAACAAAGTTAGTGGAGGTGATGGAATTCCAGTTGAGCTATTTCAAATCCCGAAAGATGATGCTGTGAAGTGCTGAACTCAATATGCCAGCAAATTTGGAAAACTCACCAGTGGCCACAGGACTGGAAAAGGTCCATTTTCATTCCAATCCCAAAGAATGCTCAAACTACCACACAATTGCACTCATCATACACTAGCAAAGTAACGCTCAAAATTCTCCAAGAGAGGCTTCAGCAATACATGAATCGTGAACTTCAGATGTTCAAGCTGGTTTTAGAAAAGGCAGAGGAACCAGAGATCAAATTGCCAACATCTGCTGGATCATCAAAAAGCAAGAGAGTTCCAGAAAAACATCTATTTCTGCTTTATTGACTATGCCAAAGCCTTTGACTGTGTGGACCACAATAAACTGTGGAAAATTCTGAAAGAGATGGGAATTCCAGACCACCTGACCTGCCTCTTGAGAAACCTATATGCAGGTCAGGAAACAACAGTTAGAACTGGACATGGAACAACAGACTGGTTCCAAATAGGAAAAGGAGTAAGTCAAGGCTGTATATTGTCACCCTGCTTATTTAACTTCTATGCAGAGTACATCATGAGAAATGCTGGGCAGAAAGAAGCACAAGGTGGAATCAAGATTGCTGGGAGAAATATCAATAACCTCAGATATGCAGATGACACCACCCTATGGCAGAAAGTGAAAAGGAACTAAAAAGCCTCTTGATGAAAGTGAAAGAGAAGAGTGAAAAAGTTGGCTTAAAGCTCAACATTCAGAAAACGAAGATCATGGCATCCGGTCCCATCACTTCATGGGAAATAGATGGGGAAACAGTGGAAACAGTGTCAGACTTTATTTTGGGGGGCTCCAAAATCACTGCAGATGGTGATTTCAGCCATGAAATTAAAAGATGCTTACTCCTTGGAAGGAAAGTTATGACCAACCTAGATAGCATATTCAAAAGCAGAGACATTACTTTGCCAACAAAGGTCCATCTAGTCAAGGCTATGGTTTTTCCAGTGGTCATGTATGGATGTGAGAGTTAGACTGTGAAGAAAGCTGAGCGCAGAAGAATTGATGCTTTTGAACTGTGGTGTTGGAGAAGACTCTTGAGAGTCCCTTGGACTGCAAGGAGATCCAACCAGTCCATTCTAAAGGAGATCAGTCCTGGGTGTTCTTTGGAAGGACTGATGCTGAAGCTGAAACTCCAAGCTGATACTTTGGCCACCTCATGCGAAGAGTTGACTCATTGGAAAAGACTCTGATGCTGGGAGGGATTGGGGGCAGGAGGAGAAGGGGAGGACAGAGTATGAGATGGCTGGATGGCATCACCAACTCGTTGGTGAGTTTGAGTGAACTCCGGGAGTTGGTGATGGACAAGGAGGCCTGGCGTGCTGCAATTCTCGCAAAGAGTCGGACACGACTGAGCGACTGAACTGAACTGAACTGAATTACTAAAAATTGACTTAATATAAACTTAAAATTAAATAAATTATGCTAAAAACATAGGTAATAAGTACTCCCAACTCAACCCAACACTTTCTAATTATTTTACTATACTATTATCAGTGCTCTTGAGGATGTTTATGCTGATTCTAGCTATCTGTGTGGGACTTCCCCAGTGGCTCAGTGGTAAAGAATCTGCCTGCAATGCAGGAGACCCAGGTTCAATCCCCGGGCTAGGAATATCCCCTGGAGGGGGCATGGCAACCCACTCTGGTATTCTTGCCTGGAGAATTCCATGAACAGAGGAGCCTGGTGGGCGATGGTCCATGCGGTGCAAAGAGTCGGACACAACTGAAGTGACTGAGAACGCACTCACATACATCTATCAGTATGGAGGCAACACTGTATATGGTGTGCTACTCTACTGCCTAACCTCTTTCCAACTCTGTATTTAGTGATGTCAGGGCAAAAGCCACAATTTGGAGTTTAATCCCCCTAGAAAGCCAGTTATTAAACATTTGCTAGCATACCACTGCTCTAAGCCTATAAAAATCTGCTTGATCATTTATTAAGTTTTAATGACCAAATCCTAACTTTTGATCTCTTCTTTCTTCCAGTTTCAAGATTGGTACAATCAGTTCATAGAAAGGTTTCTACCAAGTCATATGCTTTGTCCTTTCAACCTTGGCTAAAGAGGATAATTTTATCTTTGATTTAGACAACAGAAGTTGGCTAACAGGAGATCAACTTCTGTCTCATTGAGTAGGTGAGCCTCTTCCTTTGAGTCAGCTCTAAGTTTTTTATTTCATTTATTGCACACAAGCACCACTAAAATCTTTGAATCTCTGTCAGTTGTACCGTAATCAAAGTGTAGTAGTTGTTGCAGCTTTTCAATTACAGTCATCTGCATAGTTGACATAGTTTAGTTTCTAACTCATGTTCACTATTTCTTTATCATCTCTACCAATTCACTCTCTCTCTCTGTTTTTTAAATACAGTTGCTTTTAAAAAAAATATTTATTTGTTTATTTGGCTGCACTGGGTCTCAGTTGTGGACCTTGGGATCTTCGGTCTTGGTTGCATGCATGATCTTTAGTTGCGGCATGTGGGATCTAGGTAGATTTCCCTATCTAGAGGGCTTCCCAGGTGGCTCAGCAATAAAAAGTCCGCCTGCCAATGCAGGGGATACAGGAGACACAGGTTCGATCTCTGAGTCAGGAAGATCCCCTGGAGAAAGAAATGGCACCCCACTCCAGTATTCTTGCCTGGAAAATCTCATGGAAAGAGGAGCCTGGCAGGCTACAGTCCATGGGGTTGCAGAGTGAGACACGACTGAACAACTGAGCACACACAGGATCTAGTTCCTTGACCAGGGATCCAACCTGGGCCCCCTTCATTTGGGAGTGTGGAGTCTTAGCCACTGGAACACCAGGGAAGTCCCCCAATTCACTCTCTAAAGATACTTTGTCAACACAGCTATTTCCCTTAAAGGATATTCTGATTTAACCGAGAAGAAAACTAATGTATTTTTTAAAAATTTCCTGCCAGAACGGTACATAGTTTTCTGAAGCTTTTTAGAATTATTCCGTTTGTTATCATTTGGGCTTTCTCCTTTTCTTTGGAGGCCAGATTTCAAATGTTGGAAAACAATGACATCAAGATAATCTCAATAATCTAAAGAGTACTATAGGAATTAAAATTGTAAATTACCAACATCAGAATGTTTCCAGATGTGGTAGAGACAATCTGAGAACAGGAGATTCCAATCCCTCAGGCAGGAAAAAGAAGCAAAAAGAAAAAGATAGGACAGGGCGGCAGATGGCAAATTCCTATGGCTTCCCACTTTTGCCTGCAATTGGCTTTAAAAATAAATAAATGAATAGCTCAGAGATGGTTTAAAAGTTGTGCTGTTTTATTTTTAGGTAACTGAGAAGTTGCCTCAAAGACTATGCTACTTTCCTGGTTCTATGGAGCTTCCTTATGGAACTTCGTTTCCACAGGAGTTGGTGGTTGAGGTGAATCCTGTAATAAAAATAGGTTCAGAGGATACATCCCCCGGGGGTGATTGACTGTGACCAGGACCACCTGAGCTTTGAACACTTCCCTTGAGAGTAGCTTCCACACACAGATAGCAGCCCCTGCAGACGTGCGGCCTGGCCTTCTCCCAGACATCAGCTTACATGTCTCCTCGGGGCTCCTTGGTTGGAGAAGAGGTGAGGGAGCTGGTGCTGTGATGTGTGCCCTTTGTGGGGAGACCTGGAGTTGTCAGAACTTGGGGTGTCGGGGAAAACCTGGCTGACATGTCACAGTAGGTCCCCAGGTTCCCAGGTGCAGAGGCCTCTCTGTTCCCCTCCGAGGTCTTGGGCTGGACGGAGGGTGTGAGGACAGGGCCGCTCACAGCTGTGCTCCCAGACGAGGAAGGGGCCCAGGTGGACGCACTTGGTCTGGAAATGACGGGCACTGGCTGAAGCTGGACGCGTGCCACTGTGCTGACTCTGGGCCTAATTCCATCTGGCGCTCCAAAAATACTGGATGGCCACAAAGCTAGCAAGGGCACTGCCTCCCTGTTGTAAGCATACTCTGGTCGCTCCATCAGTCTTTGAATTGGCTGTAAGGAGGATGGAGAGACCAAGTTAGAGAAGACACTTCCTGGCTGGAATATACAAGCCGCTCTGTGCTAATTGACCATTTTGGTCTGAAAGAACTTTGTTTTTTTTTTTGAAGGAGCAGTGCACAAGAATTGGCTCAGTGGCAAAGAATCTGCCTGCAATAAAGGAGACCCAGGTTCGATCCTGGGTCAGGAAGATCCCCTGGAGAAGGGAATGGCTACCCACTCCAGTATTCTTGCCTGGAAAATCCCATGGACAGAGGAGCCTGGTGGGCTACAGTCCATGGGGTCGCAAAGAGTAGGATGTGACTTAGTGACTAAAACACACATGCAGTGCATGTATGGCTTCTGCAGGAGATGAAGAGGGTGTCTGAGACTGGGGTGACTTGCAAGGTGTGGTTTAAGTTGGGCTAAACTGGGAAACTGGTTTGACTTTTGCCTGCTTTGCCTAGGTTTTGAATGCCATCTGTCCCCAGAGATACAGACATAGAGCGTAAAGAAGCAAGTCCCGAGGACAGGTCTACATCAATGTCCCCAAGGAGAAAGGTTTTAATGTGTCCTTAGATCCCTGCTATAGCCTGGTCCCTTCCACCCACGGCCCGAGTCATGTCCATGCTGGTGTTTTGACCAAACAGTTACAGTGGGCCAGATATTTTGTCCTCTCATTTTTTCTCCCCTTTAGTATTAGTGTGTCAAAACGGTAGGACATTTTCAACAAAGAAATCCTTTTGGCACTACTGTGCTATATTCTACAAACCTCTTCACCAATCAGTGTCCTTTAATTTGGTCTAATATTTTGTATCTTTCTTATCTCCATTGACCTATTTTTTGTCCCCAGTTTCCTATTAGAATGGTAAAGTGCCACAAGCAAATACAAATAGGTCAAACTTTTTCTTTCTTTTTGTATCTTGGCTCCGCTGGGTCTTCCTTGCAGCATGTGAGCTTTCTGTAGTTGCAGCCCATGGCTTAGTTGCCCCATGGCATGTGGGATTTCAGTTCCCCATAAGGGATCAAACCCATGTCCCCTGCATGGGAAGGCTGATTCTCAACCACAGGACCAACAGGGAAGTCTCACGTAGATTTTACGGAGCCCAGGTTCTGTTGGTCTTTCTTGCTAAGGGAGCCACAGAGTTTTTTAGGTAGCCTACAAATATCCTAGTCATTATGTCCTAAATGATTAAATATTTTCTTGATGTAGCTGTTATTGTAGACTTAGGATTTCCTTCAGGATGATACTGAAATTAAAATAGTTTCAACTTTATATCTTCTAAACTAAAATTCCCAGTACAGAATTTTTCTGATATGATAGAAGAATATTATAAGAAAAAAATATGTTCTTGCTGAATCTAAAACATTTCTCTCTGGGTTCAGTACACAAAAAGTTTGAAAATTTTAGACACCTTAATTTTACCAGTCCCTCAAATATTAGCAGTGTGCTGTTTCTACAATTCAGATATGGACTTCTCTTGTAAGTGATCTAAAACAAGGATTCTAGCCTGGGAGAAATTCTGCCCTCCAGGGCACATTTGACAATGTCTGGAGACATTGTTGATTGTCCCATATAGAGGATAAGGGTGGTAGTGGCATCTAGAGTGGACAGGTCAGGGATGCTGGCTAAACATCCTACAACGCACAGCACAACCCAGCAACAAAGAATTATCCTGCCCCAGAAGTCAACAGTGCTGCTGTTAAGACACACTGATCCAAAGCAACTTAATTCTTTTAGGAAACATGAGTGCCCCAGACTTACCAGCACTGGAACTACATAGTAGCCTTCTCTGTATCCAGGACTGCTGTCACTGCTCTCTTTGGACAAACCAAGCACCCCTTTCTGTAAACAGAAAAATGCAGTTGTCTTAGAACCCCTTTTGTTCTTTTGGTCTGTGACTTCCTGTCCAAATATTTTACAGATACATATATTGTAAAACTTTGAAAATGATCCACAAAATGCTAGAAAAGGAAAAGGTATTGTATACATGGCTGATGAAAGAGAACTGATTAGAAAACAAAACCAGAATAAGTATTGTTTAAGATCCTGAGGTGACCTTTAATGTTCTGACTTTGTAAACATTAAAAACAGTATTATAATGTTATTTAATGGATTCATGTGGTGGTTTTCTTTCTTTTTAAATAATTTTTACTTTTTGGCAGCAACACGCAGCACGTGGGATTTTAGTTCCCCAACCAGGGATCGAATCCATACCCCATGCATTGGATTCATGAAGTTTTAACCACTGGACCTCCAGGGAAGTCCAGAGTGTCGTGTGAGAGAGCTTGTGTGTGTGTGGGGGGGGTGGTGCTGAGTTGCTTCAGTCATGTCCAACTCTTTGTAACCCCATGGACTGTAGCCTACCAGGCTCCTCTGTCCATGGAATTCTCCAGGCAAAAATACTGGAGTGGGTATCTCCTTCCCACTGAAGTGGGGGAAGCCATTTCCCTCTCCAGGGGATCTTCTGGACCCAAGGATCAAACTGTATAGTCCATGGGGTCACAAAGAGTCAGACATGACTGAGTGACTTTCACATTCACTAGAAAAAGAGAATGTAGTAGCCATGATTCTTACACAAACATGAAAGGAGCAAGTGTCAAGGATTATATTTAATTCATTAATTAATGGGGGCACTGGCAAGCTGTTACAACAGTTTAAAAAAGAACTCAATACCACACATTTCTGCTCATATAAGGGAAACTGAAATGAATTTACAGATAGTGCAAAATGGGCACAACTGGTCAATATCCACAGGCAATAATCGTATCCTACCAGACAGTTCTCCTTTCTATGCACAGGATTTATTACATTACTATCAGTTTTGTGCAAGTTAACTTCTATCTCTCCAGTGTTCTAAAACAGTCAAAGGCAGGGCTCCCCTGGTGGCTCGGTGGTAAAGAATTCACCTGCTGTTGCAGAGACAAGGGTTCTATCTCCAGTCCTTGAAGATCCCACATGCCTTGGAGCAACTAAGCCCCTGCACCACAACTGTTGAGCCTGTGCTCTAGAGCCCAAGAATCCTAACTTCTGAGCCCACATGCTGCAACTATTGAAATCCATGTGCCCTAGAGCCTGTGCTCCGCAACAAAGAGTTAACCCCCATTCATTGCAACTAGAGAAAAGCCTGTGCACCAACGAAGACCCAGCACAGCCAAAAATAAATAAATAAAATTTCAAAATAAAACAATCAAAGGCAAAATGACAATAACTGGAATAAATGCACTAGCCAGATTGTCACTAAATGTCAGTCTTTCATGATTTTTCTTTACTCTGCCTTTATTCTTAGGATGTTTTCTTCTCGACAAGCCTTATGTTGCTGCTGCTGCTGCTGCTAAGTCGCTTCAGTCGTGTCCGACTCTGTGCAACCCCATAGACGGCAACCCCCCCAGGCTCCCCGATTCCTGGGATTCTCCAGGCAAGAACACTGGAGTGGGTTGCTAGTTCCTTCTCCAATGCATGAAAGTGAAAAGTGAAAGTGAAGTCGCTCAGTTGTGTCCGACTCTTAGCGACCCCATGGACTGCAGCCTACCAGGCTCCTCCATCCATGGGATTTTCCAGGCAAGAGTACTGGAGTGGGGTGCCAGTTCCTTCTCCACGACAAGCCTTATGTTAGTGGCCACCAATTCAGTATGATTTGGGGCACTGAGAAGACACTTTCTTATCACCTGACTCTACCTACCTGCCTGTAATGTACCTGAAATCCCACACGAGGACCTTTAGTCTCTGAGCAGACCTGGCTTCATGCCACACAACATAAATGAATCCCTACAGAGGGCAATGTTCACAAAGTGCCTTTTGGCACACAAAGCTCTTTCACGTGTGTGATTGTGTTTGATTCTCAAGGCAGTTCATTAAAAAAAAAATGACGAAACTGGGAGGCTTGCCCAAGGTGACGAGAACCTGGTGAGTGATGCAGTGGGGACTTGAACCCCATCCAGGCTTCAGATGGTGTCCACTTCCTGCCATGTTCACATGCCTTACAAGACTGGTGCTTCTGGAACAGGTCTTACCGCAGACAGACAGAGGCACAGGAAGAGGATTCACACTTGCTCACCAAGTCCCCCAACACCGCCTTCAATACTGGGAAGTTCATTCAACACTCATGACTCACACATTTATTGAGCACCCACTATGTTGCCAGGCGCGGGGGTCACAGTATTGAGCAAGACAGAGTCCCCATCCTTGGGAACATAAATTATAGTAGGGAAGACACACGTCAAACAACTAAGTACAATATGGATTATTCAGTCAGGACTGTTAGAAGTGCTACAAAGAACTGCAGGGAGTGCAAGTGAGCCTGGGATGATTTGACTAGACTGGGGATAGGGAGGCAGGATCAGGGAAGCGCAGTTCCAACCACACTCCCAGGGATGACTAGCACTTAAAGGTTTGGGGATGGGGAGGAGGGCAGCTCTGGGGCAGGCTGGAGGGAAAAATATTTCAGAGGAAGTAAGCAGCAACAGTGGAGACTGAGTCAGATCTCTGTTGCTCTCCTTTTTCTTCTGCCTCTGTGCCCATGGGCTCTTCTCTGAGTCTTCAGAAAAAAAACACCTAAACTTAAATATTTTTTAGGTAGAATGTGTTGTGGAGCTATTATTGAGGAGACAGACCTTCCCTTTATCCAAGTTAGTCTCTCTTCACGCCTTGGAGTCAGTAACTTAAACAATAACCCTGTATACGAGACAGCAAAAGAGACATTGATGTATAGAACGGTCTTTTGGACTCTGTGGGAGAGGGAGAGGGTGGGATGATTTGGGAGAATGGCATTGAAATATGTATAATATCATATATGAAACGAGTCGCCAGTCCAGGTTCGATGCACGATACTGGATGCTTGGGGCTAGTGCACTGGGATGACCCAGAGGGATGGTATGGGGAGGGAGGAGGGAGGACGGTTCAGGATGGGGAACACATGTATGCCTGTGGTGGATTCATTTTGATATATGGCAGAACCAATACAATATTGTAAAGTTTAAAAATAAAATAAAATTAAAAAAAAAAATCACTTCTGAACATTTCAGTTCAGCTCATTCAGTCGCTCAGTTGTGTCCAACTCTTTGCAACCTCATGAACCACAGCATGCCAGGCCGCCCTGTCCATCACCAACTCCCGGAGTTCACTCAAACTCATGCCCATTGAGTCGGTGATGCCATCCAACCATCTCATCCTCTGTCATCCCCTTCTCCTCCTGCCCTCAATCTTCCCCAGCATCAGAGTCTTTTCAAATGAGTCAGCTCTTTGCATCAGGTGGCTAAAGTATTGGAGTTTCAACTTCAACATCAGTGCTTCCAATAAATACCCAGGACTGATCTCCTTTAGGATGGACTGGTTTGCCGGGAGCCGGTGAGGCATTCCACTCGTGACAAAGGTCATGAGGAAGGAGGCTCGGCATACGCAAAGGCGGGATCGAGCTTCAGGAGTCCGCCCGGATATTCTCGAGCATTTTCCCCCAAAAAACCAGAGTCTGCCTACTTTATTGCTTTATGCTCTCACCTCTGACTTTACTGGGGACTGTCCCCTACCACCATCTTGCTCTCTCTATCAAAGAGTTAACTTACAGCTCCAATTAATAAAGTTCCTGGGCAATTAGGAGTGTTTAAATCCAAACCCCTCAGATGGCTCTCTAACTCGCCTGACAAGTTTACCCGGACTCCTGCAGCTATGCATACGATTGTTTACAGTCTCCCAGCCTCCAGAGGCACGGGAAGCTTAAGATATTCAAATAGCTTAGAGCCTCTCAGAGAATTAAAAACTGTCAGAATAAATTAGTAAAGGATTTCATTGATGAGTCGATGCTTGTTGCCAAGTTTTCACATCCCCTGAATTGTATCCTTGAATGTGTATTAATTAATATAGTTGGTATGTAGAAAAAATAAGTAGTGGCCTTGGTATTAGTAACTTTAGACCCTTAAGGTAATAAATTCTTTCCTTTGTTGTAAACCCATTACACATCCACCCTATAGGAATGCAATTTTATCTTTGGAAGATGGCACCAAACCTTAAAATAATTACTCTTAGAGAAAATAAGTCTTTGTTGATAAGTCCTTGTCAAGAGTCATAAAATGTTAGTAGGCCTTCTGGCCAGAAGATGATGTAAATCACCTAAACCATTTGTATACGATAAATTTGCAGGAAAGAAACCCTGGGTTTTGATAAGAATCAAAGACTGCTGACTTTGCATCCCCTATTATCCTCTATGTGTAACTTAGGGTATATAAGCCCCTGTTGAAAATAAAGCTACGGGCCTTGCTCACCAGCACTTGGTCTCCCCATGTCATTCTTTTCACATTCTGGCTGAAGTCTCCATCTGGAGCGCGGAACCCACCATGCTTACTAATTATGCCTGGGCTTCTAAGACCCACTCGAGAAGGTGTCTAGGGTGGGGCACCTTCCGCTATTCGAGAGGGCGCCTTCGGCCTACGTAAGTGGTGCAAACTTCTTGTCTTGAAGTTTTATTGGTCTCCCGCGTAAACCAAGCTACTCAGCCTCTTTTCTCCACTGAATTTTCCTACTGAGCTATCCTCATTCTATTACTCTTTATATCTCTAATTAGCATATAAATAGTCACCTAGGCCATCTCTCCTTCGAATACCCTGGATCAGCCGGGGCTGGTCCTCGGCACTGGTTGGATCTCCTTACAGTCCAAGGGACTCTCAAGAGTCTTCTCCAATACCATAGTTCAAAAGCATCAATTCTTCTGCGCTCAGCTTTCTTCACAGTCCAACTCTCACATCCATACATGACTACTGGAAAAACCATAGCCTTGACTAGACGGACTTTTGTTGACAAAGTAATGTTTCTTGCTTTTGAATATGCTATCTAGGTTGGTCATAACTTTCCTTCCAAGGAGTAAGTGTCTTTTAATTTCATGGCTGCAATCACCATCTGCAGTGAATTTGGAGCCCCCAAAAATAAAGTCAGCCATTGTTTCCCCATCTATTTGCCATGAAGTGATGGGACCGGATGCCATGATCTTAATTTTCTGAATGTTGAGCTTTAAGCCAACTTTTCACTCTCCTCTTTCACTTTCATCATGCTACTGCTGCTAAGTTGCTTCAGTCGTGTCCGACTCTGTGCGACCCCATAGACAGCGGCCCACCAGGCTCCTCCGTCCCTGGGATTCTCCAGGCAAGAACACTGGAGTGGGTTGCCATTTCCTTCTCCAATCACTTTCATCATATGGATACCTAAATTACCCTTAGGGCTTCCCTGGTGACTCAGCAGTAAAGAATCCACCTGCACTGCAGGAGATGCAGGAGACACAGATTCAATCCCTGGGTCAGAAAGATTATTTGGTGGAAGGCATGGCAATCCACTCCAGTTTTCTTGCCTGGAGAATCCCATGGACAGAGGAGCCTGGCAGGCTATATACAGTCCATGGGGTCACACAGAGTTGGACACGACTGAAGCAGCTGAGCACTCATGCAAGTTACCCTTAGTTGCTTTCATTTTAGCATAAATGAATTTAGATCCTTTCTTGAAAGAGGGAATGGATATAAAAGGGTGGAGAATGGGGAGGGGGGAAGAATTGATATAGTCACTCGTGTCCAGAGCATGAGAAATCTAGATGTCACATGCCTCTGTGTTCCTATAGGTAAATCTAGATGACCTGGAAGGGAAAGAAATGTGAAGACATCAGTGGCTACTCACCATCTGAAATGTGAGAACTCCGTGGAGAAAGACCAGAAGACTCACACGCTGCGCCATGCTGAGTGGCTGAAAGCGCAAGGGAAACTTTTTTATTCATGTAAATGAACACGAGTGTGTATATACACAGATGATGTCTTGATCAGTGTTTATTTAACAGCGACCATGTACCGTGAGCACAAGGTACTAGAGCAGGTGGGGTTTGAAATCCTCACTTTGAAACACTTGCTAGCTGTGAGACCTGGGACAAATTATTTAACCTCTTTGTGTCTTATTTTTCTCATCTATAAAATGGAGAGAATATTAAAAGCTATTTCAAGGGTGACTGTGAAATTCAAATGAGGAAGTTCATATGATGCATTTAAAATAGTATAGGAACATGGCAGCCCTCTATACATTTTTAGCTTTTATTGTTATTACCATGCTCTGAGCTGGGCAGCAAATAGAGAGATAAATAAAATAGAGGCCTGGCTGTGAATAATTTATAGTCTGTTCAAGAGACTAAAGAAAAGGAGTGGATTTCTGCCTCCATTGCTTACTGCTTTATCCCTTGTGTTAGTTGCTCAGTCATGTCCGACTCTTTGTGACCCTGTTAGGGGAAGCACACTGATTGAAACCGCCCACCCTGGCCAGGCTCTCTAATAACCATTCACATGAGTCATTTTATGACAGGAGGTCCTGGTAAGGAATACGGAACTAATAAGCAATTTGTGCGCCACCAGGAAGGACTCTGAGTCAGAATGATTGGCCAAAGACAACCCAGAAACTAATCCCATCACCATAAGACCCGAGACTGTGAGCCACATGGCAGAGCAGCTCTCCTGGGTTCCCTTACCCTGCTGCTCTCTGCCCAGGTGCCTTCTTCCAATAAAGTCTCTTGCTTTGTCAGCATGTGTCTCCTCGGACAATTCTTTTCCGAGTGTTAGACAAGAGTCCATTCTTGGGGCCCCAGAGAGGGGTGCCGCATTCCTACAACAATCCCATGGCCTGGAGCCTACCAGGCTCCTCTGTCCATGGAATTTTCTAGGCAAGAATACTGGAGTGGGTTGCCATTCCCTTCTCCAGGGGGTCTTCCTGACCCAGGGATGGAACTGGGGTCTTCCCTCATGCAGGCAGATTCTTCACTGTCTGAGCCACTAGGGAAATGGGATAAAGAGGATCCATAAACTGGATGCAACTCAGAGTGAGTTTGACCTGAACAGTGCCTTGCACAGCTGTCTAGATCAGAAGATGAATCTTTCAAAATTGAAAAATATTTAAAGCAACCTAATGGTCTCATGGGTCCTAGAAAATCACGTTCTGGTTAAGCACTGGACACTGCTGAGATCCTGGCTGCTTCTTGACACGCATAACTTGTCCCCTCCCACTCAGAAGCCCCAAATCACTTTCCTCTGTGTTAGCACAAGATAGACTATGAGCCCAAATTCTAACAACACCTTTAAGGTTTTCATCGCTGGGTGCTCCCTTGTGCACATGTGCAATGCACATGTTAACAAACTTCTGCTTATTTTTCTCTTGTTTATCTGTCTGTCAGTCTTCGAGGGTTCCAACTAGAGATCTTAAAATGAGTAAAGGAAAATGGATTTTTTCCCTTTCCCTATTTCCTGCCTACATGTCACCCCAAAATCCTTTTTATTTATTTATTTTTGGTTGCACTGGGTCTTTTAGCTATGTGTGGCTTTCTCTAGTTTCTGCAAGGGGGTTACTCTCTAGTTGCAGTGGGAGGACTTCTCCTTGTCGTGGCTTCTCTTGTTCCTGGACTGCAGGCTCGGGGCACGTGGGCTTCAGTAGTTGTGGTGTGCATGCTTGGTTGCTCCACGACATGTGGAATCTTCCCGGACCAGGGATCGAACTCATGTCCTCTGCATTGGCAGGCAGATTTTTATCCACTGAGCCACCAGGGAAGTCCCACCCCAAAAATCCTTTGAGAACTTTCTATACTTCAGGTCCCCTGTCGTGTGCTTTTCACATATTCACATATAATTTCATTTGATCCTTTCAGTGACTGCATCAGGAGAGTATTTTATATGCACATTTTGTACATGAGGAAGTCAAAATTAGAAAGGTTAATAAGTTCTCCAAGGTCACACCAAAGGAGGTGGTACAGCAGGGTTTGAATGTCTGATTCCAGCTGATTTTTTCTGATCCCCATGCCTGTTTCTTGCTTGGCTCTTTGGAGTTGGACAGGGTAATGGGCATGCATAAATATTTTACCATTTACACAATCCCTTTCTCAAAACAGCCTAAAGCTGTGGTTCTCAGATAGATCCAGGCAAAATTGAACTTTGGAATTTTCCCAGGAGTCGTCCACCATTTTGGAAAATCACAATACCAATGGCCAAACTGCCTGCCACTTGCATTTGCAAGTGCTTATTGTATTCATGGAAGTCTGCCTGGAAGCCATAGAGCTGACAAACATTGTGTTTTGGGATAATAGTTACAGGTTAGCATTTGGGAGATATGTAAGTTTAGATGAAGTTATAAAGCTGGGATCCTCATGATAAGATGAATGTTATTCATTCAGTCATGTCCAACTCTTTACAACCCCATGGACTGTACCCTGCCAGGCTCCTCTGTCCATGGGATTTCCCAGGCAAGAATACTGGAGAGGGTAGTGATTTACTTCTCCAGGGGATCTTCCTGATCCAGGGATCAAACCCAGGTCTCTGCAGGCAGGTTCTTTACTGCCTAGCCACCAGGGAAGCCCTTGGTAAGCCCTTAAGAAGAGATCAGAGAGATTGCATGCTTCTCTTTCTTTGTGTCTCTATCATGTAAAGATACAGTAAGAAGGTGGCTGCCTGCAAGCTAAGAAGAAAGCCCTCACCAGCACCTGACCATGATAGCCCTGACCATGCCTAGCCTCCAGAACTGTGAGAGACAAATACCTGATTCTCAATCTGCCCAGTCTATGGTATTTTGTTAGGTATGATATTCAGCTTAGGAGCCCAAGCTAAGACACAGGCCCACTGTACTGCTCCCAAGACTTGCTCTTCAAGCCCCTTGGTTCTAGTGTGGTACAGTTCCAGGTGCTGGGATACCTCTGCAACTAGGAGCCACCTGCCTGTCATGCACAATGATACTGTCTACTTTTATCTTCCCATGAATCTAGGGTCTTCCTCTAACACATCCCAGATCTCATTACAGCACCCCCCAGAGTAGGCCATTCCCCACCCACCACTCAGCCTTCTGTATTAATGAAAGACAGCTGGACTGACTTTATGGAGGCCGATTAAGCTGATTCTCTGAGAAAAATTAACCCACAGAGATGAGCTCTCTGTCCCTCCCTATGACATCGTCTTGATATTCCACCTTTAAATAATCATTCCTTTGACTTAAGTTATTGCCTCTCCTAATATTTGTTTCAATCCAATAAACATTTACTGTGAAAGGTGATAGGGATAAAACGATGAAAGTTAGTATCTTTTTACTGAAGGCTTATCAGGTCTGCCAGTTACACTGGGCCCTTATGAAGGAAAAGCAACCTCGCCCAATCTGCTTATTAAGAATGCTCCATGTCAGAGGAGAATTAAGCATTCATGTTTGGTCAGGGACAATGAGAAGTGAATCCAGAACTGCCCGGAGAAAGGGTCACAGAGAATACATTTCTCAGGGTCCCAAATAGCTTCCAGAAATCTAGAGAACCACCTCAAGAAAGGCCAAGTGGGGAGCTCTGTCATAGCTATAAAATTTTTTAAATAATAATTAAAAAACCAATCATAATAAAACTAATCCTTACTAAGCTCTCATTACAGTGCTATCTGTTTGACCTTCCCAACAAGCTACAAGGGGCTTCCCTCATAGCTCAGTTGGTAAAGAGACTGCCTGCAATGCAGGAGACCTGGGTTTGATTCCTGGGTCGGGAAGATCCCCTGCAGCAGGAAATGGCAACCCACTCCAGTATTCTTGCCTGGAGAATCCCATGGACAGAGGAGCCTGGCAGGCTACAGTCTGTGGGGTCCCAAGAGTTGGGCACAACTGAGTGACTAGGCACACACACACAGGCTACAAAGTAATCAATACATGTTTAAATTACCTGCTCTGTTAACTTTATTTTTAAAGCATGGCTGGAATGACTTTAGGAAAGTGAACAGTCTAAGTAAAATGTCCCTTTTATCCAGTAGATCCTAATTTTTAAAACATTTTGTAGGATTGGGGTAGTTTTGGTTCCTTCAGCACTTCTACTAAACTATACACTCCTCTAGATGTTTGGCAAAGGGGAAAACATACAATGACCTAGTCTTACCATTTCAAGTTTGAATAACAAAGAAATGCATGGAGAAATCTTTCGCAGCCGCAAACTTGGCTGATTCCGTTTCTGCCTTTTCCCTTCAGCAAAACTGTGGGGGGAGAACTTTAAGGAGAAGGAACTGGAAACCTTGCAGGCAAATCAGGCCCACTTGCCTCACAGACTTCAACCACCATGGTCTTGTTTCTTGTTGGTTTTTATCATACATTTCACCAGTAAAAAATTTTGAGCATGCATTATGTATATATAAATGTATAGATATAGATATCATTTAATTATGTATCCATCCTTAAGCATGTTCTACTGCATATTTATTATGTACATTATAGAAATCACTGAAAAATAAGTTTAAAAGTATGGAATTTAAAAATATAAAAATCTTAAAATGTTTTCCTTCCCTAGTGGGTCTGTTGCCCACCCCCAGGATACAAACACTCTGCTCTACTCCAGTGACCAGCTCCTGTTGCCACATCCACCAGAAGGCGTTCCCCCTCTAGCTGACACCAAAAGGTTCACTAAGCCTCAGATCCATAAATCAATAAATCTGAGGGTATATGTTTCCCTCCAGAGTCCTCAAGACTCACCTGCTGCCGCTGGAGCTTTGTGAGATAGACAGGAAGCTCCACCGAGAGTAGCACCAACCAGGCCTTCTCTTAGCCCCACAAAACGCCCGTGGCTTTGTGCGCTCTCTAGACAGGAGGCCTTACAAAACATGATGTCAGATGGGGAGTGACAGTCTGTTTTCAGGATTTGCTTTTAAGAGAACTGCTTACCCCTGGCTTTGCAGCCAACCACACATCCCTAATTTCACATAATTATACGGAGGCTGGAGGGGACCGTGCACGTCAGAAGCTGGGTGAGGCCCAGGTGTACCGTACACGAACCGACAATGAATTCCTAACCAACAGAGAACCCATTAAAGAAACAGAACCGAATCCTGCAGACGAGTAACATTTGAAATGCTTTGTGTGTCAGTTTTACTTTTTCCAAGTTAAAACTACCACTGTTGTCAGAGAAAAATACAAGGCAGATGTCAAATTCTAATTGAGTGAACCTAAGTCATATCACGGGGCTTCCCTGGCAGTTCAGCGGTAAAGAATCTGCCTGCACTGCGGAAGACCCAGGTTCGATCCATGGGTCGGGAAGATCCCCTGGAGAAGGGCATGTACTCTTGCCTAGAGAATCCCATGGACAGAGGAGCTTGGCAGGCTGCAGTCCATAGGGTTGCACAGAGTCAGACACAACTGAAGTGGCTAAGCAGCAGCAGCAAGTTACATCACATCTCTTGTGCTGGCCTTTGCTCCAATGTTACCCTTGGTAGGCACATAGAAATGTACCAGAAAATGTACACATCCACAACCTGCAAGGGGAGTTCCTCCAGCAGAGATTTCTAGAGAGTGAATTTGTATCCTGCATATATGTACAGTATACTTACGTGTACTTCAGGCCTATGTTCCTGGTGTGAATCCTATTTAGTTATTGCATATGTCTTTCAATACCCTACTAGCTTCAGTGCATAAAGATTTTATAGGTTTAGTTAAGAGCTTTAAATTTTTGTTCATAGATGAGATTTATCTATGAGATTTTTTATATCTACTTTGGTTTTGGCACGAGGTTTTCAACCTTTGTAAAATGAATAAAGAAGCTTTCCCTATGCTAACTTATGTTAGTATTTAACACACATGTATATTTCCTTATGTTTTTCTAATCAGATATGACTCTCCTCAAAGGATATCCAGATCTTCAGGGCTTCTGTGAGGATTATAATGCTAATGCTTTAATTAACCCGCTTGAGCTACCAGAGAGTGGAAGACCTTCTTGCCCTGAGGCAGACTGTCTTAGACAAATATTTTGATTACTAGGCCAAAATTAATGAATTTCTTAAAAATTTTTTAATTTAAATGAATTTATTTTTGGTTGCACTGGCTCTTCATTGCTACATGTAGGCTTTCTCTAGTTGCGGTGAGCAGGGGCTTTTCACTGTGATGCCCGGGCTTCGAATTGTGGTGGCTTCTTTTGTTTCAGAGCACCACCTCTAGGGTGCTTCGGAAGTAATGGTGTACAAGCTTCAGTACTTGTGGTGCATGGGCTTAGTTGTTCCATGGCATGTGGGATCTTAGTTCTCTGAACAGGGATTGAACCTCTGTCTCCTGCATTGGCAGGTGGATTCTTAACCACTGGACCACCAGGGAAGCCCCTGAATTTTTTTGTAAAATATTGAGACTAGTCTTGAAAGACTATGGGTTCTTGAACAGCTCTCTTATTTAAGAAAGCACTATTAGTCGCAAATATGAAAATGGCATTTTACATTTAAAATTTGTTTGATAGTAACAGTAATCTGGTGGCTCAGTTGGTAAAGAATCTGCCTGTAACGCAGGAGACACAGGTTTGATCCCTGGGTTGGGAAGATCCCCTAGAGAATGGATTGGCAACCCCTAGAGAAGGGATTTGATATTCTTGCCTGGAGAATCCACAGATAGAGAAGCCTGGCGGACTACAGTACATAGTTTTGCACAGAGTTGAAGACAACTGAAGCAACTTAGCATACACGCGCACATACACTAGACTACTGTTTTAGTATAGTGTGTTAGTTGCTCAGTCGTTTCCAGCTCTGTGCAATCACCATAGCCTGCCAGGCTCCTCTGTCCATTGGATTCTCCTGGCAAGAATACTGGAGTGGGTTGCCACGCCCTCCTCTAGGGGATCTTCCCAAGATGTGGGATTGAACCCACATTTCTTAAGTCTACCTGTATGGGCAAGAGCGTTCTTTACCACTAGCACCACCTGCGAAGCCCAGTCTAGCACGACTTTTCCCCCTTACATGAGTGGTTCCCAAACCAGAGTTCCAAGTATCTTAACTTTTATGTCACAAAACAAACTATATATAGATTTTATCTATATATAAGTTTATGTGGGTGTATGTATGTATCATATGTATGTCTATATTACATAATACTTTGGAGGAGATAGTCTGTAAAAAATCAAACTAGTAGACTGTCAAAAGGTCAGATTTCAGGGATAGTTGCAGCTCACATTATTACCAAGTCCAAGCTGGCTCTGCTCCCAGCAGGACAGGCCAATGAATCTGAGTGAGGAAGTGTTGAGGCAAGGAATATGACTTTATTGGGAAAGCTCAGAAAGCTTCCCACTGAGAAGATACCAACCGAATGTTTCAAAATGACCATCTTCTGGGGGTGGGGGGTGGTCCTCTGAGTGCCAGGTTCTTCTACTGAACAGAGATGGGGGAGGTGAGGAAACAAAGTAAAAAGGTCATTAATCCTTTCTAATATGTCCTACAATGGCCAGCCTCAGGCAAGGGGATGTGTTAATTTCTTCCTTCTTGACATCCAGCAGGTGGACAGGGTCAGGCTGAGAGGGCAGGATTCTCTGAGGCAGGCCGTTATGTATGATTATAATAATAAACATGAGGAAATGCAAGTCAAAGAACAGTTCCAATGTGGAGTCAGAATTGGCTTTTCCCTTCAACAACAGAGCTCTCTCCTTTCTTACTCTAATAGTATTTGTGTCTCTACCCACCTCAGACACCTCTGTGTTCTCAGTTATTCTGGTTCATTTTTATTAAGATTTTTAAAACATCATTATTTCTTCCTGTTTTAAAGATATAAAACTCTGGCTAATTTATTTTGGCCAAAGGGAGAATACCAGAAGAGCACTGGTGCTGTTGTCGCCACGCGTTCCAGGAAACAAAGTCACTCAGAAGGACAATGCAGATAGTGGAGTGCAGTTTATTACACCGGCAGGGCCAAGGCAGAGTCTCCTCTTAGCCAAGGACCCTGACCAGTTTTTGTGAAAACCTTATATACCCTAAGTGTATAAGGTTCCCTGAAACTAGTCTGAACAAAGGAAAAAGAAAGACACAATCAAAATTAATCCGTGATCACATGCCTTAAGCCTAGGTAGTTAACAGTGAACAATTATCAATAGGCCTGTGGTCATACCCCAATAAGCATAACAGAATGTATGATTCTATTAGGTTATACAGATAATTAGGGTATTCTTTTAGGCGATGGAGGGCCCTGGGGCTCTTCCTTCCAGGGGCCTGGTTTTCCAGTTGGTATATCATTTCCATAGATACTGGGCATATAGCTCAAAGTCCACAGTCCAGCCCAAGACAGAGTCCTGCTTTCAAGATAGAGCCTGTTCTGTTTCCTCCTTCAGTGCAATCCCAGGAAAGACAATTCAAGACTAGGTAAACTTGGAAACTCCAATTCTAATTCACAGTGAAGTGAGTCAGGCTGGGACCTGGGACACTTGGTTTCAATGCTTGCACCTGGACACACACCTCTCCTGGAACAACAAAAATACAAAGAAACTCTATGGGACTAAAAATAACTGTGTGCTAGATATGCAGATGACACCACCCTTATGGCAGAAAGTGAAGAGGAACTCAAAAGCCTCTTTATGAAAGTGAAAGTGGAGAGTGAAAAAGTTGGCTTAAAGCTGTTGAATTCAGAAAATGAAGATCATGGCATCCAGTCCCATCACTTAATGGGAAATAGATGGGGAAACAGTGGAAACAGTGTCAGACTTTATTTTTCTGGGCTCCAAAGTCACTGCAGATGGTGACTGCAGCCATGAAATTAAAAGACGCTTACTCCTTGGAAGGAAAGTTATGACCAACCTAGATAGCATATTCAAAAGCAGAGACATTACTTTGCCAACAAAGGTTCGTCTAGTCAAGGCTATGGTTTTTCCAGTGGTCGTGTATGGATGTAAGAGTTGGACTGTGAAGAAGGCTGAGCACCGAAGAATTGATGCTTTTGAACTGTGATGTTGGAGAAGACTCTTGAGAGTCCCTTGGACTGCAAGGAGATCCAACCAGTCCATTCTGAAGGAGATCAGCCCTGGGATTTCTTTGGAAGAAATGATGCTGAAGCTGAAACTCCAGGACTTTGGCCACCTCATGTGAAGAACTGACTCATTGGAAAAGACTCTGATGCTGGGAGGGATTGGGGGCAGGAGGAGAAGGGGACGACAGAGGATGAGATGGCTGGATGGCATCACTGACTCGATGGACGTGAGTCTGAGTGAACTCCGGGAGTTGGTGATGGACAGGGAGGCCTGGCATGCTGCGATTCATGGGGTTGCAAAGAGTCGGACACGACTGAGCGACTGATCTGATCTGAAGATGCAGAGAGATAAAAAAAAATCCAACTTCCTCTTTCGAGGGAACCTGGAGCAAAAACAGAATGTTAGGAGCAAAAGCAGAGTACTGAGCATTCACCTTGGACACAGCACCACCTGAAGGAGTGGGCAAAACACCTAAGTCACTCCTTTGCCCCCAGCCATATACCCCTCCCCTCACCCCACATAAGGAATAAGCTTCTCCCCCACTCTGGGGAACCAGCATTCAAGGGGATCTGTTGTTTATTCTCCCTGTCTTTGCAGCATGGGCCGCTAGTTAATTTCTATTGATTGGGGAAGGCCAAGACCTCTGTTTCCTAACAGAGGGAGGGAGAGGACTGGGGACACTGATAATATTTATTTCGTGAATGTGGAAATGTGAATTACTAACTGCTGCCTGAGACAGGATTTGCTCTTTTGGAAGTCTAATATGAGTCTAGGAGGGCTCGGATGTTTCTTGCAAGACGGATTCTCCTGCAGTCTTGTTTTGGATTTCAAAGGTCTGTGAAAAAGGGAACAGATGACCCTGTGTTTGTAGCATTGAGCACGAGAGGGTTTAACAATACAAGGAAACACGGTTTATTCTTGTTTGGGAAGGAAGACACTGATCACGAAGCTGGTTTCCACTGGCGGAGTGTGATCCCTACGGCTGTGCAGACTCCGGAGACTGCACAGATATGAGGGAGGGGGGCGCTTGTGTGAGGTTGTCCGTCTACTTTGCCAGAGTCAAAGTGAGTGTTTATGCAACTGACCTTTCAGGTTAAGGGCGATCATTTGCTGCTTATTTGAAAGAAAGCATGTTTTGTCCTTGGGCTTGAACCTTTAAACTGACAACCTACTTTTATCGACCCAAGGACTGGACTGTCAAACGTAGGGTTTTGTGTGTGTGTGTGTGTTTTGTCAAGTTTCATCTTTCCTGACTTGCTGTTTTAGTTACCTGGACAGCGGCTTGTTGAACCGCGCCAAATGTCAACATCGACGTTACTTGTCCCAAGGCTTTCAAGATAGAAGCTAACTTATATTGTCTAAGTTTGTGCAGCGTCTTTACCTTTATAAGTTTTATTGGAACTGCGCCACTAACAATGCTAGGAACGGGACGCGCGTTAAATGAGGTCACGAAAGGGGTGTGGAATATGTAGATACGAGCAGTGACTGCTGGTCGTGCTTAAGCAACATATATATTTCCTAAGAGTTTAGACAATTTCCAGATGTCAAATGCTGCTGGTGGTAATTATCTCTTGGAAACTCTTTATACTTCAGAAGGGGAGTAGTACAGACTGCATGAGAAAAGTCGTCCTACGTATAGAGTGATTTGGATCTGATGGTGTGGTACCAAGCTTTGTGAGCAATTCATACTTACCTGGCAGGGGAGATACCATGATCATGAAGGTGGTTTCCCCAGGGCGAGGTTCATCCATTGCACTTCGGATGTGCTGACCCCTGCGATTTCCCCAAATGTGGGAAACTCGACTGCGTAATTTGTGGTAGTGGGGGACTGCGTTCGCGCTTTCCCCTGGTTTTTCTTTGTCTAAAAATAGAAGTTTGGGTTTTTTGCTACTCACTGCAGTCTTTACTTATTTTTTTAACGTGTGGCAGTTTGTGTTATCTATCATTTAAGTACTAAATTGACATTCTGCAGTTCCGTAATAACACACCTAGTTATCCTGTCGTTAACTGTTTTCTAGAACTTGCTTGAGTTCACGGTCGTTGAGCTCCTGATACTCTCCCGATTTTCTTTTTTTGTCGTTTCCTTTTTTTTTTTTTTTTTTGGTTTTCGATCTTTCCCAGAGTCAGCCTTTTTTTCATGAGTCACTTTTTCCAAAGTACTTCAGCGCGTAAAGCGCGCGGCTTGTTTCCCGTCATTAGCTCCGCCCTCTTGTGGGTGTGCGCAGAGGCGGGTGTCAGACCCCAGAGCGGCCGCGCGGTTTTTGGTTTCTGATTTTCAAAGCAGTACTTTCTGAGAATGCAGTACGTTAACCGCGGCTTTCAAAGTGTTCAGAAAAGTCAGTTTTTACAGGTCGAACGTCGAAAGGCAGGAGCTCCCTTTCTTTTCCTGGGAAGAATTTGCACTTTCCTCTTCTTTCTCTGCTACCTCTGTGAATTACTTGCTGTTGGCCTTTCTTTGATTTTGAAGCCAGCAGTGTTAGCATCTTGTGTCCGCTGACTTATATCTTCTCTGGTCTTTCCTATTAATAGGCCGTCTTGGTAGTTTGCTGTACTGCTCTCCGGCTCAAATCCTTAATCACATCTGCCAAAATTTCTTTTTTTGTATGAAGTAACATATTCGCTGTGGTGTTGCAGAAGACTCTTGAGAGTCCCTTGGACTGCAAAAGATCCAACCAGTCCATCCTAAAGGAGTCCTGGGTGTTCATTGGAAGGACTGATGTTGAAGCCGAAACTCCAATACTTTGGCCACCTGATGCGAAGAGCTGACTCATTTGAAAAGACCCTGATGCTGGGAAAGGTTGAGGGCAGGAGGAGAAGGGGACGACAGAGGATGAGATGGTTGGATGGCATCACCGATTCAATGGACATGGGTTTGGGTGGACTCCGGGAGTTGATGATGGACAGGGAGGCCTGGCGTGCTGCAGTTCATGGGGTCGCAAAGAGTCAGACACGACCGAGCGACTGAACTGAACATATTTGCAGGTTCCAGAGACTGGAATGTGCGCAGTTTTGGTGGGTTGTCATTCAGCCTTCCACCTTCATAAAACCTGATTTTTTCGTCATTCTCAGGAGTGTGGAGCATGTAAATTTGCTGAGTGTCTCCGTCTCCTGTCCTTGTTCACATTGTACGTATATTTGTGATTTTCGCAGATACTCTGAGATCCAAAATATTATTGCTTGGCTTTTGTAGTACGGAGAAGTCTTTCTTTTGTAAATGACAGACTAGAACTTGCATGAAGAGAATGACCGTATATTAGGAGTGTTCAGAATCTGAAGCGGTGTCAGGCACACTTTCTACTTAAGGTGTTTGGAGAGGGGTATGAGGTGAACCACTGAGAGCTCGATGACGAGGTAAAATTGTTCAGTCGATCACTCGTGTCCGACTCTTTGCCACCTCGTGGACTGCAGCACACCAGGTTTCCCTGTCCAACACCAACTCCCGGAGTTTACTCAAACTCATGCCCATTGAGTCGGTGATGCCATCCAACCATCATCCCTTGTCGTTCCCTTCTCCTTCTGCCTTCAGTCTTTCCCAGCATCAGGATCTTTTCAAATGAGTCAGCTCTTCGCATCAGGTGGCTAAAGTATTGGAGTTTCAGCTTCAACATCAGTCCTTCCAGTGCATATTCAGGACTGATTTCGTTTAGGATGGACTGGTTGGATCTCCTTGCAGTCCAAGGGACTCTCAAGTCTTCTCCAACACAGTTCAAAAGCATCAATCCTTGGGTGCTCAGCTTTCTTTATAGTCCAAGTCTCACATCCATACATGACTACTGGAAAACCATAGCTTTGACTAGAGGGACCTTTTCTTATTTGGCATCAATCTGTTGTTCCATGTCCAGTTCTAACTGTTGCTTCCTGACCTGCATACAGATTTCTCAAGAGGCAGGTCAGGTGGTCTGGTATTCCCATCTCTTTCAGAATTTTCCAGTTTATTGTGATCCACACAGTCAAAGGTTTTGGCATAGTCAATGAAGCAGAACCAGATGTTTTTCTGGAACTCTTTTGCTTTTTCGATGATCCAGAGGATGTTGGCAATTTGATTTCTGGTTCCTTTGCCTTTTCTAAAACCAGCTTGAATATCTGGAAGTTCACGGTTCACATATTGTTGAAGCCTGGCCTGGAGAATTTTGAGCATTACTTTACTAGCGTGTGAGATGAGTGCATTTGTGCGGTAGTTTGAGCATTCTTTGGCATTACCCTTCTTTGGGATTGGAATGAAAACTGACCTTTTCCAGTCCTGTGGCCACTGCTGAGTTTTCCAAATTTGCTGGCATATTGAATGCAGCCTTTTCATAGCACTATCTTTTAGGATTTGAAATAGCTCAACTGGAATTCATCACCTCCACTAGCTTTGTTCTTAGTGATGCTTCCTAAGGCCCACTTGACTTTGCTTTCCAGGATGTCTGGCTCTAGGTGAGTGATCACACCATCGTGATTATCTGGGTTGTGAAGATCTTTTTTGTACAGTTCTTCTGTGTATTCTTGCCACCTCTTCTTAATATCTTCTGCTTTGGTTAGGTCCATTCCATTTTAGTCCTTTATTGAGCCCATCTTTGCATGAAATGTTCCCTTGATAGCTCTCATTTTCTTGAAGAGATCTCTAGTCTTCCCATTCTATTGTTTTCCTCTATTTCTTTGCACTGATCACTGAGGAAGGCTTTCTTATCTCTCCTTGCTATGCTTTGAAACAGCATTCAAACAGGTATATCTTTCAGTTTCTCCTTTGCTTTCTGCTTCTCTTCTTTTCACAGCTATTTGTAAACCCTCCTCAGACAGCCATTTTGCTTTTTTGCATTTCTTTTTCTTGGGGATGGTCTTGATCCCTATCTCCTGTACAATGTCACGAACCTCAGTCCATAGTTCATCAGGCACTCTATCAGATCTAGTCCTTTAAATCTATTTCTCACTTCCACTGTATAATCATAAAGGATTTGATTTAGGTCATACCTGGATGGTCTAGTGGTTTTCCCTACTTTCTTCAATTTAAGTCTGAATTTGGTAATAAGGAGTTCATGATCTGAGCCGCAGTCAGCTCCCAGTCTTGTTTTTGCTGACTGTATAGGGCTTCTACATCTTTGGTTTCAAAGAATATAATCAATCTGATTTGGGTATTGACCATCTGGTGATGTCCATGTGTAGAGTCTTCTCTTTTGTTGGAAGAGGGTGTTTGCTGTGACCAGTGCATTCTCTTGGCAAAACTCTGTTAGCCTTTGTCCTGCTTCATTCTGTACTCCAAGGCCAAATTTGCCTGTTACTCCAGGTGTTTCTTGACTTCCTACTTTTGCATTCCAGCCCCCTATAATGAAAAGGACATCTTTTTTGGGTGTTAGTTCTAGAAGGTCTTGGAGGTCTTCATAGAACCATTCAACCTTAGCTTTTCAGCGTTACCAGTCAGGGCATAGGCTTGGATTACCGTGATATTGAATGGTTTGCCTTGGATAGAATTGTTACAGTGGGTTTTCTTGGTTTGGAAATTTGAGAAGTTTGTGGCAGCTTTCCAACAGGTGCAAGTGTTGAGGGGTCTGATTTTCAGCGAGCATGGCACTTCCAAAGGGAACAGTGTTCTATTATGTAACAGGTCCTGGCTGTTACTGAGCCTCTTCTGAAGCATTCATTATCTATAATCAGGACCCAGTTCCTCCCACTGAGATGATCCTTCTGATGTTCTGTCAGAAGTTCAGCTTAGCCTGAAATCTCAGTGCCAGACATCCGTGTGGGCACTGTGGGCACCATAGGGCAGTGGTCCTTGGCACCGTCGACATGGTTATCTGGGTTTATCAGGAGAGAAAAACCAGGGTTTTGGTGAGTGTTAACAGTGTATGTGTGTGTGTGGAAGACAGGGAATGAATTTATAGTTTCTTTATATTTTCTCTATGTACTTGTGTTTTAAATATTGTTTTATTCTCTGTAGTTCTCTTTGAGGTCATTAAACAAAAGCAATCTAAGTGTTGAAAGAAAATGTTAGGTTGTTTTTTTGACCTGTACTATGTAGTTAGGCCAATGATGGTTGTGTCTGTACTGAACACAGGCAGCCTTCTTTATTCTTATCCTTATTTCCTAAAAAATACAATGTAAAAACTATTTACATAGTACTTAACATTGTGTTAGGTATTATAAGTGGGCTTCCCTGGTGGCTCAGTAGTAAAGAATCCACCTGCCAATGCAGGAGATTGGAGTTGGATCCCTGGGTGGGGGAAGATCCCCTGGAGAAGGAAATGGCAACCCACTCCAGTATTCTTGGCTGGAGAATCCCATGGACAGAGGAGCCTGATGGGCTACGTGCATGTGGGCCCAAAGGGTCAGACAGGACTGAGCAACTGAGTACCCACCATGTATTATAAGTAATCTAGAAATGATTTAAAGTATTCAGGGAGGAAGGATGTGTATAGGTCATATGCAAATACTAGGCCATTTTATGTAAGGAACTTGAGCACCCCCAGGTCTTAGTATCTGTGGGGGGTCCTGGAACCAATCTCTGAGAGCAGAGGGACCTCTGTGCTTCCGAAAATCCATTTAGAGCTGTGGGTCTCAAACCCCCACTACATGTTAGGACCACCCCAGGCAACTAAAAAATGGTGATGCTCTGGTTCCTTCCGCAACCAAAGATGGTCAATTCAGTAGGCTTGGAATGGGACTTTGGTGTATTTAAAGTCCCCAGATGATTCTGAAGTGGAGCCGGGGCTGGGTAGTTCTGGATAAGCATTTTCATACAGGACCCAGCTGTCAAGATGCATGTAACATATCCTTTATTAGCCAAGTAAATATTTGCTTTACTAAGTCCTTCCTCTGTTCATTCTCAGTGCTCATGAAACTGTAATTTACAGCCCTTAGGGTATCTGCTATACCATCAAATATATTTCATTATATTTAATAGCACCCTCCCAGCGATGGCAAATACTGCTTCAAAGCAGTGAGAATCAGAAGAGGACAGAAGCCCAGAGTGTCCTGTTCTCATCTGTTTCCCCTAAAACTGAGAAGATACTTAAAATTTTTGGATGGATAGGTGAACAAACAGAGTTAAGATCATATAGTGAACTACTGAACTTGAATTTATTTATTGCTTTTTAAAAAGATACTTATTTTTAAAATGTTTTTCAAACTTTAAACTTTTTATTTTTTACTGTTTTTTTTTTTTGTATACCAAAACAAAACTAACCATGTTATGATGGTTTCAGGTGGACAGTGAAGGGACTCAGCCATACATATACATGTATCCATTCTCCCCCAAAACTCTCCTTCTATCCAGGCTGCCTAACAGCATAACATTGAGTAGTGAACTTGAATACATTTAAAGACTAGAGTATTGCATTTAAAGACTAGAGAATACATTTAAATAACTAGATTAGAAATATCTGTGTGTGAGAATGCTGATCTGGGTCTAATCACATAAGTGATAACAGGAGTAAATGTAAGTGAGGCCCCGTCTTTCTGTCCAAGGGTTCAAGCACAGAAGACATCTGCCATGTTTTTAGCAATGCGTGGAAAGGACTTTGTGGTTACCCAGAGAGACAGCCCTGGATCATATTAACAGGTGTAGGATCTGGAATGTCAGAAGCAATCATCCCACTTTTGTCCTCTTCCACATCACATCTGTGGTATCATGTGCGGTTCTGAAAACCACCATTGAGGGTGGGGACAATATAAAAACTAGAGGATATTTGGCAAAGACTCCCAGGTTGTGGGGGGAAAAATCAAACCATGTCACACAGAGAATAGTTGGAGGACTGGGCAAGTTTTGCTTGGAGGAATGCAGGACTGTTTAAGTTATTTTTATTTATTTGAAAGGTTACATTGAGAAAACAGACTGGATTTATCCGATATGACCACAAAGAGTGGATTAGAACCAAATTTTAATTCCATACAAAGAATAACTTTTTCCAAGATCAAAGTTAGCCAAGAAAGGACTATGGAATGGCTCTCTTTCATAGACTGAGGTATTCTGGCTGCTGTCTATATGTCAGTGATATTGTGGAGGAACACTTAATCAGGGGCCCTGATTAAATGCAGATACTTCTTGGGTTGGTCCCCAGTGGAGCCTGATCTTACCTGCGTTTCTAACAAGCCCCCAGGTCATGTCGACTCAGTAGCCTCTAAGGTTCTTTTCAAGTCTGAGACTTTGACTTTTATGAAGTTGATTGTGTGTCCTCTCCTCTGGGCTTCCAGGTGGCGCCAGTGGTAAAGAACTCACCTGCCGGTGCAGGAGACAGAAGAGATGAGGGTTCCATCCCTGTGTCTGGGATGATCCCCTGGAGGAGGGCACGACAACTCACTCCAGTATTCTTGCCTGGGGAATCCCACGACAAAGGAACCTGGTGGGCTCTCTCCACAAAGAGTCGGACACAACTTAGAGACGTAGCATGCACACACACCTTTCCTATGCAGACTTCATTTCCTTTGATTTCTAAGTATAGCCTGTTGCAACCTGGTGTAAGGAGAGACCTTTGGGAAACTTCCCAACAAAACCAAAGTCCCCTGTGAATGTCATGCAGTGGTTTTTCACTGTGGAAGAACAGAAAGGACTAATAGACTGTGACCATTGTTCTTAGTTCAGAGGTGCCAAACTATTCTCTTTCCTGAAAAGTGGGGCTGGTATTTGTAGAGATGGAGAATGAGTCATATGCATAAAATCTTTCTTCCTTTTTGCTTTGTACATCTGTATAAACAGATCAGGGAGAAACTTGTAACTTTGCCTCTCAAATAAGACAAAAATAAATTTTAAGTACATTTCTTCATGGCTTCATCAGTTTCCCTCCCAGTTAAAAGGGTCAAAACGCTATCTCCTCTTGCTGGAAAGCATCCCAGAAGTCTTTCAAGGGCTTGGATGTAGGCTGCGGATGGTCCTGTCACCTCTCACCTCCCATGTTTGGCAGAGACTGCAGGCTGCATACCTCTCCCCGAAATTCTTTTTCCTTCCTTCCTTTGTCATAGAACCTCTGATTCTTAACTATAGGCCTGTGACTTCCCAGAAAAAGAGATCCTGTTTCTGAGATTCCTTTGCTCATTTTCCTGATCTATCTTTAAATGTCAATAATGATGGAAAATGACATTCCACTCAGGAATAATAGGAGTGATAAAAGCATTTTTTTAATGAAGCATTGCTGTTTTATCCAGGATACTGAAAAGGGTGTGCTGTGGTCCAAGGAACAGAGAGAGTCTTTGATCATCAATTGTGATAAACAGTGCAGGAGAAAGAATGCTGTGTTTGGCTAGGAAGTCTCTGTGGAACTTCATGAATCACATGTCTCCCCGTCTGTTAGGGGTAAAGGGCCCTGGTGGGGTAAAGGGGCCTGATGGAGTAGGAGTCAGAGGAGGAGCAATTTCTGTCACTGGTGAGGACGGTAGCATGGAGTCTATGGTAGTCCGTCTGTTCACTGGTGGTTTCCTCTGATAAGACAAAAATCAAGACACAAGAATGCATCTATAAATATTCAACATATAAATATTACATAGCCACTACTTGAATAATAAAACATTGTTAAATTTATTATAGATAAGAGAATTTTCAACCAGTGCCATTTTTTAAAAAGTTTTATTAAAATTATCAGCTTCTTCTAGTTCTCTGTATGTGTAGGACAGTTAATGAAATTTCACATTGTTTGTATTTGATCATTGAAAAGAAAATCAACTACTTTCTTTCCAACCTGTTGTTCCAGCCAATCCCTTTGGAAAGAACAACTGGAAGAGTTGGAACCCCCACCGCCGCAAATGTTTAAGCATGCTTCTGAAGGTAGCAGAGTTATAAGAAAGTGAGGTTATGGACTTGAGATTGCGGGGAGGCAAGAATCCCAGGGATGCAATTGACAATCCCAAAAGTAGTGGCTGTAAGGCTGGAAGCTGAGCAGGACTTTTAACAAACTCACAGGGCTAGGGGACAAAAGTTCCAAGTTCAGGGGCTGCCTGGGAGAAGGAGTGAAGGAAGGGCATGGCAACCCTCTCCAGTATTCTTGCCTGGAGAATCCCATGGACAGAGGAGCCTGGTAGGCTATACACGTTCCTGGGGTTGCAAAGAGTCGGACACGACTGAAGCAACTTAGCACGCAGGGAGAAGGAGACTTAATAAGTAACCAGTCTTACAGCTAGAACTCCAAAGACCTCACCCTGGGAATAAGAATGAGCCAGGGGGACTTGTTCTAATCAACTCAGTCTCCGTATGGAGCAAGGTGGTCTGTGAATTTTGTGCGCATGGTCTACACAGTCTAGGAAAAAAAAAAACTTTCTCTTTGGAGGAAGGCAATTTCATCTAGAACCTCAAATTGTCTACAGTTTTCAAAACAATGTTAACTGCTCAATCCACAACAACCAGGTTTAAAAAAAGTGTCAGAGGGAGTGGTGGGGGACAAGACTGGACTGACAACGAAAAAAAAAATTAGATCAGAAAGGCAGACCCTCAGGAGATCCAAAGAGTTGTAATTACTAGACACTGACTTTAAAATAGCTATGATTAAAATGCTCAAGGGATTAAAAGATAAGATGGTGACTTTGACATAAAATGGACATTTTAGAGCTGAAAAGTGGAAGGAAAGAAATACAATATGTTTAAGAAATTATGATTTATTAAATGGTTTCACATGTTTATATATATGAATATATGTATTTTTTTTAAATTGAAGTTCCTTCTCAGATATTATTAGTAGGATACATGTAATGAAAATTTGAGAGGACTTTGGCTTAATAACTGTCTTCAACATTTTCAAAAAATTCTAAGGCTTTTCAAACAAATTCACAAGTGTTAGTCCTTCCATTAATTAGTAATTTTGTTAGTATGTGGAACATTCATCATTCATAATAAGTGACTTAAAGTTGTATTAAAAACAAGATATAAATGGGGAATTAGCCAATATTATGATGACAAACCCTCAAACATGATTTCACGTTTCCTTTGTCTTTCCCTTTATTTTCCTGAGCCTTCATTCTTCTCTCAAGTGCTGATAATGATAGAAAAATCAAGAATGAAAACTTACACAGGTATTGCAGAGTTCATAAAGCCTCTGAAGGCACTGTAAGGGAGAAAAGAAAAACCAAAACAGTTATCTGACACTTAATTGTTAGGAAATTTTGCTTCTGTTCAAAGATATTTTTTTAAGTTCTCAAAAAGAAAATTACTTCCAAGAGGAAATTACAAAAATTACTTTAAGGTCTGTGAATAACAAAGGGGCTGTTGTAATGTTAATTGGACAATCATATGAAGAGAATGGAGTTAGGAGTTAGCTGAGAAGAGTACTGGTACAAAAATTTTCCAGAAATTAGCAGCCTCACTAAAAAAAAAAAAAAAAAGGCAACAAGGATCCATAGAAACATAGAGATTCATCCCTGCCTATGAAAGGAAAGGGCAGTTAAGTACTAAGGTGAGGAACAGAGAGCTGTATACTTTGGCAGTTCTCTCTGAGCAGAAACCTGAGCTTTCAAAGATGTTCCAAGCATCTTCAGGGAGATGCGAAGAAGCAAGCAATATACCAAGAAGCTGCCATCTACAGATCAAAAAGTCTATACACAACATAATTCCTAAAAATAAGTATAAATTGATCTCTGAGCTTGTTTAGCAAAAAAAAAAAAAAAAGAAAAGACAAAGACATTTGTCAGTTGAGATAGTGTTCTAAAAGGAATTAATTGCACGTGTAACTTTTTAATGAGGACTTTTAGATATTAGATTGAATGAGTTTACCATGTGATACAGGAATAGTTGATATGGGCTCATTCTGTGATGTATCCTCTGAAAAGTAAAGACGTAATATTAAGTTGTAAAAACAAAATATCCTGGTGATTTCTGGGTTCCAGATTATTGAAGTCAGATTACGCTAAACTTGTAAAAGCAGTTTGGTGACTTATGTTGTCCCCTTATTTGCAAAAGAGAAGAATCTAAATCAGTTGCACACTGAGAACGGTGGTGTTCACTCAAACAGGAGATAACTCAAGGCTAATGTTCTGATTTTCACAGGCCTAGAGAGGTCTGTTTCTCTGGAGATGATTTTCCCAACTGGCAGGAACTGTCCACAGAATTCCTAGCCATGCCAGTGAGGCTGGTTCCTATGCTTCCCACCTTAGATTTCTTTCATTTTTACCTTGGAGAAAATATATATTTTTTTATGCTTTTCAAATATAGTTGATTTACAGTATCGTATTAATTTCTGCTGTACAGCACACTGACTCGGTTATGCATATATATTCTTTTTCATGTTCTCTTCAATATAGGACGTTGAATGTAGTTCCTGTGTGCTATATAGTAGAACTTTGTTGTTATCCATTTTATGTGGGGGCTTCCCTAATAGTTCAGACTGTAAAGCATCTACCCGCAGTGTGGGAGACCCGACTTGGATCCCTGGATTGGGAATGTGGCCTAGAGAAGAAAATGGCAGCCGTCTCCAGTATTCTTGCCTGGAGAATTCCATGGACAGAGGAGCCTGGTGGGCTACAGTCCATGGGGTCATAAACAGCTGGACACGACTGAGTGACTAACACACACATTCTATACATAATAGTTTGAATCTGCTAATCCCAAACTCACAGTCCATCTCTCCTCCATCCCACTTCCCTTGGCAACTACAAATCTGTTCTTTATGTCTATGAGTCTATTTCTGTTCTGTAGATAAGTTCATTTGTGTCGTATTTGTGTCCATTTTCATATTGTGTCTAAATACGACATAAGTGATATCATATTATATTTGTCTTTCTCTGTCTGACCTAACTTCACTTGGTATGATAATCTCTAGGTTCATCTGTGTTGCTCCAAATGGCATTATTAATATTTCATTCTTTCTTATGACTAATACTCCATTGTATATATACTACATCTTCTCTATCCATTCATTTATCAGTGAACATTTAGGTTGCTTCCATGTCCTGGCTATTATAAATAATGCTGCTATAAACACAGAGGTGCACGTATCTTTTCAAATTATAGCTTTGTCTGGATATATGCCCAGGAGTGGAATTGCTGGATCATATGGTAGTTCTATTTTTATTTTTCTGAGGGACCTCCATACTGTTCTCCATAGTGGCTGCACTAATTTACATTCCCATCAACAGTGTAGGAGGGTTCCCTTTTCTAAGAGAAAATCTTGTAATCATACTTTATGCTCCTGAAAATATTACTTCTTGAAAATGTCTCACATATTTTCTCTTTAAATCACATTTTCCTGCTGCTGCTGCTGCTGCGAAGTCACTTCAGTTGTGTCCAACTCGGTGTGACCCCAGAGACAGCAGCCCACCAGGCTCCCCCATCCCTGGGATTCTTAAGGCAAGAACACTGGAGTGGGTTGCCATTTCCTTCTCCAATGCATGAAAGTGAAAAGTGAAAGTGAAGTCGCTCAGTCGTGTCTGACTCTTAGCGACCACATGGACTGCAGCCTACCAGGCTCCTCTGTCCATGGGATTTTCCAGGCAAGAGTACTGGAGTGGGGTGCCTTTGCCTTCTCCCACATTTTCCTAGGAGACCACAAATATTCCTAATTTAGGTGGTTTTTAAAACACACACACACACACACAATCACCTGCCAGTTTAAGAAGTAATCATGGTGAATTCCAGGATAAAATTCTTGTGCCTGTGAAAATTGAGAGACAGAATATGGAGACTGAGGAAACAGATGTAATGATAATAATAGTAATTAACTAGGAGGCTTGGACTTTGAGTTCCCAAAAGGCAGGGACTATGTTTTGTCATCTGAGTAGTTCTGGCACCTTGCATGATCGCCCATCTCAAGAAACATTTGTTTTTAAAATAAGCAAATGAATATTGTATCTGTTAACATCAGTCACTAATCTGTTTTAGTACCAAAAATATTATCTCAAGTATAAGCATACCTAGTTTTATTGTGCTTCACAGAGAGTACATATTTTTCAAAACAAATCGAAGGTTTGTGGCAACCCAGTGACGAGCAGGACTACTGTCCATGTTTCCACTAACACTCTCTCACTTCGTGTCTCTGAGTCACATTTGGGTAATTCTCAAGTGTTTCAAGCTTTTTCATTATTATTATATTTGTCATGGTGATCTGTGCTCAGTGATCTTTAATGTTACTACTCCGACTTGCTAAAGGCTCAGATTATGGTTAGTGTTTTTTAGCAATAAATTATTTTTCAATAAAAGTGCATATGGTTTAAAAATAAATTTTAGAAAAGGAAAAATTTAAGCAAACAAAAAATATTAAGGTGCACACTGTTTTGCAGACATAACGCTGCTGCATATATACATAATAGGTTATAATATAGACATAACTTTTATATGCACTGGGAAGCTAAGAAATTCGTATGACCTGCTTTCTTGAGATAGTTGCTTTATTGTTGTGGTCTGGAACTGAACTCACTGTATCTCCGAGGTAAGCCTGTAATCGTCTCATTGTGTTCACTTTCTGCTTTGTTCACAGTAACAACCTGAGCTGCAGTCTTCCTAAACCACCATGGGGCTTCCGATTGTCTCAGAGTTCATCAAGGGCTTCTCCAGAGCAGTCAACGCCCCTTCCTCCACCAGCACTTCTCAACCTTGGCTGCCCAGTGAAACAGTCACCTGGGAAGATGATAAAAATCCTGATGCCTGTGCATCACACCCCAGGCCAATTAAGTCAGGCTTGGGAGGGCAGGACCCAGGCCTTAGGACTTTGTAAAGTTTCCCAAGCAATTCCAAAGTACAGCCAAGATTGAGAACCACAGCTGTGCTCTGAGGCCAGGCGAAGTTCCCTGCTACGTTTGACTCAAATCTTTTGCTTTTCTGACAGTCTTCTTTTGTTTTTCTGTTTTGTTTTTTTTTTTTTTAATATTTATTTGTATTTATTTTTTTGTCTCCTGTGGGTCTTTTGCGGCATGTGGGATCTAATTTCCTGACCAGTGATCGAACCCGGGCCCCCTGCCTGGGGAGCTCGGAATCTTAGCCACTGGGCCAGTAAGGAAGCCCTCTAACAGGGTTTATAAAGATACCTTGAAAGAGCTACTTTTAGCTCCAAAGAAACTTAAAAGGGAGACTGTGACTTTGACTCCAATGGTAGATTTTTTTTTTTTGAAGATTGAGTATTAAAGTTTAGAACGCGTGAACCAAGGCTGATTTGCAGAAATAAACATTAAGAGGTTACTTACTGGTGTGCAGTGAGCCGTGACCAAAAGGAAAGTGATCAGAAACACCACTCTCATCTTTAGACTCTATCTGTAAGTAAAACAAGAGTATTAATTCTTAACTTAGAAAATATGTAACCCTTTCCTGCTTATGGAGCCTGACCCTGGATCAGGCACTTTCTTAAGAAACTTGACTGAAGCTTATGCTATTAGGAACCAAAGGATGTATAGAGTAGAGATTCTGGAAGATAATTTTGTTGTTGTTGTTTAGTCGCTAAGTCTGTTAAACAATTGGAATATAGATTATGATTCACAGGCCTTATGAATGGTGTGTGGCTCTAATTCAAGATCTACATCATACACACACACATTCAGGTACAGTATGAAACATTTCATAAAGGGAAAGTTGTTCAGTCGTGTGTGACACTTTGTGACTCCAGGGACTGTAGCCCGCCAGGCTCCTCTGTCCATGGAATTCTCCAGGCCAGAATACTAGAGTTAGTTGCCATTTCCTTCTCCATGGGATCTTCCCGATCCAGGGATCAAACCCAGGTCTCCCACATCGCAGGCGGATTCTTTACTGCCTAAGCCACCAGGGAAGCCCAAGAATACTGGAGTGGGTAGCTTATCCCTTCTCCAGTGGATCTTCCTAACTCAGGAATCAAACTGGGGTTTCTTGCATTGCAGACGGATTTCATACTTATTAGCAATATTTACCTAGTGAGTTTAAAAGAATATTGGTCTATTAGCTGTTTATAAAAACACAGTTTTTGAAATACAGTTATTATTCCATTTGATTCTTACAGTGACTTTGATAGGTAGATAGTAGTATAATATCCACTTAGAAGTGGGTATTTGTCTTGTCTATACTCATATTATGATATAGAGGGTTTATTTGATGTGATAGTAAATTCTAATAGATTCACGGTTTTCTGTTTTCTGCTATATCATGGTAACTTTTATTTCAATCATTTTCATTTTTCTTGAAAACAAGAAAAAAGCTACACTGTTATGAGAACATCTTTTAAATGGTATACAAAATGCCCTTTATTGTTGTTTTGTAGGAAGAGAAGAGAGATGAGGCATTCTGAAGATAAATAATTGTTTTCCTTCTCCATAAGAATGCTATAATTTTTACCAACAGTATATTAATTGATTCATTTTTGTAAGAGGGGTCACTTGGTAAATTTTTATTATAAAAATTAATTCTGTCATTTGGAATACTTTTTACAAAGGGAGCTATAATTTTAAAATAAATCAAAACAGAAAATGACAACGCATATCCAATAACCGTAGATCTGTGAAATGCCATAAGAGAATATGTCTTGAAACAAGCTGCCAATGATTGATTTTAAAAAATCCATCTTTGAGGTTAAATTATATTTGAAATGGGGAGAGAGCCTTCAGGAGGATGATATCAAGACCAAATTCTTGTAACTATTATTGCCTACTGGAAGGCTTGCATCCTTTATGTTCCCCTCTTATAACTGTTGATTGATGCTCCTCTTTTTTTCCATATATTCATTGCTCTAAATATGGAGGAGGGAAATAGGCATAACTTCTAAAATTCCACCTATGTAGGATTTTTGTGATTGCTCTTTTTCTATAATTTGGGTTCACTCACTATTTTAAAACTCTAATACAACCCAGAACAAGTATCAGAGTAACATATTTAAAATAAATAAAATGTGAGTCCATGGGATAATATTTAAAGAGTTAAAAACATAGGCCACATGACTATAAAAGAGAATTAAAATGTTATTGTCAATAAATTAAATTCTTTAATTCTCAGCCTTTCCAGTTGTCTACATTTTTGATAAAATAATAAAATTTATAATTGAAAGGATATTTATTACCTTGTACACCAGGAAAAACAGAATGTTCAAGATGGTTGAGATTTCCTTGACGCCTCGTTTCCAGATGATCTGGATAACTGGAAGGTATCTATATATGTGGATTCTAATGACGTGTAGTATCAGCACATTAAAAACCAATGAGTCCTCATGACCCTCATTTGCATGGGACTAGGATAGGGCCAATACTTCATTCTTGGTGGGGCCAAGACACTTGTCTCTGATCGGAATATGTTTTTGTGGTTGTTCTTGAGATATGAATAATTCAGGTGACCTAGGGTTTTGCTAATGAGCAATCAGGACAAATAATTGCAACAACTAGAAAAGTACCAAACTGTATTAGTAGCTTGGCTGAAAGATACACCTTGAGAATTTCAGCTTAAAAGATTTAAGGTAAATCCATTGACATTTGCATGAATCATGCCTTGACAGAGGAAGTCTTGTTCTGCCATCTCATTCATGGCGGAGACAAGAGGCTATGAGCTGGATAAGCGGAGGGAGCACTAGCCCCTGAGTCCAAGCTCAGCTCTGCTGGTGCTGGCGTCACTTGTTGAAGGTCAGTTCGATTTCCCACAGAGAACACACCAGGGGTCTACTTATCTCAGAGTCCAGGTCCCTGCTAACTCGGTACCGGAGAAAAGACATTCTTCCCTCCTCTGACAAAAGCTCACTCATCTCTTGCTCTGTATGTTTTGTAGGATAAATATTTAGTTCCTTTTGGAGAAGTCCTGTACTCTCCACGTCTATAGGTTTTACTTCTGTGGTCCAGGTAAATTGGTCTGCTGCTGCTAAGTCACTTCAGTCGTGTCCGACTCTGTGCGACCCCATAGATAGATGGCAGCCTGCCAGGCTCCCCCGTCCCTGGGATTCTCCAGGCAAGAACACTGGAGTGGGTTGCCATCACCTTCTACGAAATTGGTCTGCAGTATTTTTTTTTAATAAAAATCTTGGTTATTCAGTCTTGAATAACATCACCTGTGAGACACTAACAGCTTAGCTAAGGTATCACTTTGCCAAACCCAATTCCTTTCACAGTATTTCTTTCTAATGAGCAGTCTTTTATTGGGCTATATAACCTAGTTCTGTGAAAAGGTTCTAGTACTTTTAAGCTCAGATGCAAAATGAAATAAAATGCAGGCTTTACAACTTTGCCTCAGAGACCTCCCATGTTCTAGCTATGAAACTATGTGAATAGTGTAATTGCCTGTAACCCAGAATTCACTCTTTTTCTCTAGTTTGATGAAACAGATTGAGCCCTTTTAAAGCAGTATCCCCTCTTCTCTTTCATCTTATCTGGAACAGAGATAGTGATGAGTGAGAAAAGTCAAAGAAACCTCTGGATCTATCATCATGGGGACCCAACCACCCTACTAAGCAGCAGCAAACAGGATAGTCTGGGAGCCATAGGAGAACCTTGTTTGTTTTTAAACCTTAAGGAAATTTTATATTCGGAAAAAAAAGAAAGGTGTGGTGTGGTGTAAGAACAGAAAATGTGGATAAAGACAGAACACGAGAGACGTGGCACCACTCACATGAGGGGCAAATTAACAGCCAACATGGCCTGCCAATGCCAGGATCACAAAACCTGGCAGCCTCCAAGGAAGAGCAGCCATTTCCAAGAAGCAACCAGTCTTGAAAGACACAGGTTTCACCTTTTCCAATCTGCTTCCTCAGGACCACAGTTGTCAGAAGACCATGGTTGTTCCTCCCGCCTTTGCAAAAGGGTGGCTGGACCGACGAGAAAACCTTGCTTGTTAACCTATCTTCATCTCCTAAAATTGAGGCACTAACTCTTGGCTTCTCAACAGTGGGGATCAAAATTTTGGTCCTTCAGGAGTAAATTTGAGGGAGTGGACCTCTCAACTTTCTGAGGTGTGACATCCCAAAGGAGTGTGTGCTTTCCCTTTGAAGATTCACAAGCTCTCAGCACTAAGAAGCACAGACTACCACCTGGAGTAGAATGTCACACTTTTTCTCAGTGTGCCTTTTGTTCTTTTTTTTTTTAGTTGATTTATATATTAGTTAAAAATATACAACATAATGATTCAATATTTTATAGGTAATACTCCATTTAAAATTATTATAAAATATTGGCTATATTCCTTGTGGGTGGTGGTGGTTTAGTTACTAAGTCACATCCTACTCTTGCAACCCCATGGACTGTAACCCACCAGGCTCCTCTGTCCATGGGATTCTCCGGGCAAGAATACAGGAGTGGGTAGCCATTTCCTTCTCCAGTAAATCCTTGTATTTTATTTTATACAAAGTAGTTTGTACTACTTTAATCCCCTACCCCTATCTTGCTCTTCCCTCTCCCCACTGGTAACCATTCATTTGTTTTCTGTATCTGTGTCTATTTCTGTTTTTTTTTTTTTTAATATTCATTTGTTTTATGTTTTAGATACCACATATAAGTGATGTAGTATTTGTCTTTCTGTTATTTCACTAAGCATGATACCCTTCAGGTCCATCAATGTGCAAATGGGAAAATTTCACCCAGGCTTAATGGGAAGGACAGAAAAGACATTCCAAGCAAAGGGGACAGTGTGAGCCAAAACATGGAAGTGAGAAGAACATGGTGGGTTGGTGGATCCATAGGTGGTTCAGTCTTCTTAAAGGATGAGATGAAGCCGGAAGTGGCAGGAGTGTCTGCATGCACTGTGGTGTTTTAGAAATCCTGACTAATTGAGTGATTCAGAAGCCAAAAGAGATAAGCAAAAATCACCAGATCCTCATTATCCCTTAGGAAAGAGGAAACTTCAGTCATTAATGAAATCAAAAGGAAAGCATCATGGATCAGTTGACTCAGTTTCTTCATATATTAAAATCTCTTAAAAATTAGAAAATTAGAACGCTAATTTTGTAGATAAAACTTTCATCTTTGGAGATGTCATTTTTCTAAAGCATGTTCAACCAAATACTCCTGCTGATAGAGGGGAGTATGTGAAAGTGGCCAGGAAATCCAGAAATGAAGTTTTAATCCATATTCATTTTAAGAGAATTTGGTGAACGTGTTAGTGGTTTTCCCAGTTCTGCTGAGTTTGCTGTCTACTTCGTGGAACGGTTCATTCCAAACTTGCCTCTCAGATAAAGAGATTAATTTTGGGAATTCTTTTATAGTTTACAATGCCTTTTATTTCAAAATTCAATGCATCCAGCCGGTGTGAGTGAGGCACACCAAAGCCTCTTCCCTGCAGGTGCTCCCCCTGGGGCCGGGTCAGCAGCCAGGGCTTCCCAAGGTGGGAGCTGGTCCTTGGTTCTATGCCCTCACTGAAGAGCAAATTATCCTCACCCTTGGAGTAAACACACGTACACCATGATTACAGTTCACCCCAACTACTGCTGTGCTCAGACACGGTGTTCCCACTGTGTCATTAAAGACATTTGAATCTTGTGTTTTGTAATGAGAGGCTCCTGCCTCTTGGTCATCATAATTTTTGCTCTAAAGTCTGAACAAAACAGAAACCCCCTGAGGTGGCGGTTTTCAATATGGCCACACATTAGACTGACGTTTTAAACAATTATTTATTTACTCCTGGCTGTCCTGAGTCTTCGTTGCTGCTCAGGCTTTTCTCTAGTTGCGGCCAACAAGGGCTACTCCCTAGTTGCTGTGTGCAGGCTTCGCATTGCTCTGGCTTCTCTCGTTGTGGAGCACAGGCTCTAGGTCACATGGGTGTTGTGGTGTGTGGGCTCAGTAGTTGTGGCTCCCAGGCTCCAGGGCACAGGCTCAATAGTTGGGGCACACGGGCTTAGTTGCTGCATGGCATGTGGGATCTTCCCAAACCAGGGATCAAACCCGTGATTCCTGCATTGGAAGGTGGACTCTTTCCTACTGAGCCACCAGGGAAACCCTAGACTGACTTTTTATAATAGTTGTCCATGCCCAGTTTCTACCCCCAGACATCCTGATTATCTTAATGTCGATCTGGAATGGAGCTCAGGCATCAGTAAACAGTTGCCTCCCCAGATGATTCTAATGTGGAGAACCAGGTTCCCAGGGACCCGAACCCTGGGGTAGCTGTCCTATTTCCTCTCCCTTTGAGACTGGAGACCCCTGAGAATTCCTGCTGCTGACTGGAGGGAATCCTACTGTTGGATGGGCTGGCGGCAGGCACTTCGGCCTCTACAGCAGTTTCTTCTTGGGTTAGATTGTGGACAGGACAGCTTTTTCAAGTGGAATTAAGGATGCCGGGTGACCTTGTTCTTGTGCCTAGCGACCTTGATTCTGTTCCCAGTGGCTAAGGAAATGGACCCATTACTGCAGGATTCCTGCAGACCATTCCATGGAGAGATACACAATAGTGACAGCCCACAGTCTGAGGCTGTGTGAACCTCTGGTACAAGAAACAGCTAAGCAAACGCACTAATTAGAGCTGCGTTCGCAGCTCTCCAGGGAAACACGCTGTCACTCGCTTACACAGGCACGTTTGGAGAACCGTTGCTTTGGGCTGCAGGTCATGCCAAGCACGCAGTGTAGCCGAGCACATCCAGGTCTGTTTTCACTTGCTGATACATAGCAGTGATGACTGAATAAAAACTAGAATTTTAATGAATGCTGTCAGGTCCCACGCTCAACAGACACGACAAAGCAGTTTTCCATGTGTCCTGTCAGTAAGATGGTAAATACAGAGATGTTTGACATGCCCCCGGTCAGACTGGGAGGAAGGCCAGCATCCAATGGGTGAAGCAGATGCTCCCTGCTTAGGCTGGTGCTGTCTTTCAGTCATGTCCGACGCTTTGTGATCCCATATAGCCTGCCAGGCTTCTCTGTCCCTGAGATTCTCCAGGCAAGAGTACTGGAGTGGGTTGTGATGCCCTCCTCCAGGGGATCTTCCTGACCTGGGGATGGAACCCAAAGCATCTCTTGCATTGGCATGTCGATTTTTTACCACTAACACCACCTGAGAAGCCCCATTTAGGCTGGAGAACCAGTCTTTACCCCAACCATAAATGTAAATGGGGAAGGAAAGGCTAAGGTGATATGTGAAGCATTTGCTTGGGAGAGTTCTCTAAAAAGAGCAGTCAATACAGGGAAAAAAACACAAAGAGGGCCTTAAGTAAGATCCTGTCTGCTTACATAGAGAAACAGCCCTGATTTGATGTAAGAGGGCTACGACCCAAGATCAAGGTTTTGCTTGAAGGAGAGGAAGAATTGCATTCGCTCTGAATACAGTATCATGTGTTGTTATTCTGGGGATCACAGAGACAAGGGATGTAGAAATGCCTTATGTTAACTGTAAAGTGTAATATCAATTTGATGGTGGTGGTTCAATACCCAGAGGACCTTGCTACTCAAAGTGTGGTCTGCAAACTATCTTCATCAGCCTCATCTAGGAGCTTATTCAAAGTGCTACTGAAAGTGCATTCTATTTTTTTCTTTAGGCTGTGCTGGGTCTTCATTGGGCATCCCTGGTGGCTCGGATAGTAAAGAATCTGCCTGCAATGCGGGGGACCCAGGTTTGATCCCCTGGAGAAGAAAATGACTACCCACTCCGGTATTCTGGCCTGGAGAATTCTACGGACAGAGGAGCCTGGCGGGCTACAGTTCACGGGGTTGCAAAGAGTCAGACACTACTGTGAGGGGTGTTGTCTAGTTGCAGCGTGCGGGGGTTGCTCTCTTGTAGCAGAGCACAGGCTCCAGGGTTCGAGGGCTTCAGCAGTTGAGGCTGAGGGCTCGGTAGTTGCTGCTCCCAAGCTCTACAGCACAGGCTCAATAGTTGTGACGCAGGGCTCAGTTGTTCCCAGGCATGTGGGACCTTCCCAGATCAGGGATTGAACCCATGTCTCCTGCATTGGCAGGTGGATTCTTTACCACTGAACCACCAGGGCAGCCCCTGAAAGTGCTTTTAAATTGTGGCAAAAATGTACAGAAGAAGATTTGCCATTTTAACCATTTTTAAAAGTACAGTTCAGTGGCATTAGGTAATTCACATTGTTGTGCAACCTTACTATCCATCTCCGAAACTTTTTCATCTTCCCAAACTGAAACTTGTACCCTGAATACGCAAAGTCTCCAGATAATTATTTGCACAAAGTTTAAGAAGCACTGGCCTGAGGGATTTCTGGCAGTAGATTGTGTGTTAAACTTAATCATAGTTTACTCTGCAGCGGATGCTGTGCTAAGTATTCTTTATCTCAATCTCATTTACCCGTAATCTCATTTAATCTTCCCAGCAACTTGACTGAAGTAGGTATTATCTATCATGAGCCCCACTTTACCGAGACAGAAACTTTAAGCATTTTATTCAAGGTCACACAGTGGGTAAGGGGTAGAGCTAGGGTGTCACTTGCTTTGTGCCCAGAAAGATCCCACTCAGGTGCTTGCATTTGAGGATATGCGTTGAGGAAGAAAAGATACCTGGATATGTAGAGAAAGAGGTAAAATAAGATCTGCAAGTAAATCCATATTTCTGTGGTTTTATATAACTCATGCATCTAGTAATGAGACTTGGAGAATCTGGGACTCTACTTTCAGAGCATTATTGTACTTGTTCCTCCAGAAATTTTACTCTCAACCTGATTTTCTTTCCTTTCTTAAGCATTTCAGCAGATCCTATTTCTCTCTTTCCAGAACCTTCTGGAACAAACTGGAAAGTCAAACAGGAAGTGTTTGTGGGGAATTCTGTGTGGGGTAGACTAGTGTGGTTAGGCTCACTGATCTCCTCCTTCACACCCCGTGGTTTCAGGCCTCAGCGTGACTGAGGGGTGCAAACTCTGGAAAGTCTGACTTGAAATGTGAGTCAGAACACTGACCAGTCTCGTTTGTTCATGTCTGAAACTGAGAAACTTGCACAACCTCAAACTTTTTATCACCGACTCAAGGGACATGAATTTGAGCAAACTCTGGGAGATAGTGAAGGACAGAGAAGCCTGGCATGCTGCAGTCCATGGGGTTGCGAAGAGTCGGACATGACTTAGTGACTGAATAACAACAGCAAAACCTTTTATAATCAAAAAAAGATAAATCCCCTCTACGGAAGAAAAACACAACGGAAAATTCCAGGGGAATCACCTGAAATTACGTGACTTTGTCGACCACTGGGAAGTCAGGTATGGCCAGATGGCCATTTGGTGCACAGCTGGACAAGTCCTTGTCCTTTCAGAGATCAAACAGCTAGAGGGTGTCTCTAGTCATTAAAAGTTGCTCGAAAATTACATAAACCAAGACCCAGGTTTATTTTTTTTAATTGTTTTATTGGAGTGTAACTGATTTAAAATGTTGCCTTAGTTTATGCTGTACAGCAAAGTGAATTAGTTACACATTTCAGGAGCCTGGTGGGCTATAGTCCGTGGGGTCACAAAAGAGTCTGACATGACTTAGTGACTAAACAACAACAACAGATACATAGATCCACTTATTTTTAAATTCTTTTCCCATATAGATCATTACAGAGTATTGATTAGACTTCCTTGTGCTATACAATAAGCCCTTTTTAGTTATCAATTTTATATATAGTAGTGTGTGGATGTCAATCCCGGTCTCCCAATTAATCCTTCTCCCCACCTTTCCCCATTGATAACCACAAGTTTTTCTACATCTGTAGCTCTACTTCTATTTTGTACATAAATTCATTTGTACCTTTTTTTTTTTTTTAAGACCCAGGCTTGTAAAAGATTGCTTAGAACTACTCATCAAAATTGATGAGAAGACTGGTTCTCAACCCTTGAAGTTGAATCAATCACTTGTGAAGCTCTAAACAAACAAACACAACCCTATAACCAAGACCCACACCCAGAGACTGTGGTCTGGGTGGATGCCCAGGCACTGGTGTTTTTAATGTGTACCCAAGGTTGATAAACATGGAATTAGACAAAGCAAGGCTAATGTTCCGTCTTTGTATTCACAGTGCCTAACACAGTATCCGGCTCTTCATAAATGTTTATGGAATGTCTGTGTGAATAAATGAATTAGTGTTATCACATGAACTACTAATAGTATATCAAGTAGTATGCCATGTAGCACTCAAGTAATATGTTATGGGTTTAAAAATACTTTTATAGGCATCTTTCATTTAAGTCTTCTGACTCCCCTGGAAAATCCTGGGTCAGTCGTGTCCAACTCTGCAACCTCATGGACCGTATGCCACAAGCTTCCTCTGGCCATGGGATTCTCCAGGCATGAATACTGGAATGGGTAGCCATTTGCTTCTCCAGGGGATCTTCCCGACCCAAGGACCGGGAGATTTTTTACCATCTGAGCCACCAGGGAAGCCCTAAGTGAATTAGTGTTATCACATAAACTATTAATAACACTTGGTAGTATGTCTTGGGTTTCAAAATATTCTTTTATATGTTCCTTTCACTTAAGTCTGTGACTCCCTTGGAAAATACAGATGTGATGCCCATTTACACTTGAGGACAGAGGCTTAATGAGATTAGGTGGTTTCCCCTCCTAAATCCCACAAAACTGATGAAAACTGTGTTTAATTCTCATCCACTGAGAAATTTCATGACTGCTATGGTTCTCATCTGGCTCTAGTAGTGCCTCTAGAAAGTTTCTCTGTTTGCTTTGTCAAGTATGTCATTTATTCCTCCCACCTTAACACTGATGTCTAACTTTATACTTTAAAGTAAAATTCAAACAAAATTATAAAAAAGGATAATTAACTCATGTAATCACCCAGCTTCAACAAGAATCAACTTAGGGTCAATGTGATTTTATCTACACCCCCACACACTGCCCCCTCTTGAAACAAATACCAGTAGATATTCCAGTGTGTTTCTCTAAGGACTTAAAAACAAAATAACCTCAGTGTCATTATCATACCTAAAAAGTTAACAGTAATACCCAAATATCACCAAATATCCAGTCAGTGGGGCTTCCCTGGTGGTTCAATGTAAAGAATCTGCCTGCCAAGCAGGAGCTGCGGGTTTGATCCCCGGGTTGGGAAGATCCCTTGGAGAAGGAAATGGCAGTCTACTCCAGTATTCTTGCCTGGAGAATCCCATGGACAGAGGAGCCTGGCAGGAGACAGTCCATGGGGTCACAAAGAGTTGGACACGACTTAGCGACCGAGTAACAGCACAATCCAGTCAGTATTCACACATCTGATTGTCATTTTTTTCCCCCCAACAGTTTTTTGATTAGGGGTCTAAATAAGTTCTATATGTTGCAGTTGTTTGATATGGCTCTTAAGTCGCTTTTAATCTGAGGGTTTTCCCTTGGTCTCTTGGCTTGTCTCCTTATAATCTGTTTGTTGAAGAAACCAGGTCATATGTCACATACTGCCCCCAGTTCTCTGGGTTTTGCTGACCGTAAATCGCTCTTGTATTTCATACTGTCCTTTGGGCTCTGTAGAGCCTATAACTTAGTAGGTAGATCCAGAAGTTTGATCAGATTGGGGTTGGATTCCTACTCCTCTCCCCCACCGCCCCCAAATACCTTCCTAAGTGCTGGAAAAGTATTGCCTGAAGGTAGAAATTTTGGAAGCAAAATCAATAGTGAAGGCCAGGCAGCCAATACACATAAATTCATGGCCCAGGAGGAAGACGGGGCCGGCCTGCCTGTGGCCGAGGTGTGGCCAGCCCCTTCCAGGAGGATCCCTGTCCCAGCTCAGGGTCTAGCTGCAGCCCTGCCTCCCTCAGACATCCTGCCTCTACCTGGGTGATTGTGCCTCTCCTTTCCTGATTGTCGCCACTTGGCACCGAGTGTGGCATCTGCAGTTCAGCGGGGGCTCTTCCCCAAGTCAGCATTTCCCTGAGACCAGATGACATCTGTATTTCTAGCTAGTTGGGATCATCAGAGGATCAGCTGTTTCTACAGCTACAGCTTTGTGACACAGAACATTTGCTCAGAGTGACATCTAGTGGCTTTAAATATATAATTTATTGAGGTGTAGGGCACCCCCCTCTTTTCTCTTGACTACACTGCTGCCAGTGGGATCTTAGTCCCCCACCCCTCCTCCACCTCCCTACAGTGGAAGCACTGAGTCTTAACTATTGGACCGCCAGGTAAGTCCTAGGGGCCCTTTACTGAAGGAACATCAAACTTCAGTTTGGTTTTAAATTTTGTATTTTTTAATTACAAAAGTATCTCACAATCAGAAGAAAAATCTTAAAGAATACTGAATAGTAAGTAGCCTTGGCAATTAAATTTGTTTCCAGAATTTCATTCAAAACTTTCCTTGTGCACTGTGTGAGTAGAAAGTCAAAGTCCCACAAAACCCACACCCCAGGAGTAGCCACAGCTAATGGTTGATAGTTCTCTTTAATAGCTGCATAGTATTTCATAAATTCCCCCCCGCCCCCCATTCCTCATTAATGAACTCTGGGGTAGAGTCTAAATTTTTTTTGGTATTACAAACCATGCTACCGAAAACATCTGTGAACGTGTGATTTTCATACTCCTGAGAATGTTTCTGAAGATAGTAATCTTGAAGTCAAATTACTGGGACAAAGAATTCTTTGTATTTTTTGCATCAGTTTACACCTCTACCCACAATGTATGAAGGTACAGTTGCCCTGTGTGGTCAGACCAGTACATTATCATTTAAATAAAAATCTGGGTAGCTTGTTTTGATCTTTAAAAAGAACAGGATTTTTTTTGTTGCCATGACTAGGTTGGGTTCTGTGTGATACAGTTTTTTCTGTTAATCTTCCTGGAAACACTTCATGCTGAGTTTGTAATTTGTGTGTGTGTCTGTGATCAGTTGTGTCAGACTCTTGCCACCTCATAGACTTGTAGCCTGCCAGGTTCTTCTGTCTGTGGAATTTTCCAGGCAAGAAATAGTGGAGTGGGTTGCTGTTTCCTACTCCAGGGGATCTTCCCGACCAAGAGATCAAACCAATGTTTCTTGCATCTCCTGCATTGGCAGGCAGATTCGTCACCACTACACCACCTGGGAGCCATCTGTAACCTAGTGGTGAACAAACCTAGAAAGGACATTTTTGACCCTTATTAATAGTAACAAATGATATTTGCAGAGTGTGTAGCCAGGTTGGTGGAGACACAGTGAGAATAGGATATGAACCCTGCCTTATGTTCCTGGGGAGTCAGTGGAGCCAGCATGTAAGCCAGTCACTGTGAGAGTGTGAGTCGGTCTCTAGTGGCAGGAACCTTTGAGCTGGGTCTTGAAGAATGAGGCCAGGCCAACAGGTGGGGAGGGTTGGGTGAATCAGGGAACCAATATGTGAATAGTAGGGTATAACTGGGGGACGAGATCCAAGTGGCTAGAAGAGTTTGGGAAGCAGCTCAGATTTGAGACTATAGAGATGGGCACAGGCTGGGTAACAGAGTTTGTACTTTGAGAGTCTGGTGTTTCTCAAACTCTGGACTCTAAGAAAAACATTACGCCAATGCTCTAATTGAAAAATCAATATCCCTTGCCATAAATGTAAGATACCATAAAAACAACTTTGGTAAAAAAGGGAAAAAAAAAGAAAAAATCCAAGTGAGTACCTTTGAAATAGTTTAATATTACAATACATATAACAATGAATTTAACGTTTAAAAAACACACACCGAAAATTATCTTCATCTGGGAAAATAAAGATTTATAATGAAGAGATTCAGCTCTGTGTCTTATAGTTTCAGACCAAGATGAGGGTTCTGTCAAGACAGTTGTTTCTGATTTTGTGTTAATTAACCCCAGACCCCAACACACCTGTGGGTGTGTTAACCACCACCCCCCGACCCCAATCCTCCACCCCACCCCCGCCCCACCTACCTTGTAAAGACCAGGAACAGGGATCTCAGATGACTACCCAAGTCCCACAGCTGGGAATCAAAATTTAGTGTCTTCTGACCCCAGATCCTCATACAAGGCTGATGCTTGATGCAAGGAAAACTTACTAACACATATTAGCTCTCCAAAAACAGGACTAAGCTGCCTCTAGGAGCAAGGACCTCCTGCCTGGAACATTCTAGCACACATGCTAAGTCGCTTCAGTTGTGTCCAACTCTTTGTGACCCTATGGACTGCAGCTTGCCAGGCTTCTCTGTCCATGGGATTCTCCAGGCAAGAATACTAGAGTGGGTTGCTGTACCCTCCTCCAGGGGATCCTCCTGACTCAGGGATCGAACCCGCATCTCTTACGTCTAACTGCACTGGCAGGTGGGTTCTTTACTAGCACCACTTGGGAAGCCCGTTCCAGCACGTACCTACCTGTCTGTAAAGTGCTGTTGAGATCATAGGTTAGTGTCTAAAGTCTGTGTCTCTGGAAATATTTCAAGACACTCGCTCAGAGATTAAGAAACTTACAACCTTGTTTGAATCATTAAAACATAGATAAAAGGTTTTGACTTCTACAGAAATAAACATTCAGTTTTAAAGCAATGATTGTTAAGAGATTTAAGGAACCCTAATTATAACTGTGTGTGAATTCTGTGTCCAGCAGCAGTAGTATTAATAACTGCTTTAAAAAACTTCTAAAATATTTATAATTTGATGATATGTCAAAAATCCTGAAATAGAAAAAGACTGTTAGCATATTCTTTTTTTTAACATGATGTTTTTTTGTTTGTTTGTTTTTGGTGTTGGCTGTGCTGGGTGTTGGTTGCTGCATGTGTCCTGAGCTATTTGTAAATTTTGGAGACTAATCCCTTATCGCAAGGAGTCAGACAGGACTGAGCGACTGAACTGAACTGAATCCCTTATCAGTCACGTCACTTGCAAATATTTTCTCCCAGTCTATGGGTTGTCTTTTCTGTTTTGTTTATTGTTTCCTTTGCTGTGAAAAGCTTTTGAGTTTAAGAAGGTCCCAGTTGTTTTGTCAGTTTGGTTTTGATAATGTACTGTGGCTAAGATGTCACCCCTGGGGGAAGCTGGCCGTTTCTTCTTCTAAATCTAAAAATATTAGGTTTCTGAATTGGCCTCTCATTCTTAGTCATGCCACTGCAAACAGCAGTTAATGTCTTACCAAATAATCATCCTTCTTTATTGCAGGGTAAACCAGTTAGATAAGCAGTATTGGAGCCCGGCTGCACCTCAGGATTACCTGGGGAGTATTTAAAACATCCTGATAGTGTGGCCTCTTACTCAGATTTTGATTTAAGTGGTCTGGAGTAGGGCCTCAGGCATTTTATGTTTTAAAAGCTCCCCGGATGATTTTAATGAGCAGTTAAGGCTAAATCACTGGATTAACGGCATGATTTTCCTATTTCTTCCTAGGACAATTTAAATGTTCCTTTTAAATAAAAACTCCCTTAAAGCCAATCCCTATTAATTTTGAATGTTAATTGATAAAGGAAGTTTTCTGTAAGCCTTGAGTGTGCAAATAGGACTTGCCTACCACAGGACAGAGTCGAAAGGGTGTAACTAGCAAAGAGTGAGGGCCCCTGAAGAAGGAACCAGAGCAGCTACTTCCCAGAAAACTGGTTAGGGTGAGCAGACGCGAAACCCAGAGTTTAGCCATCAGCCCTCCAAGCTCCACTACAGTCCATCCTGAACTGACAAGCCAAGACCTTGTTCATGCTGACCCATCATTTTACCTGGTGAAGCTCTGTGGCTTTTGCCTTTGTAAGCCCCACCCTTGCTCTTGGTAGCAGAGATGGTCTTCATGGGCTGCTCTCAGCAGTATATTCCTATACATACTTACCGCCCAGGGCTCTACTTATCCTCTCTGAGTTATCTTGGAGCTTCAGAGTCCTTGTTTAGCTTTAATCATAAAGAACAGTGTGGGGGAGGTTGTTGTGGAAATAACACATGCTTTATTTGTTGAGTTTGAACTGTTTTCACGAGATAAGGAAAGTGAAGTCGGTCAGTCGTGTCCGACTCTTTGTGACCCCATGGACTGTAGCCTACCAGGCTCCTCCATCCATGGGATTTTCCAGGCAAGAGTACTGGAGTGGGTTGTCATTTCCTTCTCTTTCACAAGATAAAGAAAGTGAAGTTGGTCAGTTGTGTCTGACTCTTTGTGACCCCATGGACTGTAGCCTACCAGGCTCCTCCATCCATGGGATTTTCCAGGCAAGAGTACTGGAGTGGGTTGTCATTTCCTTCTCTTTCACAAGATAAAGAAAGTGAAGTTGGTCAGTTGTGTCTGACTCTTTGTGACCCCATGGACTGCAGCCTACCAGGCTCCTCCATCCATGGGATTCTCCAGGCAAGACTACTAGAGTGGGTTGCCATTTCCTTCTCCAGGGGATCTTCCCAACCCAGGGATCGAACCCAGGTCTCCCACATTGCAGGCAGATGCTTTAACCTCTGAACCACCAGGGGGTCAGATATAAATGTGAATTCATTAGTATGCTTGGTCTCTCAGTTAGTGAAACAGGCAAGGCAAACACATGGGTCATAGGTATTCACTTAAAATATTTGAACTCTTCTCCAGATTGTACTCACTGATGGAAATCCAAACTCTTCTGGAGTGATGGAATAAGAAAATAAAAAGTTTCCCAGGAAGCACACTGTGTTGCTTCCCTATGCTCAGAAACTAACCACAAACAGTCGATTAAAACCACACACGTTTATTATCTCAAAGTTTCTTTGGATCAAGAATTCAGGCACAGCTTTACTGGGTCCTCAGTTCAGGGTCTTACAAGTCTGCAGTCAAGGTGTTAACCAGGGTGACTTCTCACCAGGAGGTTCAACTACCTCTGGAAGAATCTGCTTCCAAGTTAAGTCAGGTTGTTCGCAAAATTTATTTCCTTGTATGAGGGAAGGTCCTGGCTTTTTGTACCCATCAGCTGAAAACCATGTTTTGGAACCAATGTGGAACCACACCATCAACTCTGAAGTCTCCAGCTTGCTGACTGAAGATTTTGGGACTTCTTGGCTTCCATAATCATGTGAGCCCTACAGTAAACCTTCTTATAGACTAATCCAACACCTGACAAAATAATCTCTTGCCTGGGAATCTAGCCTAAGAGGATGTATAATTTGAACGATTTTTATGAAACAAGCCATTGCATAAAGTTTTGAACCAGTGTTATTTATAATAATGAAAACCTGGAAATACATGTTTAACAATTGGAGAATGGCTAAATAGATTAATTACATCTATGTGAAATTATGCAGCCATTAATAAATAATCATGAAGACTGTAGCAACACAGATGTGAATTTATAAAACAAGCAGAACATTAAGTTACATAAACATTATAGTTATAACAAGAAAAAGTAAATAAGGAAAAGGATACATATGTTTTGGTCATGGATTATACAATTTCTTATACCTTTACCAATAAGACATTATAAAAACAATAAATAAAAGGTATACAATGAAAACAATGAAGGGGTTGAATTATAAGTAGTTCTTAACTAGGATAGACCTCAGAATTTCAGAATACTTAACACCTGGGTGCTACCTTATAAAAATTCTGAGATGGGGCTGGGGACCTACTAAAAATAATCTCATCCTCCATACCCAATACACAGGTGATACTTTTTTCAATTGAAGCAGAGTTGAGTTACAATGTTGTGTTCATTTCTGCTCGGTTGTATACATACATTCTTCTCACTATTCTTTTCCCTTATGGTTTATTACAGGATATTGAATATAATTCCCTGTGCTATACAGTAGGACCTTGTTGTGTATCCATTCTCTATGTCATAGTTTGCATCTACTAACTCCAAATTCCCAGTCCATCACTCCCCCGTCTACCCACCTTCACAACAAGTCTGTTCTCTATATCTGTGAGTCTACTTCGGTCTTTAGGTTCATTTAGATTCTACATATAAGTGATAGCACATGGTATTTGTCTTTCTCTTTCTGACTTATTTACTTAGTGTGATCATCTCTAGGTCCACCATGTTGCTGCAAATGGCATTCTTTTGTTCTTTTTTATGACTGTAGTATTCCACTGGGAGTGGACTTGATGGGTGTCGTATTCCACTGTGCATACACCCTGCATCTTCTCTCTCGATTCGTCTGTTGGTGGGCATTTACTTTGTTTCCATGTGTTGGCTATTGTAAATAGGGCTCCTGTGAACATAGGGGTGCATGTATCTTTCTGAATTATAGTTTTGTCTGGATATATGCCCAGGAGTAGGATTGCTGGATCATAGGGTAATTCTATTTTTAGCTTACTGAGGAACTTCCATACTGTTTTCCATAGTGGCTGCACCAACTTACATTCCCACCAACAGTGGAGGAGGGTTCCTTTTCTCTACACCCTCTCTAGCATTTATTTGTAGACTTTTTAATGATGGTCATTCTGATAGGTGTGAGGGGGTACCTTTTATAGTTTTGATTTGCATTTCTCCAACAGTTAGCCATGTTGAGCATTTTTTCATGTGCCTATTGGCCTTCTGTATGTCTTCGTTGGATAAGTGTCTGTTTAGGTCTTCTGCCCATTTTTGATTGGGTTTGTTTTTTTGTTGTTGAGTTTTATGAGTTTGTATATTTTGGAAAGTAAACGTTTGTGGGTCATATCATTTGCAGATTTTCCTCCCATTTTATACGGTGTCTTTTCATTTTGTTTATGGTTTCCTTTGCTGTACAAAAGCTTGTAAGTTTGATTAGGTCCCATTTGTTTATTTTCATTTTTATTTCTGTTGCCTTGAGAGACTGATCTAAGAAAACACTGGTACAATTTATGTTGGAGAATGCCTATGATTGCTTCTAGGAGTTTTATGGTGTCATTTCTTAGGTTTAAGTCTTTAAGGTATTTTGAGTTTATTTTTGTGCATAGTGTGAGGGTGTGTTCAAACTTCATTGATTTACATGCAATTCTCCAACTTTCCCATCACCACTTATTGAAGAGATTGTCTTTTTCCCATTTTATATTCTTGCTCCTCTATTGATGGTGCGGGTTTGTTTCTGGTCTCTATTCTGTTCCATTGATCTGTGTGTCTGTTTTTGTGCCAACTCCACACTGTTTTGATTATGGTAGCTCTGTAGTATTGTCTGC